>NC_071300.1:1244583-1866875 GCF_027563975.2 Plodia interpunctella | reverse complement strand
AGAGCTTTTATTTGCCGCAATGTAAAACAAGCAATGTATACCGAATTGGCCAAAGTTTGGTGTACTGTATAGCCATAATGTGTAGCCGTGAAAGAAAAAAAAAGTTTGAAAAATTATAATACATCTGTTGCAGAATCCATCAAATGCGAGCGTTTGATGGCGTTTCGAATTGCGTATGATAGATGACAAATAGTTGATAGTTCTTATTTATGACACGACTTCGCCTGCGTAAATTTTTCATACCTAATTACATAAATAAGAATTAAAAAGAAAATAATAATAATTTAACACAATGACAATCCCTAAGCCAATTATCCCAACTAATATTAAAAATGCGAAAGCAATTTTTTTTTGTTACCTCTTCACGCGTTATCCACTCAACCAAACCTGAAATTTCGTATATATTTACCTAATTAAGAGTCCATACTCTTAAGAAGAGAAGAACATTGGGTACCTACATTTCACTATGGAGTTTTAATATTCTAGGGCGGAACCACACACCCAAGAGACAATCGTCAACTAAAGTGTAATATAAGCCTTCCCTTAGGACATAGCGGGGATTCCAATTATCGCAAGTGATGGATGGCGCTCGCGACTAATGAAGTGTATGCTGGCGCTCTGCAATCGATTGCTGCTTATTCTGGATCGTAAAGATAATTTACATTTTTCATTTAAATAACATCACTAGCTTTTGAACATGTCTTTTTGCGCGCGTATAAAATATAAGCCGTCTTTTTGAAAATTTCGGTATATCTTCTCTTAGTTTTCCTCTGGGAACCTACAGTCTCTCTGTAAATTGTAGAAAATATTATGAGCATGTGCAAGTACAAGATAAACGTGTGTCCTCTTCGCTGGCAATACCGTTTTTATCAACCGATCTTGACCATTCAATTAGATAAATGACAAAAAACTATCTGTTTTCAAGCCTTTATAGAGATTAAATAAGTAACAAATTTTAATTTTATACGCCCAAGTAGTTTCGGCTATTCGTTGTCTGTTAGTCATATAAGTAAAAGCAAAATTGGCTAACTTGCGTTTGTGGGTTTATACTTTTGGAAATTAAATCTATAAATACTGACTTAATTGGTACCAAAATGTAACAAAGTCTTGCAGAATAACCGAAAGTGATGCAGTGCCGATAGGTACTTTCTCTACTAGGTATAAATATTATCGATCGGTGCTTATTCTGTATCATAATGGAAGTTACTTCTATTTTTAAACAATTTTTTGAAAACTTACAGCAATTTTTTGTACATATATTTAAGTTATTAATGTTTAATCAATTATATATTTTTTTAAGTTTTTAAATGGTATTAAAATTTTATTTATTTTTGATATTTTATTTATTATTTCTTTTGACTTCCTTTCTTTTGTTGTATTGCTTCTTTTACCCTCTATGTTTGTAACTGTTTTTTTTCAGTTTGTCAGTTGTCTGGAAGAGATCCCTCCATGGGATAAGTCCGCCGATGCTAGAGTTTTTTTTTCTTTCTATTTCATGTGTATCAAATAAACAAATATATGGACAACAATGTAACAAAAATAGATATGACCAATAATAACTTTTAGCTGACAAATATTTTACACTAACATAAAGAAAACGCCGGTAAAAAAAAAATAATAAGTTACCTATTTGTCATTAAACTGTTACATGTCTTTATTTTTATTTTGATCTTTTAGGTTTACTCAAGTTGCCCTTTAGTTCTTTAAATTCTGATAATTTCGCGTAAGTTTATTGTGAAGCAGAACACACGTTAATAATTTAACCTCTAGTTTAAGAAACTCTTATTTTTTAGGGCTTCTTAAGTAGAAGTTTCGTCAAAGAAATGTACTTTTATTAATCTTTCATACATCTACTTTTTTATCAAGCAAAAGTTTTAGTTCTATTTGATTTCTATTTTCGGATAACCAGAATAGGCTTCCACTTGTTTGTGTCAGATGTGTGACCCTGACAAAGTTCAGGGTTGGCGCGAAACTGACGCCAAATACGGGCTGTGTCAACAACAGTTCCTATTTCACCAAGACTTCGCCATGAACGATGTGTAAAAGCTAGCTAGGCCCCACCGCTACGTTGCGCTCCATCGTTCTCCGTCATGTTATTCAACGAAGAAAAACGTAAAAATTGTATGAAGTTTCGACGTACGTCAACGCACGTGAATGTCTAAACAACTGAGCCGCAACATGCTCGTGCACGTCTGAGCAATAAGCCCTCTAATACAAACTTTATTTTTCAAATTAAACACATCTAAAGACAGAAAGTGTTAACCACAATAAAAATTTTAACATTTATCTTTGTACAATCCTAAAATCTAAATTTCTGAGTCTCGGTTTTTTCGAAATGACTAACTATTTTTTTGTTGATTGTTTTCAACATTTGAATAAAATTATATATCGATCATAACGAGTGTGTTATTGCTAAGATCTGGGGTCAGATTTTATTGAAGTCGTCTAAAGGCATGTGACATGACTATTACGATTACTTACCGCCATCTAGTGGCAGGTAGGCGCATACACACTAGGAAACTAAACTGTCAATCAGTGTTCAGTTTTCCTCACAATGTTTTCCTTCACCGGAAGCAAGTGGTGGTCGATGATAACTACTATATATGAGTCAGATTGGTATACAACATTGGTATACAACAACTCATATGATACGAACCTGAGATCCACAGGTGGGCGTCTTAACCATTACACCACCACCGCTATTGATATACGTATACTCACAAAAATATATATATCCCTATGTCAATATATCCACTCGAACGTAACTCTACGCTTTCTTCCTTTAGTGGAAAAACACGAGTAACGGATTTTTCCATAAGGGCTTTATGGAAAATTTTACGACCTCGGTGGCGCAGTGGTAAAGTGCTTGCCTCTGAATCGAGAAGTCCCAGGTTCGATCCCCGATCGGGTCATGATGAAAATGATATTTTTCTGATTAGCCCGGGTCTTGGATGTTTATCTATATATGTATTTGTTATAAAATATAGTATCGTTGAGTTAGTATCCCAGAACACAATTCTCGAACTTACTTTGGGGCTAGCTATATTTATATACATATTTATAAAGTAATAAAGTCAGAAGCGAAGTGATCTTATTACTCGTCAGGTTTGATACAAATATGAACCTAATAAACCTTGTAGAATTGTTTTAAAACTGGAATAATAATAATCATTTAAATAATCGTCATGAGACTGGCAAGTGAGGAAAGAAAATATTTCTGATTGTGAAAAATTAATGCCGGAAAAGAATAATAATGAGTTCGGCGACTCTAGTCTAATTAGCTTTTGCTCGCGGCTTCGCTCGCGTGATTTTTCCCCCGGGAACATTTTTCTGGGTGAAAGGTCCTTTATGTCCTTCTCCGTACTTCTAATTCTAACTACATATATGTATGCAAAATTTCAAGAAAGGTAACAAACTTGCTCGTATCGTCTTTATATGGGCCATTAGGTAGTATTAAGACAATTATAATAAATATAATATATACTATAAATTATAATAAATTATAATAACTTGGAAAATAAACTAAATGTAAGAATGACAACTGGAAAAGATAAAAAAGAATAAAAATTAGAAATTGTCAAAACACGTAGGGTGGTAAATATTTACGGACGTCACGAGGGCTTCCAAAATCGACCTAAGATTGACGTAAAGCCATTATGAAAACTTATATTGCATTATAGGGTATTCACATGTAATTAGTAGATACGTTGTAATACGTAGTACCTACTAATTCCATGGGTATTCATAACTGTGAGTGTAAGTTAATCCTACATAAATGATAAATGCGAAAGTTTGTGAGGATGTATATGTTTGATACTTTTTCACGCAAATTTACGGATTGTTATAAAATTTGGTACACGGGTATAATAGGTATAACGTGGAAAATACATAATATACATATATGAAGACCCGGGGCGCAGCTAGTAATACATAATCTAATAATTAGGTACTGAATCATAGATACTAAGGGTTTTGTTGGGTTTTATTGTGTACTTACATTGTTATATTACTGATAAAAAAATATACGTAAATTTATATTTAAAAAATGGTAAGCCCTTCTGGCATAATAGTGACCAACACTGTTTGAATGAGTTCCTTTCGGCATTTCTTCTCAGCAATGGTCGTTCCGAAATGCTAGTAGTTTGTAGCTTTGGTAAACATCATTTAATTAAGAATATGACGTGAAAAAGTGCCTGTGAAGGCCTTATTTCTGAATAAATGATTTGATTTTGATTTGCAAAATGATGAACAAAATTTGCAATCCAAGCTACGAATTCTTACATTGAATTCGACATAAACTTGGCTCATAATATATGTAGGTATGTTGTGTGTTAGATATTGGTGATGTAGCGTAGATGGAAGCGAGAGTGTTTCTGATGAAGAAAAACGTTATGAAAAACTGTACTCTCAACGACTTTATTGGCCTTTAGTTTGAAATGTAAAATATGCTTTTGATTGCTTAGAAATTCGTTATGTATATCATTCCATTGTTATGTGATATTACTTTTTCAACCCCCAACGCAAAAAGAGGGGTGTTATACGTTTGAACTAGTAGCTTATCAACGGGTGAACCGATTTGGATGCGTCTTTTTTTTTAATTTGATAGCTAATTTTTATGCGGTGGTTCTTAGATATGTTTGATCAAAATCAGTTCAGCCGTTCAAAAGTTGTACCGAAATGAGTATTGAAAGTCGGGTGTTTTTTTAATTTGACTAACAAATAAACTTGTTAAGGTTAACCGCGTAATGTTTTTTTTTGTAAAAATACTTCTTTGGATATATAATCCAAAGAAGTATTTTTACTTCTTACTTACTAATCCACAATTTTTTCTTTGACCAATATTATTGCTATCTCTTTCATAAATGATTTAACTTTGTGAGCGCCTTAAGAGCGCCATTCTATTGGACAAATATAGTTATAGGCTGAAGGGTGCCCTATGTCCTTCTTTGTTCTCTTATGTGTATGAAATATTTCAAGAAAATTGGTAGCGTATATAAAGTGTTCAGAAGTAACAAACTTACTTTTGCATTTATAATAATGAGGATTAATATTTCTGAAAATTACAAACAACTGTCTAAGTTGGCGTGTCAAAGTTATATCAGTCTCGTACTAACCTAAAAGTGAGTAATCCCCAGTTCTCCATAGCGCCTGCCTTGAAATCAGGCAACGCGATCATATCAACCTTCGGTAGCGGGAACTTGATCATGTAATATTCTTCTAGAAACATCAATATCTTCGGCCCAATTTCAAGGGCGTATTCAGCTGAGGGCAAAGCCTCCTTTCTTGCCCACACTGCGAAATTTCTGTCGCTCATATTGCCAAAGTCGGTGACGGCGAACGCGACGAGATACGTGGACATCGGAAGGGATTCGGCATAGTGGTCCCATACGTAGTTATTGAGCGTTTCACTGCAAAAAATATATGAAATTCATATAAGTTGTACGTAAGCATATCAGGCTATCCTAATTAATTGCAAATTCATCTCTATTAATAATTGGAAGGTTTGAGTAGGTAATTATATCTTAGTTATTATATCTATAATGCCTTGAAATTTGACTAGCAATTAGAAATAAAGAAAGAAATAAAACTTTTATTCGGCAAACACATAAAATCCAAACATTAACACTTAAAGGTAAAGTACAAAAGAGTATCGAATATAGATCGAATACAATATGTAAGCCGAAATGGCGACCAGCTCAGCATGGTGCCATGGTATCGAGCCAAGGCGCTGATTTTCAGCTGGAACCAAATATAAAAGTATGTATGTAGGTATGTACGGAAACAGAAACAAACAACAGAAAATATTAGGACTAGATAGCAGACTAACGTACAAGTGTAGTGAAATAATGTTAATATGATGGGAGGTACATAAATGGGATAATATTTGAGGAATTAAACATATATTGACTGAGGAATGTAATTAGTACTAGGAAGTACTTATTACGGATTTTTATTCTATATCAATAAAAATGATTAATTAATTTCCGACATTTACACCGAAATGTAATCTCTAAAGCTAGTTTGAAATTTGTAATTTTCTTTGCACTTTTCACATTGTGCATAATTGTTAAGTATTAAATAATTGTAACTTTCACTGGCATCGTGTGAAACACAGCCTATTGTCTTAGTCTACTATAGTTAAGAAAAACAATATAAACTGCTGTGTAGCGCAGTAATTATAACGCGTTCTTTTGAACTAACGGAACTGTTTACAAGACCTGAAGTACAAACAAAAGAAATATTATCTATTTTTGACAATAGTTAAACTGCTTTGCGTCAAAATCGTCACAAGAATCGACTATTTAAAAGATGATAAATACAGTTTTATTATACATTTCTTTATTTGATATCATACAATAAGATTGAATTACAATTAGAACGGTCGACTCGACGAAGAAGAAGATATATTTGAGAGGAAGGAAAGAATATTAAGTTTATGAGAGCGACAAGACATTTATTTATATCAAAAGTCGCACATTTTGCAGTTTGTTACACACACAATGTACACATTAAAATAAAGAGACATAATTTACGTACTTAACCATGAAATCATGTGCTGTAGTTATATTGTAGGGCAGTAACTCAGTGCATGTGCTACTGAAACAATTGCAGGGCTCTGGTATTCAGATACCACTTGAAGGTACGTGTGATTGTTTGTCATGTCACAGAAATTAGATAGCTACACATGAAAATATCAATATTTGATATAAAAATAAGTAGCTAGGTGGTGACCAGGCTAAAGTGGTGATGGGCTGGAGACAAGAAGGTTGTTAGGTACGCAGGATCTAAATTCACGCAAATTTAATAGCAAAATCTCGGTCATTCTATAAGAAAAATGATGAATGTTTACAAATTTTCAGCTTTGTATTTTGAAAATTTGTTTCACCCCCCTTTCGAAGGGGTTGACGGTTAATTTTGTGAAAAATCTGAGACACGTATTCATTAATTTGTTGTAAACAACCAAAATCCAAATTTTCAAGTTACTAAGTTCAATGGCGTAGAACTTTCATATAAACGCTTTTCACCCCTTTCACCCCCTTCGGGGTAGAATTTCCGAATATTCTCTCTTAGTGCTCACCTACACGCCTCAGGGAAATCAGAATCAGTTGAAATTTTACACGTAGGTTACATGTAAAATTTCAACTTCCTACGCCCAGTAGTTACGGCTGTACGTTATCTGTCAGTCAGTTAGTTTGGCAGTCACTCAGTAACTGTAGAGTTTTATATATATTGATGATTGATGATAACTGGTGATCCCAGATGAAGCCAAGAAAGACATAGGTATATATTACAAAATAGAAAAACAATGTAAAAGGTACTTACTGAATTTCCCGCTTAACAATATTCATATTGGAGACCGACGACATATTGTTGGGTCTAGCTATGCTGATGGTAAACTTTGCTTTGAGAGCTGGCTCATCCCAGCACGGGAACGCTCGGCGTGCGTCCGTAGCTTGGAACTGGGTTACTGCGATCCATCTGTGAAGCAGAACACTGATGTCACTGTTTACAATACCATTAAATCTTCTTCGTCCATCTCTTCTCCCACTTTATTTGGGATCGGGAGGTCTGGTGAAGCGGTGATGGTGTAATGGTTAAGACGCCCGCCTGTGAACCCAAAGGGTCCACGTTCGAATCCTACTCATACCACGTGAGTTTGTATAACAATTTGACTCATGTGTAGTAGTTTTTATCGACCACCACTTGCTTCCGGTGAACGAAAATATCGTGAGGAAACCTGCACTCTGGTTGATAATCGACTTGTGTGTGGAAATGGAGAAGGCAATGAAAAATCACTCCATTAATAGTGCCAAGAAAGTCGTTATACGTAATGACCACGACCCTCAGAAATGAGGAATATGACTATGAAGAGAGAGGTCTGGTATATTTGCGCCAGAGGTATCTGCTCTGTGTTGTCTGATTACAGTTTCAGGAGACTAAGTAGAATTCCAAATATATGTACGCCTGATTTGTGAGGCACAATAGGTCTGTCCCGGCTTCGCTTGGGTAAAACCATAATAGAAAAATTGTCTATGTCACTCCAAAAGGTTTCGTCTAACTCTCAAAAACCGAGAGTGCCAAATTTCATCTAAATCGGCCCAGTAGTTTTTGATTTTATCCATTACAAACAAAACAATCTTCTTTATAATAGGTAATTATTAGTGCATGCACATTGTACCTACTTAACTTTATAGTAACTACGTGATTGCAGTATAGTATGTTTTTTACACTACCAGACAGAAAAATAGGCATATGACCCACGTGATGGTAAGTGGTGACCGCAACATCAGGGGTGTTATGTGCGTTGCCGATTTTGTGACCTAGAGTATTTTTCCAACCGGAATATAACAATGTATGCACTCTATTGTTATTCAGACGAATAAATTGTTACAATTTTTGAGTTTTCGCTTCGACGTGTCAGGAATTACAGCAGTTACAAATTTTCCTTTGACTAGCCTTTACAAAATAATAAATGAAACAGTAGCTAACATATTGTACATTGTTACCTACTCCTTTAAATCAATAAGCAAATATTAACCCTAATAAATAATGTTGTCAAGAGCTCAAAACTCAAAGCCACACGTTGCAGGAAGTGATATGTACGGGTCATAAATCTTATTTTTATTGCTATTTATTGTATGTGTCTTGAGCAAGAACGGATGGAAATGTATTCGATCGAGTTGCCAAATTTTCTGTTGGTCATTTTTTGATTTGTGCCTTCGGAATCTGACGATTTTTATTCCCATTTACCGTTCCCATACACAGCTGATCAGAAAACCTCTGAAGTTGTATTTCATTCCACAAACCCGAAGTTTCTTTTGGGCCAAAGGTGCTGAATTAAGAACGAATATGGTTTTCTATGAAATAAAAATGTTTTCTAAGAAAAAACAATTGCTTTTATTTGTAAAAAAATAACAAAATATTTAAACGAGGCAAACGAGGAAGACAGATTATCGGATTACGGAAAATATTTTTAGGAATTACAAGATAAAATCTCCCAACACCGTATTATGGACTTGACAGAAAAAAGAAATAATCTAAAAAGCTGTAAAGCTGATAAAGGCATTGTAGCGTGTAATGTATAATTAAAATAGGTTTTTATGTGCAATACAAATTTCGCCAAAACTTTTGTCGTGGCCATATTATTTTGTGGATGACATAAGAGGTGGTTCAGAGACACATCAGCCTTATTGCAGCTGTATTCCCAAGGAGAATTGACAACCCAACAGGCGGTTGGTGGTATAATCATAAGAGGATCTTCAATATTTAAAAGTGTATTTTTAAACATCCCAAATGCAAACGAGAACATGCGAGCAATTACTGCAAATCAAAATACTGTTGCCAAATAACTTGCTCAATCAGATTTTTTTTTAAATCGCGAAGCAGATTGCAATGAAACACCAATAATGATTATTAAAGAAAACATCAAGGTGTACTCTGATGCTTCTATTATTACTGTTAATTGATCATTAGTATTCTAGTGCGAACCTCGGAAACACACACGTTCCGCGATGAGAATCCAATGACCACCCGCTATGGAATTATAAGTATGTTTTCGACTTGCTACGAAATATTTAAACATATCAAATAGCTTTTATAGAGAACGCCAAGTATATTATTTTAATTGTTTTAAGAATTACAGCATTATTATCTTGAAGTCACTAATTGAAATCTTAAATAAAGCTTCTGCTAATTTTGGTATAGACAATGTATGCCTTGGGTCTTTTTTATTTTGTGTCTATCTATGTGTTGAGGTTGACCTTTATAATATTTCTGTTCATCACCAAACATCTGAGCTAAATTGCAAAAGAAACTTATTAAGAAATTCATGTATTACTATGGAGTCTTTTATATATAATCAGCTACCTGTAAATTATATATTGGTACATTTCTTGTCTTACATCTATCAACTTTTCTGAAGGACCTGTATGACGTCACAGATAATCCTGTAAGAATGGGGTGTTATATCGTAATCCCAAACAATATATGAAAAAGATAGCTAATTTATGGAAAGAAAAAGTCTAAATTATTTCATGACAATCCCGTGACAGATGTTAAGATGTTATAACTTCTTTTAAAGAATTGGTCATCAAAAACCCTAATTACATAATTGGCGAAAACGTAAATTGATCAAATGACATGCACTAGTATAGTACATACGTTATTGTATGTAGGTACGTCATTGACAATATTTTATACAAGGTGTGAAATTAGTTTTATTTTTCACGCCTTGTTTAATGAATATCACAAAGAATACATAACAATACTACGAAAATAATGGCATCACACATCACGTCTTCAAATATGGTAATGAACTCTAATAATTTATCGTCTCACCTGGTGACATTTTTGTCTTCATAAGAACTTCTGTAGAACCCATGCAGATTGTCATTCAAAATGCCTACAAACGTTATGTTCAACACATATTGCTGACCAGCCTTCATTGTTTCGGCCACTGACACTACGTGAAACTGTCTTGCCACATCTTCTGTTCTTCTAGTAACCTTCAAAGCTTTACCTTCACTTTTGTCGAAAACTTCAATATTTTTAAACGTTAATTCAACTCCATGAAACGTTATCTGCTGTGTATCATTTTTAACTGTTAACACTATACTCGTTTCACCATCAAAAGTGAAATTTCCTTCATAAATGTATGGAGTTAATTTTATATAATATTTCTCAGGCTTGATATTCGTTGGTAATCTGACGTCTGTGATAGTCGGTATTGATTCTTCAGTAATATCTTCTACGGGGTTCGCCGTAGTTTCAATTGGTAAAACACTTCTACTATGATCTGTACTTAATGGTATCACTGAGAGTTTAGGAGGATCACAATGAGTTAGTTCATATTTGGTCACATTAGCTAGCTGGTCAGTTCTTGGGCACGCCGCGAAATTATAAACTAAGAATGCTGTAGCAACGATTGCTAAAGCAAATATGGCTAGGATTACAAATGTCAAACTTTTTGAAAGGTACACTCCTCTTTTGGTTTTCGTTGAGAAGTCGCAGGTCGGCTGGTGGTCCATGATGCTGAGAGGTTCCCTCGCTTGTGTCATTACATCACAGTGAGATAATCTGCAATAGAAAACAGTGGATTAATTGATTTGATTGCGTGACCCGCCATTATCGATCAGGAATAGATGAGGATAAAATGAGATACAAATTGCTAGATAAGGTCAAAGTTATTTGGTTTTTAATTCTTGACGACCTCGGTGGCGGAGGTCCCGGGTTCGATTCCCGGTCGGGTCATGATGGAAAATGATCTTTTTTGATTCGCCCGAGTCTTGGATGTTTATGTATTTGTTATAAAATATAGTATCGTTGAGTTAGTATCCCATAACACAAGTCTCGAATTTACTTCGGGGCTAGCTCAATCTGTGTGATATATTTTTTATTTTATTTATTTTTAATTCACAACGTTTCAGTTATGTTTTTTATAAAGTTAGATGCTGTCCTTCCTATGAATCTAAAAATATTGTAATTTAATTTAATGTGAATTTGTTTTGTGGAGGAAGTAGAAGAATATATTATCATTTATGTCAATGACTAAAGTATTTACTATGTGTATAGCATTCACACCGCATCAAGTACTTGTATTCAAAAAATAATTAAATTTCTAGATAATATTTTATGTGTTAGACACAATAAACCGTAACAGTTATTATTATATTATATATAATAAATATATATATATATATATATATATTATAATTAATAATACTTCAGTTAGATAATCATTCAACTTCGCTTGATACACAATAAATAATTGCTCTATTTATATTAAAACCAGTTGTTTTCTATATTGTATGGACAGATGACAGAGCGCAGGGATATCTTAGTATAGAAAGTAGAAATACTGGTTTTGTAATGAAAAGGTGTAAACATAGTTGTGGTTGTGGTAGTTTAGACACATGTAAATTTAATTTATAGTAAAATCTTATAGGTACTTGTAAAAACAAAAGTTTAACTTAACCTTTATAAGGCGAAGAATCATTGTAAAGCGTTTTTATACTACTGCTTGAAATAAATTTTAAATTATTTTTATTTGATCTATAGGTATAAAAATAAAAATATAATAACTGATTTTATTTATAGATTCTGTTTTTTTTTTAATAAATGCCAACTAGAATGAGAAATAGATTAAGATACCTTAGATAATAGTGATATAATAAAACAATGCAAGTGAATAAACTAAACAAATCTAATACATATTTATTTTTATGTACAAGTCATTTGGTTACTCTAGCCACTTTTAAAGAAAAACAAACTGTATCAACAGAGGATAAAGTAGAAAATTTAATGATAGAATTTGATCTTTGTGTAAGTCTTGGATAAGTTGCAAGATCACGTCGCTCGCTTCTTTCACCGTTTCTTTGTGTAAGAATTAAGTTGTTAGCGATTACTTTCATCTGGGTATAAAACTAGCTGCCCGCAGCTCTGTCCATGGTACCTGACCCCTGAATATTAACGAAGTATTTCAAGTTTTATCAAAATTGGCCCAATTGTTTAATCGATAAAGCGTGACAGAGTTTCGCATTTATATTCGTAATATTAGTATGGAAAGTTTCACAAGAAAATATAGAAAAATAATTATAATTTTTCTTTTGCTTCAATAGTAACAATAAGTTTGAAAAAATAATTTCCTTATCCCTAGCAACCTTGTTAAAGATACAACATAATAGGATTTCAAACCGCGAAAGGAAGATTACTCGAATATATATTTTTCGGAAATTGTATTTGGAAATATCGAATTCTCATGTTAAAGCTATTTTCCTTGTCTTAACTGAGGAGGCTAACTAACAAGTACCTACGACCTGGCACTAAAGATACCGAAGTAACCGGAAAAACGCTAAAACTAATGAGAGTATCCCAAAATTTTGAAGGTTCGACTGTGGTTTAACGGCCGTAACCCTCTTTGGGAATAATATTAATATCTATGAATCCCCTAGGATTTCTAGCTCGCCTGGAACAACATTCACGGTATGATAAGTGGTTATTTAGGGCGGTATCACACGTCAAAATGATACAATATTATTTAGTTATGTAACTTAGTTACAAAAACATAAAAAAGATGGACTTACAATCTGAGGCTTTGTCTACCAGTCAAACAAAAGACGAGCAAAGAGGAAGGAAAGAACATTTTTCTTCTCTCTCATACTTAATGGACAGCTTAGTTGAGTATAATAACTTATCTGTCAGATTTAATTGAGACTGATTGAAAACTGACTTGAGACTTCAATGGACTAATTTAAAGAAAAGATTGGTTTCAACCAGTTGACAGTTCATCTTCTAGAAAAAATAACGAATTCTGTAACTCGTTTATGGGTAACCAAAATAATTCAAATATTAATTTTTATTTCTGTCTTTTTTAGTCGTAGTTCTAGTTAGTCTGTCTGTCACTATGTATGCTTAGTTCTTTAAAACTACGCAATGTATTTTGTTGCAGGATTTTTTAAATAGATAGAGTGGTTCATGAGGAAGGTTTATATGTATGGCTAGCGAATTTAAAATAAATCCATGTTTTCCTTCAGCGGAAGCAACTGGTGGACGATTAAAACTTACTATACATGAGTCAGATTGGTATACAAACTCATGTAGCACGAGTAGGATTCGAACCTGGGACCTTACGATCCACAGGCGGGCGTCTTAACCATTACACCACCACTGCTTATTACCGCATATTACACACATGTTAATATTGCGACACGATCTACTCAGAAATACAATCGACTTTGTTTATCTTTTGATTAAAATCTGTGGAAGTGATCAGTCCTCACATATGGTACAAGTGATGAGACTATTTAGATATTTTGAGGAGGCTCAATGGCACAGTTAGGGCGCTCGGCATTTGATAGTGGCGGTTAAGGCACTTTCACCATAGTCGGTCATTGAATGGGTGACCGAAAATTTATTATCTTGAGCTTCTCCGTGATTCAGAAGACACGTTCGGCAAAGGCGTTAGGTTTGGACACCGAATGGACCGACACATAACGCTTCGCTCCAGTTTTGGTATTAAAAATATCAGGCATAATGTGGTGTGTGTGTGACTGGTGAAGGAATTTCGGATATCGCTCGAGTAGCTTCAAAGATATACCTTATACATAAAATTACATGCCCTATCTGCCAGGGCCAAGAGCAAACGACTTTGTCAGACATTTTGCATTATTAAGTATTATTTCACAAGTTTCATTACAATTTAATACTTTATTACTACAACTTGTGGAGCGGTGGTGGTGTAATGGTTAAGACGCCCGCCTGTAAATCAAAAGGTCCCAGGTTCGAATCCTACTCGTGCCACATGAGTTTGTATACCAATCTAACTCATAGTAGTTTTCATCGGCCACCACTTGCTTCCGGTGAAGGAAAACATCGTGGGGGAACCTGCACACTTGTTGATTATAAATTTGTGTGTGAAATGGAGAAGGCAATAACAAACCACTCCAATAAAGTTGTTATGTGTGTTTAATTCCACGTAATGACCACGACCCTCAGCCATGAGGAATACGACTATGAAGAGACTACAACTTGTCTTATAGTGTGTATGTTTATGTATCACATATATTTGATGTTGTATTTATGTATATGTAAGTTTATTTTATTGTGTTACTTTTTTTGCGGTGTACATTTTTTTTCTGTTTGTCCTTATGGTTAACATGGGAGAGAATAATAAATAAATAAATATATTAGGACAAATCACACAGATTGAGCTAGCCCTAAAGTAAGTTCGAGACTTGTGTTACGGGATACTAACTCAACGATACAATATTTTATAACAAATACATAATATAGATAAACATCCAAGACACGGGCCAATTAGAAAAAGATCATTTTCCATCATGACCCGACCTTACCACTGCGCCGCCGAGGTCGTCATGCTTTGCTTTTAGCATTAAGTTCGCCATTTGTTTATAACTATGTTATTTGGTATTTGTAGTGCATAACATACTCTTCATTTATTTATTTAATATTTGCATACCTATATTCGGTAAAACATGTAGGTTTAATTCATTTTAACATCAATTTGTATATTCGTACTCATGTTTTTGACATATAAATTTTTTCATTACGCTTCTACATGAAACAGTTAACTTTGATAAATAAAATTAAATAAATATAATATTATAGCGGCGGCGGGTACAAATTTACCCGCCACCGCTTATAATATAAACTGCATCCAGCATTATGACGCCAGTGGCAACACTGATGCAACTAGCAGATGCACACAATTAGGTCAAAGCCTAATATCTTTATACAGTTATCTTAGTTTCACCTAGCTTCCAAGCAGACTTTGTGTTGTCTAATGTTACTTTAGTTAATGAACGTACTAAACGTACTAAATGAACGTAATAAGGCTACTTACTGGAGCATATATTTATACATATAATAATACTGTGGGCTATGTACATAGGAGATATTATTAAAGAAAAATAATTGACTTTGGGACTAATAAAAGCTAAAACATTTTTCTTTAATTTTTGTTTGTCTTTCTATATATTTGTTCGCACATCATGCAAAAACTATGAATATAATAATATCATACTAATATTATAATAGCGAAAGTTTGTGAGGATGTACGCGTGTATGTATGTTACTCTTTCACGCAAAATCTACTGGAACTATCTGGTTATGAATTTTGGTACACGGGTAGAATATAACCTGGAATAACACATAGGGTACTTTTTATCCCGAAATTCCCACAGGAGCGAAGCCCCGGGGCGCTGCTAATATCCTATAAAAATAGGAATTGGATGTGGTTTTTACAGTGGTATAGCGGATAACTAACTTAAATTTGTAATAGGTTTCATTGCCATACGTTGCTTAGAACCCAAGTATACGCAATAAAAATGAGGATTAACTTTGATTCTTTGTTTAATAGGGAATCTTACGTGGGCGAAGCCGTTGACATAAGCTAGTAAACAAATCTTTACAAAAAAGGATAGTATTCAAAAGTAAACTTTTTGCGCCACCTTACTTTTCTCCTCGAGAGCGCAGGAAAATGTGAAGTGGCACTTCCCTTTCCTAACAATCTTCACGTCTCAGACTCACATCCTATCAACTTTAAAGTGGATTTTAATGGAACCATTGTTTACCGCACATACGACCACCAAGTTTGTTCGCATTATACTTATATGGAAAGTTTGTCTCGTGCTGTTTATGTATCTAATGTACGTAACAACTTGTTAGGTTCAAAAGACTTTGTTTATTCGAAAATGTAGGCCTAAAAGAATCAATCGCAAGTTAAGCTTGAGCTAAGTATCTACTAGTGATGGGCTTTAAAGAATTTAAAACGTAATAAGATGTTTTTAATAAAAGAAATTATAACAAATTCACCCCAGTACAATGCTTTTTAGCGTGAAATTTGGAGGATTAATTTATTGCATGTAAATTATTGACTGGCGCGTTAAATAACTAATATCTAAACTGGATTTATCGTCAATATGGAATTAGCACCAAGACTCAAAATTAATAAATAATACTCATATTTTTATGTAAAAAAAAACTACTGCGTCGAACAAATATAGCTTTCTTTGCGAACGTATTAACAAGTCATTTAGCATGGAGCGATTGGACGAGTTCAAATAACATTATACCTGTGTGGTAGTTTTATTTACAAATATACATTGATATGGAATATTATAAATTTTTGTCATGTCATTGAAAGCATTATCACAGTATTTTTTTCACTGGTGTCACCACGCTTTCAAATAGTTAGCAAAACAAAAAAAAAATGGCATTTACTATTAAAGCCGAATTGGTTGTTCATTTGCGGACCATGGCATTGAGGCGACAATATCGGGGTTATCCGGAATATTCGGCGGCTACGTGACTCGGGGATCAATTAGCGTCACTTGGAAAATTCCCGCCATTTCGCTTCTTTATTGGAATCCACTTGATCGCCATTTTGCGCGACTATTTGCGCGTGCTCTGTTACGGATTTTATAAATAAGCTATTGAAAATATTGACCTTAATTTGTACACTGATATTATCAGAGATAATTAAATATATTATAGGTTAATCATATTTTTATCCAGCTTTATAATATTTAATTTTTTTATTCGGTGACCAAATTTATTTTTAGTTTTAGTACATATTGTTATAACGACATCCGTCGTGGGTATAAAAGAAAAAGCTTTGAAAGTAAGGTAAAAGACAAGTGACATATGTTAAATAATTCCACAAAGAACTGCCGGCGCTCTGACTTCGTGAAAATTTTATACGAGTGTGCCTTTGCACCTGACAATAAAACTGGGCCCCTGGTACACCTGCGCTGTTAGCGGAGCTTCAAACAACCAATACAGTTTGGTCTTTTGTTTGTTGTACGAAATTCAGCTGTACGAGGCTTCCGTGTCCTAAAGTTATTGAATATAGTAAATATAGTCTTTAAACATAAGTTGCTCAACCTCATCAAGGATTGATAATAATAATTATACTTTTAATAAAAGTTGATTAGTAAATTGAAATCTATGGTGAACGTTGTGTATACCTGTCATTGGTGTTTGCATTAGAACTTAATTTTATGTGCTTTCAAAGTATGAAGTCTGAAACTGCACATTGTCGGCGTGCATTATTAAACGTCGACGCGATTACGTATCCATTACGTAGTTTGAACTGTGAATTTTTTATCGCAAGGGAAAACCAGCGATGTACGTCGATACCATTTCGTCGATTGTCGATATTGTATATTGAACAATGCTAGATCTTCGCCGTTGCGAAATTTTGTTCGCTATAAATACGAAACATTTATCTGTTGTTAAATTTTCTAAGATTAACAATGAAATAGAAATATAACGTATATAGGTATAATAAAACATACTGTAATGTATACAATATGCTACAGAAAAATATGACTTGGAGAGAAGCATTTTCATATTCACATCACTCATGTTGAGTGGTTGTAAAAGTGTTATGACCATTTTAAAAATAAAATGTTACTTACGTGTTTCTACGTCGCTATACCTACTACCTATATCATGTCCGTGGCTGTATCGGAATATTATGTGCAAATAATTTATCGCGGTTTAATATGTTAATATGTTTTTTACTTGTTCCTTTTTTCTCTTTACAAATTAAGTGAAAGAATAGAAGATTTTATGATGCAGCAAACCTCGGTTGTAAAAAACTTGCGTAAAAAAAAACTACGATTCTCACTTGTTCCATGGAACTATATACCAGTGAAACTAGTGAGAAAGATCTTTCACAAAATATTCCTCTTTAGGAATACTATTGTAGCCTATCAGCTGCCAAGTCAAGCGGACCCTGAGCTCCGACGCTCAAAGGCTGAGGAAGCAATCGGGAAATGCTCAAATTAGAGAGCTCATTTTTGCATGTCCTCAGTTACATTCGGAGCACTCCAAAGCGGTTTGTGTAAAATTTACTTATTAAATTTCTGAGATTTGGCCATAATTTTACGACCGGCCGCCTGCCTGATATCGACCCTCTTTAAGACTATATGTCTATAGTCTAAGGCTATAAGTGTATGAGTACGAAAATGATAATTCTCCTTCAATACAAAGGCCATATCAACCTATGGCCGTTTCATTATAACGTAAATCATTACAACGCGCCGGTTCACCTTCAGACCAGCCGATATATAGTGCAAGCGGCCATTTAGATACTTTTTATCTCGAACATGGCTAGTTCGAGATTTTCTTTTGTACTTCATACTGAGATTCCAATCTTCTAGCACAAAACTGAAGATTAAAAAACAATGACAGCGGGGGTCGCGGTATTTTTGTGTTTTTTCAATTGCCAAGTATATTTTATATATATTTTTTTAAAGATGCCACAGGTTTTGAAAAAAACACTGTTGTAAAAACTAAGGCTGGAAAAAACTCAATTCAAATTCAACAAAAAAAAAAATCAAGTCACTTTTATGGGAAATAAATAAATAGATAGTATAAACACGGATTTTTTAACATCACAATTTATGTAATTTTTCTAATCAAGTTCTAGCACTTAATGAGTTTTTGAAGAAATTTGGTAAACAAGTATAAAGTTATAAATACCTAGACGTATAACACGAATTACCTTTCACATCTAACCGGTTACTTCCTCAGCCGTCGAGCGTCACAGCCCATGCAGAGTCTGTTTTTACACGAATTACCGTATTCTAAGAAATTAAGTTTTTTTTTTTTACCTAAAATTCACCCAGGATCGAAGTTGCTGGTAGGTTAGTGTAAAAAAATAAGATATACTATTTTATTTATTTCGCACATGAATAAAAACTAGTTCAATGCAGCAACTATAGATATCCCAATTGTGGCGCAATTGCTCGTCCGCGGCAGGCTGGCTCATTGAATCGCAAATATGAACAGGCCACCTTCGTTCTTAGACCACATACATATAAAGGAGAATATATTCTTATTAAACTTTTGTAATATTATTAAAATACTGGTCGCTAAAAAATTTAAAAAAATATATCGAAGAAATAGTACGTTTCAAGAGCTACTGGCCGCTGAGAATTGTCTATTAAAAAGTTGTCCGAAATAAAAATATTAAATGTTGAAATTAGAATTCTGGTTTCAAAAAAATATGATTTGGAAACTATCATTTATTTTTTACAAACAATAATTGTTATGCTTTAATTTGTTGTAGATAAAGAACTTCTTAGTTTTTTATTTATAAAAACTATGTAATTTTCAAATATTTTATGTGCATGTACCCACCTAACTTACTGTTTTGTGTACTTATGAATAAATAAATAAATTTGTTCCATTTAAATCACAGTTCTTTTATTAAACTTGAGTTTGGCCTTTATCAAAGAAAATAACTTTAAGATATTACTTTAAATAAATTAAACGTAAATATTTTCATGATCTAAAATTATCAACGATACGTTGGAAGAGTCTGTGTCCAGTGACTTTATTTATGCGCGACATGCAACAGTTTCGGTTATGAACTAAGCAAAGCTCACGATAGTGCATGAATCAGTTCTTGTCATAATTCGACGTCAGCCAAACTAACCTAAAATATTATCCTAGAGTGTATCACTTGAAATCAAAATTCTAAATCGATTAACTGAAGACCATAATAACTATTACATGAATCTTCTTGATAATAATCGGTTCAATTACCAATTTATATATTATATTAATTGATATACTTTACAAACTGGGATTTTTTACATGACAGAATTTTCTGTATTCTGTAATAATATTTTTCTGTCTGAGGATGAACGAAACTTAAACATATTCTTCCTTGGATGCAAAAGTTAGAGTCAATTGGAAGTAGAAGATATCTAACTTGTAAGATTTGATTACAGACGGACGGGACAGGTTAAAGTAAATAAAAGTTTGTAAAAAATTACACATAACTGCCTT
This sequence comes from Plodia interpunctella, assembly GCF_027563975.2. Taxonomy (NCBI): domain Eukaryota; kingdom Metazoa; phylum Arthropoda; class Insecta; order Lepidoptera; family Pyralidae; genus Plodia; species Plodia interpunctella. The sequence goes on along the minus strand of NC_071300.1, from coordinate 1,846,553 downwards.
CATTGAAAAAATATTGCATGAATAAAGGGGCAATCTGTTGGAACTCCCAATTAAATTTATCATTCATTAAAAATTCTGTTATGTAAACAATGCCAGTTTGTTTAAAGTATATCAATTAATATAATATATAAATTGGTAATTGAACCGATTATTATCAAGAAGATACATATAATAGATATTATGATCTTCAGTTAATCGATTGTTACTTTGACTTAACAAATGAGTTGAGATTAAACGACCTCGGTGGCGCAGTGGTAAAGTGCTTGCCTCTGAACCGAGAGGTACGGGTTCGATCCCCGGTCGGGTTATGATGGAAAATGATCTTTTTCTAATTGGCCCGGGTCTTGGATGTTTCTCTATATATGTATTTGTTATAAAATATAGTATCGTTGAGTTAGTATCCCATAACACATGTCTCGAACTTACTTTGGGGCTAGCTCAATCTGTGTGATTTGTCCTAATATATTTATTTATTTATATTTATATCCCTGTGATAATCAGTACGAACATTTTGATTTAGTGCAAACATTCTTTCGTGCCTTATAGTTCTATTTGAGGGTAATCTTCCCCCTTCTCGTACGATAATCGTAGTATAAATATTTAGATACATCAGACACATTAAATTGTTAAAAAAAACAAGTTGACACAAACTTTTATTGCTGTCGGAGAGATCTATTGCGTATAATGTGTGACAAAAAAAATCTTGTCCGTGCCGTAAACAGTTTGGAAGATACTGTAGATTTTTTTTCAACTAAATTCATGAAACAAAATAATTAATAGTGCAAATAGAGGCATTAATATAAACTAGTCGAGTAACACACTACGCAGCAATAGTGTATTGAATGAAATGTCTTAAAAACAACAAGTGTGAAGTCAACTTTACAATCGCTCCGACCTTCTGTTATTTATCTATTTGCATGTTAAGATTTAACGAAGCATATCGCTAGACTAGACTAGTAAAAGTGATGAGCGAAGTGGAGTGATACACATGGTAAACAAAGAACCAGACGGCGATATAACATGGACGGACAGCTTTCACAAATACTGGAAAACTTTTGACACAGGATCGGACCAAATGGAAGTCCCACTTGAACGTGGGTACATCGTGTCACCCTTCTTTCTGCAACAAGTAGTTGTTCTTTTGTATATTGTTGGCAAATAAAGATATTTAATTTTTTACTTTTTTCTCCCCGTCTGATGTTAAGCGATCTGTTAAATTTCTCTTTGCCATATCCTGTCGAACGTTCTCAAATTTATTTTCAAAATTCTTTATTCAATATATGATGATGTACATCACTTACTGACGTCAAAAAAAATCACTAAAACTAAGTCTCTCCATCCATGTATTCTCCCGTTTTCATCTACTCCTTTTCCCACTAAATTTCATAACCCTTACTCATTTTACAATATTGTTCTATCGGACATTTGCCATTTGATTTATTTATTTAGAGTCATTTAGTGTATATAGTGTATATACATTGATTGTATGTACAGAGTCATTATGTACATTCATTATGAATGGATTAAAACGGTTATTATAGATATATAACAAGTTATTAAACCGGTTAACGGTTGCACCTCACAGATGTTTGCAGATTATACTATATATACATTGAATAGATTACTATCACTTTTTCCTGCGCATTCGCACCTATAATCATAATTAATCATAATTATAATTTTTTCCACTTACAATAACTTATAGAATATACAATATGATAGAATATCTATCATTAAACACAATTTGTTACTTTTCACCTACAGTTAGTACCCATTAGTTAAAATTACAAGCGATCTAACTTTATGGGAAAGTTGATTTTCTTGCTGATGACGTCATAAGGGCTCTTTTGTAAGTGACCTTTGTCTCTTAATATATCTTCATAAGTACCAAATTTCATGAAAATTTATTGTGGATTTAAAATTTACAAAGCATATTTGTATAGAATAAACAAATTTGCTGGTTAGATGAATTGTAAGAAATCACTTAATTAAGTTAATAGCACTACCTTTTTTTGCGAATTTTTGTTTAGCCCTATTATTTGTTTGGCAGAGAATACTCAAACATAATTAGTTATGTATTGTGGCATAAATCACCTGTGGTATTTTCTCAGTTAATAATTAAAATACATTTCTAAAAATGTGATGGTTGCGAAATGCGATCTCCAAAATCATATGCTATTTATTTAAGAGTTTTTTTATGTGAGTTTTATTATGTGTCGCACTAAACTACATATAAGTACCTAATATAAAATGTTATATGTAAAGCGTGCTTTAAGTTAAATAAATAAAATAAATCGTAAAATAAAAAAATGTTACAATAATGCCTTCTTTATATATTTTTAATTTGTAAGTATTTATAAGTTATTTTTAAGTTAGACAGTTTTTGGTTTAAATTAATATAGTTTTGTGTTTTTATTGTTAATTCTATTTTGTGATTAAAGTAAATCTTTATGGTTTAATAAGAATTGAATAAATAATTTCACGAGTGAAAATATTAATGAACAAACCGTTTTAAATCTGGTTCTTACGTTACATTGCAAAAGTTATCATTGGAAAGTCATTGGAATCAAATCGGTCCCTGGGGAGAGTGATGGAGCAGTGTGCAATCGACCAATTGAGGGTTAATGTTGATGGGATGGCAGTTGGATCACATAGTTATTGTTTAACTATCAAAATCATAAGGGTAACATATTCTTCAGATCAGATTCATAAACAGATATTATAAACAACAAGAATTTGGAAAGAAGATAATTAAAATTCCTTTATACTAATGCAGTGTCACGTCTTTATGACTTACGGGCTAGATAGAGCTATGAGTTTATATTCATTACCTTTGATTCCTAAAACCCTTTTCTTAATTTTACAAGTGTATGTGCGTGCATGCATGTGATCTGTCTACTTCAAGTGGGGAGAGGCTGATGATCTGATATACAAGCATCTGTTTAGTTAGGATATCAGTCTCTCATAATCGAATTGTGTCTGTGCATTATTATATACAATGTATATAGCTTTATAAACGTACTATATTTAAGGATTTGTGAAAGAGAATAATTTTTTTTGAACTTTTTTGGATATCGATAAAGCCACAATCCAAATCCATTCTAATATTACAAATGTGATAGTGTTTTTGTTCATCCTTATTTCACGTCTAAACATAGCATCGGAGTTGATTTTTTGTTGTGGAGATAATTTGAGTTGAGCTACTTTTTGTCGCGAGCGAAGTCGCGGGCAACTGCTTGTTTAATTACAAAAATAACTTAATACTATAATAGTTATAAATAAAGAAAATAAAGATGTTCCTCATGTAACATTTAATGTAAGAATTTCTGTAAAATTATGTATATTTTTTTCTATTGTCTATATTAGTTTATATATTTAAGTAACTTAAGCTATAGCTAAATAATTATCACATGCTCAGTTAATCATAATAAATCTTCAGAAAATGAAGAAAACACATCGTTAATCCCTTGATTAACATTTACCAGCGCAACTCCACAGATAACACAGCCAATAGATGACAATAAATTGCACTATTATCTAAGTTAGCTTAGGGTGAGTCAACCCCTACGCCCCTTTCCTGCTTGCCTATTGTCACCGAAGGGCTCCTACCCCAAACGTGAACGGTACAAAGGGTTGGTGGGCCTAATAAAAGTAATAAAAAGATTGAAACGTTTGGGGTGACGGGTATAGACTGATAATATCGTTAGACAAATCCATACTGTGATTTTTTAGTGTTAAACCGTCATAGGATTATTTGAGGAGGTCCGAACGCGTACAAATACGTTTTTGTAGTGACTGATCAATGTATATTAATATTGAAGTAATAAGATAGCAGTTATTTCAGTTCTTCGCGCGACAAAAATATGTCCATATTTAATTTTGGATTAGAATAGAAATAATGTATAATTTTAAATTAATGTTCATATTTATATTTATCACTATGTTGAAATGTTTAAATATGAACGAGCGTCCAAATTGGTGGTATAGGTAAACTAAAACTTTCAAGTTTAAAAAAATAACAATGAAAATTACGCACTCTAGACAAATAAAAGAATATATTATTAATAATTTAACTCTGTAAATAGCTCAAAAACTTTAATAATTGTCGAGTTTTCTTTTATTTAGTGCCGTAAATAGCTCAAAAACCTAAGTTAGGTAAAAGGCAAAAAGTCACATATTTCGGTAAAGTAAAAACTACTTTAATTAATTTCACTAGCTCTAAATGGTATTTCTATAACTTTATTTGCATTTTATTAATAGTAAAAAAAAATTCAAAACAAAAAAGTTCATAACATAAATTTTTTCACTCTCAAACCAGATGTTACACGAAACATTCAAAGAGTAAATCGTGATAATTTCAAAGCCAATTGAACTAAAAAAACTGTTAGCACAAACAAAAAAATAAACAAAACCTAAATAAAAGCCGCGAAGCGGAAAGCCAGATGTTTGTAGCGAAAATTGTGTAGTAACGTAAACAAGAAAAACATACGGGTGTACACAGCGCGAAAAGTTTTACTGGACTCATTAAACGCTCACACTGGCTTACCAAAATCACGACCTTGGCCTTATGGGATAAACAAAGTGACAATAAAAAATATCCTTTACCTATTAATGACGTCTATTCCATTGTTCTGTTTTAATTGCGAGGGAAGTAATGGCGCGAAACGCGTGCGGCCCGAGCGGGTGATAAAACCGAACTGCGATGTCGAATAGGGATGAGTTGCGGCTTGGGAAGAGTTTCTTTACGGTTCCTCATTTGAGGGGTGAGACGTGGAAGATACTGGTGATTGTGATCGGGCACTTGGTCGTTGTCGTTTAGTTTATTTATTTGGTTATAAACATATAATGAGCATTATCATAATGCATAATTACGGTAGATGGTTTGTTATGGTTTTTGGTTTGGTTAGTTGTAAACTTAAGAGCTTTCACTACCGAGTTTCGAGCCTTTGCCGAAAGAATATAGTGTTATAAAAATTTGTACGTTTTTTCGTTTTTCTGAGTAATGACAGGATCTTTCCTGTTTCATGTACTTATTCATATGTATATTTAAAGCGTTTATCTGTATTGTTTGAGACACAGTACGGTGGTTTTTCCATTATATATAATTTTTATTTTTTTACACTAGAAAGTTATATATGCAGGTAGATGTGGACACTTATTAACTTTTTCAATTTTGTGAAGCACACATCATGTCATGAATATGCGTCGGCCTGTCAAGTTGAAAATAAAAAGTTTTTTCATTATGTTCAGTTCACCTGAAACGTTCTTTTATTGAACTAAAAAAAAAAACACTCTTGAGTGTCTTTTTTAAATACAAAACGACGAGCCCTATAAAAAGAGTAGAACTTTTGTTCCAAGCCTTTTTAATAGAAACTGTTTAGGCTGAGGAAAAGTGAAAAATGGTGGTTGTAAACTGAGGCGGCCGAAAAATTTTTGGTGGCACTTTGTCAATAAATATGTCAGGTATTTTCATAGAATAGAGCGGTAAGAGTAACCTGATGGTAAGTGATCACCGCTGCCCAGGAACAAATGCATTACCAGGGACATCACAGGAGCGTTACCGGCCTTTCAAGAAGTTGTGGATTGGATTCTCGAAGGTTCCAATATCGTATCAGATCGGGACTACCGTAGAAAGTTGATTTCACAGTTTGTTCGCGCGTAGTTTTCTACTAAATCATACGGTGTTGTGTTGATTGGTTTTCATCCAGTTATATAGATAACAATTGGCAAAAAATAAACGAATATAAAATAAAGATAAAAAAACGTGCAAAGAAACTGAGATAGATGAAACTAAATTAAAAAATATATGAAAAATCATACAAGTGATTACAATTAATGAAACCCAGCTTAAATTTAATGAATATTAAGAAGATGATGTAATATAATAATGCCTACTCACATTATTTCGCATAACTGGATTATTCCGGACTCAATTTAAGAGGACGTTCCCACGAGGTCATAAGTAATTTTCTCGCATACGCCACGATAAACACGTAATTTACTTATGTGCCTTACAAAACGTAGTATGACATGAGTACGACCTTGACAACGTCACATAATTCACGTGCTATAATTTATCGAATTATTGCACGGTGCTCCACCACAAAAAGTGTCTTGTGTTATGTCTCTTCTTCATAGTCGTATTACTCATGGCTAAGGGTCGTGGTTATTACGTGGAATGAAACACACATAACAACTTTCTTGGCATTATTAATGAAGTGGTTTGCCATTGCCTACTCCATTTCACACACAAGTTAATAAGAATCAACCAGTGTGCAGGTTTCCTCACGATGTTTTCCTTCACCGGAAACCTTCACCTTGTGTTATAGGTATTCATCTTCTTTTTTATGTGCCATTTCTAATTGTTGGCCGTCATCTCCCTAAATTTAGTCTTATCCAGAGATATTTTGTACAATTGTTGGACTGTACAGTGCAAGATAGACATTTTGCATCCCACTCTTTGCTTTTCAGGAATCTTTTCCACCATTAAGTATTTGAACGAGATTTGGCTTAGGGCCATAGCATCCTGTAATGACACTGCTTTTGCGCATTTGAAATCGGAATACAATAATGAGAATTTGGCGGCTGAAATATATGAAATAGGTTTTTCAAATCTTCTGCCTTGATTATTTTCGTAAGAAGGGTACGTAAACCTTTTTTATAGTTTGGAAGGAAAAACTATCGATAGCATGTTATTCCCGGTACACTGTCGGCCAAACTTATATCATTCAACTTATACAAACTGAGCAATGTTCATTCATTCGCGTCGGCAACTATCTGAGTTCGCCGATTACATCGCATAGTGCTGCCATCTCTTACAATAAGATGGAACTACAAACGAAAGCACAGCTTGGGTTGCATTATCTTGCTAAAGTGACATTTTTTAATGTAATATTGTTTAGTACATATCTAGAATTATAGATGGATTGAATAAGGAATTTTAAAAATAATTTTGCGGAAGCCCAGGTTTCACATGAGATAAAAACCTCTATGAGAATGCTGTTATTATTTTAAACACGAGTGAGAACACACGCTGATTCATACATTCCATCTATTCATGTAATCAATAAATTTATTAAGCTGAAGAATTTCATTATTCGTTACAATGTTAACTACAAAAATAGACACAGCAAGCCAAATTTGCAAAATGCGTGAGCAACGATGGGCTAAACTTGCTATAGAGCCATGCCTCATTGCTCTGTCATGCTCCGTTGCAACGACGTAGCACGTAGCTCCATTATTTTCTGTAGGTTTTAACACTGACGTGCGTTGACGTACCTACGTCGAAACTGTATATAATTTCTGTATTGTTCTGAGTTGCTTGTTATAAGCGCCTTAGCAATTGGGACATGGCCTATAGAATAGTGGCTGACGACGAAAAGAAGACATACAGGAACTAGATAGTCGGACGATTTTCCTTACGAAGGTGCTTGAAGAATTAAACACCATCTAATTGTGAAACTGCCACAGTCCGATTAGACAAACTTCTGTCATCTGTATTTGTGTTTTAGTCGTGGAATTAGTACCTAGTTAGGTACTTCGTAGTGTGTGAAGCGGTGGGTGGTGTAATGGTGAAGACGCCCGCCTGTGGATAGAAAGGTCCCAGGTCCGAATCCTACTCGTGCCACATGAGTTTGTATACAAATCTGTATAGCAAGCAGTTCTCATCGACCACCACTTGCTTCCGGTGAAGGAAAACATCGTGAGGAAACCTGCACACTGGTTGCTTATTATTAATTTGTGTGTGAAATGGAAAAGGCAAACCACTCCATTAATAATGCCAAGAAAGTTGTTGTGTGTGTTTCATTCCACGTAATGACCACGACCCTCAGACATGAGGAATACGACTATGAAGAAGAATGTGTAGTACCTACTACTTCCATGGTTTTAGTAAGTACGTATTATCATCTCTTGTTCTTCAGTAATAACAGATTGTACACAATACTTTTTTAATTAACATAATAAGTGTATCTCGCAGAAACCTTGTTCGTGATCTTGCAAATTCTGGTCCTAATTTTCTATTTTAAGTGTTAAAGTTACCGTACTCAATGTTTTGTTTTAACTGTCGTTTTAATTTATAGCCTGGACATACAAAATTAATTGCATGCCAATCTGTTACCTTTTTTTTTTAGTTTACTATTTATTTTCTCTAAACCCAATTGGTTGGAACGAATATGTTTTTTTTATAGTTCTTTATTTATTATAAATAAATAATAAAAATAAAATAAGTATATTAGGACAAATCACACAGATTGAGCCAGCCCCAAAGTAAGTTCGAGACTTGTGTTATGGGATACTAACTCAACGATACTATATTTTATAACAAATACATATATAGATAAACATCCAAGACCTGGGCCAATCGGAAAAAGATCATTTTCCACCATGACCCGACCGGGGATCGAACCCGGGACCTCTCGATTCAGGGGCAAGCACTTTTACCACTGCGCCACCGAGGTCGTCAATGATGTGTTTTACATAGAGGCATTGCATTTTTTTATCTTACTCAGGTATTATTGATTTCCATTTTATGGTGAAGAACAGACGCTTTAGTAGCTACAGACTACTGAATCTACCAAATAAACATAAACATCATGGACGTGTGAGTTCCTTCATCTTGATTTTGATTTTGCCAATGATTTCAAAATTACGATGCAATTGACAGCACATATGTATATGAGCCATGCCTTATTTCTCAGTTGCGCTGTGTTGCGACGACGCAGAATGTTTGTGCTCCATTATTTTCTAAAGGTTTTTACACTGACGTGCGTTAATGTACGTTGGAACTTCATACAATTCCTACGTTTTTCTGCGTTCTCTGTCGATGTACGTCAAACCAACGGAGCGTGACTTACCAATGGCATTCGGCTCAAAAAACGATTTCTCGCGTCATACCTACATAGATCGCAGAAGAATTCTTTACAAGTCTTTGCAATTCCTTTTCACAAAAGTGTTATTATTATAAGTAACATTAATCTTTGAAATAAAAGAAAACTTGTTTTTAACAACGTTTTTTAGGGTTCCGTACTTGAAAATAAAAACAGAACCCTTAAAAGACACTCCAAAATTCGACTTAGCTATTTAGCCGTGAAAGCGTGACAATCAGATAGACTATATGAGCGCGCATGAATTGGACAAGAGAAAATGTTATTTTTAAAGATACAAATAATAAAACAAAATAAAACATAAATAATTGCAAAGCCAATCAAAAATGCTACTCCGAATTGTACCCGGCTCAAAAGTACCCATAACGCTAGCTGCGTTTCCTCATTGGATAGCAATAGCCTTTGAACCAAGTACCATCCGGAGCGGTAGTCATATCCACGACACCTTAAACGCCGTCCTATCTCACCAACAAAGCGCTTCGCCTCCGAACACCATGGGCCAGCCGTTTCCACGGCAACTGGAACAAACTTGTACTGATTAGATAAAACAGAATACTTGGCCATTTAGTATACTTGGCCGTTTAGTATTTTTAAAGTACTAAAATAATAACTAATGTCTACTGTCAATATTAAAAACTGGTTTCAAAAAAAGAACATCAGACTAGTTCATATCGTTTTAAAATTGTGTTTCACATCGATATATATATATATATATATTATAATCAGCATTCGGATCACAATCATAACCTGTTTTAATATACCTTTTGACTATGTACATTTATGTACTTTTATATATTATTAGAAAAAAAAAACATTGTAAGAAACAATAATGGTAAGCCGATCTGGCATGATAGGCACCAACACTGTTCAAATGAGTTTCTTTCGGCATTTCTTCTCAGCAGTGGTCGTTCCGAAATGCCAGTAGTTTGTAGCTTGTGAGAAATAACTATAAATATAAAAATTGACGAGAAAAATTGCCTGTGAAGGTCTAATTTCTGAAAAATGGAAAACCCAAATTTGACTTTTGACTTGAACAAAAGTAGTTTGTCACGTCCAAATAGTTAAATCTCACATATTATAAATTGCCGCGTCTGTCTGTCTATTCTCAATGAACTCAAAAACTACTGGACGGATTTTGATGCGTTTTTCACCAATAGCTAACACCAATAGTTTCCTGTGAAAGGTTTGGGTGTATCATTCATATCGTACGTTTTTACCCGAGCGAAGCCGGGCCACTAGTAGTTAATAATGTATGCCACCCCGCGATCCCTAAAATTTTTAATTGTTTTTTTTTATATCAATTTTATCAATGACATCAAAAATTTTTAATATCTAATTCAACGGGACTCATTATAATACCCAGATAAAAGTTATCAGCGATTATAATAATTATAACCTGATAATCATGGATTATAGAAAGACCACATCATTATTGATGAAACTTTTTAGTTTATTTATGTCGGTGTAGGAGTAAATACATAAAGGTACATTTTAATCTTTTTCAATAATTGCTTTGTGAATAGGGTAAAATAAAACCACACAAACTTATTAATGAAAATTAATACCTAAAGCATGCACGTATATTAATAGTTAGTAATAACTTTATTAAGTTTTACTTTTTTTACTCACTTTATAATATAAAAGCCCTTCTCTCATTGCAGCGCCCGTCAGGGCCCTTAATTGGTTCTAATTCTATGAACATTATGGTACATTAAGGTCGCAATAAATGATTTGATTTGATTTGGTATTTAGATGTTTAACTCGTGGTCCAACTATTGGGAAAACTGTTGGGTCTATTCCCGCATCCTTTAAGATTATTATTAAAGCGTATATTAATTATTATTAATAATAATGATTCAAACTGGTGCCAGATTTATCCAAACACCCTAAACGCATTGACATTACTTATACGAGTATTTTATTCTGAGCCAGCGAAGTAAATATATACATGTAAATATTCAATATTATAATTTATATAGAATATCACATTATAACATATTTAGCTTTAGAAAGTCCTTTCATAAATGAAACTGTGATTGTGTCCCATTTACCGAAATTCTATACTTGAATTGAGTTGAATCTTGAAATTGGGAAATTCACAAGTGGACTCACAGTATACATTTTATCACAAACTTATCCAGGTGATAACTCTTTGATATGTTCAAATATTTTATCGTTATCTTAACAATGTTTTTCGTATTGAATACACATATTACGTACCTACTTTGTAATGTATCAAAGTAGATTAGTTATTTCTAGATTATAATATGCTAGAATAGAAATTGTTGAGATAGACTGTGAAATAGCACGTTTTGTTAAATAAAATATACGCAATATTAAACCTACGTCTATAATGTCTATCTCAAATGAAAATTTATTGTACACTCGGACAGGTGCTTCATAACATAGCGGACCCAGGGCTCGCTTAACGACTGCAGAAGAAACCAGCCAAGATCAGATGAGAGAGATCCGTACACGGTCATCGGAGTCGAGTACATTCAAAACTGAATTAAAATAATGACAATTAAAAACATTGTTTTTATGACTGGAACAGGAAACGTTTCATCTCAAATACCTAAGCTCGAAAGAATCCGCTGTAACAATATGATCCGGTGAAAATCTGACACCAATTTTACTACACCACCCTAGAGAAAAATGAAAAAGTATAACAAGAAGAAAAAAGTAAACTAATAAGTATATATATTTAAAATATCTTCCTCTCACAAGTAATATTTTTTCAGATATGTATATACTCATAAGTCTACTAAGTCTACTGGGCTTTGCAGCAGCCGTATCAGTCACAGAAGTTCAACGAAATGATGATTTAAGAGAAGCAACATATGTTTTACCCACCACGACCTACCCTACATTCTATGACGTACAACTTTTTATAGACCCAAGCAATGTAAATTATTTCTTCGGCAACGTTTCAATAAGAATAATTCCTAATGTAGGAACAAATGTAATAGTCATACATGCTATGGCTATGGAAATAGATAGTATTGAAGTGTACAGTGACAGAGATGTGAATTTAGCTGTAGATCTCTTCTCAACATATACTTTAGCTGACGATGATACTCATATGCTAAGAATCAGTCTTTCGAGGGTTATAGGTGCGTTGGAACCACATGTCGTCAAAATAAATTACAAAGCAGAGTACGCTGAGAATATGTTTGGAGTATATGTATCTACTTATGAAGAAGATGGCGAAACAGTGTAAGTATAAAAATGAAATTGTTTAAGAGTACTAAGTATAGGTTACGGGTGTAGACTTTGAAGTACCAAATACCATTTTTCCTTTCCAAAGTTTAAGGCGATTTAAAGGTTAATATAATAGAAGAACGTACGCGGAAAAAGCCTACGTCCATCAGTGGACCACAAAAGGCTGATAAGAAGAATTTGAACCATATTAAAATAATTTTGTTTTGTTTGAACAAATCATAATGAGAATTTTCTTTTAGAAACCTGGTGACCTCTCAATTGCAGCCGACGTTCGCACGCAGAGCGTTTCCTTGCTATGACGAACCTCACTTGAAAGCAATTTTTAGGACAACCATTTATGCCCCTGCGGCTTACGACGTCGTCCGAAGCAATATGCCCGAAAGGAATGAGACTCTAAAGTAAGAATGACATTATCAGCTATTTGTAATCATTCATTTAAGCTATCCACAACTTTTACGAAGGTATCATAAACTTATTTAAGAGATAACGATATATTCGTAATAATTAATTTATAAGATTTTGGTCATTAGGTATTTTCAACTGATTGTTCACTTCTATTTTCTTCAGTTCACCAGATTATGAGCTCTTCATTTGACCCATTCCCACGGAATAAACCAATTTTTGCGTGTTATGTTATTTGAATGTGAACCGAATATTACCTCGCAGCACGTTAAAGTTACTTCTTTTTTTAGGGAAGATGTCTCCGGCTGGGTCAAGCATGAATTTGAAGATACACTAGTCATGTCCTCATACCTTCTTGCTTACCTCGTCTCCAATTTCCACTACATCTCGAACGACGACAACCCTATCTACCGCATCCCCTTTAGAGTCTACTCCAGACCAGAAACCTTGGAGTCTGCTGATTTCGCTTTAGATTTTGGCCAGAAGAATATGATCGCTCTTGAGAACTACACAGAGTTTGAATTCGCCTTCCCTAAGATTGACAAAGCCGCGGTGCCTGACTTTGCAGCTGGTGCCATGGAGAACTGGGGTCTAGTTATTTACAGGTAACTACTTATTTTGATTTACATACGTTATTGTATACTTATCTACTCGTAAGTTCAGAATATATTCTTTTTTTTTCTAAATCACAACCTAGTGTCTGCTGTCTTATTGTTCTTCCTTACGTAACATAGTCTCCGGCATAATTGTGAGAACAGAAAATAACCTTACCTAATGCTGTTTACTAGTTATTAACATGGCTTGACAAAAAATAGTAAAATAATATTTGCTACAGAAAGTTCCTACAATTAGAGTTAATTTCATGAAAAATATAATGTCATACATATACATTATCATGTCTTTAGTCTTTATGGAATAGGCAAAGCCAGATGCGAAGCTAAAGGGCATGTTTAGCTGTACATAAATAAGGCTATTGATGGAATTAAGGTTAAAATGAACTTGCTGTTATTTATGATATCAAAAGATTACTTTTATATCTATTACAATGTGTCTAAGCCTAAGTAAGATATTTATTAAACAGTAGTCTTAAAATATTACACATATAAAAAGAAATGGATCGTTTACTTTGAACCGCAGTTTTTATACGAAAAGCTTAGATAGTTTGCTCGAAGTGCCTTCTCAATGTCATAAAGTTGGGAAGTTACGCGGGCTGTGTGTGTTACTGATAAAGTATTTACAGTTAAAGTACATAATGCTTTATTTTACTTGATCCGGCAACGATTTTTTTAGAATAGGTAACTAGATTTGAAATATTATGAACTACAAATAGATTAAACAGAGGCACCGATGGCAATATTAATTGAAAAACATTTCTTTTTATATATGAACTGGTCAACAAAATCTTTGAAATATTACTTGATAAAAGATAAATTTAGTAAGGTTTGTACACGCATAAAACAATAAAATTACTGTTAATAAAAAAAAATATTGCTGCTTATTTCAGACGTTTTCGAAATTTATAAAAAAAAGATATATTTTTCAACGACACTTCAGTAAAACAAGTATTTTTCAATTTACTGTAGCAAAAATCCTAAAATATTACTTACAAAACTTTACCACAGAGAATATAACCCAATCTCAAAGTTTGACCTTAACTGTGGCTATAGAACGTAATGAGCACTTTGTGAATTAGCTCACGAAGGAGCGGTAACGAAAAATTCTTCTTTTTTAGCGGTCCTCTAACGGAGATTTGGGTAATACAAAATGTTACGATAAACTGTTACAAAGCTACAAAATTACAGTATACACTATCCGCAAACAGTTTGGCAAATTGGAAGCCAAATGTTGCCAGGAATCGTGGATCCAACGTACATTGCCAGTATTTCCTTGTGGTGAATTGAAGCTATCACATAATAGGTATACCCAATGTTCGAGCATTCGCGTCGGCTTATGTCTGAGTTCGGCTATACGCGTAATGTATCGCCGGCATAAGAAATTATTAATATATTTGCCACAAATAGATTAGCGGTACGTGTTGTCCCGTCCTAGAATAGAACCACTACATAACCTAAATAAGCGACTCGTAGCCTTGGGAACTGATATGCAATAAAAGCATTCACGTCACACTAGCGTACATCCTGAAACGCAACCAGGAACATGCTAAGATGAGATAGAGAGAGACAGAGAGAGTATGTCATAAAGCGTGTATAACCTTAACCTTTCAGAGAGGTAGCTCTTCTGGTCACCGACAACGTCACCACAACAGCCACCAAACAGAACATCGGTAGAATAATCTGCCATGAGAACACGCACATGTGGTTTGGCAACGAAGTCGGTCCTCTTTCCTGGACTTACACCTGGCTGAATGAAGGTTTTGCCAACTACTTCGAGAACTTTGGTACTGATCTGGTAAGTTCAAGTATCACGTCTTTATCGCTTACATCGGTTAGATTTTTTTTATTGGTAAGACAGTGAGATGAGTTACAAAACTCGAAGATCAAACTTTATTTATGGACGAGATATTTTTATGAGAAAACCTCCAGTTTACAGCCTTTCCCCTTGATTGGCTTATACAAGTTGCGCGGCATTACGAAGTTTATAGTTTTTGAAATATACACTAAATCTAAGCATACATCACTATATGTATGCTTTTTTAAACTATGTAATGAAGAAGATAAATAATTTTATAGATATATGTAGGGAGATAACATGAACATAAAAAAATTACTGTTATAGTAATTGCTTTTAATAAATCCGTCTATTGCATTATTTTAAATTACTAAATGTTGCCCGGGACTTCACTACCGTGGGAATTTTGTGATAAAATATAGCCTATAGCAATCTTGGATAATGTACCTTTATAATGGTGAAATGATTTTTGAAATCGGTTCGGTAGTTTCGGATATTACCCGCTTCAAACATGCATGCAGAATGCTCAAAAACTCACAAACGCTTACCTCTTTATAATAATAGTATAGATATTGTGAAACTACCAGATTTTATCTCATAAATTCCGTATTTTTCCAGGTCCTGCCAGACTGGCGAATGATGGACCAGTTCGTGATCGCCATGCAGAACGTGTTCCAATCTGATGCTGTACTAAGCGTAAATCCGATGACACATCCAGTGTACTCTCCTTCTGAGATCCTTGGCACCTTCAACGCTGTTGCTTATCAAAAGTGTAAGTTTCTGATTCCAGTTGTTGCACCACCCGCGTTAATATATTAAAAAAATGGCATGATAATGGACCAAAAATGTTTAAATTAGTTTCTTTCGGCATTCATTTCTTCTCCGCTGTGGTCGTTCCGAAATGTTAGCGGTTGAAGCTTTAGTAAATATAATTTAATTTAGATCAGTATATATATGGCGTGAAAAAAGTGCCTGTGAAGGCTTAATTTCTGAATAAATGATTTGATTTGATTTAAAACGTAGCCTATATGTCTCTCTCCAGTTCTTTAAATGCGTGTTGGTATATCCACACCAAATACCAATCTATTGTCAATATTTTTGCCATGCGTTTAATTTAAATACGATCCGTCAGATCACAATAAAAGTTTGTCATTTTAGTAAAACTTACTGATACAAACAAGCTTTTGTTGTTGTATCAGGATAATAATCCTGCTGCATTTGTCTGCATTGGCACGATTTTTTTACGGAGTATTGTTGTAGCCACAGACATTGATTGTAGCCAATCATCAGTGCATCATATGGGAATTGAGGCGATTGGAAAATTTTAACTCTGTAGGATTAAACTGGATTAAAATCTGATCACGTACAGACATTACCGATGAAAGTTAAACTAAATGAATGCTATGAACTAAAGAAGAGTAACTCTCATATCTAAATTTCTTTGGGAAAACTCCAGAAATTCACCAAAAATAATTTTGGAAAAGGAACACACAATATGATGTATTCAAATATAGTTAGGTAAGAAACATAAGTTTTTTAACTACAAAAGTAGTAGGTACCGGAAAAGCAAATTACATAATTTATTTTGAATATTTTTCACACAAACACACAAATCCCATATGCTGTCAATCACTCGTCTATAAAACCATGAAGCTCATCCAACAAAAACCCGCTTTGAGAAATATTCGTTGTTTATCGAATATTTTTTCAACCCATGTATGTCTAAGAGAAAAAAGTGCAAAATACCTACGCCATTTAATCTAAACGTCGTCGGCGCGCAAATTAAAGTCAACGTTAAAGTTAACTGGTGCAACTCACCCCAAAAATTATAATAGTTTCGTCTCAGCTCTTTCTTTTTCCTCGATATTTCCCTTATTTTCCAGGCCGCATTGGTTTACCCCTTTTATATAAGTTGATCAAGTTTTTATTGCATTATTATGTTATAAACATAGAGTATATTTGTCTTAAATAATAAGCATTCTATTACTAACACTGATTACAGACTTTATACAAGTCGCCTAAAGGCATCTGCCATAACCTTTACGACCTACTGCGTCTAGTAACAAGTAATCTCATACACAATAGTGTTCCTAAACTCAGTCAACTAATGTGTAAGGTTTTTCACGATATTTTCATAAGATCAAAAGTAGAAGTATGAAAACCCAAAAGATCTACCTCAAAACTGGTATAGACTTATAGGAATTTATCACAGATACATTGTGAAACTTTTATCATTTTCGACAGCTATACTATCTGTATCTGTACAGCTATACTATGATTAGATATGTGAGATTATATTTATTCAACTCGGACAAAAAATAAAGAAACGGAATTCCTTTTGCTATACAGACGGATGACAACTGCGAACACTTCTGTGTGATATCTTCGCTGCCATTGTTATCACTGATTTATCTCGATAGCCATCCGGTCAAAGTCATAGTTTCGTCTTGCTAATAGAATTGTTATTTTGTATTTCAATTTTTAATGTTTCCTCATCATCATCAGCCATTTAAAGGTCTTCACTTCTGACACCTTCCTTATGGATGGATAAGGTATATGAGCCATGACCTGACCTGACATGACATGGGTGACCATAAATGTATTATCTTGAACATCTCCGTGCTACGGAAGGCATATTAAGCCGTTGGTCGCGGATTAGCGGGTTTTAACGACTACAACCGCGACCAACGCTCAAGATAACACATTTTGGTCACCCATCCAATGACCGACCATAATGATAATGACTTACTTTACTAGCGCGCTAACTACCGCGCCATTGAGTTCTTAATTTTAATTATTACGAATATTTTTTTCAAGTTGTTTCGATGGATCCAATTACCTAGACGCATCCAACTTAATTACTGGATTAAATCTCATAAAATTTAAATTCTTGAGGGAATAATGACACGCCAATATTTCCGTGGTCGGTAGATAAAAATACCTAAATCAAAATACACTGTGACATTTTTGAAGAAAATCTAATTTTATTTATACATTTTTTTTAGTTTCACTTGTTCTATCAAATATTACAATTTATTTCCATTGTCTATAAAATATCCTCAATCACGTCGTTTCATTTTTCATGGCGATGCATTATGAGGAACAAGACATATGTATTTCTTTAATGTTAAACTACACAAGCCTATTACCATGCATTCAATGCAGTAAGATCTCTTTGACGTCAATAAAGGTATTTTTTTTGTAAATAAAATTGAAATTAATCTAAATGAAAAAATTAGGTATATGTAATAAATATATCTTTTTAAACATTCTGCATTTAATGCACGGCTAAATATTTTTTGTGTAGTTAACTGTTGAAGTCCAACACGTATTTATGGATATTCAAATACTGTTTTGTGACTATGATTAAATGATGAAACATATTTAACTTCTAGCTGGTTCCGTGATCAGAATGATGGCTCACTTCCTGACTCCAGAGATCTTCCGCCAGGGCCTCGTAATCTACATTCGCAATAAGTGAGTTGCATGTTAATTCACATTTATATGATTACTGGAAAAATGGTTGGTCACCTTGTGCGACATGATAATCTAATTAAAAAATAGAAGGTAAAATAGAAGCAAAAGAGGAAAAGAATGTATGTTAATTGTGTTTCACATCGATATAGATCACAAACATAACCTGTTTTGATATACCTTTCGACTATGTACATTATGTAGTTTTATATATTATTAGAAAAAAAAAACATTGCAAGAAACAATAATGGTAAGCCCATCTGGCATGATAGGGACCAACACTGTTCAAATTAGTTTCTTTCGACTTTTCTTCTCAGCAGTGGTCGTTCCGAAATGCCAGTAGTTTGTAGCTTGTGAGAAATAACCTAATATATTGACGACCTCGGTGGCGCAGTGGTAAGATTCTTGCCACTGAATCGAGAGGTCCCGGGTTCGATCCCCGGTCGGGTCATGATGGAAAATGATCTTTTTTCTGATTGCCCCGGGTCTTGGATGTTTATCTATATATGTATTATATTATATAAAATATAATATCGTTGAGTTAGTATCCCATAACACAAGTCTCGAACTTACTTTGAGGCTAGCTCAATTTGTGTGATTTGTCCTAATATATTTATTATTTATTTATTTATTAACTATAAATATAAAAATTGACGAGAAAAAGTGCCTGTGAAGGTCTAATTTCTAATTAAATGATTTGAATCTGAAAAGAAAGCCAAGAAGGGCTTATATGGACCAAATAAAGGAGACAGCAAGATTGATGTCGTACAGGATCAAAACAATGGCTGAGGATAGAAAGAGATGGAAGGAACTCCACTGACAAGAACGACGTTCTTAGATGATGATGATGATGATGATAATTACTGGCGGCCCGTCCCGGTTTCGCTTGCGTAAAATCATCATAAAATATACGTCTAAACGTCAAATCACTGTATCTATTAAAGAAACTCGCATCAAATTCCGTTGCGTACTTTGAAAGATCTAAGCGTGGTGATAGCGGTAACAGCTTAAGCTTTGATAAAATCCGTCAAGCTGGTTTGAGATAACTAAGTAACAAACATACTTACTTTCGTATTTATAATTCACTGGATTTCATTTTCAGGCATAAACTAGTACATAAATTACATAAATAAATAACAAACAACTTGAACTCAGGTCCCGTGAAGCTGCTCACCCATCCGACCTATACGCCGCTCTTCAGGAAGCCCTGGACCAATCAAACCACACGATCCGCTGGCCAGTAGCTACCATCATGGAGAGGTGGACAACCCAAGGTGGATTCCCAGTCCTTGGCGTGACGAGGTCCAGCCCGAGCGCCAATTCGCTTGTCATAAGCCAGGTGAGTTTTTAGGGTATCATATCATTATCAATCATGTTCATAAAAAAGGTGAAGCATACTGTTGAAGTGTAGTTTGTCTCTTTTTGTCAATGAATGACAAAACAATACTTTAGGTAAAAGTTTTTCTGGACAAGAATGTTTAATTATATAGTTTATGGATAGATAAAATAAATTATTAATTTTATCTATGAGTTTATGGTATAATGTAGGTATTATGTTATAAGGTAAATAAATTAGGAATATTCGGTCTAACACTGGGCGCTACTCACTAGTTTAGAAAATTACTTTTCTCCAAATCTATATTACTAAATTGATTGATTATAATTGGCGCAGTGGTAAAGTGCTTGCCTCTGAACCGAGAGGTTCAAGTTTATATGCTATAAAATATTGTATCGTTGAGTTAGTATCCCATAACACGAACTAAGTCTCGAACTTACTTCGGGGCTAGCTCAATCCTGTGTGATTTGTCCAAATACATCTATATTTATATTTATTTATTTAAATATCTTGAAATACCGCTATTGTCAATAAAAATTACGTCATACCAAAACTACTTAACTCGTGTGACTGTTGTTTTCTTTTTATATTTCAATTTCAAATTGGCCCTTCAAAATCCTTTGAAAATCCACAAAACAGTAGCTAATATTTTATTTGAAAAAAAAAATCCTGACTATCTTCTTTTTTCTAATGAAGAATTCAAAAGAAAAACTGTGATAGTATCTAAAGCTAAATATAAAACTACAAATAAAAACAATAAATCGAAGATAATGATAAAATAAATAAAATAAATTGAAGATAACTTCGTGCTAATAAAGATATGTAATGCCTTGAAAACATCGCACATCACCTTTGTAACTCTCTTATAGGCTATTCACCATATGATTCTCTTATAGGAGCGCTACCTGACTGATCGTAGCCAAACGTCCAACGACCGCTGGCACATCCCAGTCAACTGGGTGCTGTCATCCGATCCAGACTTCTCTGACACTGCACCACAACACTGGATACCCGTAACATTGCCAGCTGAGTCTGTAAATATTCCCGGACTGGGTGAAGCTGAATGGTACATCATTAACAAACAACAGACTGGTAAGCCACTAATTCCCATAGTCGTACTAGCTGCGCCCCGGGACTTCGCTCCCATGGGAATTTCGGGATAAAAAGTACCCTATGTGTTATTCCAGGTTATATTCTACCCGTGTACCAAATTTCATAACAATCCGTCTAGTAGATTTTGCGTGAAAGACTAATTAACAACACATCCCAACAAACTTTCGCATTTATAGTATTAGTAGTATTCAACATGGGTGGCATTTGAATAACTGTTAATTTTTGTATGAAAGAAAGCATACAGTTAAGGCCCGCTTGTCGATCGAAAGGGATCGAAAGGTTCGAATTTTACTCATGCCGACTAAGTTTGTTTTTACCAATCTGACTCATATATGGTAGTAGGATAGAATACATCGTGAGGAAACCTGCACACTGGTTCATTATTAACGTGTGTGAAATTTTCACCAATGTAGCGAAGTCACACGTTACTTTTATTGTCGAGTAAACAGAAAAAAAATATGATTCTTTCTGCAATCTATTTCTGTGTCATGTGATTTAAAAAATATATTTCTGCAGGTTACTACAGAGT
The DNA here is from genome assembly GCF_027563975.2 of Plodia interpunctella. Lineage (NCBI taxonomy): Eukaryota > Metazoa > Arthropoda > Insecta > Lepidoptera > Pyralidae > Plodia > Plodia interpunctella. The sequence goes on along the minus strand of NC_071300.1, from coordinate 1,825,183 downwards.
GAACTATGACGAAGCCAACTGGCGTACTTTAGCCGATGTTCTGAACTCCAACCACGAGGCTATCCACCTTCTCAACAGAGCTCAGATTGTGGATGATGCCTTCAACCTCGCCAGGACTGGACGTCTTGTAAGTATATATACAAAGTAGATGAACGTCAACCTATTCTTCACTTCCTCCAAAAAATTATGACGACCTTTGTGGCCTAATGGTCATCATGCCTAGACTGCCACACTGGAGGTTTCGGAATAGATCCTCGGTCAGGTCAATACGGAAAATGATATTTTTCTGAATGACCCGTGTCTTGGATGTTAATCTATATAAGTATTTTTTATAAAATATTTATGCTATAGTTTGTATTCCATAACACAAGTTTCGAAGTTAACTCAATCTGTGTGATTTATCCCTATATATTTATTTGTTTACCATCAGACACTACAATTTTTGTAGTTTTTTTGCTAAATTTTGTTTGTTATATATTGTTAGTTTTTTGCTGGATACTTGCTCTATTTCATAATTCAAGTTTGCTATGGGCTAGTATATTTAACAAGCTTGTCAATGTTTTTGATGGGTATTGGAAAATTACCTATTATTTGAATCCAATAAAATATGAACAAGAAACTAATGACCACAGCTATATTATTTTAATATTACTTTGGTAGAAATAAATGGATTTTGCCTAACCTCAAATCAATTTAGCGATGTGGCCTGTGGGTCTGAAATTAATATTTGAGTAGAGGGTGGTTTGGTTATAGCAAATTAATGTGGATAACAGTGTTGTGGCTTGCATTGCAACTAGTTAGATATGTATGGTAATTTCCGGTCATTCAATTTATGATACGAGGTATATTGAGAATGATATGTTCGATAAATGGATAAAGGAATTTTCTAAATAAAAACAGCTACATTATGAAAATAATAGTTTTATTCTTTAGTGTTTTTTTTCATGTTTTTTATTACAATTCTTTCATTTTTTAAGACACATAGATGCTTTGAGTTAAATCACAAAATCACGACACACAGTTGCTTCGAATAAAAAAAAAACATATAACAAACATATAACTGTTAATGATTTGTTCTATCATCGCAAGAAAATTGTGGTAAGTGAAAACTACCATAAATGAGAACAATTCCAACTTGTAACCTTTCGATCACATATATACCACCAACGTGATAAATCTTTTTGCAATGTATGTCATACACGAATTCTCTTTGCACATATTCCTTTTATCCTAGTATAAAAATGCGCCAAGCTATTTCCACGGAAAGGTTTCAAATACATTGCATTCCGAATGACTACATACTAAAATATCTGACATTTCGTAAAAGAGAACCTGTGGATCTTTTTGAAATTTCTAGAGTAGCTCTCATACGATGCATGTTTAAAATTCTGTTTAAATATTTGAAAGGAACGTATTGGACGAGCGCAAAGCTAGTATCGCTTAATACAGAAAATCTATCTATCGAGACAGTATTTTAAAATATAATATTCGAACTTGATTTCATTTTGCGACTTCGTTTAAAGAAACATTGCTGGTTGGATGTTCGAACACAATGCAATTTAGTATAGTATTTCAAACCGCTTTATTATAATTAACAATCAAGGAAACAACTATAATGTAACTAACGATACTCCTGAGGTCATATATATAAATGATATGTTATGAGATAGTATGAACTTCTAAGTACACGAGATATACACTTCCTGTGAAAACACTGAAAAATGTTAGCGTCATATCAGACAATTTATTTCCATATATACTGAGGTATAATAGACCAGCTTTTATTCTTTTAAAAATCGTCTTTATTACCAAAGACATAGAGGTACGATATGACATAAAGTTCAGTGTGTACACTTTTAAATATTTCTAATCATGTGATATAAAAATGGTGATCAATATTATCTGACTCTCAGATACTGCACCGGAAAGATCAAACTTATCATAAGTTGTTGTTCAAGTATTTTATGATTATTATTTTAAGGAAATTCCTATGTAGGTAGGTAAGTGATGTGAAAATATGCACTAAACTGGAATCAAAAACAAAATACAGATTGATTTTTGAAAATAATAATGAGATGAAAAAAATAAGTTAAAAAGCATGTGTGACAAATCCATCAAAATACAGACCTTTCAAAACCGATAGGTAATGGCGTCGATAGGTAATTTTAATTGAGATTTTCAAGTTAACAACGCGATCTTATTACTTTTATTTTTCATAATTCATTTAATTTCTACACAATAGTTACATGTATTTCTTCAAATTATAAACACAGTACTTTATTTTACTTACATAAATGATCTGAAATTATGATCAAAAATTAAAATAGAGATTCATTTATCTCAGACAAATGGAAGCTAATGTTAGCCCATAGTTTTACTGTAGATACACATGTTAGGGGGCTCAGAAACTCTTAAATCAACGTCCATAAAGAAACTTAAAAGAGGTTTCATGCAGTTGTTATTTATTATTCTTCTACTGGCCATGTTTCATTTTGTTCCGGAGCTGGATTTATGATCACAGTTGGATTAACACTAAGTCTCTTTCGTCCAAATCTCATCGAGGTCTTTGTTAATGATTTTTACCCAAGTGAGTCGGGGTCTGCCTAGCTTTCTCAGCAAGTTTTCTCTGTCTTCTTAGCATTCTTCAGGTTCCATAGGTCACCACCGAGCGTTGAAGCTCAGGGTTCGCTTTCCTACTTTTTCTGTTCAGACCATTGGCACGCAATCTTTATTCATTTTTGGTTTTATTCTTGACGCCTTCAAGCCAGCATAACATGGATTTGCCCCTTCTGTCACAGTAAAGTGGAAGCGGCATAGCGAATTTTTCTTGTTTACGCAAAACGAGTTCGAACCAGCGACGGCAGCGTTTTTGTTATCATGCAGTTGTTCTTTATTAAAAGTGATTATATTTTGCAGCAATACAACCTCGCTTTCGACATCTCCCGCTATTTGATAGACGAGGAAGATTACATACCATGGGCAGCTGCTAACGCTGCCTTCTCCTACCTCGACGTAGCTCTCAGCGGGGCTCCAGCTGTTCACCGATTGTTCCAGGTATCCTTACATACATCCCCAGTGCTGCTGTCACTTCTATTTGTATGAACGCGATAAACTCACAAGACACCGAACGGATTTTTTTACGCTTTTCACCAATAAATAGTGTGACTTTTTAAGAACGTTTAAGTGCATAATTTATTATGGTTATACACGAGCTAAGCCGGGATGGGCCACTAGTAGAGGAATGAATGGTTTGCTTCTATAGGTTTCAAGCACATCGGTACCAAATTATAATAAACAAATAGAATACTGTTTACGGTTATCAACTTATATTTGAATCTTTCCAAACCTTTGTGCTTCACTAATGATATTACTAAAAGTAGTTATTATGTAAAATTTAAAGCTACACAACTTTCTGAACATTTCTTTTTTTCAAATTAATACTGGCCGCACCCTGCGGCTTCGCTACCGTAAGAATTTCAGTATAAAAGTACTCTATGTGCTATTCCAGATTATATTAATCCAATAGCAATCCAGTCAATAAAATTTACGTTATCGACTAACAAACATTCTGGTTAATATCGTATCTTTCACGTAAGGTTTTAAGTTAAGTATTTTGAGATGTTACATTATATCTTGAGATTTACATTTTCTGAAATAAAAGCATATTCAAAACTATACAGCTGCATAGCCATATAAAGATTATCACGTATGTAAATTTTCTCCCATAGAACTACGTGCTAAACCTAACTGCACCAATGTACGAGAGCTTGGGTTTCATAGCTGGAGACGAGAAGCATGTCACTCCTTATTTCAGGAACATCATACTAAACTTCAACTGTCGGCTCGGCAACGAGCGCTGCACGAATAGGGCCTCTGAAATTCTGCAGGCTTATAGAGATAACCCTGGTAAGTTTAAAATTCAACTAAATCAAAACATTATTTGAAAACAGAGTAGGAGAATATAAAATTACTTGATCTATCGTTGTTACCTGCGTAATTTAAGGACTTTAAAATTGCAATAGTTTGTCTATTTATAATAATATGTATACATTTATATCCTGCCAGGATCGCCATGTAAGGGATGTTAGGCGACTAATTTAGACGAGTGTTCGTATGAAATCATTTTAATAATAAAAAATAGCTTTGTCAGAGTCCGCTAGTGCGTTTGCTCATAACTTATTATTGTAATTATCTCGAGTTCTAACCAACGTATCGCGATGACATTTATAGCAGATTTTAGTTAGACTATCCGCTATACGATTGTGAAAACCACATGAAATTTACTCTAGAAACTTTTGCGTGATACGCGAACAAACATACATACATACAGACAGACAGAAAGAAATTGTTAAAAAAATTGTTTTCGCTTCTATTAGACCCAGAAAAACCACCCATAATAATTTTTCTGTAATATCTCCTGTGTACAGATATAACCTACTTACAGTTTAATTATATGTATAGATATTAAAACTTAACCTTACATGTTACTACTACACTACAATTTCAGACCATTGATCCATATTATTAACAATACAATGTTATAAACTAGAGCTAGTAACATTCGACGATTATTATTTTTTTATCATAGTTGCCAACCCCATCAACCCGGACATCCAAACCACCATCTACTGCTCCACCCTCCGCGGCGGTAGCCGGGAGAACTTCGACTATCTTTGGGGCCTCTACCAGGCCACCTCTGATTCTAGCCAGCAATCCATCCTGTTGAACGCTCTCGGTTGCACCAACAACGTGGAGGCTCGTGATTTGTAAGCCATTCTGCTATTTTGCTGTCTAGATGTTAATTTATCATCTAGTGTATAAAAATCCACTCCATTAATGTTGCCAAGGAAATCATTGTGTGTTTAATTTCACTCATGACCACGATCCTCAGCCATGATGAATACGACTGTAAAGGTTCCACTTTAAAATTCTGCTTTACAATTTTCAAATATCAAGATTTGAACTATATCGATGAGGTTTCTTTGATTCTTGAACAAAAACACTATTTTGTACTGAATTTATTTTATAGAACTCTAGTTTATTTATGTTCTATGTTCTTATTCTGTGTTTTTTTATAAGTTAAGAAAGGAACAAAGGGTATCAGTATTACTTAATGATAATTTAATTACATAAATCGTACAACGTAATCGATTTTTGTTATTCTTTTTAGTGTTACCGATCAAAACTGAACAAAAAATAAAATTGCGTAAGTAGCAAGCTGTTTTCATCCGTTGCTGATAAAATAGTATAAACAAAATCCTATAGATCGAAACAGGTCTGCCAGATACATTTACATAATATTATTATATTAATCATTCTTAGGCACAAAACAACTGCGAATCCAAAAGAATACATTTTAGATAGATTAATATAAATACTAGTTTATGGATCCACTAGCTGTTGCACGCGGTGGTGGTGGTGTAATGGTTAAGACGCCCGCCTGTAGATCGAAAGGTCCCAGGTTCGAATCCTACTCGTGCCACATGAGTTTGTATACCAATCTGACTCATGTATATTAGTTTTCATCGACCACCACTTGCTTCCGGTGAAGGAAAACATCGTGAGGAAACGTGCGCACTGGTTGATTATATTAACTTGTGTGTGAAATGGAGAAGGCAATGGCAAACCACTCCATTACTAATGCCAACAAAGTTGTTATGTGTGTTTAATTTCACGTAATGACCACGACCCTCAGCCATGAGGAATACGACTATGAAGAGAGCTGTTGCACGCGGCTTCGCCCGCGTGAATTTTCTAGAGGGATAGTATTTTTTCTGGATGAATCCCTTCCACATTTCAAACTATATGTATGCAAAATTTCAAGATGATTGGTTGAGTAGATAGAGCGTGAAGAGGTAACAAACAAACTTACTTACGTATGACTAAATTAATGATATTTTCAGTTACCTCAATCAAGTGATCGCCGACAACAGTCCAGTGCGAGAGCAGGACAGACACACCATCATTGTCGCAGTCACGAACGCCAGCCCTGAAAACACTGATGCCGCATTGGACTTCATCATTGAGAACTTCCATCTCATTCAACCCAGGTAAAGATAAACATTTGTTATTACAGGCATTTTCTGTATGATGCTTGCTACTTTTCGTGTAGACAAAATGGAATTCAATTGAATATCTTACTGAAACAAATAAATATTATCATCGCTTAGTCTCAACTCAATTAGGATGGTTAGTTTATATAATTGACTAGATGATGTCGTAATTTTGAGATAAAACATATAGCCTATAGCAATCTTGGATAATGTACCATTCTAATGGTGAAAGAATTTTTGAAATCGGTTCGGTAGTTTCGGAAATTACCCGCCTCAAACATACAAACTCACAAACGCTTACCTCTTTATATATAATACAACAATAATAATACAATAGTATATATTAAATGAACGCGATATGTAGGAAATCTATTCAAGTTAAATATTTTACATGACAAGGTAAAATATTTAACGTGAATAGATTTGTTACATGTTTTGATTACATTGGTGCTTCACCATTATTAATTATTGTACGATTTAATACAATACAAATTCTATTTTCTTCCAGAGTTCAAGGCCTAACAGGAACCACAAACATTTTGAATGCCTTCTCTAGGACTCTAACAACTCCTGCGCATGAAACTAAAGTAAGATTATTACACAATAATTTATATTAAGTAATGTTTGTTCTTTCAAGCATTTGTTGTGTGTCGCCCGCCCTAAAATAGTACCACTCTATGTCCATACGTCCACGGGAGGATGTGTGGTTACGACATGGATGTTGTACAAAATGAATAAGTTAGATAAATCCTTGACAGCCGAGAAGCAACAAAAACATTTCCGAAGAGAGGTTTTTAAGGTGGGCCTCAGGATTTGGATCACAGATATGAGAGGGGGTTATCCTTTAAAACGTATAGAATATAATATAGCTACACGACTGAGCTATGGGGCGGGGATTTTTAGATCATTCACTAAGCTGATTTTTATGTAACTTTTTTATGTAAAACTATTGTTTTCGAAATAGATGCAAACCTTCATCGAACGTCACAACGCAAACTTCACGGCTGGCGAACTAGCTTCCATCGCCGCCATTGAAGAAAATCTTTCAGCAGCCATAAACTGGATGTCTTTGAACTTCGAAGACGTAGACAATTGGCTCGACCAGAATTATGGTACAGGAAGCGGCGCAATGACTCTAAATTCCAGTCTATTTATTTGTATATCTATGATCTTAGCTCTTTTCTACCATGATTATAAAAAATAAGTATATTGTTTTTAACTATCTATGTATTGCTAATCTTTTTTACTGATGATGTGCGATGAATGATGTTTACACTCCTGTAATTACGTTTAACTTTTTTATAAATTTTGATTAAGTCACAATTCATTACCGTACTTATATAATGTTCATACCAGGTAGTTATTGAATGAAAGAAATTTAAGAGTTCTTGCAACAAAATGTGATACAGTTCTTGGATTTTATAAATAAATATTAAGAGTAATATTTGATCGTTTCATTTTTAAAATATGTCATTATTATTTCTAATTACTTCAAATGTACTCGTACCTGTCGCCTAAAGCATGAATTTGAAAAATTTTAAAATGTCTTGACCTTTGGTTATCGACATGAAGTGACATGTTTTTTTTATGCCGACAGGGTATTTTATTCTGTAAAATACCAACGACGTCAATCAATATTAAATTTATAGTCGTCAAATAGCCGTACACATACCCGCAAAAAACAATTTGACATACAAGGATATATATACTAATACTAGTAGTGACGAATTTGCTGTAAGTGTGGACAGCTTGATATGTGTCTGTCCGTACAACTCTTTCGCAACTAACAAAATGTTTATCAACTTTCGAAGCGTAAATACCAAGATTATGAACAATTTTAGATGTGAGTCAACACAACTTCGTTTCCACAATCGTTTGTAAAAGTCACATGTCAATCTTAACTTGATCAATCCTTGTTTTGAAAAGATAACATCTTGGTCAGTTTCAGTTTAGCCGTGGCCGGTTTAACAATCTGAGATGTGTAGAGTTAGTAGCTAGCAATAAAAAAAATCAAAATGAGGACGATAATATTTAATTTATTAGCTATATTAGTGCTTTCCGAATCTTTACCAATTAGAAATATAGAAAATGAAACAGTCAAAGTTGTGGAGTTAGATTTATCTAGTGTCGATGTTGAAGCTGAAGAAGTCAATAAAACGGAACTAACAAGAGTTGCAAAGAGAAACTCCATAAGACCAGGTCTAGTAGTCACAAGATACTCTATAACCCTGGAACCAGATGTAAACAGTGGCGTATTTAACGGCATAGCAGAAATTGATGTGAATATAATAGATATTAATACAAGAGAAGACGACATAATCTTTAACTGTGAAGGGTTGGAAGTACACTCAGTTAACTTCCGCATTGGCGGTGGCTCCGTGATATTCGATCCTGAAAACTTTTGGGTCGATGGAGATGAAAATCAGCTGTTCATTGAAACTGGAAGGATTGCGTCATTGTACACTTTTAGCATTGAATACTCGGGGAGTTTGGAACTGGCTGGCGTAGGATTGTTTACCGGAATATATCCAGGAAAGTAAGTATGGATTTTTCAATGAAATAATCTAAAAATCATGTAACAAAAAGAAACGTGATAGGTGAACTAATATTTGCGTAAGTTAATGACGATAATGAATTATAATGAACTAATATAATAACACACATACAAGTTGCAGATTTATATTATAACTTATGAATTATGAAATTATGTTGCCTATTGAAGAATATATAATCACATAAAATGGAGCTATGTGGCGTAGTGGTTTGGTCATTATTCTTGCATTAGCGGTGACTCAGATAGGTGATCAAAAATGAATTATTGAGGTACTCTGTGCTCTAAAATTTATTGCCCGAGCGACCAAAGCGAGCAACTTGGTGCAAAAATACAGTATGTATGTATGTTATGTATGTTTGTAACGCGATAATTTTCGAACCTATGATCTGATTTTGAATAAATGTAAAAGGTATGTAGGTTCTGTCAATAGAATGTTTAAGTTTGTGGGGCAACAAAATCGGTTAAGTAATTTTTGAAATATTCAGAATTTTGTAAAAATTTATTGTGTTCGCGAGGTTAAGTTCGCGGCAAACAAATGACTATAATATAGGTAAAATATGTGTCAACATATTACACCTGTGAGCCGCCATGCTGGGAGTCAATTTTGCTCCGAATAGCGGGCGGACGTGGTGACCACTGGACATCAAGGAGGTCGTCGTATATCTTATCTCTATTATCATATCTTATTTATCATCGTATTTTCCCAGTCGCATTTACGGTTGTAATACCTCAAGAACCGCCGTTACAGTAACAAATAGGCCTCATGGATGATATGCGTGCCGATGGGATAAAATGGGAACTCAGAGGGCATTAAAGATGGAAGTGAAGGGTTCCAAAAATAGAGGAAGACCTAAGAAGAAATGGACATGGCAAATGACAGAACGAAATGGAAGGAACTTATACATACTGTGCCGACCTTACATGAGTGGAATAAGGTCAAGAAGAAGAAGAAGAAAAGATAAAATGGGAAACAACTAGAGATCTCGACGACTGTGCGAAGTATTGACGAAAAGTAGGAGAGTGGACCCAGGACTCTAATATTTTGTTTAACATTAACGTTAAACATTTTATGGTAGTATTTGGCCGGGAAGATTTATTTAATAAAATTACATATATATTTTGATGATTTCAATATGTGATTCAGACATATAAAGTTTGACTTCTTTCTCCCATACGGGTCAAATGATTCTATTATATATATTTCGAGGCTTCCATTCGACTCCTATTTGTTGTGCTTGATAGCAGATTTAGTGTTTTAAATTCTGGATTTGTGAAATAGGTTGATAGGCCATCGTTTATGTAAAGTCAATAGCAGTTTCTCTTGTTGTTTCTTTACAGTCTAGGCTGGATGAGAAGCAGCTAATATTATATGTTTTTCTTTCGATTCCAAACCAGGACGGAAGCATTACGATTTATTGTATCATAAGAAATATTTATTTATTTAATAGGTGGATTGAATTCTGAAAGCATTGCCCAACATTTAATCATTGAGACATAAACGTAATGCTATGTGGATATGAATATTATTGTCACTAAATACCTATGTGTGATAATTAGCATTGATTTCTAAAGTTTACTATTTCTCCTGATCATTATCAAACCTAGCTCTAATTAAATCATCAAATCATGCAGATGAAATTGCAAACATAATCTAGACAATACCAGTATTGCAAATAGTTCTACAGATGAGATAAATTTTATAGCAGTTACGATAAATGATAAAGATATGAAAACATCAAGATAGTGTCAATCACAGATAGTACGTGCAATTATCAGAAATTCGAGTGACCACCACAGGCGCAAGAAAGATCTTGTGACTGTGGTGGTCAGTCGGTGGCGCCATTGTCATTAAGTTACTTTACCTGATACTCAATATATAAATAACAAAATTAATTAAATATAGGGACCGTTAGGCCGGGTTCGGCACGGAGTTGTCTCATAGATTCATTAACTTTTTGACGAAGCATGTTGCAGATTCCTTCATGTAAACATTTTGACGAAGCTTCTTGCGGATTTTTCTGTTGTATATTTTGACGAAGCATGTTGCGAATACACTTCTGTAAACTTTAATAACAAATTATATATTGAGTACTTCTTTCACCCTCCCTTTTGGGGTTGAGGGCTAAATTTTCAGAAAAACTTGAAACACGTGTTCTTTAATTTGTTGTAAACAACTATAATCCAATTTTTAAGTCACTAACTTCAAATGTGTAGAAGTTTCAGATAATAGTGTTTTACCCATTTCCAAAAATCCTCTCTTAGTGCTCACATACACTCCCCTGCTTCCCATTATGCTAATTAAACTAATTTATTTTAGAATATCGTTGATTGCAATAAATAATGATTAAAAAAATGTTTCGCCCTTGCAATCCATACTAGGTGTCATGCATTTTAATCAATACTAATATTATAAAGAGAAATAATTTTGTATTTGTTTGTTTTTTTTGTTTGTAATGAATGAACTCAAAAACTACTGGACCAATTTTCATAAAATTTTCCACAAGAGACACCAGAGATTCCAGAGTTTCCAGAGATTCTTTCAGAAATAACATAGACTACTTTTTTATTATAATTTTATCCAGGCGGAGCCGGGACCGGCGGCTAGATTTAATACCTTCAAAATGAATGTTTTAAATAATGTTTTATTAATATAATATTTAATTGCATCGTATAATTATTATGGCTTTATTGGCTAATAGTCGATATGTTATTACCTAAATAGAAAGAAAGCTGTGAAAAAATATATAATAATAATTTTATTAAATGTAGGTACACACATCAACACACAACAACCAAACAAAATGAGTCGCTATTACCGCTGCATAGAAGCCATTGTAACTTGAGAAGTTTACATGACTGACTGTACCCTAATCTGGTCACGTACAATAGTTTCCTCAAAACCACTCGAAAGTCTTCACATTTGAACATAACTAGGAATCTTTCTACCTTTATCTCTTACATGCACGTTATCAAGAGTCAATTTTGATGCTCATCGAAAATTGTAACCTATTTTAATATGATCGGTATCGCGAAGAGAACGTATGGCTGTTTAAGTGAAATTTGAAAGACCATATTGCAAACATGCTATTTGTTAAATGTAAATGGAAGATGGTGTTTTTACTCTTTTACTTCGTGTCATTTAATGTGTTTGAGTGCTTACCTGTAAATACCGTTAACACTGGTGAAATTATCCCAGAATTGGATGTAGATAAAGTGACTGCAGATATAACGGTTGACGAAGATCATAATGTTACTTTTCCTTTAAATATAACAAGGGCCTCGTTAAGAGGAGATGTAAGACCAGGACAAATAGTCAGACAATACGCAATTGAGTTGACTATAAATAATAGCACATTTGATGGAAGAGTGGTGATGAATGTGGAAATCGAATCAACAACAAGAGAAAATCCAATAATCTTTCATATGGAAGGTCTACGAGTCCGAAATGTGTTTGCTGGATTTATTAATAACTTAAATCCAGACCCGGCTAGTTTTCGGTCACGTAACGGAAGATTGGAAATATCTCCAGCCAGATTATCTTTGACTTATACTGTTATAGTTGAATACTCAGGATCGCTAGATAATGTGGGACATGGTTTATATGTGGGAGGGGATCCTGAAAAGTAAATATCAATTTATTATTTATGTATATGTAAGTCACAGCCGTGCTTCCTGTGGAGCTTTCGTAGATGGTTTCAGTGCCAGCCGTAAATCTCATCACGCTCAAAATGACATCATCAGAAGGCGTTCGTCAGTGTCAATATCCCCGCAGCTATCGAACCTCGCACTGTCCGTGGCGTGACGATCTCATTGCCTCGAAGCCACTTGTGCGTCCTACCTCCCTGCAACGAGCAGGCAGGCCGGAATGGCGACAGATGACCGGGAACGCTTAAAGACCCAAAAATATAGTTTTCTCGGCGGTCAATACGAATTTGTGGCTTTTGGCGTCGAAACTACAGGCTTTTGGGATATAGGTGCACGAGGATTGTACAGAGAGTTTCTCGCACGAGCTTTCTTGCACAGCGAATTTCCATTGCAATTCAGCGCGGGAATGCTGTCTGTGTGATGGGCATCTTGTCTACAAGGCCATATTTTGTATATATTTTTAATTGATAAGTTTTTAAAATAGGTAGATTTCAAAGGTTTATTAGTTCTTGGTTATCTGAATAAATAAAAATTTATTAATAGTTAAGTAAATAAAAAATAATGATAATCTAATTTGCAAGATATGTATACAAATTTAACCGACTGATTGTGTCCTAAATTTGCCTTATTTTATATTGAAAATTGTTCGAAATAAGGCGAAAATGCCTGAAGTGCATTCGTTTGTAATTCTGTTAATTCGGACTGAAAATGTAAAACTAGAATTTGTCCGTAGTTGCATAGAGTTTGAATAATATCTTTCTGCTTTATAAAAGTGATTGTATATAAAACGTAAATAAAAGTCATGAGACATATTCATAAATTATAATAAATCATTTGGCGCTTTATCATAATATAATAACACGTTGAAATTCTAAAACTAATGTTGAATCTGCTTGAGTTTTTTAGTTCAACCTTAAAAATAATGTAAGTTTTGCGTAATGCGCGTATACTGCATAAAGACAGACAAGACCTGTCCTTTTAAGACCCCTCATACATTTTTTAAATATATCCTGTTGATACTGCTGCTCCATGGTCCCTCGCCGGGCGTCGCTCATATGATAATTTTAGGAAAAAAGTCCTGACCGTCTTATACCTGGTCATATTAAAAAAATCTGTCCAGTACAATTAGCATGATGGAGTAACTGAAATCTTCATACAAAAATACACATGCAAACACTTCTATTTATAATACAGAATACCTTAATTTTTTGTTTCAGTACTTACGTAGCCATGAACTTGCACCCGACGAACGCAAGACGTGTCTTTCCGTGCATGGACGAACCGACAGAAGCATCCACAATTTCTTTTACATTTAACAATTTGAACTACAACCATTTGGTCGGGAATTCTATGTTGGTAGAAAACAGTCAGTAAGTGAACTTATATTTTATTTTCTCTGAAAGTTTTCTGTAAATTAAGTATTGTTGTGGAAGTTGACAAAGAGTTGTAAAAGGCATGTAAAATGCCAATTAAACCAAAATCGGGTTTTGTAGCGGTCTTTATATATTCAAGTAATTTGGTATATTCGTCTGTAAACTCTTCAGTCTTTTGAATTCTGGATTAAAATTCTTTAGTGTTCATGAAAGAAAGAAAATTTAAAATTGGACAAATCTTTCCACTCTTTACTGTTCCAAAATCTAGTCAGTATTTCTTCAAGTGAATCGATGGAGTTTGCTCTAAAATCAAGTTCTCTTCCAGAAACACGTTCGTTTCTATGATGGGCCCGCCTAATATTTGGGGCATGATCGCACACAACTTTGAAAGCATGCTCGTCCCTACACCAGGAGTCCAAGTCTACGGACGCACAGGCCTTACCAACCAAGATGCCCAAGCCGTGGCCATCAACTTTTTTTACAACACCCTTAACACTTGGACTAACAAGGAATATCTTGAAATCGATGTAAACCAAGACGGAAGAATGGTCATATTAGCTCTGCCCGATGTTGATACAGAATGGAGCGCTTTATCTACAGTGGCTATTTGGTGAGTTGAATTTGGCACTAACGCTTGTTGAGTGAGGTTCATGTCTAAGGCAAATTTAACGTTTATATTTTGCACACTTTTTTGCGTAGCTTTTCCATTTTAATGTCAGCCAATAATCAACAAGTAGCGCTTATTATTGACCAAAAAATCCTCATTATATTTTATCATAGCGTACTTAGTAAATAACAATGTGGGACTAAATAATATTGGCAGTTATCACAAAACCATTTTGACAACAATCACAGAACATTTTAATCGCCAAATGCACCCAGGTGAATAATATCATTGATAAGTGCTAAAGAACCAAAACCTTACTTTCTAGTTCTTGTATTATATTATAAAGTAAATATCATGTATTTTAAATTATATATTAATTTCAGGGAGCCATATGTAGTCATGGCCACACAACAATCAGTGAAGCAAAGAAGTATAGCATTAGTGAAAGTAGCAGAAGCTATGGCAAGACAATGGTTCGGCTATGTGATATACCCTGAAAACTGGAGGTACGAGTGGGTAATATCAGGTTTGGGGTCTTATGCGGCGTGGGAGATTTTAAGAGAGGTTTGCATTGTTTATATCTTATACTATTCATAGTCATTAGTTAGGTGCTTTATATTCTCTACAAAAGTTAAGCTTTGACGTCTTGAAGATTTTTTTCCTTTACTTGCACTTTCAATATCAGTAGGGGCTATAAGTAAATTTTTAATGGCAATTTTCAATGATTTTGTTTTCAATGTAAATATCATTTTACTTACTGCTCGCCTCGTTCGGACAGAACTCGTTACAGAATTTTGATGACTTAAGATAATCAATTTAAAAATTGGTTACTATCGTCAAAAGGAGAGTTCGACTGCAAGTCCAAATGGAAAATTAACTGTATTCATATATAACGTAACTGCATCAATTGAAAATGATGTACCTATTACACTACTCATAAGATCATATTTTTCAGTTCCAAGAAATGACAGGGGGTGCAACAGACGTATCTCTCCTAGACGTAAACACATTGTTCGTGACTGAAGTGATTCAAGAAAGTCTGATTCGTGATGCTTCACTGACCTCCAGAATCTTAGAGCCGAATGAAGATATATTCGATATTGGAGAAATAAGGGAACATAGAAAAAGTGTGAAGTACAAGTCACTTGCGCTTATGAGAATGTTAAAGCTTATCCTAGGAGGAGATGATCAAGATTTCATTCAAATTGCTTGCCAATCGCTGCTTAATTCAAGGTACATTTTATTTTTGTTAGCTATTCTTTTGTTATCATGTGATTTTTTAAAGTTCCGTATCAATTGCGTAAAATAAGGCGAAAAGACACAAAAAAATATTATATTTAGATATTGTTTTCATATGTTTATTTAAGCATTTATATCGATTGTGTAAAATAAGACAAAATGGCAGACAAAATTGGCTCTAAATGCAAGTTTTATTAGAATTTACTGTGTGATTGAGTTAGATACAATGTGAAAATATTGTTATCACTAAAATATGATAAATTTATCTATCTCGAGAAGAGATACTTCAATCTATCATGAAGCTGTAGCATGTTTCGAAATGCAAGTTTGACAACGACATCTTCAGGCTGTCTACGTACTTATAGATTTCTAATCTATACATATAATAATACACAAAATAAAAAATCAAAATCAAATCATTTATTCAGAAATTAGGCCTTCACAGGCACTTTTTCACGTCATATTCTAAATGAAATTATATTTACCAAAGCACAAACTACTAGCATTTCGGAACGACCACGGTTGGGAAGAAATGCCGAAAGAAACTCATTCAAACAGTGTTGGTCCCTATTATGCCAGACGGGCTTACCATTTTATAAATATAAATTTATGTATAATTTTTATCAGTAATATAACAATGTAAGTTCACAATAAAGTACATGGTCAAAAGGTATACTGAAACATATTATGATACATTCATCTAGTCTATGCATATAATAAGCGGGCTATGTTTGTTCACGCAAAACGTTAAAATTTCTGGATAAAAATTTTATGCGGTTTTCTCAGTGATATAGAGGATAGACTAACTTAAACTTTTGTATAGGTTTAATCGCAATATATTGCTAAGTGTCGATCGTCGATCGACTGTCGAGATGCAAGGGCGAAGCCGCGATCAAAGCTATATTTTAAGGGCAACAAATATAATCATGCTTGTTTCAAGGATTTAGAAACGAGATATTTTAGTGAATATAATTACATAGTGCGTGTGGTCTGAGGGCCCACTTCATAAAATTCTATGAAAATATGCTTGGGATTTAGTGAACATTCCATAAGAATTGTGAAAGTTGGAATTAGATTTTGTGAAAGCCGAATAAGCGAGTTACGATGTTTTAAATACCTCAGTCCTTATAGCGTTGTCTGAGGGCCCACCTGTATCTCAAAAACTGTAATAATATACTATCAATTTGTTTGCCAGGTCACTGCAAACAGTTAATGCTATTAATTTCTACGACGCAATTAACAGTGAATTCGGTGGTAATGAATTTATTGAGGATGTAGAAGAGTATATGGAGCAGTGGCTGAAGAACACAGGCTACCCAAGTATATTTGTCAGCCAGAGATCTGGTGGCCTTGTTTTGACCCAGGTAACTGTGACTTTATGAAGCTGTTCATCATCATTACCCTTACAAATTAATGTTTCCTAGCCGCTAATACATCTGTTCGTGGATAAATTTTATTTGTTCTATTTTTAGGGTTCCGTAGCCAAATTAAAAAAACAGAACCCTTATAGATTCATCGTGTCTGTCTGTCCATCCGTCCGTCCGTATGTCACAGCCACTTTATAAAAATATATGATGTACATTATTATGTAAACTTCCACCGAAAATTATTTTCAACGAGATTTAGTTAGTAGTTTTTTTTAAACTTCATAAATCGTAAAGCGCAATTTAACTTTCATTTTTACTTTTCAATGACTTATACATAAGATGACATCTTGAACTTGTATAATAAATATTTATATACATTACTCTATGAAATTAATAAACTATAATATTTTCATTTTTGTTCCCTGACGTCTATTACTAAAGAATCCTTCCGCTTCACTACAATAGCCAATTTTGAGACAAAAAATCTATATGCTATTTAAGGCTATATGCTATCTGGCAAAAGATACTAGGCTATAAAGTAAGCAACGTTCATATGACATTTCTGGTGTTGCGTTGATAGGCTGTGGTGACCATCAGGTGAACCACACGTCTATTTGGTAGCACAAAGAAAAAATAATTGACATTTACTTCAGGAGCGATTCTCTTATACTTCACTACCACAAAGGAGCTTCAGAATACCCATCACGTACACGACCAGTATCGATCCTAACTTCGATAATATACATCCTGAAGATATGTCTGACGGCACTCTTATGCTAGACATGAACTTGGGAGAAGAGGATTGGGTAATCTTTAATATTCAAGGTCAAGGTACGTAACTTCTGCTAATTCGCTTTCTTCTTCTTCTTCATAGTCGTATTCCTCATGGCTGAGGGTCGTGGTCATTACGTGGAATGCAACACACACAACAACTTTCTTGGCATTATTAATGGAGTGGTTTGCCATGCCTTTTCCATTTCACACACAAGTTAATAATAATCAACCAGTGTGTAGGTTTCCTCACGATGTTTTCCTTCACCGGAAGCAAGTGGTCGTGGTCGATGAAAACTACTATATATGAGTCAGATTTGTATACAAACTCATATGGCACGAGTGGGGCCTTTCAATCCACAGGCGGGCGTCTTAACCATTACACCACCACCGCTTCTATAAGGCATCAAGTCGTGTTCTGTTCCATTAAGCTCGAGTAAGAATTGAACTTGGAATATATTTTTTTACCAATACCAAACAATTATATTTTATCAAACCAATGGAAATCTTAAAGTCGCATTCTCACGCAATAGAATTTCACAAATTTTCTTCAGTTCTTTTGATGGTTTAACACAGTTTCTAAATTCACAAACAACAATCACAAATTTAATTCCACGCATCAACGGATTACACGTTTTTTAATATCAAAACATATCTGAAACCTGTTACGTTCTATTGGATAGAGTAGAATTCGAACCTAAGACCTATCTGTTTTACCTACAATATTATCCTTTGACAAGCCAAAGAATGAAACCAAATCTATTTTAGGCTACTACCGTGTGAACTACGCGGACGATCTATGGGAGCAGCTCATCGAAGCGCTGAACGACCCCGACCAAAGAGAAGTCATTCATCCGTTGAACCGTGGCACTGTGAGTGAAGAACTTAACATGATTATGTATTTGATGTTAGGCTTTGTTTTACTTTTCATATCATTAAAAATATATCGTTGCTTTCATTGATAACCGTATGATTTTTGTCTCATACAACAGCCATACTATTTGATGAGAAATTTCTCTGATTTTTGGCATAAATTAGCAAGATTTTTTTTTTAATTATTACTTAACTTTATTTAGAAAATTAGAAGAAAATAAATCTCCAAGCAAGTCCGGTATTTATGAGGATTGAATGAAAATCTTCTTAACTATATTCAACACTTTAAAAACACAATTTTAACACTATCTGTATGAGTAAATGAATCAAGGAATTTATTCATTAAACATGGTACAATTAGGTCTAGACAATACATATATAATTATGGTATCACATGTTATATTTCGATGCTATTTTACATTTATACTATATGATATTTTATCAGGAAGAGGTCAATGACTTAAAATGAATATGTTTGTTCTCCCACAGCTTGTAGATGATTCTCTAAACTTAGCACGCGCTAATCGATTGGGCTACGACGTAGCATTCTGGGTGGTTCTGACAATGGAACACGAGACGTCATATGCTCCTTGGAAGGCATTCGTGAGAAACATGGACTTCTTGAGAAAGCGACTGGTCGCGTTAGTCACTGAAGATGAAGATCTGGATCCTGATATTTATCTGGTAGGTCTTGAAGATGAATCAAGTGCAACATTTTCAAATTTAAATAATTGTTTTATTTTTATACAAAACGTATACAGAAAAGTATCCGCCACAAGCTTCGTCAAAATATACAACAGTAAAATCCGCAAGAAACGTCGTCAAAATGTTTACATGAAGGAATCTGCAACATGCTTCGTCAAAAAGTTAATCTATGAGGCCACTCCGTGTCGAACCTGGCCCGAAGGTCCCTATAATACTAGCTGCATTACCGCGTTGAATTGCTAAGGAGAGCCTTTGAGCCAGGAATGACATAGAGCGTCTATCATTGGATCGCTCGGAAATCCCACAGCCCATTTCTACCAAAAAAGTATTTGCCTCGTAACCCCAAACGCCGGCAGTCTCAAAAGCAAATCTACAGATTGATTGCATTGTTGACTAGATTAATTTGCTGATAGAAATAACATAACATATTAAATGAAAATTTAAACTCAAGTTACGTTACAAAATATTTTAGTCAAATTGTACCTGCGCGGCAAAATGCAAAGTACGCCATTTTATTTATACTTGCAGCGCGCTGGTTAAAGTTAATGTCAAAGTTGACTGATGCAACTTACACTCTGGAGACAGAGAAAAAACAAAACTCAATATTAATTCGAAAGCAACTATCAAAAATGTGACCGTGCTAAATAAAAATAGTTATATTCTGCTTCTATTACAGAGAATGGTGCGAAGAACAATTGGTAGAGTTGAAAACGAACTTGGCTTTTACCCAGACCCGAAGATATCTGAGCCAGCCATGGATTCTCTCACCCGAGGTCTGGTCATGGACCACGCTTGCAGAGCTAACTACCAGCCTTGTATCGCGGCTGCTGTTGATTGGTTCTACGGTCCAAACACCAATGACGAACCCACGGTGTAAGTCCATTGATGAAGTTAATTATAATCTCAGCATTCTCAGCTTAGTTACATACACACTTCATCCATTAAAAGTTGCCTGATCAATTCAATTTACTGACAAAATTCAAGGCAAGTAATGCGTACTGTTGTACCTTTGATTTGCAGGAGTCTCTCAAGGAGGTTCACTTTTACCATTGTTATTTATTTGTGGGCTTTTTTCCTCAGAAATCCTGATATTCCCCAAGACATTAGACCAGCAGTCTATTGCACCATGGTGAGGGAGGGAGACAACACTGTTATCGAAGCTTTAGAGAGGAGATTGGAGATTGAGCCGACGCAGTATGAACGTGTCGTGATTTTGGAGTCATTGGGATGCTCGCGCGATATGGACTATATCAATGTGTATGTATAAAACATATTTAAGAGCTTTAACTTTATGTCACAACTTAAAATTATCCTATTATTTGTCATAAAGCATTCTCTAATTTAAATGCAGACGGAAAATAAAACAGTAGGTACAACATAACATAATGCTTCGATTAACCCAAACTTTCGATGATTATTGCTTGTTTTAGCCTTTAATTGCAAGTATCATTAGCATTTTTGAGCGAACATTTTCATCAGCAAACATTTCAGTTTTGTTACTTTTCTGTAAACCCCATTAATATCTAATTACAGACTCTTGGAATCAACTATAGCATCAGACTCCCCGTACATGGTTGAGGAGAGGGTCAGAATTTTGTCATCAGTGATAGAAAGCAGCTACGAGAACGCCCTGGTTGCTCTCAACTTTATATCGAGGAGAACTAATGAAATCAGAGAGATGTGAGTTATTTAAATATTTATTCGTAAACCAATGTACCTATGCTAAATTTTGAGATAACTGTTACAATAGATCTCAAGTGCTACGTACAAAATCCCACTGAAATTAAAAAGGGGATACCAATTATGAGCTGCCATTAAAATACAGAATGTACTAATAGTTGAAGGTATTACTACCTTTAGAGATTGAAGAGAAAGAATATAAATCGGACCCTAGGGTCAGACGCTTAACGTTTAAGGAATAAACCAGGAAAACACTCAGAGAGAAATCTGTACAATTTGTTTATTTGTAGGCTTTTGTATCTCTGTAACCATCGGTTCCATAGGAAATATTACTTGTAGTTATGAGATCCAAATGCATAAGGATATTAGGGAAAAAATGATAGTGGAAAAATTAATAATAATAATAATAAAAATCTTTATTTCGAGCATCCAGGACTCATATAAAAAAATGTTAGTAGTATACAAAGAAGCTTCTAATCTAGTGTTAGTAACAAATGTATGTGGCAGCCTAATTTTTATTCACTACATGCAAATCGCAGCAGTGGTTGATGTAGGGACAGTCTAGCCGGCTCGCTATCATGGCCAGGAATTAAATTTTAATTTTCAATTAAAATTTGTAGTTTGCACATTGATGACATGGAAAAATTATTTCAGGTACGGTGGCGCTGAAAGGTTGGAAGAAATGATATTCCTTTTAGCTTCAAATATGGCTAACGATTTCCTTGCGACAGAGGTAAGAATTTGACGAAAATTGCGATTATAATTAAAGTTAATCTTATATAATTCATAATGACGCAGAGCATTCTGGTGCTTTTGACCTTAACTACGATTGTTACTTTTTTACGATAAAGATTTTAAACAGTATCTACAACATGCCGTAGTCCTCTTAGACGAGGGTCGTGGTCGTTACGTGGAAAGAAACACACACAACGACTTTCTCGGCACTATTAATTGAATGTTTTGCCAGTCATTACCTTCTCGATTCATAATCAACCAGTTCATTGTCAACCAGAGTGCAGATTTCCTCACAATGTTTTCATTTACCGGAAGCAAGTGCTGATCAAT
Organism: Plodia interpunctella; assembly: GCF_027563975.2. NCBI lineage: Eukaryota > Metazoa > Arthropoda > Insecta > Lepidoptera > Pyralidae > Plodia > Plodia interpunctella. Next base: position 1,803,251 of record NC_071300.1, on the reverse strand, counting down.
GAAACTACTATGCATAATAATAATAATAATAAGCCCGCAGGGCAGCTTGTGGCGAGCTGTTGGGGAGTAGCGACCCCACGGACCTGAGTGCTCCCAGGGGAGGCCCCTGTTCCTCACCTCCGCCTTCCTTCCCCAAGGTCGGAGTGGAAACCGCGAGGTAACAGGACCCCTACCTCTGGCTTGCCTTCATCGGCCGGCCAGAGTGGAGTCGCGAGAGCTATATGCTCGAAGGGTGGAAGTGTAAAATGTCATAACGCCGGGGGCGTCTGACTGGATCACCACGATTTCGCGCCCCGCAGACTCACCTCTCTACACCCTTAGCCGCTCACGTCAATGTTGCCCCTTTGGCGCCAATCGCGGCGACTGATTTGAGGGGCCCATCCAGTGAGCGGCGAGTCACCACCTGCCACTGAATAGTCAGTTATCATGATTATGGCAGGTGACCGAACTCTTTGCAATAGCCCATTCTCAGTCCATCCAAATTTCATTCTATAGACCAGTACTTCTATCCATTATTCTGCAATAGTTCACACTCCCGCCGAGACCTGCTCATGGGCATATCATTTTATTGGTATATCCGGGAGCGGGTCTTGGCGGGAGACCTACACAACATCAAAATTCTCCAAAGGGCCTCTACGTGTTGGATCCATATCCCCACGCAAGCCTCTCAAAGGACCGGACTTAGTGCCGTGAATCCCAAAAGGAGATACAAATAATAATAATAATAAAGCCCGCAGGGCAGCTTGCCCCACGAATCTGAGTGCTCCCAGGGGAGGCCCCTGTTCCTCATCTCCGCCTTCCTTCCCCAAGGTCGGAGTGGAAACCGAGAGGTAACAGGACCCCTACCTCTGGCTTGCCTTCACCGGCCGGCCAGAGTGGAGTCGCGGGAGCTATATGTTCGAAGGGTGGAAGATAAAATGTCATAACGCCGGGGACGTCTGACTGGATCACCACAATCGCGCCCCGCAGACTCACGTCTCTACACCCTTAGCTGCCCATGTTAATGTGGGCCCTTTGTCGCCAATCACGGCGACTGATTTGAGGGGCAGGGGCCCATCCAGTGAGCGGCGAGTCACCACCTGCCACTGAATAGTCAGTTATCATGATTATGGCAGGTGACCGAACTCTTTGCAATAGCCCATTCTCAGACCATCCAAATTTCATTCTATAGACCAGTACTTCTATCCATTATTCTGCAATAGTTCACTCTCCCGCCGAGACCTGCTCATGGGCATATCATTTCATTGGTATATCCGGGAGCGGGTCTTGGCGGGAGACCTACGCAACATCAAAATTCTCCAAAGGGCCTCTACCTGTTGGATCCTCATCCCCACGCAAGCCTCTCAAAGGACCGGACTATGTGCCGTGAATACCAAAAGGAGATACAAATAATAATAATAAAAATAAATTTATTTATTCACTTCTCAGAATGATATGGATACATGTAGGGTTATAATTAATTGACCTCTGCATAAACCTCTATGTCACGGTAATAGCGGCGAAATTCCAATGCATTTGGCTAGATTGATGCGCTGTTGACTGTATTTAAATACTATGCGTTTCAGTTCAACAACTGGAGAAGTGACAGAAACAACGCTTTGGGCGATTCTCAAGAAGCAGCAGACAAAGCCTACGATCTCATCGTACAAAACTTAGCCTGGGATGCTCTCCATATGGACTTTGTATATGAGTGGATTGACGAAAATGATGGCCGTACTGTTGTAGTTTCAATGTTTTTGATGTGTTTAACAGCCTTCTTCGCGCTGTTTAATCATTAGATACTAATTCAATACATTTTTTTAATTATAACATTAAAATACATAATATTATATATTAGATAAAATATTGTTAAAGCTTCTCACCTTATGCAATATCGCAAATAATAAAAAGGGTTCTATTTTTGAAATACATCTTGAGACAATGGGGTATTTTTTTAAAGACAAACGAATATCTATTTTTGGTGAATCAAAAATTTCAAAAATAGAACATCAGTGCGGAAATATACAAGCCAGTAGTTTACACATTGGCATGCCTGTAGCTGGCACGTGCCAGTAGCTGTCACGGTGCGTACTCGTATAGATTTGCTGGCTAAATTTACATTGATTCCCATTTTTACTCGATGTACCTCCCCCGTATCATATGGTATTACATCCCTTGCGTGCTCTCTATCCTCGGCTGTGCTTTTAAAGTTCTTCCTCGGTCTCTCTGGACCTCTTCTTCCTTTCACCTTTCCTTCAAAAATAGTTTTCAACAAGGCGTCGTGTCGTATCAAGTGGCCAATCATTCTTCCTCTTCTATTTTCTATTTCTGTCAGCAGTCTTCTTTTTTCGTTTACTATTCCAGCACTTTCACTATTACCCGCACGTAGTCTTTCATGTTACATTAAAAAAATTCCAAATTCCAAATTTTTTATTCAACTAGGATGATGTTGATACATTACTTATTGACGTCAAATTCAATATGTCAGTAAATCAAATTGCTTCTCCTCTACCGTACCAGCTACAAGCACGCAAGTATTAAGCTGGAGCTAGTGGTTGGCATGCAAGTGTGCAAGCTACTGCATGTGTGTTTTAGCTTTAATTTTATTTTTCGTTCGTTTTGGTTTAGTGTTATAAGAATATGTTGTTATATAATAATTTAGTAGTAATTTTATAATTATACCTAATTTTTTATTATTTAAATATGAAACAAATGCGTCCTCTTGTTTCATATTCAATGTTAAAAAGTTAATAAGCATTAGATAATTTTATGGTTTTTAAAAATAATATTTTAAAAGTTAAATTTTTATAGAATAACTTTAGTAAGAGTTAATTAATTTTATGGATTTTTTAAATAATATTTTAAAAGTTTATAGAATATTTTATGTACAAGGAGAGACAATGTATAATAATAATTAAAAATAAAATAACGTTATTTGTAAATAAATAATAGCTTTTAAGATTCAATGTATTGTAGCAAGGCTAGACATTAATATATATAATTATACAATTAACTATTTGAATATAAACATATTTTAACTGTATTTGCATTGTGTGGGTGAACAACTGAGAACTCGTTAATATCATAAAATTGATATTGATTGCAGTTCCAATAAACAATTCGCAGATTTAAATAATTGTCATGCAATTTGGTAAACAAAATAAATTGAATATGTTGCTCCCGATATATTTACAATGATAATAATGCATGCATATAACTTTAAAATTATTTAAATCTGACGAATATAATTTGTTATTAAATGTTATTTGTCAAACCTTATTATATTTTAATGTAATAAGTACGGTTGATATAACAAAAAGTTAAGTTTAAGAGAAGCTATAAGTTATATTTTACTAAAAATGTTATTTTTATGTACTTATAAATTATTTCTTATACATATACAAGTGCGAGTTGGAAGAATGGGTAGAATGAATTTACAAAATTATTGCACAAAGTGAAAATATTGTAATCGATAATTTTAAGAGAAATCTTTGTATATTTTAATATTATTAATTTATACTTACCAATTTTATATTTTGTAAGATTTTAATAAACTTGTAGATTTTAAGTATAAGTAAAATATAATATTAATAACAATACATTTAGGTTAAGATTTTTTACTGCATTTTTACTCACATTTTACACAATCTAATTTTGAAGCAAACGCGTCCTCTTGCTTCAACTTTAGTAATTAGATTTTGTTTGAAATATATAAAGTTTAAAATAATAATAATTGAAAATATTCACTATTATATTAAATTATAGTATAAAAACAATAAAGTTAAGTAAAATATATAGATTTTTTTTATTTAACACATTCCGTTTGATCATAACTGGAAAGATACAAGCAATCTTCCCATGTTATTTATTTTGTTAAGATTGTCTGAAATTGCCTGTGATTCAAACAGGTTTGAATCCTTGCCATATGAGTTTGTATAATAATCTGACATATGTATAGTAGTTTTAACCACTACGCTTTCGGTGAAGTAAAAAAAATGTCAGGAAACCTTCAGTCTTATTTCTTAATGATTTATCAGCTAGTGTGTGAAATGGAGAAGGCAATGGCAAACCACTCCATTATAAATGATTGTATATATTTCATTCCTTATAATGGATATGACCATCAAAAATAAAGAATACGAATATCAAAACATTATTAATTAAAGTGAAATTTGCTACGTAATCAATGTCAAAAATCAACACTATTGTTCTAAATGAACAACACAGGTAAAGAGAATAATTTTGAAGATTGTACAATCAATGACGCCCGAAAAAGAATCGTATTGTTCCCAACACGCTTGAGTGTAAAACTTTGAGAATTGTGGTTAGCCGTCTTGGAACTTTATATATTTTGCTTCGTGATATGTCAGCTGGGAATGAGACTAAAAACAACACCTATATTTATAACGTCAGAATTTTAAGCCAAATGGTCCACTTTTATTATACTTCTTCGTTATGCACTCTGAAACTTTTCCCTTTTACTATCAAAATGGTAATTATAACGCTAATCCCACAATGGCGGGATTAGCGTTATAATTACCATTTTACAAAAAATTAGCCCCGTCGTATGACCGACAAAAACTTACAAACATATTCACATAATGTCGCCTTTGTAATTATAAATATGTTTATAATTGTAATTATGTGCATATGTTTGTAAATTTTTCTCCGTCATATGACGGGGCTAATTTTTATTAAATCTTGAATTGAAGTAGCTTATACCTTGGATTAACTATATATATAATGAGCATAGATATTTCCACTACGTGCGATAATGAGCATAGATATTTCCACTACGTGCGAGAATGAGCATAGATATTTTAGCATAAAATATACTTTATCTTTTTTGTTAAGAATATATAGTTGTAAAAATCCCTCTAACTTCATGGATTTGCGTCCAGTATCTACTTTATTATAAATCATATTATAAAAGCTAAAGTTTCATAAAAAGGTTAAGAAGATAGTTCGAAATGAGAGGGGACGAGCACAAAAGAGTCGCATTTAAACTTTCGTAGTTAGTACTTAAAAGTTCAACGAGAGGAAGGTGAGGATACAATTTTATATTATCCTCGAACAAATAAATTTACCTCCATTTTCGGACTTCAGTTTTCATTGCCTAAAATACGAATAGATATCATGATAGTCGTATCCTTATGACTTAGGGTCATGACCACCAGTAGCTGTGGCCTTCTTGACTAGGGCCTTCCAGGTAATACAATCTCTTGTGTGCCCCTTGTGTGACCCCTTTGTGCCCCTTGTGTGCCCCTTGTGTGCCCCTTGTGTATAGAAACAAAGAGGTAAAAGATTGTATAATAAGAACTTCTGTTCTTATCATAACCGTCCATTTAGTTAGTGTTCTTCCTTGGCGTTGATGTCTAGGATGAGCAGCAGGTGGTGAAAGAACATGAGGATACGCTGAAGACATATCGCAGCTCTTACAGTATTGACACATCGGTGCGGCGTGCTGTTCAAGACAAACCCATCATTTTAACGCCAACAATTTTATTACTATTTTATTACAAAAATATAAAAAAAACCTATAAAAAGTGAATGTCGACACAATTAGGTAATTGCCCATCGTTATAACCGTATGTCCAGCTTTCCGGAATTATTTAATTAATGCAGTTTACGGAAAGCAACATTATCATTACTTTCAGAATTATAAAATTGTTCTAAATAGGTATAATTGAAAGAAACCCTCCAGTTCTATGTATAATTGAAAAGTAGTTCGAAAGTAAAAAAAAATACTTTTCATTTAATCGTAGCTATTTGAGTGGTTTATTTATTATTACAATTTGACTAAAGTTTTACTTTACCATATTCGTTGTTATATTTAATTATAATAAGTTTCATTGAATTTATATTATGAAATGGGTTTATTACAAACATTGCTTAAAGTTATCACAATAATACTCAATGTACCTAATATCTTCATGAAAATACGCCCAGCCGGGACGTACTAGTGTATATAAAAAAAAAATAAACCACAATAAAATATATTCAATTGTATTTGTAAACTTTATCTGTATAATTAAAAAGCAAATTCTATTCTACAATTTATACGACCGATAAACAAGGCGCCTGTTGCGTCCCACCGGTAAGCGCGTAGCACCGCTACGACGACGGCGTAGCGCATAGCCGTAGCCAGTTAACTGGCGACACTCTTCGTTTCCGCCCGCTAACCTGCGCGCTCCGTCTAACCTACTTTTCACACGTCACTTTTGTGCCGTTCAAAAGTGTTTGAATTTTCAAAAAATAGAACTGAATGGAATGGTTAGATTTTTTTATCAGTTTTAATTTTTGGATTGTGTCCAGAGTTTTATGATGAGGTGCTTTTGGAAGTTTCGTTCAAGTTACTGACCGGTGAGTAGTAAAATGTTGTATATGTTGTATATTGTATATTTTTAATTTATATACATAAACATTAATGAGGTTTTTTAAATACATCATTTGGAGTTTTTATTTTTATTTGGATTTTTAGTAGATCCATATTATATTTTATTAACTCTACGAAAAAATATTTTAAAGAAAACATTTTTTAAAGTTACGAATTGACTGTCATAAAATTATTTTAGTACCTATGTTTATAAGGATATAGCGAAGTTAAATGGAGGTGGTTTTACAAAAAAATTACATTTATTTAATGCTAAAAGAAAATAATCACTTTCTATTAAAAACAAAATTATCGTTGTTCATAATTTTAAAAAATATATATTTTTTTGTAGTTTCGATTTATACGTGATTTATTTAAATGTATTAAATCAATATATAGAGCTAAATCATGATGAATACGGACAATTATAGCTGATTTGCGAGACGACTACTTATATATAAAAGTCAAATTAAAAATTAAGACGAAACGAGAAATATTCATATTCCTTCCAGTCCTCTCACAACGTATTGAATAAATAGTGAAAAACGAATTAAATTTTAATTAAATCCTTATGAACAGGACAAAAGTAAAAGATAAATATAAATGCTTGTCGGTTTTGCAAAGTTCTTTTGTTGACGTGAAAAATTTAATACAATTTTATTAAATAATCATTATAGTTACGAATGCAATGTTAATATTAAGATTGGTGTAAAAGTTTAAATTTTGTATTTACCTTTTGCAAAAATAAAACTTGTCATTTTTATTTTGGCAAATATATATATGTTCCTAACTAATATATATATAATAAGAAAGTAAGTTTGTTTATTATCTAATTTATCGATTTATCTGCTCATCCAATTTTCTTTAAATTTCATATAGATAAAAGTATGGGAAAGAAAATGTAAGAAATATTGTTATAGTGGGAAATTCATGTGGGTGAGTTATGTAGGGATTTGAATTTTTAAAGAAAATCTTCGGAGAATAAATGCAAATAATATCTAATGTACCAAAATCACCACATCAATAATTTTATAGAAACGCACGCAAATTTTCATTCAATATAAGAAAAATCATTACTAAAGCATATTATTGCACTAACATTAATATTATTAGGAAGGCAGACTTATCGCAGTCATTAACTTAACAGTGCCGTAACTAAACAAGACATATGGGTATCGTTACACCCCCATACGTCATTCCGAGTCATTTAGGCAATGGACATCATGTTCAAAAGTGATGTTGTGGATTATGACCATGTCCTCAGTCCAATGGTATACATGTTTTAGGCAAATAGCCACTTTATTTGATAACTAGCGTCTGTTCATGTCTCTCATTAACTCTCTCTCTCTCATATGTGTTTCTGGTTTCTTACTTAGACGTGAAGCCTCTTTTTTTCAAAATTTGGAAAAAAAAATATGTAGAAAGTAGTAACTTGGTATTTAGTTATCTATTTGTAAATTAAACTGTTGTAATAATTTTACCGGACTAAATTGAAATAATGGAGGGCAGCCTTTGCCTAGCAATGGGACACCTGATGGCTCTAAATAATTAATCAAATAATGGTATTGTGCACATAAATTAATTAATATGAATAAATAGTATTAATGAATAAAAAATAAAATAAAAGCTATTTTATAGGGTTAGTATTTGTTAGGAATTTTACTACAAATTTCAAATGAGGAATACCTACATTAAAAATCCTTCTTTATTAACATATTAATCAGTAAAAACCTACTGTTGATGTTGGACATGTTGAGGGTTGCAACAAAGCCGCACTCAAATTAAATCATAATACAAAATGGTTGTGGCTTCTGACATCTACAAGATTCAACCACACGCCACATCCATTTTATCTCTGGTGACAGTTGTGTTAAGTTGAAACAGAATATAATAAAATATTACAATGATTTGTTGCCATTTTATGGTGAATCGACCGCAAATCGCCCATCGGCTTGATGGGTTTTAAAAACTTTAGATACAGAGGAGGCTAAGAGCGATACATTTTTTATACCTTCTGCAGCACGGTGACAGCTTTTAAATTTTGTGATTGATTATATTGTAGGTCAAAACAGTTTTAAACGATGTCGTACTAATAAAGAAACGTGGTATGATACCGATAGAACAAATAATGGTGTCCATAATACTAATATTAATTCAAATTAGACACTCTTTTATCTTGAACTTAAAAGTGAATAAAAAAACCGTGTTGAAAACAAATAATACCCGTAATAATAAATGGCGGAGCGAGGACGCGGTCCAATCGCGCGTATCGACTGCGATTCCTCATCGCGATTTTATCTGAGCGCGTCCGATTGATCGAGAACTGCTGTAAACTGGATTGTAGCTGGAAAATACTGGGCTGTTGACTCAACTGTCATCGTTTTAAAATGTTGTTTTATCCCGTTTACATTCTAGTTGCTAGTTTGCTCGATACTTTGTTCGGATTATTTGTTAATTTGTTAGTTTTATTAGATACTAGAAATGCTTTCCTTCTTATGTTGAAAATTTATTTATCTGACCAAATTTAACCTATATAAACCTGTTGTATCCGAATCGAATTGTATCGAAAATCAAATTACATTACTTATACATAACATATAGGACAGGTATACAAAAACGTTATTGTGAATTTGACGAAGTTTCTAATTAATGCAATAATTATACTTTTGAAGCGTTGATTCACCACTCATGTATCAAGTTTTCATAGACCACCACTTGCTTCCAGTGAAGAGAAACATCGTGAGGGAACCTGCACACTGGCTGATAGAATAAGTTCACTAGAGTATTTGCTATTAGACGTGGAAGGTAGTAGTAAACGTTAGGAGCTTTCAGGCGACTTGAATAAAATCTAACACCAGTGTTAATACATTGCAATTAATACATTCGAAAAGAAACAATATCAAATAGAAATAAACACAGGTATCGCGTTAAAGGAAAACAAAGATTTTCTTTGAATTTTATACAATGGTTAGGTAAATATTGAGTTTGGATTTTTTATGTATTATGATAAATATAGTAATAATAATAATTTTACGAATATTTTCTCAACACGAGTTTTGAACAAAATTCTCACTCATAAAAAAAGCATATCGATTCAGCAAAAGGAAGGAACACTCGAACAGTTGTGAACGTAGGGTAGACAAAAATTGAGACCTACAAATAAAATAGGTACCTGTAACAATACAGACGAAAGGAAAAACATATTGCTGTATCCAAACAAATGGCGTCCAACAGCGATTTCTCATCTCGATTATTTGAAAGCATCCGATTGATCGAAAACTGGTGTCAACCGGATTTGTCCGGAAAATACTCGCTTTAACTTTTTGATTTAAAACGCTGAATGCAGAAGTGCTTACTGGTCTTTCGTAGTTTTAATTGAATGTGCATTATTTAATCTCTCGTGACAAATGTAAAGCCTGAATTTACTGAATGGGTTGAAAAATTGTGAATCACGTCCACTTAGCTTGTTTTTTCTTCCTAAACCCGTTTCATTTTATTATGAGGTCAGTTGTTTCTACTACTAACGATTCAATGACATCGTTCAATCAATCTTCTTCATAGTTGTATTCCTCATGGCTGAGGGTCGTGGTCATTACGTGAATGGAATGAAATACACACAGCAAATTTCTTGGCATTATTAATGTGTTGGTTTGCCATTTGCCTTCTCCATTTCACACACAAGTTAATATTAATCAACCAGTGTGCAGGTTTCCTCACGATGTTGTCCTTCACCGGAAACTACATGAGTCAGTATACAAACTCATGTGACACTAGTAGGATTCGAACCTGGGACCTTTCGATCCACAGGCGGGCGCCAATCAATCTAGAAACTATGTCAAATAAAAACGATACATTAAACCCGTTGATGAAAATCGGATTATTAAAAAAATCTTTTTCTTGTAAAATTTATTCAATAGCAGCGACACTCACACCAATCCAGATAAGTGATCACTTTTCTAGTCTTCTCAATTTTTAAGTTTACCTACTATTACTATAATAAATAATATGTTAGCTCAAAAGCAATATCAATAAAAATTCTTCGGCCAAGATATTACGCGGGACACACGTATGGGACAACAGGTGGGGTGTAATTGAATCGTACGAGTAGTACAGTTGGTTGCACTCAGATCTCATCAAATTCAATGCAAATTAAACGCTATTACCAAGACATAAAGATCATTGTAAGACATCGCTGTAATTTATTGGTAGTGCGAGGACGAGATTTATGATACGGGCACTCGTACTTTAATATATTTGATTGTTTTAGATCCAAACTGTTATATAATTCTCAGGGAAATTAATGTTTGTATATCCTTCTTACAAATTCGCATTTTTTTTCGCCATCTTAAACTAGTTTGCTCTAAAATATGGTTTGCCACTTATCACATTCCGCTTACTCTGACTAATGCTGATCTAGGTTGTGTTACAATAATTTATTTATTAGTACTAAGGGTGACTTGCACGATTAAACAAAAAAATAGCGGACTTTACGTTTTTCATCTCAGGTTAAAATTAACGTCAAAGTTGATGGTACAACCCACTCTAGGAGATTTCACGTTTACAAACATTAATAACATTCAATTTATTACGCTTGCAATTGTTCGTGACAGCTGACTGAAACTGAACGTATCTAGACTACGATTGTGTAAGTACAGTCGTCAATCTAACCTTTTGTTGTCCTTTACAAGGGCCTAGGACCTCAATCGGGATTTTGTATATAGGGTACGGTCGGCTGCGAAAGTAAGTTTTAATCCTTATTCGCTTATAATAAGGTTGAATATTATGTATGGACTTTTGCAGCCGACCGTACATGGAATTGTTTTCAGGGTCAAATATTTTATATATTTACTTTAGTTTGTATGTAGATAATAGTTTTGCGAATTCCAAAGCTAGGGATCTATAAACTGTGTAATACATACTTACTCAAACGTAGGTGGGTTTTACTACGGATATACCATATTAAATGATACAATTACGAAGAATATCAAAGACACGCAAGAGATGCACTGAATACATTTAATGTCAATACATTTTCTACAATTGCACAATATTTACGACGCCTTATATACAAAAGCAAAACACTCGATTTATAACTCTAGAATCTGTACACAATTTCTAATGACTCCAATAATCGAGGTAAAAAACAGCTAGATAACTTTTTTCATATCGCACCATCTCTAATCTTATGACAACAACCTTCCCTCCAAAAATCAGAATCTAATCTTTTCGATTGGTTGTTTCAGAGAACACGTCAGTCTGTGATTGGTAGATTTCTGTACATCTGTCATGTCAACGTAATTGTGATAGTTTGTATTGCCATTATTTTAAATGTAATTACTACCTACTTAATTTTATTGGAGTTGCCAGTATAATTATCAATAATACTAAAAAAAAATAAGAAATCAAGACAATAGTAATAGAGAAAAAAATCCCGAAAGAAATTAGAAAAAGAAAAACAGAGTTGGTTTGTTTTGCTACATATGCGCATTGAGCTAAAATTGCTGAATTATTAAGACAATAGATAGGTAATTGTATAATCTGGAGAAAATAAATATATTAAATGGTTCGTCTTTTCTTACTTAGATAATAATATCTATTATCAACCTTATTTCTTTAAAAAACGTTAACGGTATTACTAGGAATATTAAAACCAACGATGTAGTTCAAATACTCACGTTAAAAGCAACTAACAGAACTTCTTCGATTAAACTTACGTACACAGAGTTGCAATGCGAGGCAGCTTCGTATGCACTACTTGCAAATAGCTAATTTCGTAATATTAGCGCTGTTTTGAATCAAATCTCCAATCAGATTATTACTAGATGATGCCCGGGGCTTCGCTCCCGTGGGAATTTTGAGATAAAATATAGCCTATAGCAATCTTGGATAAATATAGGCTTAAATATAAAAAAAGATATAAATTTCTCCAGTGTTAGCAAATTATTGTAGTCAAAACAAGTATATATATATATATATATATATAAATTCCATCGTAAACGGACTTTTGACAACAATAACTTTAATTTAAATTATATTAAGATGCTATTATGTTGAAGTCATCCAATGACAATTCCAATGAATGCATTATTCATTGTTTTGTTTGTATATCTGTCTCTAATGAATTTCAAAATGCCGAAACGAGTGGCATTTGAGTTTATTCCTGACCCTTTGAATTTTAATAGCTTGTTTTGCTACGAGACTAATTATCTGTATAAATTAATTTATCATAAATAAATTAATCTTATAAATTAATATTTTAAATTCGTTTTTGTCATAACTTTTTATTATCATCCGACATGAATGTGGAATGAAATTTTTATCAATACATGAATGTGGAATACCCTTGATGAGAGCAGCGTTCAGGGGGCCTACCATGAAACATAACATAATATAACGCCATTGCGTCGTCGCGTTTTCTCTTTTTCTTTACACGATGCGTACACGATATGGGAAAGAGAGATAAAGTGGACGGACGTTAGTAAAGTGTTACGTGTCTGTGTGTTTCGTGTTAGGCCTTCAGGTCAATAGTCATTAGTCTAAAGTCTTTTATATATTTTTAAAGGTTATGCGATTTTTCATAACCAGTTAATAGGTATTACGATAGGTGTGGCTGTAAAGAAAAAATCCTTCTGTGTCACCGTGTCACTGAACAAAAAATCTTATTAACTTTAAAATCTTATTAAAATTATTGAGACAAAATATAGTGACGAACAGTCCGCATCCAAATAGGGGTGATTATTCCTCTTATTTTTATCAATAGTTATATTAAAGAAGGAGAGAAAGAAGGAGAAACGAAACTTGGACTCCAACGCTGAGAAAGACAAAAGGAAATCTTTATTTTATATTTCCTTTTCCGAAAAATTACGATTCTATTAAACCTATCCCAATTTTTATCTCGTCATTAATAATAAAATTCCATTTTATGATTAAATCAGAGATTTTGTAACCGAAAACATTAAAGTGAGGCACAATGCTCAGCTAACATCGCTAACTTGTAACAAACTATATGTAAAGTCAATTTGCATATAAATAGTGTTTTAAAATTAAAGGCATCTGTAAACGAAGCGAATACTGCTTGTTATGCAAACCCATGTAATGTGTTCAACTTCGGGACTCCAGTTTAATCAAATTTAGCCCCTTGGCTATAGTCATTTTATAATTACAATGGCAACTGGATGCAGACCTCGGTATTATAGATCGTCTGCATTGGTGCTCCATTCTTATTAATATTTTCAGCTCTTAAACAATAATTCTCGCATTGTTCTGTTCCGATTTGAAGGGCGAGAGAGGCAATGTAATTATTTATTTATTTATAAAACTTTATTGTTCCAAGTAAAAACATATTTATAAACAAATGGCGAACTTAATGCTATAAGCATTCTCTCCCAACTAACCATTAGGAGAAACAGAGAAAAGTTGTGCGGCGCAAAAAATATCGTATAAACACAAATAAGTACTATCACATACTTAAATACAATAGTAACTACATATATAAAATATAAATATAAATAGCAAAGCATATATACATAAGACTACATGTATATAAATATTTAAATAATTACAGGGTGCTGTGGAAAAAGACTCGGCAGCACGCATGTGATAACACTGGAAAGGCTACCAAACATAAAACACGTGGCACGTCATTACGTCTACGTGTTCTCTCTTTTTTTTACACGATATGGGGAAAAGAGACAGCATGTGGACATTAGCGACGTGGTACGTGTTTGTATGTTTCGTGGTAGGTCTTCAGGTGTTGTAGGCGTCCATTATTTCATTCCGTCATAGGCTGAGATGGCCTCTTCTCACCAGGTCGGTATCTCGGAGGAAGAGGTTATCTCAGCCTATTTAAATAGTGCAATCCTGTTTGCCTGCTTGATAGTAAAAATATATTTTTAATTGTTTTGTTTGACTGTTGTGTTTGTAAAACTTTCTGTGACGTAGTGCTATAGTGAGTTCCAAGTTGCAATCCATGATAAAGTCAATATGAAAAATTGATAGTTTAGACTGTGTCTGAAATAATCTGTGTACTTCAAATACTTAGAAACATAACACCCCTTTTTTGGGTAATCTTGTAAAAACAATTACAATCATTAAAGCAAATGTGTATTCATTTTGGTGAAAATTACTGTCATTTCAGTTTAAAACTGCATAATGACTTTGTTAATTTGTAATCATGGGGAGTCGAAATTCCTGAGCACAAATTACGATTACAATGTTCAAAGAAATTTCGTTCTTAGGCTGGAAGTAATAAAATTTAATTTGCTAATTTACGGGTCGGATAGCTATTTAATTAGGTGGTGAAAATTACTTAGAAACAAGTGTCAGTTTTAATAACATTTTGTTTCATCATTATAAGGATTATTTTTTATTAAGTAATTGGTACATAGAGACTTTTGTCTAGACGTAATAAATACAAAAAAAGGTTTTTTTAACGTTTTTTAGTTTTAATTTCGTTTCCATAAAACGTCAACTCTATGTTCGATTCCGCTACATAAAGCTTATGTACTGTCTCGTGTTGCTTGGCTATTACATAGAGTTAAGATGTGTAGAATCGCAAATTAGATTGTAATTTTTTATATATGAAAAAAAACTACGAATCACGAAAAGTCGTTGAATAAAAGTTGCTTGTTTTGATGTACCCAATTAGTCTTTAGGAGGTTTTGCGTTTGATACCAGTAACCCTGGATATATAATAGGTTTTCGTAAAAATTTCAGGAAATCTTCCCTGTCATTTTCGATAAGTATACTAATTTCTACTTGCTCACGTCCAGTAGCTTTGGTTCTGTTTTGTTCGCCAACCAGCTATGGTTATTTGTAATGTAAACATTACATTTAGCCATGAGGAATATTACTATGAAGAGAAAGCATAGTCACTAAAACAATGTAGGCTTAGGCTTATCAATGAAAAAAAATATTTACTAAAAGAAATTGAATGAATATATAAGTATTATAATTATGGACAAGCCAGCCCCTCTTCGATTGCTGCGCCCGTAGGGGTCCTTAATTGTCACACTAAAGATCTGTTACTTAGATTAAGGATTCCAATAAAGAATTGAGTATTAATGTTTTAATTCAACATCAATTTGTATACATTAATATTTTTGCAAATATGTTTTTCTTTATTTCAAAAGCCTGAAATTCAAATGATAAGACAATTCAATTCATTAGAAACCTATTAATACAGAGTTGCCATATGACTATAGAGCATAATTTTGCATGGCACGAGCAACCATCAACCCTTTATTGCACAGGTCGATCTGACCTTCACGTCCCTTTTATTTTGAGACATCGCTACGAGGTACTCTGTGTATTGTTTGCCATATACATAAATAATTACATGGCTTCACACTTGATATCGACTTTGTTGCTTGGATGCTAAAGTTGTTTATTGATTGGCAGTGTTATATCATTAGTGGCGTATTGTTCATGAAAATATTGTATATAGAAAACAATCAGTAATGTTGTATGGTATATTTAGACTTGTCATTTTCTAAAACGTATATGAATATAATAGTATATATAGTAATGGTAGTATTTTAATAATAGACTAGCTTTTGACCGCGACTCGCGATTGGTATACAAACTCATGTGGCACGAGTAGGATTCGAACCTGGGAACTTTCGATCCACAGGTGGGCGTCTTAACCATTACACCACCACCGCTTCAACAACAAAACAAAACAAGCTTAGTGTCGGATTAATAATATTGGTTAGGAATTTAACTAGATTTGTAACGGGCGTGAAAGAAAATACAGGATCGTAGTAAGAAAATAAATATATTACAATGACCAATGCAAACTAGGCGCACTATAGTACAGTGAGCGAGTCACCGCGCGTATAGTAGTACGTTGGTATGTACAGTGCAGTGAGTGAATCACCGCGCGTGTACGCTCGCGTAGTGCGGAGTCCGGTTCTAGACTGTCCAGCCCGAAAGGTGAAGCAGCCGAGAGCGCGGTCGCAGCGATACTGGCGGCACGTAGGCAGCCGGCGATCTTTTATAGTGGAGGCGGCCGGCGATAAGGGCGTGTTCGGCGCAGCGCTACAGCGCTGCCGTTAGCAGGCGCGGGCGCTCGATGACGCTTGTTACAGGCTCCCCCTCTGTCTTGGAAGGCGTCCCGACGACAAGGCAGGAAATGGACGTCGAGTGGGTGGTGGTCTTCTTGGGTCTTCCACGTTTTCTTACAGGGTTGCCCTCACCATTGGGCTTCGTTTAGGGATATCCACTGCAACTGTACAGATACTACAAGCTTGCATCGTTTAGATACAGCCCAGACGACCGCAAGTGCTTCTCTTTCGGTTGTGGAATAGTTTCGTTCCGAGGCAGTCAAAAGGCGACTGGCGTATTCGACAGGGTGCTCATCTTCACCCTCCCCCTGGACCAGAACAACTCCAATAGCATAACTACTAGCGTCAGTTTTAATGATGTATGGCTTGTTTTCATCTGCTCGTCTGAGTATAGGAGCGGAGGTGAGACGGTTTTTTTAACTCATCATAAGCCTTTTGCTGTTCTTCTTTGCGTACTCCGATCTGCCAGTAGCCTGCTTTCAGGTCAAGAAGTGACATAACCGGCGTTGGTTTTGCTTCATGTAACAGGTCATCAATTCTTGGAAGTGGATATAGATCTGGAGTAGTGATTGAGTTAAGGCGTCTGTAATCCACACAGACGCGGACCTTTCCATTTGACTTCGGAACTAGTACGACTGGCGCAGCCCATGGGGATGCACAGGGTTCAATTATCCCTTCGGCTAACATTGTATTGATTTCTTGTTTGAGGATTTCCTTGCGAGGTGGTGAAAGTCGGTACGGAGGAACTGAGATTGGCGGATGATCCCCTGTCGGTATGGAATGCTCAATATATTTGGTAGGCTTTCGTTTAAATTCAAATACATCCCGGTTTTCTTTCAGGAGTTGATCAAGTTGCTGTTTCTGTTTCATAGAGATTTCAGGCAGTACATCAATTGCATCAATCTTAATGTTCCAATCACTATGGTCAAAGAGACTAGCAGTACGAGGTGATAGTTCAACTTCTTCCCTGTGAACATTTAGTTGGGCGTCGCGAAGCATGAAGTCCAGGTAACTGGGTGAGTACCCGTCGAACAATTTTGTTTTCTTATTTGGTGGTGTACTTCGAAGATCTATAGGGGCAAGCTTATAGGTTACTCCAGAAGTTGTCAGCTGAGGGGTCGGCGTTTTCTTAGCTACTTGAGTACTGTCAACTTCCTCCAACGACACAGTCGCTACGGGACCGGGCATTGGTGTGCTTGCGAGCATGGGTTCAGGCGTTTTGTGCACAGGAGACGGGGGTGGAGTTAACGCAGGCGAATCTTGACTCTCAAGCGTGATATTCATCGGAGAGACTGGACTGGGTAACTGAGTGACCTGATTTTGGAAAACGGCGAATTCTTCTGAATAAAGTTCATAAATTATCTCAGGCTCATGAATATAGTTCCAGGTGAACTGAGGTATATTCAGAATAATTCCAGCATCTTGTAAAAACCCAATGCCCAGTAGTGTTTGGTTGTGCTTGGCATCGGGTAAGACGATGAGGGTCGTAATTATTTCTCGTCCATTCAACCGTACTTTAGCTTTGAACGATAGAATCTTTTGATATTTTGTAACTCCATCCGCTAATGTTATGCTCACTGGCCGTTCCTCAAAGGTGTGACCACGTTTGTTCAATTCACAATAGAGAGAATATGATGCAACGCTGGTCTTGGCACAAGTATCCACATATGCTGTACCGTTTACTCCTTCGACATCCAGGAATACCACAGGCCGGGAGCGTGCACCAGTTTGAACATGGAACGAGCAAAATGCAATATTCTCTGGTTTCACTGGTAAGGGTGTTGGCCGACTTTTACAATTCGGGCAATTGCTACGGTAAACCCCAGGAGCGCCACACCCATAGCATGAGAATTTTGGTTGGCTTGGCGAAGGAGCTTGTGTTTGGTGTTCTGCTACATCCTTGGGGCGATCCACAGCAGCACCTTCAGCTCTCTTTTTCTTGCGACATTCCTCTACAGAGTGGCCAAGATTTTTGCAATAGCTGCAACGCACTCTTCCTCCTCTTCCAGGCTTTGCATTTCCCGATGAGGATGATTTGCCTTCATCCCTGTTCATGGCATATTCCTGTAAGGATTGCTCGATGCCGCGAGCTGTTTCTAGTAGCACATCAAAGGTAGGCACTGTATCTCTTGGAATGCGATTTCTAATGTCCAACCGAATCAAGGAGAATATCATGTCGATTTGTTGGCTTTCTGTTAAGGCTGGAGGGGGCAGAGATGAAAAAAGTGACCGTTTCTTCGCAATGAATGCTTCGGTTGTCATATTATGCTCCTGTGCCTCGTGTGTTATCTGGTGGTACACCATATAAGCAGGTCGTCTAGGGGCAAAAGTGTGCCGAAGGCTGCGTATAAAATCATCCCACCGACGTATATTATCCTTCATCCCTTGCCACCAAGTTGCAGCCTCTCCTTTCAGAAGAAGCGGGAGTCCAACAAGTGCATCAGCATCAGTGATCCTTTCCGCGGATTTGTATACCGAGATAGCTGCTACAAAGGCTTCTACGACGTCAGTGTCCCTTTCTCCACTATATGTGATGTTACACGATGCGAAGGAACCCCTCTTGCTATCCATGATGGTGGTCAAAATCCGATGAAATTGATCTTCCGACATCGCCATCCTGGGAATCCTATGTGGGAGCGTTCGAAGTCTTGCAATATAAGATCCTTTACTAGATCCTGGCCCCGCGTTGAGCGCCACGATGTAACGGGCGTGAAAGAAAATACAGGATCGTAGTAAGAAAATAAATATATTACAATGACCAATGCAAACTAGGCGCACTATAGTACAGTGAGCGAGTCACCGCGCGTATAGTAGTACGTTGGTATGTACAGTGCAGTGAGTGAATCACCGCGCGTGTACGCTCGCGTAGTGCGGAGTCCGGTTCTAGACTGTCCAGCCCGAAAGGTGAAGCAGCCGAGAGCGCGGTCGCAGCGATACTGGCGGCACGTAGGCAGCCGGCGATCTTTTATAGTGGAGGCGGCCGGCGATAAGGGCGTGTTCGGCGCAGCGCTACAGCGCTGCCGTTAGCAGGCGCGGGCGCTCGATGACGCTTGTTACAGATTTCAATATAAAATATATATATACCTATATATTGACGATTTGTTCCACCTTGGACAGTAGGTACTGGGTTATATACGTATCCTTCACTGGTTAAATAAATATATTCGGCCAAAAGCGGATATTTCCGGATGTTAGCTCCAATACACAGAGTACTGGACCGCACCGCACGTAAGATAGACCGTACAATCGGCCGCGTATCAAGTTATCCTGCAAAGACCTTAATGCCGCGGCGATTGGAGCGAGTTAGCAATGAATTTGGACAGCTTGATGTGCTGTTGACTGTACGTTTGTTCAATGTCTATGGCATCAGAGCTTGTGTAATTTCCGACATACGTTTACAATATACAGTGTAGCGGTATATCAATAAATTTAAGACCAAGGTTCCTGTCGTTTTAGTATGTATGCACTTTCCATTTTACCTAATTCTTTGCCATAGATTTTACCTCTCAGTGTGCACATTTATAGACCTTTAAAGTTATTTATTGTGTTGAAATAATGTTGATCTGTTTTTCATAATAAAGCATATTTTAATCTAAAGTATATTTTGTCACTATCTCACTTTACAAAATTTGGTATTGTAAGGAGAGAAAAAAATATTTTTCATTTAGTTCATATTTTAAGCTTAAAGTATGCTTCTTATGCAGTCTTTTTTATGAAATAACAAGATACGAATCGGAACAATTAAAACTTACTGAAAAATAATTTCTACTCGTTGAAGCCTTAAAGGCTTAGTTTTCTCACCCGAAAATCCACAAAGTCAACTTAAAAGTTAACCTAAACCTTAATAATTAAATATTTATGTCCCCGCGAACGCTGAAGTTAGCATAAACCTGTGTCCACATTTCCGCGCGCACGATCAAATAGGTTTATCATAACTATATGTACTTGTATGTATATCACGGTTCATATCTGTTTCCTTTGCAGGTTGCGCGGCGGCATGCGCCGGTGTGTCCCCCGCCTTATCTCGCCGATATGCCTTGAATACCCGACAGTGATGGGGGTGAGTTTAAACAGCTGTTGTTAATTGTTAAGGCGTGAAGTTGATTGTCTAGGTCAAACTGTAGCTGGAATATTATGTGTTTGGATTTAAAAAGTGTTGTATTCAAGCGATTAAGTTATAGAAAAGGGAGTTTGATTTATATTTATTAATAAAAAAACAAGCATAATCCTATCTAATATCAGATATAAATGCGAAATTGGTTTTGTTACCTCTTCGCGCTTTCATGAAATTATGATTTGACGAAGAAAGGTAACTTTAATTCCGGAAAAATAAATGTTTCCGTAGGAAATACACGCGGGCGATGCTACGGGCAAAACTAGAGATTAATTCTAAGAAAAATATCATATTCATATTCGAATTTATTGGACTGTTCAATTCAGCAAGGCCGCCAAACAGCTATGCTTGGCTTTTGGCCTGGACTCTGTTGGTTCCGTAAGGGATAAATACGTTCGTTACATATTATTAAACAAAGTCCTCTGCCACATCTGTCTGTTTGTTCGCGATAAACTCAAAAACTACTGCACGGATTTTCATGCGGTTTTCGCCAATAGATATTGTGGTTTCAGTGTATAAGTTATTAAGTTTTTACCCGAGAGAAGTCGGAACGGGAAGCTTATACTAAAGACAAAGAAATAGTTGTACGACTTTACTCAAAGTTTGTTTTGAATATTCAGTACTAAGCTCCTTATTCAATATCAAGTAATGTGGACTAGATATATATCCGAAGCCAGAATGACATTTGATGAGGGACTGCTTAAGTTTGGGACGTGGTTATTCATGACCACAGTTCACAGATAGACATACATATGGCAAGTTGAAAAGTTATATAGTATGGCTACGTCTTGGCTACGGGTAATAACGTAGGGAACAAACGACTGGTTATGTCGCTCCCGCCTGGCCCTGGCAGAAGGGGCAAACAAATTAAATGAAACTTTCGGTTAATACGGGATTTTTTGATAGAGTGATTCAAAAGGAATACGAAGCGTGCAAAGCCGAGTCGGGTCGCTAGTTATGTATGCATAAAAGCATGTTCACATAGCATAATTACTCAGACACCAGTCTGAATAATTATGCTATGTGAGTATGGATAATAGACTTGTATAAATTACTAAATTATGCTGAAGACACCGTGCAATTTTAACCGGTTTTAACTTTAATAAATCAAGGAGCATAATATTCAACGGTTATGATTAAAGTTTGCTTTATAATTTATAGTGGAAAAACCCAAACCATTCAGTGGAAATTGCGATGAACAATAGTGCTTATTTATATGAATTTCATTTCATTCAATTATTCTGAATTCAGTTCATTCCACTTATTGTAAAATTCGGGAAAACAATCGAAGGGTAGCTAGATCACTTCAATTGTCTGACGGGGAAAATACATTGCTTTGTTTTATGCCAGCTCCACATTGTCGGCAAACAGTTTGCCAACCTTTGACGGATTCGGTATATACATTCCTGATTTTTCATTGCGGTAAATAAACATATGAATGTTTTTATTTCTAACTACGCAATGCTCGTGAATTCGCTTCGGCATATCTGAGTTCTGGTATTATAAAAACTGGCTAGTATAATAATAATAATACCAGCTCCACACTTGGCTAAGTATTACCACTGCACAATTTTATATATATTTAAAATTATAACACGCTTTCTAATAATTCATCGATAGTTGAAACTAAAGCCAAAACTGCTAAGTTCCCTGTACCTTACCAGCTCAGTGCGATAAAAGACAAATGTCAAAAACATCAGAAACAACATAGTTATAAAAATATAACTCTGCTAAAAATTCATAAAAAACTTTTTGTCATTATCGCACTTTATAATATTTGCAATTGACAGAAAGAGATAAAATATAATATAGCTTAAAGTATGCTCTAGTTTTATGAATGGTAATGACAAAAGAGTATGACTTATACAAATCCCTACCACACGAATTTCGAAGATCGCCTTTGTCACAGTCTAATATTGTATGACGACACAGATAGTGCTTCTTCGGTGGAGTTATATTGCTCCTTATAAATTTCGAATAAATCTATGATTTCCTTAACCATAAGATTTACAAAACAAAAATATTTGACTGTAGAATCAATACAGTGTAAAACATTTGTATAGGATAAGGATAATTAGAATGCAAACGAAAATTTGCTCAAATGAAAAAGAGAGAGAGATAAAGCTTCACAGAGAACATTGAGACATTATAATACAGTCTACTTTAAGTAACATGACGTATGTTAGTTTCGGGTCCAATTTAGTCAATGTAATTCCAAGTATTACGTAGATTAACCCCACCCGTGAGATGTGTCCCGACAGGATTATGAACTGTGACCGGTTAGGTATTGGAATAGGATACGTAATTATAGTTACAATCGCTTGTACCTAGTGTTTATTTCAGATTCACGCATGATGAAGGCGTGAGAAAATAACTCAGCCGTACTTTTTTCTTCTTGTGATTCCTGAAGGCACTCAAAATAGAACATTATCATGTAATTTAAGAGCGAGGCTCTTGTCGGTGGAGTTCCCTCCATTGTTCTCTTTCCAAAACCTTCACTTCTTGATACGACACGACACCAACTTTTTCTTTAATTTGTCTGGTGTAACTATCTCTTGGTCTTCCTGGGCCCATTCTTCTTACCACTTTTCCTTCTATAATCTTCTATATCATGTCGTATCAAGTGTCCTGACATTTTTCTTGTTCTATTTTCAATGTATTTCAGGATGTTTATCTCCAATTCGGTTAAAAACCTCTTCGTTGAAAGAAAGAAAGAAGAAAGAAAAAATATTCATTTGGTACATATAAATTATTTACTGATTATTTCTTTCTAGCTAATTCTCTCCAATCGATAAGTTAGAGAGACTTTTGGAAGGATGGACGGAAGAAGACCCAAAGAACGTAGCCCTGTACGCCGGTCCGACCAAGTGAAAAATCTCCCGAACACCAAGGTCTCCGAAGCTCTAGAACAAGCTAAAGATCACAAGTGGAGAGAGATCTTGAAGAGGTTGGGACGGGCACATCACGACGCAAAGCAGTGAGCACACGACCAAAGAAGGGGGAAGTCTACTCGTTCCAAAAATAGTTTGGTGTACTCGGATCGCTTACGGATACTTATTGTGGTCCAATGCGAAAAGGGCGCCCAACGCGAAAACTTCTACTTCTACTCAATTACTACTTAAATCTTTAAATTAAATTATGCGCCGGTTAAAGTTAACGTCAAAATTGGCTTATGTTATAGGACCTAAATGAATCAAAGTTGCCGGAATTGGAACACATACTTCGAAGCCTTAAAAAATTACTCCTTTTTGCTGCGGTCGTGTAAAAAAGGGCCTTTTTATGTCGACCATCCGTGTTTTATGACTTATTTGATATGAAATTCAGTGAAAGTACCTACAGTATGTTCTGATCCACATCCTGAATGGCGTGTAAACAAGTCACGAAACGGTGGAACCCTGTGATTACTTTTCCCTATTACGTGTTTTTATTTTAGCCCCAACTATAAAACTATATAAATAAATAATATCGGAAGGTCTTTTACAATACACCCTGTGAACCTTCAATCGGCTGTCAAGGCGGTCGGTCGGATTTTGTACGGAACGGTGACTGGCTGCATTGCATAGTCGCATTTGTTATATTATACAAAAAAACGTACACGCATACGCATAATGCAGTCGGTATTTTAACTGATTTAAAGCAGATACTTTCCCAATGGTATTCCCAAAGGTATATGTGGATTGTGGAATTAAGTGAGAATGAAATTTACAACCACAGAAAAGATACGAATCTAATAAATTTAAAATATATATTAATACTAACTTTTTAAGCGCACAAATTTTGCAAAAAATACATACGTACAAGTTTGCAAAACATATTTGCATTTAAAAAAAAATGGGAAAATTTCGAAATAAAGATGTTCATACACCATATATCTTTAACATATTTTTTTTTTATTTAGGTTATTACAAACACGTTTCATGCTTGGCCAGTCTTACGTTCTGTCATTCGATAAAGATAATGGGATTGGTTCAGCTCAAAGGAGTTCGTCAGTGTAACTCGATAATGTTTTGTCTTTGCGCCTTTTATCTTTTTATCATTGCGCTCCTTGTTTTCTTGGATGTATTAATTTCGGTTTGTTTGTTTTTTGTTTACTAGCTTCGCCGTCAGGTACTGCCTCAGTGGTAATTTCGGAATAAAACGTATATGTGTTACAACTTATTGTCTACCCGTGTGACTAATACGCAGCTTTTTAAATAAATAAAACTATTTCTTTGCCAAAACAAATTACTTTTGCTGCGATGAAATTAAAGATTAAACGCCTACGATGATAGATAGATAAATTGTTTATTTGTTCTGCTGTAACACACAATTTACATAATAATAATTAAAAGAAAATTAACTATACTAAACATATAATAAAACTGATATGTATTTGTGTGTCACAGTGCACAAATAGGCTATGCAGTTCAGCTAAACGCTACCCACCGGGAGTAGCAGATGAAATAGAATAAACTTACATTGATTTTGCCAAACGAGGTAGTTTGTCGCAGAAGCTAATAGAAAGCAGATTCTAAAAATAAAATACACACAATCAAGAGCTAACCACGTTCGTTTTGTTCCAGATACGATCATAGAACCGCCATTGACGGAGACAATAAACGCAGCCTTGGAACCATGAACTCCACAGAGCTAGTCGACGTGAACACCTCCACGACTATATTTACAATCGGCACCAGTTTTATTACACAATGGTTAGTAGATTTTATTATATTTTTCTTTGAAATCATAATTTTAAGAACCTGTTTCACTATTTTCTGAAAAAATGCTATATTATAATTCGACAAATCTAACCTGATCTGAATTGATCAGTTAGTTCTATAATATCTATTTAGCGTAAATTAGGTACCAAGATAGATTAAAAAATGTTCTCCCGTAACTCACATTATACAAAAATTATAATAACATAAACTCAAAACGAATCATAAAACCTAATTGATTCCAGCTGCTACCTTCCGTCCGATATGTTACATATAGACTAATAGATGCTATACCGCAAGCGATGAAACAAGCCCTAAAACTCACAATGCGTTAATCTCATAACTATGCCAGTTACAAGATTAACGCATTTTTAGGTAATTTACTGTAAATGAACGATGTATTAACTGAGAATCGGGTAACCTGCATACTTTTTAGCTTATAATGTGCGATGCTCCATATAATCGAAATAACGCGGGAACAGACGAAGGATAAAATCCTGCTGAAGTTTTGATATTACACAATATTAATCAAGATGGAATATGATCATTTTCAGATTGACCTGAGTCTTGGATGTTTATCTATATGTATATTATTTTATAGAATATAGTATTGTTGATTTAATATCCCATAACACAAGTTTCGAACTTACTTTGGGGCTAACTCGCTCTGTGTGTTTTATCCCTATGCATTTATCTATACTATATACTGTATTATAAAGATGTAAGCGATTGTGAGTGTATGTTTTAGGCGGATAATCTCCGAAACTACCGAACCGATTTCAGAAATTCTTTCACCATTAAAAAGGCACATTATCCAAGATTGCTATATGCATTTAATCTCATAATTCCCATGGGAGCGAAACCCAGGGCAACATCTAGTATTATATATTTACATTTTAACAAAATTAATTAAAAAAAAATAGTTTATAATCAGACAGCGTTTATCTCCTAAAGTCCATAACCACGAATGAAATCTTGTAAAACTTTTCTTTAAATATTATTATTTTTCTTTTCTAAAGAACATGTTTTAATTTATATACACCACCATCCATGGAACAGCTTTGAAACTTGAAAACAACTTATCCGAAATCCCAAAGCAATACAGAGCAAATGATTACTATTTTACGATGGCGGGTTATCGAATCTCATAAAATTTGCCCTCTACCAACAGTCTACGATTGGGCCAAATCAAATAGCTTGAGTATGAGAATTGGGTATGAATTTGTAACTTAAATATTGGTAGTAAAAATGCAATCGCTGTAAAAGTTTGTTTTATAATTTAACTTTGATTTTATTTGTGTCTGAAAATAAACCAAGAATGCTCTGTTAATTTTAATGTTGATAAGTCTCAGTCACACTCCTTAACGATATAAATGCGAAAGTAAGTTTGTTTGCTACGCGCTTTTCTTGAAATTTGCATAGATGCAGTTTGAAGTAAAGAGAAGGATATAATTTGTCAATAAATGTAAACTATTACATATAATATTTTAGCTGCTAGTAAAATATAAAATAGTGACAGACTTCTATCACAATGTTCCGTCAGTCGTATTTGTGGAAAGCACTTCAGGAAAGTACAGTAAACCATTGTTACTTCGCACAATGCTATTCGAGATTTGGTATGCAACAAAATGTTCAGTTTTCATGCTGTGTGTACGAGTAGCAGAGCGATTTTAGTTATGTTCCAGAGTTCTTATTTTTTAATATCTTTGTCTTTTCCTACGTCAAATAGGGCTTTGCTAATCCTTCTGCGCCATGGCGTTCTGTCTAGGGTTTAGGTGTTTAATTATACTACCATAAGTTATCTTCGTTTGTTTACTTCTCTTCTTAGTTCCTTCTTTAGTTCGTTCTCTGTTTCAAACACAGCACCTTCAAAATGGTCATCGTCAAAATTAAAAATACGATGTTTTCCATAATTATTTTTATGTACAGTCTCAAGTTACCCGTGCTAATAATAAGATTGATGGGAAATGTCAACAAACAATTTGGATGTTCGCCTCTTTTTGAAACTTGAGACATGTTCTTTCAAACGAGATTTTTTTCCCATCGTTCATTTTATCAGATAATTTCACTTAATTTAATTGTTTCCCCCGATTGTAGATGTCCAAGATATTTAAAACTTAAAAAACATCGATACACCCGACTGTTTAGAGGAAGCTAAATACATTGTAAAATAGTATAGGAAGGACATTGGGTTCGGACGGTTTATGTTTGAGGAAGTAACTAAAGATAGAGACGCTTGTCTTACCATTTGTCGTTTTGAATACTAAGTGTGTGTTGCACCAGTCAACTTTGACGATAACTTTAACCTACACGCCTCCTCGTTTAGACAAAATGTCGTACTTTTCGTTTTTCTGCGAAGGTTAAAATTAGCATTAAAGTTGACTAGTTCGATTTACACTTAGGTTTAAGTAATTGTTCGATGACATTAAGTCTATTGCCGACATATAGTTTATAGGTGATGATGAAGAAGCGGCACAACAAACTTCATCGCAGCTATTTCTTCAAGGACATCAATCAATATAATAACTAAGCGGATACTTCCGCACGACGTGACTACATAACTTTTTAAATCCTACGAATATTATGAATGGACCGATTGTTGAGAAATTTGGCGTATGGGTAGAATATAACCTAGAATAACACATGGGTACTTTTTATCCCGAAATTCTCACGGACGCTAAGCGCTAAGCGGCGCAGTTAGTTATTCATGTATTTTTGTACACAAACGTATTTTTCTTCTTTTTTGACGACCTCGGTGGCGCAGTGGTAAAGTGCTTGCCTCCGTACCGAGAGGTCCCGGGTTCGATCCCCGGTCGGATCATGATGGACAATGATCTTTTTCTGATTGGCCCGGGTATTCGGTGTTTATCTATATATGTATTTGTTATAAAATATAGTATAGTTAAGTTAGTATCCCATAACACAAGTCTCGAACTTACTTTGGGGCTAGCTCAATCTGTGTGATTTGTCCTAATATTATTTATTTATATTTATTTATTTATTTATTCAGGAAACTCCAGAAGATGAGGCGAACTTGCCTGCCCTCCTCAGACTGCCAGAACGGCACCAACTTCACTGACATCTACTTCTACAACAACACTCTGAACAGCCTGGCTACAAATGGTGAATTGGTGAGACAGTTTCTTTTGGAGAATCAGGGATATTGGTATGAAAGATTGCTTTGTTATTCAGAAGTTTTATAACATCACCTACAATCAGAATAACAAGTATATATCTCTCACTCTAATTTCGGTTTGTTCCTAGTTGCGCTCACGGTTGTGAGCCAGGGTGTGAAGCCAGGGTAGAGAACAATCCCAAAATTTTTAATATTCCACTGTGATTTTACAAAAAATTTACGTCAACCGCTATCTCTTTTAAATCTAACTGTCTTTGTCTACTAAGTACATTCAGCCACGTGGTTTGACTCATACTAAATATTTCAGGTCTTAAAGCCTGCATGAGTATCAATCAAAGTTTCAGTTTTTAGCATGGAGATATAGAGATTAGCATAGAGATAATTAAGAAAGTTTGATCTGAGTTGTGTTTACTAATGATCGTAATTGTCATAGACAAAATAAATAGCTAAGTTATTATCGGTAGAGATCTCTTTAATAACTCAATCAAATCATATATAAGATATATTTTGTGTACTGTTGTACCTATGTCTATAAAGTCAGCAAAAACCTACATACGTTTCGGCTCACAGTTGCATACTGCAACAGTCTAGTGGCTAATCGATTCAAGACTATTATCGACTCATACCTGCCGAGCCGCCCCATGCTACTTTGTATGCAACCTGCCCCACATGTTTGCTAAAATTCAACTCGAATAAAACTCGACGACTAATTTTTTCTTTGGACGATTCGGCACGTAATATAATTTGTAATCGTACCAATGGACTCGGAAATTAATTGGACTGGGGCCTCTTCACACTTATTAAATTTTGTTTAGATTACGTTAATAAATTCGTGGTGTTGATTAAAAGCAGAGTAGAATATTTTTTTGTATTTTTTCCATTTGCTACTATAGAGAACCTGAATCCAACTCAATATTTCCAATCATTATTAAAACTCGAACCGTAATAATCATTAAAAATAGTAAATAACTATCAAGATTGCGATCATGGCGAATACACCTGACGTCATCTAGAGATTCGTTAGCTACATACATAAACTATGTAAAAAATCCATTCATGCTAAATCCCAGTTCCCATTATTATAAAATATATTGTGAGATTCAAGCGCAAAGGTTAAAGAAATACTGTATATAATAAACTGGCTGGAAATATCCAGAAAAAAAATACGAAATTGTACCATCCACAACTTTCGGGCCACGTCATAAAAAACGACCCGTGGACTGGGTAGTGTAGAGATAGATGTTTTAAAGTGCACAAACTATACAATGCTATGTTAGTTTACCTAATGGAGCCCTGGATTCCGGGCATTACCTAAGATATACCTGGCCGTATTAAATGCCTTATATCTACGGCAATTTTCTTACACAGTCTCCGTCATAATTTGATAAGTTTGATCGAGTATCAGCGTAGTAATATAATAAGTACTGAAGCTAAATTCAAGTTCCGCTGACGATTTCATTATGAATAGATTATCATCTTCATAGCTTTGGGAATTTTCCACAGTTAACTATTAATTTTCTTTTTATATAGCTATTTACTATTTTGGTTTTGCATAGACGGGTCCTAATTGCAACCTAAGCAATTATGCTTAAGCAAATATGCTTGCTTAATTAGCAATTAAGTATATATATTAATATATACTTATACATATACATATATTATGCAAGTGTGAAAGGACGACTGACAGCTAGCAGTCCGCTAATTTGTTCCCAATGTAAAGTATTATCTACAGTGGATGCATCAAAGCTCACTTTCAATTAACGTCATCTTGCTGGGTGGAAGCGGTGTGATATAATGAGGACTGAGGACCTTTCGTAAAGCATCTCAACTCGCTTATTCGGCTTTCACAAAATCTAATTCCAACTTTCACAATTCTCTTAGAATGTTCACTAAATCCCAAGCATAATTTCATAGAATTTCAAGAAGTGGGCCCTCAGACCACACGCACATTGTTACGCGTATACTATGACCTTAACGACGCTAATTATAACGTTATATAGTGGATTGATAGTTCTTACTGTTCAGTATTGCTACTTGATGCTATTCCCAATTAATTATAATTTATGTACAAGCCAAAGATACGACTTGCGACCATAATAAACCCCGCTGCGTGATAATAATCCCACTAATACTGTAAATGCGAAAGTTTGTGAGGGTGCATGTGTATATGTATATTTATTACTCTTTCACGCGAAATCTACTGGGCGGATTATTATGAAATTTGGTACACGGGTAGAATATAACCTGGAATAACACATAAGGTTTGTCCCGAAATTCCCAAGGGAAGATCGGGGCGCAGCTAGTACATAATAATTTAATTAGATTGTTTGTCCCCAGCAACCGGTACTGCCGCCATTCCCCCTCTGGCTCTCTTCCATCTTCGCCACCTGCTTGGTCCTGGTGATTCTCCTCACAGTGAGCGGGAATGTACTGGTGCTACTGGCCTTCCTCGTGGACAGGACCATACGGCAACCGAGCAACTACTTCATCGCGTCGCTTGCGGCCACTGACCTCTTGATAGGTGAGATTTCTTTTACAGCATTGCCGAAAGCATATTATAAGACTGATGGTTAATTAAACGACAAAATATGTTTGGCCCGAGCATGGTGCAGTTTCCTCATAACAAATATGTTTGATTTAATTTATGTCATAATTACGTATATTTAGACTTTACATATTATATTTGTTGATAATTTTCAATAATTTGTTAAATATGTTAACATTTTTTTAAATTACGACATTATAAAGAATCGAAATTCTTTCGCTTAGTTTAAATATATTTATTAGATTAACATTTATCAATTTTTTAAAAATATTTCTTATTCTATTGGATCCCTTTCCACGTGTCCCTATCGACTTTCCTTTCGAAAAAGGGACACGTGGAAAGAGAGACGGGAGGCTTTTGCCCAGAAATGGGATATGTTGTAGCTACTGAGAAAAACGTATTTTGGATAATGATTAGCTGTTCCCTCTGGAACTTCTAACTAAGTTATTTACGCGAATATAAACAAAATATTCTAGGACATTTCCAGATAATATAGATTGAATCAAACCAGGTCAACCGAAGATACTCGCCTTAATCTTAATCGAACTCAGATAATTGCATACCATAGTCATCCGTTAATTAGATCATAATTCAGTGAACTGGATCTGTGAAAATGAAGACATTCAAACGAACCCCCCCAAGTGTCTGTAAAAGGAATGAATATTATTTATGTGGTTTGTTTCAGTTCAATGAAATTGTTAATCATATTATAATATGTCATTTCACACGTTTGTAAGTTGTGAAGGTTTGGCTTTGAAATATTTTTTTATAAAAAAATAGAAATCACTGATAATATTAATGATATTACAGTTCAAGATTTATCAAAGATAATTTGATAAATCATGAACAATTTCTAACTGAAAACTAATATTTATTGGTCTAATCAAACTGAATGAATCACATATGTTGAAATATAATAATATGAAATGTATAAGATAACAACAAAGATTTCAATGTAAACAAATATTTATGAGCTCTATAAATATATCTACATTTAAAAAAAATAATTAGATCTTTAATTATCTTAATCGAATTAAATGAGTGATGTTCTTTTTCCGCAGGTACTCTCTCGATCCCTTTTTATACAGACTACGTACTAAAAGGATATTGGCATCTTGGACCTCTTCTTTGCGATTTGTGGCTTTCTGTCGACTACACCGTATGTCTTGTCTCTCAATATACCGTATTACTCATCACTGTCGACCGATTTTGCAGCGTCAAGATTGCAGCCAGATACAGGGCCTGGCGAACGAAGAACCGAGTCATTTGGATGGTTACGATCACGTGGATCATACCAGCCTTATTGTTTTTTACGACCATATTTGGATGGGAACATTTTGTAGGATATAGGGATTTACAAGAAGGCGAATGCGCCGTTCAGTTTCTGAAAGATCCAATATTCAATACAGCTTTAATTATAGGATATTATTGGACTACGCTCTTCGTTCTAATTGTATTGTATGCAGGAATATTTAAGACTGCTTATGATATGCAAAAGAAAAGTGAAGCTAAACAAAGGAAGATGCAGTCAATGGTTGCGTTGAGTGCAGGTTTTATGACGGGTATGGCTGGACGGGCAGCAGGTACTTCAGGATTGTCTAAAGCGACTGTCTCTAGTGAAGATCAAATGAAAGTGTCAGAGTCTGTACGTAAAGACTCAACTTCAAAAGGATCTTTGGCAGCTCCCTTACTAAACTTAGGTGGTTCAACTGATTCAAATTCTAGCCAAAAATCATCAGCTCACAAAAGTACTAACACTGCAACTGGGACATCTACAACAGCTGAGTCAGATGCAGAAAAGAAAGAAGACCAAGTTGAGGCAGAAAGATCTAGCAGTCCTGCTTTTGATTCTGATGACGAAAGTACTACACAGACGAATATAAAGAAAAGACCTTCGGTAGCTAATTTGGTTATGCAAACTGGTGCGTTACAGTTACTCAACAATATGCGTATGAACGGTGGTATGATGATCAAAACTGACTTGAAGCAGGTACCTGTATTTAAACCCGAGGTAGAGAAGGCAAAATCTTCACTTTCGCAAATATCCGAGAAAAGTTTGCTTGACACCGACAATCCTGAAACATCCCAAAGTAGTGGAGTTCCTGTTGGCCAAACTATTCCCTTATCGACAGCTAGTCTCATTTCTCCTATGTCATCCGGAGTAGCTACACCGTCCGACCATCGAGAAGTATCAACTACTATAGCTCAAAGAGTAATTCCTCCACCATCGGAATTTAGATGTAGTCCTTCAGTATCTGAAAGTCCTCCTTCTCAATCAGAATCATCTAGGACTAGAACGGTCAGAGTTGTTAAAGGAGATGGTTCGTCGTACGATATTCTTGTAGGTATGGACGGTGCTGATTTGAGGTATATGGACGAGAGTTCTGTAATATTAGCCTCACCTACTTATGAAAGTCCTCCTTCGTCTGTTACGTTTCCAACTGCGACCGAACCGCCATCTCCTCCTACACACAACTCAGGTACTGTTACAAACACTTCTTTATTACAAGCTGCACTAATAAGAGCCACTGCAGAAGCTAAAGTGAATCCACCTAAATCAAACTTCTCTCCTCCGCAACCAATTAAAGTGAATACGGAGGTAAGTTTAACGACAGGGGAACGGTCTAAGCCCGTGATCACACTTGTATCGACGTCTTCCAATAATAATGAACATCAGTCAGCCAAAACAGCTGACGTAAAAGTCTCTCCGTTAAAACTAAATCCAGTGAGCCCAGCTGTAGAGAATAGTGATATTTCCAGTACGGCAGTAACTGGGTCAGGCCGCGGTGACTCTAAGAAAGAGTTTGTCAAAAACATAGGAAAAAAATTTAAAGTTAAGCGTTCGAAGCGGGACGGTTTATTCCCGAGTATCGGCCGGCAGAAATCCAAGTCGGAAAATAGAGCAAGAAAAGCATTCAGAACGATATCGTTTATTTTAGGGGCATTTGTAATTTGCTGGACCCCTTACCACATATTGGCTTTAGTCGAGGGTTTTTGTACGAATCCTCCTTGCATCAATAAACATATCTACATGTTTTCTTACTTTTTATGCTACGCGAATAGTCCTATAAATCCGTTTTGCTACGCGTTAGCTAACCAACAATTCAAAAAGACCTTCACGAGGCTCTTACGGGGAGATTTCCACATCACCTAGTCCATGTATGTCGGTCGGTGAGCGTAATACTTTTGAAAGTCCGAGAAGCAAAAAAAATTACGCACATTTTTCGAAATTCGAACAATTTGAATTCAAATGTTATTCATAAGGACAATACTGCTTAATTCGAGGCGTTGGAACGTGTGCTTTCGATGTATAGAATTGGTTGAATAAAAAAGTTATTCGTGTAGTATATTGTATTAAATGTATAGTGATTTTTCAGCTTGTGAGCAAATTTTGGTAATTGTAAATAAGTAGGTATGTCGTATGTATATTTTTTATTTGACCTTAAAGTTCAGAACTGACAATAAACTATTAGATTGTGTAATATAAGCGTTAGATTTAATTAATATATAAAAGTCTCTTTATTTATAATCTGGTTAAGAAATTATATATATATTAATAAGAAAATAATATGAATCGGTCATATTGCTTTTGAAGATGTCAAAGACATTGTAAAAGTGTATGTTGTAGATGAATTCTTAATACGTATTTAGATATGTTTACATAAGTTATATAAACCATAAGAGTAATGTGACAATTTGTAAGATTTATTTAGAAAATTAAGACAATATTTAAGTAGAAAAACTATTTGTTTATTTTTTTTTCTTGTTTAAAAAGCAAGGGTTGTAGCATTTGTAGATGTATAAAATATATTCTTACTATTTGTCATATTATCGAATAGAAATGCTCAAAAACTTTCAATCGCGAGCCCAGTGAAAGTTTTTCAGTGTTAATATAGTATTACTTCATTCCTAAGTAAATATAGAAGGGGTGTCAAAACAGAAAAGTGAACTTTGAAGTTAACTTAAACATTCGAAATTTAAAAGTAAAACAATAGGTATTATCAATAATACTTTTAACTCCACCAGACTCGAATTAATAGACGCTCATCTTTTGTTTTTGTTTTTTTCATTTGTATTTTCATGTATTGAATATATATATTTTTTAATTTTATTTTCAAAATCAAAATCAAAATCAAATCATTTATTCAGAAATTAGGCCTTCACAGGCACTTTTTACGTCATAATCTAAATTAAATGATGTTTACCAAAGCTACAAACTACTAGCATTTCGGAACGACCACTGCTGAGAAGAAATGCCGAAAGAAACTCATTCAAACAGTGTTGGTCCCTATTATGCCAGAAGGGCTTACCATTTTTTAAATATAAATTTATATATATTTTTTTATC
Organism: Plodia interpunctella; assembly: GCF_027563975.2. NCBI lineage: Eukaryota > Metazoa > Arthropoda > Insecta > Lepidoptera > Pyralidae > Plodia > Plodia interpunctella. The sequence continues at coordinate 1,767,996 of NC_071300.1, read as the reverse complement.
AGTAATATAACATAAGTACATAATAAAGTACATGGTCAAAAGGTATACTGAAACATATTATGATTGTGATCAAGTGCTGATGAAAGGAAAATATATATACTTATATATATATATATATATATATATATGTATAATTAACCAAACAAAAAAAAAACTTTTAATAAAAGATCGAGCTGACCAGTTCCCCCGGCAGCCCCCGTTCACGAGTTGACGCGTGAGTCAGCCATCGCGAAGCTCAACCACAATAGAGGGAACCTCCCGACCCGATCCACGACGCCGCTACCGGTTTGACCATTTGAATGTGCATGACATACTCGATCTCCATAATCTAACATAATAGATACCTATGTTACTTTCAGACACTTGAAGATCACAAATCACGTATATGTTTTACAAGTAAATGTTTTATACTCTTGTAAAAATTTTATACTCTTGTATACGACACTCCTTCTATAAGTTTTACTTCTATGTAGTCAATTATATGTTAAATATAAGCATAGTGCTGGCCTAAAAACCTCTTAAATATTAAAAGCTGTCAGTATTTTTTAAATTAGTGTTTTGTTTTTCATAATGCTCAATTAATTTATCGTTAGTCATTTTTAAACAGTAAAAGCAATATGTATTTTAATATTAATATTATCAATGCCAAATACTTAATATTATGTTGACAAATAAATGTTTTTTTTTTTCTTTTTTGTATAAAAATATGAAACTATATCCTAGATATTATAAATTATCCATTTAAAAAAAAACAAAAATATATTGATAATAAATATAACAAGAGTAGTTATACTTAAAAATACATGTGTATGCAGTTATATATAATAAGTTTACAACATGAAAGACAAGAGTGAAATATGAGTAGAATAGATTTATGGAATCTATAAAAAAATCATAGAGTAGTTCCTGTTAATTTGGTATATAACCTGCATAGCAAAACAGATGTTATTAAAATTTCATTTTTGTATTTTTAATGTAATCTCAAATTGATAATTCAAGGTGATTTTTTTATTGTTTCTAAAAATTTTCAGATATCTTGTTTTATTTTCGTTAATAGGTTATACCTGTGGATAATATTTTCATAGATAGCAAGAGCCTCCTTGCCTTAGTACCGTAAAAATTGTAAATAAGCTTTGTATACATATTGTCTATTCAATAGAACTGTTTCCGACGACGGGGGAGGGGGGTTTGGGCGAATTAAATAAATAAATATTAGTTAAATATTAATTTTCACTATGTCTTTTATTTCATTACAAATACTTAAATGTGTTATTTCGTTATTTACCATTAAAATATGTTTTATTTACTTTTACATGTACACAATATAACAGAGTAAAAGTAAAACTTACATATATAATAAAACTACGTACAAAGAAAGGTACTACTGAGTTTTATACAAATTTCTTCCAGTAGATCCCCGAAAGAAAAGGATGGAAAAAAGAGGCATTGGCAACATAAAGACATAAAATTATACGATAAACATAAATATTATACGCATAATATACACATGTAAATTATGGGTCAGTAAGAATGGCGTTTCGTATATTATAAATGCAATTATATGGAAAATAATCTATATCAAAACAAAATCTATAATCATTACTCTGATTTAAATGGTTGCTTAAAGATTCCCTAATTAATTTTCATAAAACTATCAAATATAAATCAATATTTAAAACACAACGTTGCATAGAAAATGGTATAGCGCGTAGCTTGTACGCTACGAGATCTCTTTACAGCCTACGACTTGCTACGAGTGCTACGAACATAGCTACGAAATAACGAAAGCCTACGAACAAAATAATTTAAGAGTGATTTGCGCCAGTCAGCTTTGACGTTGACTTTGACCAGCGTGCCGCCGTCGTTTATGCAAAATCTTTGCGTTTTACTGGGCAAGTTAATGTTTACTTCAAAATTGATTGGTGCAACAGAATCTTAAAAATCTGATTTGCACCAGTCAACTTGACATTAACTATAACCTGCGTGCGAAGTCGGGACGGGGGGCTAGTATAGAATAAAAAAGCAAGCGAGAGAAGTGAAAGTACAGTTTTGAAAACATAAATATAGTGTTCATCTCAAAATGTGCGTAACATAAGCGACACGCGTCAAGATGAAGAAATTTATGGGCTATCATTTGTCGTCCTACAGCCTGGTTATGGGACGTAATCCAATCTAGATCATAGAAGGCGGAAATATATTTTACGGAGAGTATATATTTATTTATATACACAATATAACAGTGTAAATATAAAACTTCAAATAGTAATATCATTGTTACAAGTTTTAAAAAATAAGACAGAATCGTTAGAACTGAAGAATGCTTTTCAGGCAAGTCGCTTGCGAGAATCTCTAAAATATCCGTTTATTATCACTAGTACTATCAACAGCCCCGTTATGGAACTACTGGTTTTGTTTTATATCCTGGATTGCCATTTTCATGATAATCAACACCAAATTGTCGCCGGGATTTCTATGGATAATATGACAAAACTGGTGATTTGATAATTACAAATCTAGTCAGATTTGTATTAAACAAGTCACTAATTTTGTTTTATGTATGAATATTATCCAAATAATTTTGTTTTCCATGGAACATATTATTATTAGTCAATAATATGAATATTATCCAAAACAAATTAACAAATTTAGTGATTTGTTAAATACAAATCTGACTAGATTTGTTTTATTTCATAACTCCTTTCTTTCATAATCTGTGTTATGAACCCGTAAAGTCTCCTATAAAATAGGTTATGATTAGGGGAAAGTGAAGAAGAATATTTTAAGAGATAAAATCTGACACAAAAAAAAGATTAAGTCGAGATAAGAAAATATGCTCAAGAGCTTCAGAGTTTACTTAGAAAAAGTTAAGAATTTAAATAGGTTTCTGATATTGTTTTAAATATGTTTTACATAAGGTTCCGTCAGTTTAAAAACGCTCGCTGTTATGTAATATGCTGAAGGCAAATTGATAACTCGTTCAAATAATTTTATAGATCCTACTAATTTTATGTCTAAATACAATACTTTTTTATAGTGATATTTATGACAAACATAAAACAAACCATTACAGATTCTTACAGTCGTATTACTGTGGATCATGGTCACTAAGTGGAATGAAACATACACAACGACTTTCATGGCAATTTTAATTAGTGTGGTCTCCTCACGATGTTTTCCTTCACTTGTGGTCGATGAAAACTACTACACATGAGTCAGATTGGTATGCACATTTATTTGGCAAATGCGTAAGATTTGAACCTGGGACCTTTTGATCACAGGCGGACGGTCTTAACCGTCTAATGGACCGCCACCACATTGCTTCAAAACAATCCACAATAGAGTTATAATAGTTCAATATACATTTTTTTTTAATTTCATTTTTGATACAAGCTTTTATTGTTTGTAAAGATCTTATTGTATTCAATGTGTGACAAAAAATCATGTCCCTGCAGTAAACCGTTGAGAAGTTCCCACGTCTGTTGCCGATCTTGGGTGCACCACCTGGTAATGCTTGTCATAATAATGTATTCTAATGAAAACTAAACGTGTAAATTTATTCCCAAACCAAGCTTCTTAGTAGGCAGTAATATATCCGATAGGTTTTTCCTAATACAGTTCCCTAAAGAATCGGCATTTGGTATTAAACTATAAATAATGTTTCTCACACTTCATTAATCATATTTCTTGATATGGCAATCAAATTTGAACCCTGCTCAGGTGACATTAGGTAAGTTTTAACTTGTGTTAGGTAAAGAGTGTGTTGTATAGGCCTACAACTAAAGCTTGAGGTACGGTTATAAATTATAAATAAATAATAATGTATGAACAAATCACACAGATTGAGCTAGCCCCAAAGTAAGTTCGAGACTTGTGTTATGGGATACTAACTCAACAATATTATATTTTATAACAAATACATATATAGATAAACATCCAAGACCCGGGCCAATCAGAAAAAGATCATTTTCCATCATGACCCGACCGGGGATCGAACCCGGGACCTCTCGGTTCAGAGGCGAGCACTTTACCACTGCGCCATCGAGGTCGTCGTTCAATGGAACAACGGGAGATAGTTGTCACATAGGAACAATTGAGTAGACAGCATTCAGTTACTTGGTCAGTTACCAGGTAGGAACTGAAGCGTTTCGATTTTATGTAGACTCACTCACATTCTCTATGTTTTTCCCGGTTTACTTCCTCAGCCATTGAGAGTCGGAGACCAGGGTCCACTGCTGATTGACCTGACGTTGTATATTCTAGTAACTAGCGACCCGCCTCGGCTTCGCTCGGGTAAAAAACCATATTAAAAAGTAGCCTATGTCACTCCTAAGGGTTTTTTCTATCTCTGTGCTAAATTTCATCAAAATCGGCCTTGTGGTTTTTGAGTTTATTAATTACAAATAAAAATGCAATTTTTTCTCTTTTTATTGGGTAAATAAATAGTCGCAATGTCAGCCCCATGGATTGGGTATCTTTCAAAAAAATTTACTACAAAATTATACAGACATGTTAAACTTCTGGTTGTCGGGAGTAAAAATATAATAACTTAATCCCATTATTATACAATATAGTTCATATTTCTATAACTTGAGCCACAATTAACAGCAGAGAAACACAATGAGCCGAAGGGTGTAGACGCTTCGCTTTAATTTGTTTAGTAGCTTTGTGTAGACACACAGACGTACAAACAAATAGATAAACTTAATAAATTAATTAATAAAGCATCATCTTTCAACAGCCATTTAAACGTCCTACTTACTGGGACACAGGCCTTTATGGATGGGTGAAGAGTATGGGCCACCCACCAAGCCGGCCCATTCCGGATTGGCGGGTTTTAACGACTGCTTAACGTGCCTTCTGAAGCACAGAGGAGTTCACGATAATAGATTTCACGGATCCGATCAAAATAATACATTATGTATCGGATCATACAGGTCACCCATCTAATGACCGGCCATTGTGACGGTGACATAACCGCCACTATCACATATTGATAAAGCAATTTCCATATTCGTCGTGTGTTTCTAGTATGATATTGAAAGGCAAACAAAATACTTGAACAACCTTAGATTTAACTTATTTTGTGTATTATGTGTATTATACTCCAACTTAATACAAATTGGTTCAGGTCGTTGTGATACTCATAAACTTTTGCATTTTTATTTCCATTATAAAACCTATTGATAAAAAAAGAACTTGTTACGACGAGTTGAACAGTAAGAATAATTATTGATCGGAACCAAAAATATTACCAAAAGATATTCGGTCAGAGACACACTATGATGAGTTCAAATAATTACATCTTAGCCAGTTTCTTGACAAAAATTTTGTATGTATGTGTATGTAGTATGCATGGTACTTCCAACCGAAGACCGCGCCTACATTGTTATATTGTGACACAGATGCTTGTAATACTTGTATTGCTCCATCCTGCTCTATTGATTTTTGTCGACGTACGTCAAAACTCCATACAATTTCTGCTTAGATCCGTCGACATACGGAAGATCATGGAGCAATCGGGTCGGTCCCTGAAAGGGTTCAAATATAAACACGTTCTGACTATAGCATTTTATAATATTAGGTACTATCGATCTATGGAAATAAGTGGTCATTGTTCGGACCATAACAAACAGAAATGAGATGTTAGATGTATACGAGTTAATATCAGATATTACACACATTTGGTTGAAAATAACGATGCAATATTAATGATTATTATGGGAGATAAATTACTAAAAAGTTAGTAATTGATGATTTTATTTTTTTATACTATCGTACAGGCACACAGGCATACGGCCTACCCGATGGGAACTAATCACCACAGCCTATGGACGCCTGCAACGATATCGGGGAGGACCCATGTGATGGTTACTTTGTGGCCAAAGATCTTTTGTTACAGTATCCTGTCAACACTAGCTCACCCTTTTACTCGTAAATTTATGTTAAAACTAGTTGCGCCCCGGCGCTTCGCTCCTGGGAATATCGAAATAAAAAGTACCAAATTTCATAACAATCCGCCCAGTTGATTTTGCGTGAAAGAGTAGCAAAAATACACATATTATATCCTCATAAACTTTCGCTATATAATATTAGTACGATAATTCAATATGATCCGCAATTGAACATTATTGGATTCGTTCTCAAATTATTAGACGAAATAGAGCGACCAATACTAGGTACCACAACAACACCACTTCTATTAATTGGAAAACCGTCACACACTGAACCGACTTTTTTTATATTTTTTTATAACTTGAAAATACAAAAACACATAAGAAAAATACCTAATAATATTGGCTTTATAAAACTTCAATATCAACTCCCGGCTTTTAAACGTATATTTAAAAAATAATTCGCTTTATAAACTTAGGAGGCTTCGCTGTAGGCACAACCCGGCAATCGAGCCTCGTTCGATATGAAAACAACCTCAACTTACAATTAAAATAAGCAATAACTCACCTTATCCACTTCTAATACGGCCATCTTGTACGCATGATGCAGTTTAATAACTTTGCTCCACATAACTTTGCAAAGTTACGCTTACAGTTGCCCTATTTAAATTTGAACTTTATTGCAATGTGTTAAGATGTGTGTGTCATTAATTTGGTTGGCAAAATTATCACACGACTTGCAATTAGCGCATCGTTCCCATTTCGAGTGGCCAGGGAGGCTTATCTCAAATAATATAAAATATGAATCTATTTTATATTATGAATATGTCGGTTTTTTAACCATTGCATCTTTTAAATCTGATCCAAAAGGAAAATGAACCGTATTTACATGGCCCATACAATGTCAACGGCACATCAAGTTACTCTGCATGAAGGAAACAATAGCGCGGTAATAACGGTGAGTTTGAACAATGAATTTGGATGGGATGGTATGCTGTTGACTATACCTACCTTTTCAGCTCATATTTGGGGCCTATTAAATATCAATTTTGAATGGTCCAGCCAAATGTACCTTTAAAAATTGTTCTTTTTTTTTTGGGTTCAGATAATAAATTCGTTCGTTCGCTCGTTCTTTTGTTAGTTCGCCTGTCCGATCGTATAAGCTGTACACATATCTACAAGTTGGCCCTGAAACCTCGCTGCAAGTCCGATTCTCAATCGACCGGTTTTTTTTTAATAAGTGACCAGGTTTTTAATGGGAAGTCGAATTAGTTCTTCCGTGAAGGTGATGTCGAAAAGGTCTAAAAGATCATTCTGGTGTCGTGACAGAGGTTAATTTGATTTTATCATGAGAAATATGACGAAGTTGTTTAACAAATTAATTTAAATGGAATGGAAGCAGAATAATGAAGCTCACATCATATCATATCGAGTGTGTTATTGCTAACACTGGTGTCAGATTTTATTCAAGTCGCCTAAAAGCATCTGACATGATTTTTACGACTACTTACCGCCATCTAGTGGCAGGTAGGCGCATACACACTAGGGAACTAAACTGTCAACCAGTGTGCAGGTTTCCTCACGATGTTTTCCTTTGCCTATGTTCCTTTGTATATTAACTACTATGTATGAGTCAGATTGGTATACAAACTCATATGGCACGAGTAGGATACGAACCTGAGACCTTTCGATCCACAGGCTTAGTCTTAACCATTTGTGCTCCGTTGCCATGACGCAACATGTCGTGGCTTCGTTAGTAGGTTTTGACACAGACGTTGTCACTTTGACATCGGTCAACGGACAACGTCAGTAACAACGGCAGGACAACGGAGCGAAACGGAGAAGTGGGGCCTGTAACAGATGTACATTTTTCTGAAACATTGCCTAAGCGTTTCAGGTCATACTCAGATTTTTCAACAAAATCGTTTCGCACTGATATTAAATTGCGCACTTAATGTAAGTACGTATACAAAAAAAATGTTGCTTCAAATTTAACGCGAGCACACAATCGTAAAACGAAAAACAACCGGCCACGTTTTACTATCGGAACGTGTGCCGGCGGAAAATAAATTTTCAATCGGAACTATGTTTTTTTTGTTGCACAATACATTGTTTCTAGATCGACATGCAAAATGTTTCAACTTGGACTATGTGTATTGATATTTTTTTTCACCTCTTAATACTATAGTAAATAATAATAAGTATTCATAATATGTTTAGTTTGCGTATACCTTTTGACCATTATTGTGTACATTGTTATACATCTGAGAAAAAATTATATACTTACATATATTTTTTTAAAATGGTAAGCCCTTCTGGCATGATATTGACGAACACTACGAGTTTCTTTCGACATTTCTTCTCGTCTATAGTTGTTCTGAAATGCTAGTAGTTTATAGCTTTGGTAAATATTTTTTTAATTTAGATGATAACATGAAAAAGTACATTTGAAGGTCTAATTTCTGAATTTGGTTTGAATTGATTATCTATAATTAATATATTAAACGACAGGTATTGAACGCGCACATAGCTTTTTTATTTCCCAGACGTTTAGAAATGATACCATTTCTATGTGCGGTTAACATACATATAATTATGCAACGCGAAAGTTTATAAGTACCTAGTTATTTTTCTGTGACGCACAAACCATTAAGGATTGGTTCGTTAACACACTTTGATTTACTTATTCGTGGATATTTTATCGATCAACATAATTAAGGAATGCTTCCACACGCGATGTTGCTATGCCTCGAAGCCACGCGAACGTTAACGCCCAATCAATACGTTTTTTTGTTATAAATTATATGATTTTTGTGGCGGATTCGCACGTAAAAATGAAGGTCACTTAAGGTGCAAATAAAGTAAAATTATAAAGCTACACACACACTGATGTATTGGGATAGTAGACTATCCTATATTTGCATTCAGGGCTGTGACGCTACGAAACCTAGGCTCAGTGTTAAAAGTATAACCTTAAAATTTTAAAGATTTTGTGCATAAAGTTAATTCAAGTTCAAAATTCTTTATTCAATTTAGGATGATATACAATCACTTATTGACGTGAAAAAAATTACTTAAACTAAGTCAATTTCTTTAACGTAGTTTTTTGACGTGACAACGTCTTAAATTAGGTTGCGGCTGGGAGTCACTTATGAAAAAGTGTAACGCCGTCGGTAGTCACCGAACGAGAGAGAGGCCCGCCGAATGCCTTGCGTCTCTCTCCCACTCAACTATGATCGGTCTGCCGCGCGCGTAAAAAGACGTTGTCACGTAAAATCTTCGCCCGTAAAACCGACTTCACAGGCAACCATTTTTCTTGCTACTTAGCAGTATACCTTAATTTAAAAATTATTAACGCATAACTGTTTATCTGTTTCACACTTGGAAGGCGCTGGTATCTGAAACACATGCTAGACCCAGTACGGATACTGGTGTACAGAACTTTACTAAGTTTTTCTTAAATTATTTAGTCTATTTACATATATATTCTTTAGTTTTATATTTTAAACTTTTATGTTCAAAACTTTAATAAGTATACATTGTAAGATTCTATTTATGTACTGTGTAGTATAAGTTCAAATTATAACTTTTAAAGGTAAATAAAATAAAAATAAAAAAAGACGTCAACCCCCTTTGGGCATGCTATTGTTGCTTAGACTATGTGTTAAAGACATGAAGTGGTCCTAGACGGATACAATACGCCATAAATACAAAATTAATCAACAAGTAAACAATTTATGATATAATCGCGATAGCGAACAAAAAAAAATCATTTGGCTCGGCGAAACGTCACTCAAGCGAAGAGAAATAGAAACAAAAGGCGTATTTATTAAAGAAAACTGCAAACAAAACGCTTTACATTCCACTAATGACTCGGCTGGATGAATGGGGAACAAAAGAGGGATAAGGGTTGGTGTCCACTGCGTTGGTGTTATTCATTTTGTAGCTTTAGTTTATCCGTTCCGGGCCCAAGGACACCCCTGGGAGCGCCACGGGAAATTGGATTCAGACCCGTGACACCGTTAGTCAATTAGTGATATAGCAGTGCTTACCGACATTTTTGAGAATTAATTTTTGGACCTATTATTTTTTACACTTTTACACAAATATGAAGAACTAGGTGCGCCTCGGGGCTTCGCTCCCATAGGAATTTCGGGATAAAAAGTACCCTATGTGTTATTCCAGGTTATATTCTACCCGTGTTCCGAAATTCATAACAATCGGCCCAGTACATTTTTCGTGAAAGAGTAACAGACATACAAACACACATACATCCTCACAAACTTTCTTTTTGATTAAAAGTGAAACCCCGTGAAAATACGTGCTGTAGTTTTTGAGTTGAACAGACAAACAAACTCGTTAGAGAACTTTGTTTTATAATATGTTAAGATGCAAATCAGACGTGCCGTTAATTGGTCACGTTTTGTATTAAAATCAGGTCATCTTCCTCATATCGGGTGTGTGATTGCTAACTCTAGTGGCTAATAGTCGTATACACATTAGTGAACTAAACCGTCAATCAAAATGTATTTCATTCACCGAAGCAGGTATACTAAGCTCTGCTACTGGAAACCCGGCTTTAAATACGAAATGGCCGACCGAGGTGCTCCTCAAGAGGCAGTCGAGTTGGCCGAGTACACAGAAAACGTAGTAATTGTCTAGATTATTACTGTTATCGAAACTTGGTTTGTTCTACAATTTTGCTGAACGTTCCTGGTACCAGCACCAAGTATTTTATTGAATCTTCTTTTCTTTTCTGTTCAGTCTTCTTTTCAGTCCTTGTATTAGGTAAGTCAGTTTGGTGCGCGGCTGTGAAGATCTCACTATAACTATAATAAGAGTCATAATTTTAAAAATGTCGTATTGGTAAAAAAAAATATTTTAAACGTAAACTGTATATTTTATAACGTAAGGGTGAGTTGCACCGTTAAATTCTAACCGGTGTGCCGCTCACGTTTTGGCGTTCGTTAAAGTTAACATCAACGTTGGCGGTGCAACCCACCTTATATATTTCCAAAATAATCAAGTTAATGAAACAAAACATCGGATTCTTAATTTTTTTTTATTGAGCGCAAAGTTGCAGAACATAATTAAAAAGTTACGAGTCTTAATTAAAAACGTTGCAAGTTTAATAACCGGCCAAGTGGGAGTTGGTCCACGCACAGTAAGGGTTCCGTAGTTTAGTTTTATTACGATACAGTACAGTTACAGTACAGTATACAGTTGGTCAACTACTCGTAAATTTATAAAGCCAATTTAGGTGTGATAGTTTTTCTTCTAACTTAGTTATATTCGATGAGTACTAATATCGTAACTTTGAATTCCTGACAACAACCGTTTCGTTAGTAGAGGGGGGGAATACTTGACTCTAACGAAAATAGCTTAATAAATTACGAACGCTTTACTAATTCCAAAAACAGTCTTCAAACACCTCTAATATTTTTGAAAGACAATCAATCAATTTTTGAAAGACAATCAATCAATCAATTCAACAACTGGTGTTGTTGAATTGATTGTTGTTGTTGAATTGTTGAATTGTAGAACACCACAGTACAGGAAAGATAAAAACATAATTATTCCCACAAAAAAAAAATGTTCTTTTTCTTTTCAAGATTTTATTTGACCACTTTGTCCGCGTGATTGATGTGTATACCCATATAAAACTACATAATTCTAGTAATAGTCACTGATACGGACAGACGGACATGGCAAAACTATAAGGGTTCCTTTTCTGTAAAACTACGGAACCCTAAAACTGGAATTCGTGTTTTTCCTCATTAATTTAAAGAAGGGGTTTACGATCAATATTTTAAAAAAATAAATTTTGGTAGTAAATTGTTTTTTAAGTCTATTCATCGAGTGATATAGTGAATAGTGAAAATGCAAAAAGTACCATTAATGTTTCATTGGACCACAAGCGCTTGAGGTCAAATGTAATGTTTAGCGAATGTCATAAACTATTTAATGAATAGTTTGATTATTTTTGCGGGATGGATCAATTACTGATTGTCGTGCATATACCTGAATTAAAAATAGCTTCAAAAAGGGTCAATCCCTCTCTAAACTTTCGTTCTTTAAAACTCATCAGTCACTTTTTTCATCTCATATTTCTAATTTTTCCCAGATCCTTTCACACCTGTAAACTGTAGGAGCTTTGGGTTGTCTTTCCTATATTTTCTTCTCCAACTCTCGTGGTCTTAGTCACCCTTAGATGACAGTCTACACGCATGTCATCCTTGAAAACGAGTAAGCAATTTGGGTTTGCGCCATTTGCCAGGGCCATCAAAGATACAATACAATATTATTGCCCCAAAAATATAACAATAATAAGTGTAAAATCTTGAGCGTAACTTATTCATAACGTAAGGTACACATTTCTTAAATTAACTTTCCTGTCAGCCTTTTTATTGGATGCCAGAAGAGGGACATCCTATGATTAATCGCGTTTGGGGAAAACTTGGCTATCGTCAATCTCCCGCAACACTTGCTGAAAACAACGAAAGCACGGACGTTATCAAACCTGAATATAATAAGATTGTTTTCTTATAGCCTGTGTTCGTGTCCCGCAGCTGGGCAAAGGCTTTGCTCCTTCTAAAAATATATATTTAGTGCAGTATGATGCCATCACCGCAGGAAACCATATCTCTACACCCGTTTGGCATACATAGAGGGTTTCCATTACTCAGTTACGGTGCGATACCCTCCGTCATGTCGATATTCTTCGATGGATCAATAATGGAGTTAGTAGGTACTCCGGTGTACCTACTCATTCCATGGGAACAACGTAGAAATTGTCAAAAGTTTCGACGTACTTACGTAAACTCGTATCAGTGTCACACGTCAAAGATGTTTTTTTATACATTGGCAATATTTTGTCTACATGCTCAGTCCAAGATTATAAACAACTTTTAGTATGGGAGTAACTCCGAAATCGTGAAAAAATATCATCTGTTCTATACAAAATTAAATACTTAAGTTGTCGAAAATGTATGGATCAGCTGATTTTTTTTTTCGCGATTTCAAGGTTGCTTCCGTATGAAAAGTTGTTCAGTACCATGGACTGAGCATGTAGATAAAATAATACCAATGTATAAGAAATCACCCTGTATAGAAAACATCGGAGCTAAAACGTGCTGCGTCGACGCAACGGGGTGTTACTGAGAAATAAATCCATATCGAGAAATTTCAGAGACGAAAGAGAAATAAATAAATATAAATATATTAGGACAAATCACATAGATTGAGCTAGCCCCAAAGTAAGTTTGAGGCTTGTGTTATGGGATACTTAATCTACCATACTATATTTTATAGCAAATACATATATAGATAAACATCCAAGACCTGGGCCAATCAGAAAAAGATCATTTTCTATCATGACTCGACAGGGGAATCGAACCCGGGACCTCTCGGTTCAATGGCAAGAACTTTACTAGTAAGGAAAGTATTGGAAGAAATGATAAGGATATAAAAAAATCAATTTTAGTTTTCCCATTTGTCTTGTTATATCAATAGAATTGTACCTAGACAAGTTTTGTAACCTTTAAATAATTACTTAAAATGAAATTATTGTGCATATGCGCTTTTGGTAGAGTGGAAGAGCACTCCTTAACAACCTACTTATGTAATTGGTAAAAATAAAATAAACATAAATACTAAAATTTAATCAAAACCCCGAATTGTACCCGGATCAAAAGTGCCCATTATGCTTGCAGCATTCCCTCCAGCCCAGAGCTAGGTAATCATAACTTTTTTTTCCATTGCCTCTTTATTTTGTGATATTCTGTTATTTTTACTTTCAGCCGAAATACAAACAGATTGTGATTCCAGATTTGGGAGAGAAATAATGAAGTTAATAATATCATTACGTCAGGTTAATCCCAATTTAATAATAATTCAACGTTTAACGAGAAACACGGATAAATATAACATTAATTTACTCAAATAGTAGACATAGTAGTGTTACTTTTACATATTTTTGGCAGCTTCGATGCCACAGACAGGAATTAAAATTGCCTACATTATCGTCGAACTCGGATAGATACCGACGCGAATGCGTAAACATTGCGTCATTTGAATGAGCGCTGTTATTTACCGCAATGAAAAATCAGCAATGTATATCGAATCTGCCAAAGTTGGCGAACTGTTCACAGGTAATGTGGAGCCGGTATAACACTACAGTTGCGCCGGGGGTTAAAAACAGAGCTTGCACACACCACACTCCGCACTGAAGCCTCCATCAGTTAAGTATTAGCAATTTAATAGAAACATTATCATAATCGACGTCCGGAGAGGATGCTGCGTTCACTGTTTCAATATTAATGATTTGGAGTTCCGTATTTTGCTGAAAGTAGTTGTTTCATTCTATGCAATGATGTCAATAACAGCAAAACGCTGGAATAGACCCGTCCTTCGTGGAGCAAAACGGACCCGTGGCTCCGACGCTCAACGGCTACGAATCAACCAGGAAAGTGCTCAAATGAGAGAGATGGAGACGACCGTTCCAGAATAAGACCACTCCATAGCTTTCTGTGGATATCGTACGAGGTGAGTAGAGGATATAGAACCTGGAAGACAGGATAAAGAAAGACGACCTCGGTGGCGCAGTGGTTAAGTTCTTGCCACTGAACCGAGAGGTCCCGGGTTCGATCCCCGGTCGGGTCATGATGGAAAATGATCTTTTTCTTATTGGCCCGGGTCTTGGATGTTTATCTATATATGTATTTGTTACAAAATATGTATCGTTGAGTTAGTATCCCATAACACAAGTCTCGAACTTACTTTGGGGCTAGCTCAATCTGCGTGATTTGTCCTAATATATTTATTTATTTATTTTATGTAATGATGATTATTCAAACACAACTAACTTTTTGTGACTTCCCACCAGATTCGGATATAAAAAAAAACTTAAAACATTTGTGCTTCGATGACCTCAAAACTCAGCAACACACTCAAATAACTTTTCTGTGTCTATAAAAGTCCCACTTTTCATTTTCAGTTTCCATGCGAATGGAAATTGGTAGACAGAGTTTTGCATCTATTAAAAACTTTGTGCAAGCGCAGACTTAGAAGCGGTTCACACTTGACCGGTTTGAACTAGTTTATCGCGTTGTTCCGTATTAAACCGATGTTATCTCATCCGACTTCTTCCGAAAACGGTATTCCGTGCTCATCCTATCTTTATTTAATATTTATTTATTATTTTTATTTGCTAAATTCTTCCGAAATATCTTCTAAGTTCATCCGAAGCAAATATTGCAATATTATTATTATATTCTCCAGTTTTACAATATAGCCTCAGATAGATTGAGATAAGAATATAATATTGAATAAGGTATTTTATTTAATTGTTACAATGATAGTTATTAATTATGACAATTAAAAATTAAATTAAAATATGTATTTATTTACTTTTATTAATTATTTTAAATCCCTTGCTCAACCAAAGTATATAGTCGACGGACTAGCAAGGAACACAAATCGGACGACTGAGGAAAATATATTGAATCGGATGAGACGTCATCGGATGAATACGGAACATCTCAGCTTGTCGGTGAAGCGTTTTATTGCAAACTAAGGAACTCGTCAAGTGATTGAATATCTTTTTTCTGATGGAAATGCTGTTGAGGTGAAGACTATTTTCTTATTAAAAGTGAAAAAAAGGTATCTTTTTTATATCCTACTAGCTGCGCTCCGAGGTTTCGCTCCCGTGGGAATTTCGGGATAAAAAGTACCCTATTTGTTATTCCAGGTTATATTATACCCGTGAACCAAATTTCATAATAATTCGTTCAGAAGATTTTGCGTGAAAATGTAACAAACATACATACATCCTCACAAACTATCGCATTTATAATATTTCCTACTAATACTTCCTATTACGTATAGATCTAAGAAAAGACGAGAAAGTGAGAGAGAACGCGTGCAATAGCTAGTCACAAAGACAATGTCGCTAAAACCTTAACAAAATTTATTATGTAATTTCAACGTTTGGTAGTAAACCCATCGTTTACGTCACATTTAATGTATTCGCGTTAAATTTTAAAGCACTGTTCCTAGTATTGATGACTGAAGCAGTAACTGACAAAGTATTGCCAGAAATTAAACCATAGCTTACTTTAAACATGTGAATGATAATTTAGAAGAAAATCGCGTTAGAAAATGCATGAATTGACAATTAAATAATACCCACAGTCATGGATTTAATAAGTACGGGTTACTAAATTCAAATTCAAATTCAAAATTCTTTATTCAATTTAGGATGATATACATCACTTATTGACGTCAAAAATTACTTAAACTAAGTAAGGACGAATCTACATCATTATTAAAAAATGTTTCATCATTATTAAATGTCAAAATTTGAATGAATAAATAAAATAAAAGTTGAATTTCCAATAAAATTATTGAAAATTGTCACACAATATATATATATATATATATATATATATATATATATATATATATATATATATATATATATATATATATATATATATATATATATATATATATATATATATATATATATATATATATATATATATATATATATATATATATATATATATATATATATATATATATATATATATATATATATATATATATATATATATATATATATATATATATATATATATAATATATATATATATATATATAAAGCTAAATATATATATATATATATATAAAGCTAAATGTACAACACATACGTAATAATATCATAAATCAATTACATATGTTATGAGGATACTGCACCATGCTTGAGCCAAACATTATTGTCATCCACATAATCGTCACATAAGCCACATAATCGACTTGTAATATGCCTTTTTACAAAGTACTTCTTTTATATAATTTCTAAATTTTTTGTCCGGCAAATCAAGAATCCATTTAGGCAATTTGTTATAAAAACGGATTCTATGCCTAATAATAATAATAGAGTACAATGCAATAAACTTTTGACGACCTCGGTGGCGCAGTGGTAAAGTGCTTGCCTCTGAGCCGAGAGGTTCAGGGGGTTCGATCCCCGGTCGGGACATGATGGAAAATTATCTTGTTCTAATTGGCCCGGCTCTTGGATATTTATCTATATATGTATTACATCCCATAAGCGTAACACAAGTCTCGAACTTACTTTGGGGCTAGCTCAATCTGTGATTTGTCCTAATAATATATTTAATTTAAATTTTAATTTATTTAAACTTATTGCGTTTAAACCCATTACAAAATAAAAATAAATATTTTCACGCCCTTTTTGTACAACTACGTTGTAGTCTAAATTATTATGTATTACTAATCCAATACGACATAGTATCTTTCAAGAAATGACTCTCGTCAAGCGGTGATGTTGTTTCTGGACAGCGGTGTGGTCACCACATGAGCAAGCGGGTCATCTTACCAGATCACTTACACAAAGGTAAGGTGGACTCGTGTGGGAGTCACCAATGTGGTCGTACTGAGCATCAGTGTGGTCGTATGCCGCCCTATTCCATAAAAAAAAATCTCAACACATTCAGGCGTATAAAGAAAACTTGATCCCAAGTTTATCCCAAGTGCTCCCACATAAAACATGGCGTGTTGTGGCAATAGGTAGGAAATTACATTTTTGTTGACTTCCGAACTCGCGCAGTTGGCGGGAACACCCCAACTTTTTTAATATCTCCTCTTAAATAAAAGCGATCGTGATAAACTTGAATGACAGCAATCTTTTTTAAGATCCGATCTATAATAACTGTATTATAAATTTATTACACGCTAACGTTGATAGGGTATAAGCTAAAAAAATGTTTATGCTCTAGATTAAAATAAATATCATTAATAATCATAGACAAATGCTGCTGAGTTATTATTCGAAGATTCAAATTTGGTTTGGGAAAGTCCATTTTAAAAACAATAAAATTATAAAGAGAATAATCTCAACCATCATAAAAAAACAAAAAAATTGTAACAACTTTTATTAAGAAGTCACACACAACAAACAGCTTTTTTTCGCTATGATATTATTACTCTATCGTGACGTCACGTTAGAGTATCATTTGGTATGAACCGCTTGGATCGATCCAAAAGTGTGTGATTTTATTTTTGTTGTACCTTTGATTAAGCATTGTCCTTATCAAAGCATTTTTTAAAGGCCTTCGAAAAGTCATCAGAACAAAAATTACTCAGTTATATTGTTTTCTTATTCTTTACAATGCGAATTGATAAAATATTTTTTTTACAAATAACATAAACTTTATCAAAATTGGCCTAGTGGCTTAGCCGTGATAGAAGCGCATTTTTAATAAGGTTTAAAGATATGACGTATTTATAAAGCATAATTAATACGCTTGCGTAGATATTTTTTTCAACTTTATTGACATCAATAATGACTATCAATATACATACATATTATAAAACAAAGTCCTCTGTCGCGTCTGTCTGTCTGTCCGCGACAAAGTTAAAAACTATTGTACGGATTTTCATGCAGTTTTCACGAACAAATGGTATAATTTGTTATGTTTTACCCGAGCGAAGCCGGGACGAGCGGAGAATTTTATAGAAATTTCCTATTTTTTTTTCAAATTTATTGACATCAATAATCAATTTATGATATAATTAACTATTAAAAAATATATGTTAATAACGAGCAACTTGGAAGCCACTGAGCTACTCTATCTTTATTACCGTGTTAAATCCATTTTCATCTCATATACTTATCTCAGATAACTCAGAGTACAAAATAAATAAAAATCAGAAGTTTCACTTCATATTTAAAGTGATATTTTAAAATTATGTTTTATTTTTTAAATAGAACACAAAACAATTTAAAATCTAGAGAAATATTTTGAATGATTTCAATGAGACAATTTTAATTTTATACGTTTTTACACCATTATTCCATATGACCAATGAGATATTTTAATTAATTATGGAAATAATATTTCAATCAAATTATACCTACATCATTAATTCAAATTAGACGAAAAAGTGTTCATATCATGAATTTTACAATATTTTACATTACAATAATTGAATACAGCAGCAACTGGTATATAGCGCACTCTGTGCGGAATTCATATTTGATTTAGATTAAAAATAATTTTATCTTAAACGTTCGGTCCTACGTTAATTTTTTTTTGTACATTTACACAAGTTTTTTATTATCTGTGTTCTGGCACCAAATTTCGTAGAATAGAAACCTTATCAGTTTTTCTTGACATCGAATGGCGGCTCCATACTGACGTCGAACAGTTTGCCAAACTTTGGCTCTCATAGAAATTACGCAATGTTCACGCATTCGAATGCCACCGACGAACTTTTTGACGACAATGTGAAGCTGACACTAAGTAAACAGCGTCACTTCTGTAATATAATTAATTTGCTACAGAGTGTACAAGGTCGGTAATGAGTAATCGATAGATGGCGTGCAGGTGGCCTAATTAGGATCAGAATATGATAGAGGATAGACAGCAGGTACTTTGCGTGAATTTATTATTAGAGCGGCAATAAGCCCGACAAAGTTACGTATTACGTTTGGACGCGGCCTCATCGCTCCGTCATCGTCCGTCGACCGATCAAAGAAGAACAATTCAGAAATTGACGCATGTCAATGTCATAAACCTATGTAAAAGATTACGTCGAAAATTGAAATGTTGTAAAATAAAAAAATATTTCGTATACGAGCATAGATCAACAAAAAGAATATACGCGTGTGTCACTTGTATTATTACACTTAATACCAAAAACTTGAAAGCGATTTCGAAGCCATATCTTTGGTACAGTCAACAGCACATTAACCTACCCATATTCATACAGGGTATCTTGACGTACTGTTGACGACTGTACATGGGATCATTCTAAAATAACAGAAACCATTATTTACATGAAAGGATAAATAACTCAAATGTGGCCCTCCATCAAGTGTGAAACATTACGCATTAATCTTGCAAGGGATTTTGGTGGCAATATCTCTAATGCCAGCCCCCACACTATCGCGGGGGAGTTCGCCGAACTTTGACAGATTCAGCATACATTACTGGTTTTTCATTGCGGTAAATAAAATCTATTATACTAACTGCGCAATGTTCATTCAATTCATCAATTCGGCGATAGTGTGCAGCTAGCATTATGCAGGCTCCACACTATCGTAGCGCATGAAGATTTGTATGAGTGCAATAATGAAAAGTTTGTCGAATTGTTTCGCGATAATGTGCAGTGGGCATAATACACGAAGTAAGTCTTCTGTATAATTTTACTCTTGTATCATCAAAATACCTAGTTATATTATCTATCAAACAGTTGTGCTTGCATTATTGTGTTCCGGTTTGAAGGGTGAGAGAGGCGGTGTAATTACAGGACACTGCTGACATCCCTATTGTGACCACTCCCATCGAGTGGGCCGTCTGCTTGGTGATATCTAAAAACATCTATCTCATCCTCACGTTTTCCAGCGCATTCACGGCAGCGATGCCCTAAAGACACATCGGGTCATTGTAATAAAATATTCTAGTTTGATTCGACCAGCTGGCTTGACGTCAACATTTTGGGAATGCAATTATTAACTATGACGATATGAAATACCTAGTCTTCTGACGCGAGACGATCGAAATTATCAGCCAATCCTATCCTAACTAGTAATATAAATGCGAAAGTAAGTTTGTTAGTTACCTCTTCACGCTAAAGCTACTCAACCAATCTTCTTGAAATTTTGCATACATGTAGTTAGAAGTATGCACAGAAGGACATATGGAACAGTTATTTTTCATCCCCGAAAAATAACTGTTCTCGCGGGAAAATTACGCCGGCCAAGCCGCGAGCAAAAGCTAGTAGCAAATAATCCAAATGTACAACTTCTCAAAACGTCAAAATAAAACCGAAAACATTTTAAAAATATGCAGAAATATTTCATAAAAGCTGCTGAATTCCGCAAACACAAATATATAAGTGTAATATTATTATTGTCCCACATAACCCGGCTAAATAAAGAAGTGTCGACTGCCTGAGCCGTTTGCACACGTATATAAAGGAATATGAAAATAGAATGTTATGTTCCCACGTTTGGGGTACCGTTTTCCATTCGATTTATAGGACTCGTGGTAACTTTGTTAATTCGATTTTTTCTCCAAATACTTGATATATAATTTATCACGCCTGTTTTGGGGTAGAAACTAGAGACTGCCACTTGCCCAATATTTTTTTATAAGCTTTCTATGTATCCCACTGCTGGCCATAGGTTTGCCAAGCACGCTGAGCCATTTCAAGGTCGTCCCGCCATCTTGTCAGACGAAAATATAAAATAAATAATAAGTATTTACTGTTTATTAACTTTACATTCTGAAGGATTCGATCAGTAGATTTTTTTTACATTAGATTATGAGGTTTTAGAAATGTTCACAAAAGATAATTTGTTTCAAGTAACGAAATACTCTTTATCAGTGCTTCAGTCTTTATTTGAAGAAGAAGGAACGCACCAAAAAATCTGCAAACTCATTCAAAACAAATAATGGTTGTACGGAACCATCAAGCAATTTCACTCGAAACTTTTTGCCAGAAGCGTACCGCTTACGAATTTCCCTATTGCTCAAACAGTTTCATATTTTCTTCAGTCACCTAAACACGAAAGAATGAGCATAGAATTTCAATAGCATTCGTATACGAGCAACGTTTAAAAAAATGGCAGCTTGGTTGACAGTTTGCACGTTGCGTTGCCCAACCACACAAAATCTATGGACAGACTTCGATAAAATTTTGCACAGATATAAGAACAATACTTAATATTTTTTTAAGGACCTTAATAAAGAAATAAACACATTACAAATAATTATCCAGACAAGTTTCCCACTTCCCAGTAATATTACGAAGGCGAAAGTTTGTTACTCCTTCGCGCCCAAACGCCTTATACTCGTATCAGCGCGGCCGCAGCGGTCTAAACGCTCTGAGAACCACGCGTGTTCCAAGTCATGTTCGCTGCTGTGACGCGACGAATCCCAGGGTCCTGATGACTGCACTACATTGTCAAATCATAGTCCTAACTTATTATCATATATCCAATCTCCACGAAACTTTTCATAAGTACATGGCGGGAAATATATGTATATTTACTTACCTAAGTACTTAGGCAAAACTACGAGTGGAAGTAGATATCAAATGCTGATAATAAGTACCAATATTGTTAAATGAGTTTATTTTGGCATTTCTACTCAGAATGTAGTCAGCTTTCTTTCAGTCTGTAGGTATACGTAGCTCTGAGAATTACTATACAATTAAAATTTAACGTGAATAAAATTATTCTGAATGTCCAATTTCTGAACAAATAATTCAATTTTGTTGCAGTATAGTGGCCTATCGAACTTCAGTCGCGTCATTAGATAAACCAGTACGCGGGTATCATACGGTCGACGCAACTCTGTTAAAATCGTATCGCGGCTAACCAATCAGGTTAGCGATGTACAAGCACTTTGGTCAACTTGGGGCATGGACACACAAGGATAAATTAATATATTTATTTTTCAGAAATACATAGTATTCTTTAAATAGGAATACATAGTATGCCTTGAAACGCACGGAAAGAACCTTCCTAGTGATAGAAAATACTAAAATTTAAAAAGTGCTCACATAGATTACATGCATGATATCTGTGTAATATACATGGATTAGATGTATATGGTACAATTATGTATTAATCGTACTATTATATTAAAATGAATAAGACCAAGCTCATATCCAAATATTTTCCTCTTAAAACCAGCGACCCTGTGTGGCTTGGCTCGGGATCATAAACATTCAGAAATAAATTGTCTTAAAACAGTGAAAACTGTATAAAAATCCGTTGCGTTGTTTAAAAGAAGAAACCTTAGAAACAGACAGACGTTTGTTTTATGCTATGTAGTGATTAAATCGCATTGTTTTACGCGAAACAGATTTTGTGACAATGACATATAAGCAGTATAAAACAATATCGCCACTGTTTGTCCCTAGGTATGGTTTGATCTTTAAAACTACACAACTGATTTTGATGCGGGTTGTTTTAATAGATAGTGTGATTTCTGAGGAAGGTTTAGGTGTATGATAGTTTTACCCGAGCGCAGCCTGGATAAGCTAGTGATAAAATCAAGGAAATGCATCCCAATGCACAATGGTGACAACTGATGTATGTTGAAGATCGTGCGAAGTGGAGGCTTCAACCTTTCTGGCTAAGGAAGTAACCGGGAATGCCTTTATAGAAGAGAGACTTTATTAAATTGGCGTGTGGCTCCGCCCTAGAATAGGACCGCTGACCAACAATATCATTCCCAAGGAGGGTTAACCGGACCCTCCGGACCGGTTTTAAAATCATAGCCGAATCTACAAAATTGTAAGGTTAATTTTTACGCTAAACCTGGGCTTTGTGCTGTCATAGCCCCGAATGCCCCGATGCAATCGGAAACACGTGAAATGAGTAAGAGAGACGTTATTAAAATTAGGCCGATTTTGTAAGTAAATTGTTTATTTTTTAGCAGTCTCGTAACAGATACAAAGTATTTTTGGCTCAAGGATGAATGTCAACATTGTTATTCTTAGAGCTTCCTGTTAAGCCTATAATTTGTTTAGTGACTTTCAAACTGCCCTTAGACATTGCATTCACACCAATCTTCCATCAGTTTTCAGCTACATAAATGAACGGACAAACAAATACTTGAATTTGCCAGTAGGAACATCCAATCCTAACTTATATTATAAATGCGACAATTTGTTTATTTGTTACCGCTTCACACTCTATCTTGAATAGATATCTCTTCAAGATAGAGTGTGATCTTCTTCAAATGAAAGATCTTCTTGAAATTTTGTATACGTGTAGTTTGAAATACGGAGAAGGACATAGAGTACATTTCATCCCGGAAAAATAACTGTTCACGTGGGAAATTCACGCAGGCGAAGCCGCAGGCAAAAGCTAGTTTCTTATAAGTAATTGTTCGCCGCGAACTTAGACGACAATATAATTTTTTACAAAATTATATGAATATTTAAAAAAGGACTTGACTGATTTTGTTGCCACACTTTTTAAATCGATCGCTCAAAATTTTCGTTTTTTACTTATGATTTTCCGCGATACATTCCGCTAAGTGAGGCTTAAAAAGTAATTAAAAAGTAAGTTAAGTAATTAAAAAACCAAAAGACTTCGAAAATGTTATATGCGTGTTTAAAGTAAACAATACCTTATTTACTCACACAGAAATTTTCATAACAGTACCTAATTAATGTAGATTAATTGTTAAAAATGATTAATGTTAACATTTTTTGTTTAATCGTCTCTCCTGTAAACCTATCATTTACGAGATGGCGTAGTGTTCATTGGAGCTATCAAATTTCATCGAAATCAGAACAACAGTTTGAAAGTTATCGCGTTACAAACATACATATATATATATATATATATATATATATATATATATATATATATATATATATATATATATATATATATATATATATATATATATATATATATATATATATATATATTTGTATTTTTGTCACAAATTGGTTTGTAGATCTTGCTCGCTTCGCTCGCTCGGTCAAAATATCTAAGATGTATAGATAACGAACTAAAATAAGTATGTTAAAATTATTAGAAGAATCCAGCTCCGATCGGCACGTGTGTCCTGTCACTACTCAATTGCGTCGAAATGTGTTTAACCCAGCAATGGACGTCCATTATTCTATTAGGGCTGGTCGGGTAATTAATGCAGTAGTGAAAATGGAAAACGAATATACCAGTTATTTAGCGGGTCTCTATCTATAAGCATAACGTTCTTACACATATGATTTACGCATATCAATTTGGACCATAACTAACCTAACCTAAAAGTTAATTATGCCACTTTCAATCCAAAAATCAATTATGCCTTAGACCTATTATGCCAAAATATTGTATGCCAAAATCGTTATGACAAAGAACAATAGGACAAAATAGTATATCCGATAAAAAGTTGCCTCTTATTTAACCCATGCCAAAAAAGCTTAGGGTACTGGGCTACCAGAGTGTCCGTCTTTCACATCAAACATACAACAACAAACAAACAACAAACATATGAAGAAATCGAATCACTTTTATCTAGAATTTAATTAATTCCATCCCATAATGTTTAGTTTAAATTGTGTCATTGCTTTTTGCGAATTGCATGTTTGTTCCTATTATTTTTAAGCATTAAAACTTGTAATTGCACATTGTCTGCAAATAGCACATATTTAATTATTTAAGAGCGGGTCTTTCTAACACAGGTTTATATAACTTAAAAGAAAGGCCCAACCTTGGTTCTAAAATTGTAATTTTCAAGACAATAAAGAATATTATTATTATTTGTATCTCTTTTTGGGATTCACGGCACTAAGTCCGGTCCTTTGAGAGGCTTGCGTGGGGATATGGATCCAACACGTAGAGGCCCTTTGGAGAATTTTGATGTTGTGTAGGTCTCCCGCCAAGACCCGCTCCCGGATAAACCAATGAAATGATATGCCCATGAGCAGGGTCTCGGCGGGAGTGTGAACTATTGCAGAATAATGGATAGAAGTACTGGTCTATAGAATGAAATTTGGATGGACTGAGAATGGGCTATTGCAAAGAGTTCGGTCACCTGCTATAATCATGATAACTGACTATTCAGTGGCAGGTGGTGACTCGCCGCTCACTGGATGGGCCCCTCAAATCAGTCGCCGCGATTGGCGCCAAAGGGGCAACATTGGCGTGAGCGGCTAAGGGTGTAGAGAGGTGAGTCTGCGGGGCGCGAAATCGTGGTGATCCAGTCAGACACCCCCGGCGTTATGACATTTTACACTTCCACCCTTCGAGCATATAGCTCTCGCGACTCCACTCTGGCCGGCCGATGAAGGCAAGCCAGAGGTAGGGGTCCTGTTACCTATCGGTTTCCACTCCGACTTTGGGGAAGGAAGGCGGAGGTGAGGAACAGGGGCCTCCCCTGGGAGCACTCAGGTCCGTGGGGTCGCTACTCCCCAACAGCTCGCCACAAGCTGCCCTGCGGGCTTATTATTATTATTATTATTAAAACGGAGCAACGGATTGAGGTCATTTTTGGTGTTCGAAAGCTGGAGATTGTCATATGCTACTTTTTGCTACGGACATGTCCGATACAATCAAAAAAATCGAGCGGACAACAGCTAGTCTAGTATATAAGAGACTATTATAGTTCGTAAGTATATAAATATATATAATACCTACTACAAATCTTTACCATAATCATTCACGTTCAGTTATATATTTATGACTATGAATAGAATAAGATAGAAAGAAGAAATACATAGTTTGCTAGCCACTTCGCCTCTCGTGCAGAATGCAAAATTTTTTATGGCTAAAAACGTAAGATTCTTGTAATAACCGAGTGCCATCGATCACTATCTAATCTTAATCCCACCTATAAGCCCACCATACAGCTGTGCCCTTCTAGTTTCGCAACTCTTGGTGGTAACAACTCCCCGTAAGTGGTAAAGTCGTGCCACTGTGTGTGTATCTGTAAAAAGTATAGACCTTAAGGTCACCCTGCACAGCTGTTGTTTACAGTCACTATGTTGCAAAACGCCATCTTGAATCTGGAATTCCTGAGATTAATCTGGAAGATTCGAGAAGATCGTTCACTTAAAACTTGGGAGTTAGTTCGGAAATTAATTAATTTTGCTTTACCTACATCGCTGTAATTTCAGAAATTTAGGCAAAGGGCGCACGGCACATTGCGTAGGTAACTAGATTTCGTGAATTCCATGAAGTTGTTATGGATGTGTGATAAAAAAAAGATATAAATCCGTTCACGACTTGATGTTGAGTCAACCATCGCATCAATTACAGACTACATAAAAATCCATCGTCCAAGTAAGTAAGTAGTAAATTTGAGATCTGATTTTTGAGATCTTTTTACAAAATCGCACAATAACAAAATTCTAAAATTCTATTTGTCAGAAAACACATTTTCCACCGTAGACCCTGGTTATAATCCGACCGAATATTGTTGAAGGCGCTATCTCTTGTTGTACCTATTTAGGTCGGTTAATGCTGATCAAAGGGCAGGTCACTTGAAAAGAATCCCATAAGGCTTTATGGCCATAATCCGATCTTTACGAGTTGGGGTCGAATGAGAACAGGCAATAAGGGGATAGTGAGGCAAGATGTGGCCTGTGTTAACTTCTTTGGTAAATATTTTGCTGTATGTTCCTAATAATACATGCAAGTAAAACAAGATGAGGAGCTCAATTAATGGCGCAGTAGTTAGCGCGCTCGACCTTTAATAGTAGCAATTAAGACACTCACAATGGCCGATCTTCGCTTGGTGACTAAAATGTATTTTCTTGAACTCTTCCGTGCTTCTGAAGGCACGTTAAGCCGTTGGTCACAGTTGTAATTGCAGTCGTTTGAACCCGCCAATCCGTAATGGCCCATAGGTACTCCTTATCCATCCATAAGGAAGGCCTGGGGACGGGGAAGGTGGGGACGGAACCCATAATGCGCAAGTCTTGGCCGATTTTATCGCTGTTTGATCTAGTATTTTATGTATCAATGAAGTCTTATATAAATATATCGCTTATTGAACAGATTACAGACAAACCTTGATCTTCTCATAAATACCACGCAGTAACGCGGGTAATGCCTCTGTACTAAAATAGTTGAAATTACTTGAAATTTTGATAACTTCAAAGGATAGTTAAATCTATATATTTACTTAATATTATACAGTTATAATATAGTGGATTGAAACTGTGGTATTGTAATGGTTAAGACCGCCTGTGGATCGAAAGATTTCAGGTTCGTATCCTACTCGTGCCACATGAGTTTGTATACCAATCTAACTCATATACTCGTATAGTAGATTTCATATACCAACACTTGCTTCCAGTGAAGGAAAATATCGTTAGGAAACCTGTACACTGGTGGATAGTTTAGTTCACTAGATTATATGTGACTACCTGCCACTAAATGGCGGTAAATAGGCGTAAAAGTCACGTCAGATGCCTTTAGGCGACTTGAATAAACTCTGACACCAGTGTTAGTAACACACACACGCGATACGACGATGATAAATCTATGGCGCTTTTTCACATCAAATACCTTCATCACAGTCGTACACTCCTGACCTGGTCGTATAAACTATTATAATTTTGTCGTAAAAAGCTACAAATTACGTAAGCAGGTAATAAGGTTGAATTTTCAATGAACTTGATTAGTTTGACGACCTCGGTGGCGCAGTGGTAAAGTTCTTGCCACTGAACCGAGAGGTCCCGGGTTCGATCCCCGGTCGGGTCATGATGGAAAATGATCTTTTTCTGATTGGCCCTGGTCTTGGATGTCTATTTATATATGTATCTATTTATAAAATATAGTATCGTTGATTTAGTATCCCATAACACAAGTCTCGAACTTACTTTGGGGCTAGCTCAATCTGTGTGATTTGTCCTAATATGTTTATTTATTTATATTTATTTAGTTTGATGTAATGAATGTGAACAAGACATTCGATATCTTGCAGTTGTCTTTTTATGTCATGTCTATGGATCCGGCGCAGACTCCATTTGTCACATACGGTGAATGAGTTTATTTTTATATTTGGCTTTATTTTACGACTAGCTTTTGCCCGTGGCTGTGCCTGCGTTATTGCGACATTTTCCACTGAAACAGTTGAAAATGTTAGTAAAGATTATAGAATAACGACATTACTACACACAGCCCAAAATTCTTAACTTATTGCGAATGCGGGAAAATATAGAAAGGGCGGAACCACACGCATCAAACACAATTTCAATTGGCAATACATTAGCATTCTCAGTCAATCCACGGGATATCGTTCTAACAGGTTAATTTTTAGACAAATTAAAATAAACCCCGACTTTCGATATTCATTTCGCTATAACAACTTTTGAACGGCTGAACCGATTTTTGATCAAACATATCTAAGAACCACCGCATAAAAATTAGCTATCAAATAAAAAAACGCATCCAAATCGGTCCACCCGTTGATGAGCTACGGTGCCACGTACACAGACAAACTTATAACACTCTTCTTTTTGCGTCGGGGGTTAACAATACCCGATGGTGAGGCCGTGGGTCGTCACATTTTAAGTTATTTTATATTCGAAAATTGTGATTTTCGTTCTCTTAGTTATGTAAAAGCACCCCTAAATATATGTCACATACGCAAGTTAATATAACACGTATGCCTTTCAATAACGAGGTATACGCGCGTGACGATACATATACAAACAAACACGTACACAAAATTGAATCCATAATATTATTAGGTATTTTTCTAAGAAACTGTGAGAAAGGTCGATAGGTACGTCCTCAGATGGTTAAAGCCCGAACTCGACCAGTGCTCTGCTGTGCTGTGCTGAACGATGTTAAGTTTTGAATAACCAATTGAAATTCGTTTGTCAAAAATTACGAAATTCTATTGGAGGGACCATAGCCAATAGAATTGTGTAATGTTTGACAGTGCCTTGGACACTGCGCAGTATAGCAGAGAACATTCGGTACTTACGGCCGGAACAAAAGTTTAATCTTAGTTAAAACCCTCTTTGTTTGATTTAGTTACATTGTAGATTAATTATTGTAACAAGTTGGACATTTTTACTGGAAATAGTTACAGTCCTTATTTAATTTGTAGGCAGGGTATAAGAACAAAACATTCATCGCAAAAAGTAAGCAAATAAAACCGGCCAAGAGCGAGTCGGAATTATACACAAAGGTCTACGTACCACAATGTATAAAAAGGAAAAAAAACGGAATGCACTCCGGGAGTGCCGGAAAAAGTGAAAACTTGAATATTAACGTTGTGCATTTTTGACGTCTTACGAATTTTCGTGTCCTGGCGCGAGTTTAACATTTTACCATATTTTTACCCATCACAAAAAGTGCACAACGCTGCTAAAGAAGTTTTCACTTAAAAAATCACTAAAAGGAAACCTTCAATGGTAAATTCCTATTGCCAATAATCCTTCCAATTGCCAATACTACACACAGCTTTCACGCAACGTTTTTTCTGCATTCTCGAACACTTCCTTTATAATAAGTTAATTCGCAATCTTACATTGCACCTACTCTCTTAATTTAGTTGCAAAAAAAATGTTACCCTTTATCTCCTAACTCTAAACGACTATGAGACTGAAGATCTGATGATACAGCTTATAACCTAACACTACCATTCTTTTTCATTTATCATTCATTTATCTATTCTAATATCATATATCTATTATTAAATTAATTTCTAACCATCGTACAAGCTCCGCATTATATATTATATAAGATCTCCTTTCTCAATGCTCTCTTTAGTATCTAATTATACTTTAGTCTTACTCCAGGCGGGGAGAGGCTGGTGTACTGAGATACAGGCTCTGCTTAGTTCAGGCACCAGTCTCTCACAATCTTCTTTTATTGATACCTATGTACAATGTAACATATAATCTAAATAAGATTATACCATGTTAAGATTGTAGAGAGAATAAAGAATTTTTGATTTGATTTGAATTGTTTTTTGTTCATAAGACAAACAGACGGGCAACGAAGTATTTTAACCCTTCCAGCACTGAACCCTAAAAAGAGCTATCAATTTTTAAATAAGCAATATCATTTGTAACTGAGATTTTAGCCCCCACGACATAAATGGGGATACAAGGACGGACTGTTACTTTCCACAGAGGATTAACTCACCCTTATGGTTCGAGATATGAATCGATGGCAACGTGAATCAACGAAAATGACTAATTAAAGAAATTGGTTAAGTTATTAAAAGCGCTATATCTACACACAGATCATAACACTAAGTAAGGCGACATTTATAGTATTATCGATATATTAACTTATGTCATATTCATATTTGATAGAATAATCAATTGCTTCTCGATTAAGACCATAGATTTTCTATATATCACGCACGGTCAACTTCGTTCCGTGCTCTTGCCTGTACCAAATAATTTTTGTTAGTGTTTCTTCTTTTATTAAACAATTGGCGAATCGAAAATTATGATGTCAAGTGACTAGGTAACTAAATAAACTGACCAGTGTGTCCATCGTGTAAATAAACTGACCATCTGACGATCAAGTCGATTCGCAGTGAGACGTGGCTAACTAATCACAGCGCGCCATTGAAATGAAAACCCTCAATTTGCCCGCAGTTAATGAAAATGCCGAGTAACTGGTGAGTTCAGCATAATAAAGTTTCAATTTATTTGAAACTGTAAAAAAATGCGATATTTCTGCAGCGACCAAGCAAATGAGATTTTCTCGGCGCATAACAAGATAAAATGTTCTAAACATTTTTCCAATATTTTCGCGGAAGTCGATAGAATTTACTGATGCAGCGGTTCTACGGCGCAGTTGATAAGGTGGCATATTATACCCGTTTATGGAAAACAGCAATGTACGAGTACACAGATATTTTAAGTGCTCCGTTGCCAAAAATAAAGTCGATTTCTCAAACTTAATATTATTTATAGTTTAGTTTAGTTTTAGTTGTATATACTCAGATGAATATACAAACCATTGGGCGTATGGTTCCCGCCCCAGAATAGGACCACTTCATATCTTTCCATGTCGTACAAGGCAACTTGAAACTTGATAGGCGACAACTGCATTCCCGAGAGAGTTGACGTCAAGTAAGCGGCGGCAATGCAAATATATTTTTTAGGTCAACCTAAAGCCCTTCGGAAAATCACCACCAATAATGCAACCCAGAGCACTCTAGAGTGATATTTTGTATATAATTTAATTTAATATTTATATACTGTCACGAAATGAAAGGAAAATCTTTTTTTATGATAAATCTGTATCTGAGAAATTTATGAATAATTTGTCGCTATTTAATTTGAATAAGTAACATGCTCGCCGAACTTCGACAAACAGAGTAGGGTTTGATACGAAATCTGCATTAACAAAATAAGAACTTGTTATTCTATCTCTACCTGGTAGATATAATCATTGCTATTTTTGCTACCATGCCGACTTTCTTTTTGAGTTTTTGCTTTGAAGAAGTTGCTCGTGGTAGTCGTCGTACTCTGAAGAAATCTGGTACGTGTAAACCCTACCATTTTCACTTCTGAGAATCGGTTTATGCTTATCTGAATATCTTTCTTCTCTATAATCGTCTCGTGACCGTTTTTGTGGTTTTTGTAATTCCTCCTCGGAAATGTGTGTCGAGTCCTTTTTAGTATCGTTATTTTCTTCATCCGGATGCTTCTCTGTCACTTCATGTGAATGTTCTTCTGAATGTTTTTCTTTTTGTTCATTTTTTACTTTAGGTTCCTCTTTTTTTGATTCTTTCACCGTTCCCTTTTCAGTCGATTTGGAAACAACATTTTCTTTACTATATTTTTTTTCTTTACTCAACTTATCATGCTCCTTGTGAAATTCATCATCTTTGGTAGTAGAATTAACATGTACGATAGACACCCGTTTCAGCTCATTTTTTTCTAGCTGTTTTGTTGTCGCTTCAATGCTTTCATCACTGTCAGATTTGAACTCACCTGAACTTATTTCTTCTTTATATATTTCCTTCTTTTCATTTTCAGTTGTGTGTTTTTCGATTTCTTTGAAGGTAATCTTTTTCTTGTTAGTCTTATTGTCTGTTCGTTCAGCATGGTGGTAGTCCTCTTCTTCAGAGTATTGTCTTTTATCCTTTCCTTCTTTTGACTCCTTATCTGACCCTATGCTTATATCTTTTAAGTCTTTAGTGTTTGTCATTTCCCTTGATTCTTTTGACTTGGGTAAAGTTTCACTGGCTTCTTTTGGCTTATCTGTTGTTGGCATGGTTACCTTTTTGGTGAATTTCTTAAACTGTAAACTTAAATCACTTAAGGGAGCTATGGAGTAACTGCCTAAATTTGTCATCTTATTTACTTTACTCGATTCTATTTCTTTATCTTTTTCGTTATATCTAGTGTGTGTTGTTTTAACAGCCCTATGCGATTTTTTAACTCTTTCTGAAGAATCATAGTGCTGATCATTTCTTATTTCAGAAATTCTTTCTACTGCTTTGTCTGCAACTTTTTCTATTAATTTTTCGAATTTGTCAGATGAAAGTAATTTATCACAAAATTCATCAACGTCATAGTTTCTGATACGTGTTGGGGAACTCATTACACTTTTTATACTGAGCATGACTCCTAAAACTATAACATTATATATAAATGAAAAGAACGTAAATCTAATTCTGTTTGTAGATAGATATAATAATTATATATTAATTGATATGAATTGGAACTATAACAAATAAACGTACATACTTACACAAATATTGATGTTTATGTAACCAATCCATGTTTTCCGGATTTTTTAAAGAATTGCAATGTTATTCAAAACCGATACAAATAATGGTTTTTCATATCATTTTACGACTGTACTTGTAATAAAATAAATATATATTTTTATTAATTTTACTACGGACACTCAAATAAAAGAATTAATATTTTATTTTTATTTATATATTATATTAAATGATAATTGTATATCTACCTATTATGAGTATCTATAAATAAATATAATAAAATATGCGAATCTAGTCTTTAAATATACCGGACCCAAGTTGGCCGAAGCAAGCAGAACAAGGGGAAATGAGGTCTAGCACGGATGCTTATAAGACGTTTCGCTTCAGACATTTCACTATATCGTGCATTTAATTTACTGCCCTGAGTGCATCCAACTGCACAGTTAGAGACCTGTACATACAACGCCATGGATAATAATTAAGCAACAGAAATTTGAAACCCAGAATCGACTCGCTAAGAAGAAGAAGTGTTAAATAAATAAATAAAGAAATAAATTGTTCTACTTTTATTTGATAGATCTGTCAGACAGTCCCAAACTGATGTCTCAAAAGAATCTTGTTTCAATCTTTTTATTAAATCACCAAAGCAGTAGCAATAGCCGGTTGCATCAATTTGCTCTCGTCCACAGTCCCTGGCAGACACCACCACTTCCCTTTCACCATTGTCCTGGAACCACGAGAGCCTCGACGGACCACGGACACCCGCCAAGGCGACAGCACCATCAGCTGTGGTTTGACGTCATCACACACTTTGATCTCCAGAACGGAGTTTGGGCAAATTGGCTGCAATAGCAAAACAAATGTTTAGAAAATTCTTCATTGGTAATATTTTATTTTTCCACGTTTACTTTCAAATTTCGTCACAGTATCATTTATTTATTACCTTTAGCGCTTGAGGTGCCAATGGGAACTGCTATTTTCTCCAGTATTGCCAGATATATCATAAGGACATATGCCCTATCGTTGATCAATACTGACGAAGTATGGATCCTTGGAAGCTGATTTTATTTTTATTTTATTTATTAAAGAAACCAACAGCGTTTACAAAAGGATACAATACAAATTCTTATTCAATAATAAATAAATATATATACATATATATTTATTATTGAATAAGAATTCAAATTCTTATTCAATAATAAATAAATATATATACATATATATTTATTATTGAATAAGAATTTGTAAAAATTCAAATTCTTATTCAATAATAAATAAATATATATACATATATATTTATTATTGAATAAGAATTTGTATTCTTATATGTTTCTTTATATATATATAGGGTTTCTCTCACTATCACAATAATATAGTTGATGATACAAGTGAAGATTATATAAGTAATAAATATGTAACGAGCAGAATTCTGTGGAATGAGTGTACTTAAAAGTGTTTTAGAAAAACAAAAGAAGTCAGAAGGAAGGAATGCTTAGTATTCTACTAGATCACATTATTTTATTATGGTGATTAGTTCATATCTATAATTTGCTTGTATGAGTTAAGGTAGTAATTTCGAGAAAATATTATTTCTCCTGTATACTACCTAAGGAACCCACTTATTAAATTAATTCAGCTTTATTCACCCAGTACTCTAGGCTGGCCATTGTCTGTCAGTTAGCCACGGAAAAATATTATAGGTTGTTGAATTCCGTTCTTATGTTCTAGATGTCATTAAATAATAATAGTTATGATGATAAAAGTGTACTTACGATATATGTTATCTGCCAATTAATATAACCTGCTTGTAATTTAAAGTTTCCAATTGAAAATGGTATGGCATTGGGATCAGGCCGACCTATAAATTTTTAGATTTTGAAAAGTTCAATCTGTCTTTT
This sequence comes from Plodia interpunctella, assembly GCF_027563975.2. Taxonomy (NCBI): domain Eukaryota; kingdom Metazoa; phylum Arthropoda; class Insecta; order Lepidoptera; family Pyralidae; genus Plodia; species Plodia interpunctella. The sequence goes on along the minus strand of NC_071300.1, from coordinate 1,732,989 downwards.
TAATCACTTGTTTTATCCCTGAATTTATAATAATATTAAAAGGTAGCATCAAGAATTTGGTTCATAAAAATTGACTACCTAATTAAGTAAATTTACTCACTATTATAAATTAATGGATTTAAAAAACAATTTTTTTCTTTCAAGTTAGACAAAAATTCACATAGTAGCGGAAAAATTGCGTATTTTTTTTATTTTATAAAATTTTCAAACCTCATACAATTTCTTGGGGAATTAAAGTAAAATGGTTGGTTCAAAAATCACGAAATAATGTATGATGACCCGCTGGGACAAAATGCTGAGGGACGCGAGTGGTAAAAAGTTAACTAGTAAAGTCTTACTAACCAGGGATAGTAGTACAATTAAGTCTTACCAGATCTATCCTTACTACATTCAATTCCCAAAGACTCAGTTACAAGAACCGAGAGTAAAATGAAGAACAACATTTTCTTGAAAGTTTTATGGTAAAACTTCATATTATAATTTATTTAATACACCTTATTGCTACATCTCAATTTTAGGAAAATCATTTTATTTCAATTTAGATACAACAAATATTACGCAAAAATATTCGATTCGGAAGGTAAAGTTTATTAGATTTAAAAAATACGTTTAAAAACAATAGTTACATTTTTTGTGCACAGTAGCGCCATCTACTTTATATAAGCGCGATTGATTGTCAGAGTTTATGACCAAATCGTACGGGAATCGCGTACTTTTGGGATCAAAACTATTCATCCTAAGTAACAACTACCTCAATGCCATGTTTAATAAAAATTGTCTCAGCTGTTTGAGCGTGAAGAAGGCTTCTTCTAAAGTTTGTGATTATATTTGTTGAAATATACTCATTAATTTTCACTTTTGTAATATTAGTGGGATTTTACGATCTATAAATAAAATAAAAACATAAATTGACATAGGAGATAATGGATGGTATGATTGCATTTAGTGGCCATACGACTTCATTACTCTTTTCCTGTTTAGTTGTACTGTTAATGTTTGGAATCCTCTCTGTGCATCGATATTTCCCGAATCCTAGAATTTCCCTTGAAGCAACGAATGTATCATCTTAGATATTTTTTATATATTTTTATATATTATTAGAAAGAAAAAAAAAACATTGTAAGAAACAATAATGGTAAGCCGATCTGGCATGATAGGGACCAACACTGTTCAAATGAGTTTCTTTCGGCATTTCTTCTCAGCAGTGGTCGTTCCGAAATGCCAGTAGTTTGTAGCTTGTGAGAAATTACTATAAATATAAAGTTTGACGAGATAAAGTGCCTGTGAAGGTCTAATTTCTGAATAAATGATTTGAATTTGAATTTGAATTTGAATTTAGACCTCATCTCTGCTTCTCCACAGTCATGAAAAACTTTTGGATGAAGAATGTAAGTAATTTAATGATTATGGGATCATAATAATGCTATTACCAAAAGAAAAAAAAACTAGGTTCTTAAATAATATATTTTTCCATCTTATTACCTATTATTGTAACAGGTTAATTGAAAACAAATAGGTATAGTAAGTACCTAGTTTAGATTTTTTTCAAATACTAATTGATATTCTCTTTTGTCTCAGTTCTTGTGATATTTGAGAGACAAATCAAAAAAACATATATTTATTATTTTGTTAAATCGCAAAAACATTACCATTAATATAATATACCTATAAAAAAAATTAAAATGAGATGTTTGATGAAACATAATTTTTCGGTGACACACCGTGAATAATTGATTTATGGTATAATAAACGATAGGAAATACATTTTTTGAATCAAATTATAACTATACAAACGTAAACAAAATTAAAAAGAAATGGTTGCCTGTAAAGTCGGTTTTACGGGCGAAGATTTTACGTGACAACGTCTTTTTACGCGCGCGGCAGACCGATCATAGTTGAGTGGGAGAGAGACGCAAGGCATTCGGCGGGCCTCTCTCTCGTTCGGTGACTCATCGTAACGTTACCGGGCGTTACACTTTTTCATAAGTGACTCCCAGCCGCAACCTAATTTAAGACGTTGTCACGTCAATATAATCAGTTTTTTTTAGATCGTGACTCAAAATCGAATAAAATTTTGTGAAATCTATGATTGTGAAAACAAGTGTGAAAATCTTTTTCTTATGCTTAATATTGGTTTGATAAAAGAGATTTTATAATTTTAGTGGCTCTTAAAAAGTTCAATAAAAAAGTTACAACAATTAATACCTAATTGCCATCCTTGGCAGAGACGCTCCGAATACGGTGGTTCGTTTAAAAACGTCAATATGTAATTTCAATTTTAAGATCAGCCTGACGTCAAGCTTTGTCTATTAGCTCTCAAGGTTTTTCTTCCTTATTTGTCTCAAGTCCAATTATAGCGATGTTGACCAAATTGTGATCAATCCGAGTCTCGAATCCTTCTTGTGCCACTCGAGTCTGACGTATCTACAATTCGACTTGAGGCAAAAATATTTTTTCTATATGTTTGTAACGCGATAACTTTTGAACCGCTGGTCTGATTTCGATGAAATTTAAAAGGTATGTAGAATATGTCAATACAATTTTTAAGTTCGTTGTGCATCACAATCGATTCAGTCGTTTTTGAAATATTCACAATTTTGACAAAAAAATATTGTGTTCGCGAGGTTTAAGTTCGCGGCGAACAACTAGTATAGATAAATTGGAGGAGTCAACGGCAAACCACTGTTATACAATATAATAGTACAATACGTGTTGTCTTTGTGTGTGTTACATCCCATACTATAGTCTACTTTTTTCTTAGGGTGAGTTGCACTGTTTATTTTGACGTTGATTTTAACGTGCGCGCCGCTGACGTTTAGACAAAATGGCGTAGGTACTTTGCATTTTTCTGCATACGATAAAGTTAATGTTAATAGATTAAAGTTAACGTTAAATTCGACGGTGCAACTCACCCTTAGTTTAAATTTATATCTCTTCCCGCTACTTTCTCTACATCTCTCTGTCCGTTGACTGATAGAAAAAGCCCTTTTAATTTTTTTTTTGTAAAAGAGTCACATAAATAAATTCCAAATAATAGCCATGACCCTTAGCCATAAGGAGAGTAACTACAACAGTTGCCCGCAACTTCGTCCACGGTTAAGAGTAGCCTTTATAACTTTGTAACCTGCCTAAAGGCTGAAAATCAGTGCTGGGCATTTTTGCATAACGTAAAACTGAGCCATTAACTATTGTGATGCGCGCGCACACCTAAGATTTTATTTATATGTTCGTGTGTGTGTTTACAATAAAAAATATTCTTATCTGCACACCAATTATCAACTGAATCCATTGCTCAGTTTTGATATAAGAAGAAAAAACGAACAATCACATTTATAATATTAGCGTGATTAGCGTGACTGTGACTGGAGTCTCACCCAGTCATCACAAGACAACCGCAAGGAAATATATACATTGTTACTGGTATTTAACGCATAACCTTCCAAAGGCGCATAAGGTACATAGAGACTAACATCTTTTTTGTTCTACGACTTTTGTCTAAACGTAATAAATACAAAAAATCTTTTTTTTTTACTTTTAATGTCGTTTCTATTTAACGTTAACTCTATGTTCGATCCCGCTACATAAAGCTCCTGTACTGTCTCGTGTTGCTTGTTAAGATGTATAGAATCGCAAATTAGACTGTATTTTTTTAATATGAAAATATAAACTGCGATTCTCGAAAAGTCGTAGAATAAATAGTCGCTTGTTTTGATGTACCCAAGAAGTCTGTAGGAGGTTTTGCATTAGATACCATTAACCCTTTATTTATGGAGTATAGTAGAGGTAAGAATTAATATAACAAATTATGCCTTTTACTTTTTATTCTCGAAGTACTTTAATTTTTCGTCATTTAACTTGACTCTTGATATATTGCCCTTCTACTAGGTTTCGGTACTGGCTGTTGTGACGCCAGCGGAACGACCTTCATAGCTCCAGGGTAATTTGGACACCAGAAACGTGAGTGGAGAATTATGGCTGTATTTGCATCGCCGTTCCTATGCACCTGCACAAGGTACACAGACGGCACGAGTACTGTTGGTGTCACGTCATCACAAACATTCACCTCTAAAGCTGAGCCGGTACATGGTGGCTGAAAATTACGAGTTTATATATACCAATCTGACTAGTGTTTAGTCTGACTTGCTTCCGGGGCATGTATAGTTTTTGAGATACAGGTGGGCCCTCAGACGACAATATGAGGACTGTGGGCCTTTCGTAAAACATCGGAAGTCGCTTATTCGGCTTTCACAAAATCTAATTCCAACTTTCACAATTCTCTTAGAATGTTCACTAAATCCCAAGAATAATTTCATAGAATTTCAAAACGTGGGCCCTCAGACCACAGGCACGTGAAGGAAAACATCGTGAGAAAACCTGCACATTGGTTGACGGTTAAGTTCACTTGTGTATATGCGATTACTTCCTGTGGGATTTACTATAAACGACTCAGCATTACTTTATCCATTGATACAATCAAGGATATAGAACATGCTTTTCTCATGGCCTGTAGTGATGAGAGAACAATCAAAATTCTATACAACCGAGTCCTAAAAATATATTTCAGATTTGTTCAATTCTATTCCACTTTTTCGATTTCATTTAATACTTTTTTTTTTTCGATTTCAGTTGTTATTTATTTCATTTATGTGAGGAACATAACTTCAAGCTTCTATTCAATCGATATTCGTGCAGAATATTGCAAGAAATACTAGATCTCTGAACTGTCCCCGTGAGAAAGATATCTTTCTGTCTGTCCATCATTTCGCGTAAATTTAAAATTTTCTTGTGCATTTTCAAAATAATATTCTTACAGTGTAATTTATAGTCCCATCTTTAGTGCCAGGGGTAAGTACAAAGTCTTGAGCATTAACAGGTTTTGCATTAGGGGGTACTGGACCTGAAAAAAATAATAATCTAAATAAATAAAATTACTGGCATCACCTATAGAGATAATATAAATGGCACAAAATTTGGCAGTTCATAAAAAAGTTTCTCAAATAATAAGTGGTTTGTTCCGTTGTCCGTGGGTTTGTTTCTAATCATTGAAAAAACTTTAACGGCTCAAAAAAGACAAAAATCTTTATACATTTATATTATACATATACGAATATTTCAAAAACGACTTAACCGATTTTGTTGCCCCATGAACTTAAAAATTGTATTGACAGATCCTACCTTTTCAAATTTATCAAAATCAAACCAACGGTTCGAAAGCTAATCACGTTACAAACATACATACAAAAAACCGGTCAAGCGCGAGTTTGACTCGCGCACCGAGGGTTCCGTACAAAATTTTGAAGAATAACAGGCGTATGCACTTATTTTGTACGAAACGAATTAAAAATATAACTTTTTTGTGATGTAACTATAAATTATCAATTTTCATATATCAGATTTTGTCCTATATCAGTACGGTATGCCCCAACTTTTTGCCAAATTTCATGATTCTTAGTCTACGGGAAGTACCCTATAGGTTTTGATTCCCTTTTGAAATCGCAAAATATGCGACATAAACGGTCATATTTTTTGAACGCGAAGTTTGATTTTTTCCCAACTGAAAGAGACCGTGGACCTGGGTATTTGGTATAAATTTCAACTTGATACTTCTACGAGTTCCTGAGAAAAAGGGTTTTGACAGACGGACAGACAGACAGACAACGAAGTGATTCTATAAGGGTTCCTTGCCTTTTGAGATACGGAATCCTAAAAATGTATTTTTCTCCCAAGAAATTACTAAAAATCTTACCCGAAAATACTTTAACACACATATCGGATCTTACTGACATCACGCCAAGAACAAGAACAAGGGTAAAGACGAGCATTTTGGTGAAATACTGTGTAAAGACAATGTTTAAAGAATTGGTTTTTACACTTATATAGGTATGTTTGTATGTCAATCGATATCAGCTTGTTTTTCTAATTTATGTTTTCATATCGAAACATTATCGTAAATGTACATAACCATATTGACCATGGAAAAAACTAGTTGTTCGCCGCGAAATTAGACCTCGCGAACACAATATTTTTTTACAAAAATGTCAATATTTCTAAAACTACTTAACCGATTTTGTTTTGACACGAACTTAAAAATTCTATTGACAGATCCTACATACTTTTTTAAATTTCATCAAAATCAGACCGACGATTCGAGAGTTATCGCGTTGCAAACAAACTAACTAACAAACATACATACATACAAAATTTGTAGACCTCGCTCGCTTGACGACGTGTAGATATTGTGTTCTTAAACCACAGCATTTTCATGGTTTACACCACAACAAATTACAGAATTATTATGTTTCAATCATACCAGTTCATTGTACGCGTCTAAAATATTTCTAGCGCGGCATTTAAAGCTCGAAGCATATCAAAAATTTAACCTTCACAAGCATAGTTTCACGTCAAATTGTCATAGTACTTCTCAAAAAGCTACAAACTACAAGCATTTCAGGACAAACACTGCTGAGAATGAATGCGGAAATAATTATAATAACATGTCATATGGATTTACCATTGTTGTCTCTTGTATATTTTTTTCTAGTTATATAATAAAGTAATAATATAATAATATATAGTATAAATAATAAATAAATAAATATATAAGGACAAATCACACAGATTGAGATAGCCCCAAAGTAAGTTCGAGACTTGTGTTATGGGATGCTAACTCAACGATACTATATTATATAACAAATACATATATAGATAAACATCCAAGACCCGGGCCAATCAGAAAATAATCATTTTCCAACATGACCTGACCGGGGATTGAACCCGGGACCTATTGGTTCAGAGGCAAGCACTTTACCACTGCGCCACCGAGGTCGTCAAAAAACGGACAAAAAGTATATATCATTTTTGTGATTGTGATTGCTGGCAAAAAGTATAGATTTAAAACACTATGAAGTAAATAAAATATATGAGAAATGAGGCGACCAGTTTTCTTCTCGGTTTTATTCTAAGATAAAGCATATTTGTTGCGTCAATTCCATATATAGTGCGATAGAGACAAAACATACTTCAGCATCTTTATGGTAGTAATATGCTTTACCTTTTTATGGCGTATGTATGACGGGTATGACGAGAACTAAGCTTTAGTATCATCACTTGACAGGAGCCCAAATCGATGACTTTGCACCTTTATCAGATCGCTCCTCATAGTAAAACCTTATAGCTGACTAAATGTTTGAACATGTTTGAACTTAAAGTACGTAATTGAAGTCGAACAAAAATCCGGAGGGAAAAATTGTATGAAATTCCTTTATTCCCTAGGGAATTACACAAATATACCCGGCGAAAATATATGTGTCCCTCGCTGAATACAAACCTCATTTAAACAGGTCCGAACCATGGATTTAGTACTTCCAACAACGGAGTACCTACTAATCCAAACACAATTTTGTCGTGTCACATCATCAACATATTTTAATGACACCTATGAGTATTTTTTTTCGTAATGTTAATATTATGAAGAACGTATTTGAAATTGTGCATTAGAAATTGTATTTTTTTTTTATTTCTCATAGGCAGGTGTCGTACAAATCACTACGTCGTGTTACTCGAAAGAAAGTACGATTCACAGTGTTCGATGCTCTCGACAAGCCTTGCGCTTCAACATAAACCCTCGTTAGAATCTGTTACTTTCTTATCTCGGTGTACAATGTACAATTATTTAAATAATGAAACACTGCCACGAAAACATTAAAAGACCCATTAATATATTGTGTTATTTCAGGAAATATAATTTTTCGGTGATGCCACATGGGTAATAGATTTATTTCAAACTAGCTGATGCCGGCGACTTCGTCAAAAGAGTCACAATTATTAGAGAAATTTAATTGTACAGACAAATGTAACGATACCTATACATACAGAAGATGCTAATCAGATTGAAAAAGTATATTTTCTATAGTTTAGCTGAACTATTATAACTCTTCTTCAGGTGTTCCAGATCTTCGATTTTTATTCCTCTACAGAAAATGCTCATCAGACTAAAAAAATTTTATTAAGTCGTCATTTCTATATTCCCTATAGTTTAGCTGTACCATCATAGGTCTACATCAGGTGCTCCACATCTTCGATTTTTATATCTCAACAGAAAATGCTGATCAGGCTGAATAACTTTTGTTAAGGCGTCTTTTCAATATTTCCTATAGTTTAGCTGTACCATCATTGTTCTCCATCTGGTGTTCTAGTTGTCAAAATAATTTATATCCTGTATGTTGCCCAGGCTTAATAGCTATATAATAAAAAAAAGTTTCATTTAAATCCGTCCTGTAGTTCCGAAGATTAGCGTGTACAAACAGACAAACATACCGATTTTTTTTTCAAATTCTTACTCTGTTGACTATCGCCTAACTTTATTTTTATGTAAATTTATTCAATTATATTTTACGCTAGAACTATTATTTATTGTACTGTACAAAATGTTTAAAAAGTACATATAAAAAAAATTGTAAATATAAATGCTTAATATGAATGTGTTTACTGTCTGATTTATTTTTATTTAAACAACTGCATATACACAAATACTATTTTTTCCTTCTTTAAAATTTAATGAAACCATTTCAAAGCTCAAAAATAATTCCATTGTATTTTCAAAGATCTATCCACCACCATAAAAGAAAAGCAATGTTTTCAATAAATATATCAATATAACAACGCATGTGTTTTCTTCCGAAAATCTTCCGAAAATAAAAGCCACAAAATAATGATGTATCATTTTAATCTTTTAACAAAACGTCAAAATACAAATTAATTGTTATGAGACGATCATGCCAAAGCGGTTGCAAGTGGTTGCACCGCAGAGTCTGCACGGAACTTAGTTAACCCGCCGGAGTACGGTGAACACCAGTACTTGCCGTGTACTACGACGGAAGTGGACACAGATCCTGTGCGATGTAAGTACACAATGATTACACCGACATCTGATGCAAACTGCACTTGTGAAAGTACCTCATCGCAAACGGTAACCTCCAAGACTGGCGAATCACACTGTGGCAGCTGAAAGTGACGAGAATTTTCATCAACATTTTTTTTTTTTTATTGTTTCTCATTGCTGAGCAAAGATTTATAAAATATTCTTTCACTATTCTCTTTCTATTGCTAGCAATATAAAGAGACTCACTCGCCCGGGCGTTGCACGGGTGAGATAATTAAACTGCCTCTTGAATCACTCTATTAAAAAAACCAGCAACAAAATCCGTTGAATACTTTTAAAGATCAAATCATACATACATAGAGACAGATATATCTATCTGTTTCTAGGAAGCAACTTTGTTTTATACAATAATATCGTCCCTTCATTTCCTTCTCTGTCTATCTGCACTTCTGCGGCCATTCGGTAACCATAAAGTAGCCTATTTTGCCCACCTTTCTTTATCAACAATAACTTTTTAATAACCTAAATATTGCCGAAGTGGATGCTTTCCTTAATAAGGAATATGGGCCGTGACCATCACTAGAAATATTATTTAGTCACTTTGTATGTGTCTGCAATCAAACTTAATATTTTTATCGTAAAAGTAACTGAAACGATTGTCAAGATGGTGACAATATGAAGGACGAAATACTAAATATAAAGTACACCGTTTCAATTAAAAGCTATTTGTACTTCTTCATAGTATTCCTCATGGCTGAGGGTCGTGGTCATTACGTGGAATTAAACACACACAACAACTTTCTTGGCATTATTAATGGAGTGGTTTGCAATTGCCTTCTCCATTTCACACACAACAACAGTATGCAGGTTTCCTCACAATGTTTTCCTAATTGTAACCTATTTGTACCAATACACCGAAATTCATCCTGTAAAAATTTCATCTCGGAATCACGTCTATATCCTTGACGGGGTAGACAGAGCCCTTACAGGATAAGTTATTTTCCAGTCAACGTAACCAGGGCCGACCACCACATCTGCAACTGGAACCAGGCGGGAGCCAGGTAGTATTGTACCTGTATTATACAACAAAATCAATAATTTATTAAAAACACTAGCCAAGTTAGAGTCAAATGTGTATCTGTGGAAGGATCTGTAGTAGTTAGTAAGCATACAAATGGAGATATATGAGCAAAAACTATTAGTTTACAAGCTTTAATTTAACTTGAAATGTATGTAATTCTGTATGTAGGGTGGAATCTTGCAACTCAATTTTGAATCGGAAATCTGCAACCAATTGAGCTGAAATGTTGTACAGTCAGGATAACAATGCATTATTTTGATAATATTTTGGCCAGAAACGGCTCCCAACGTCATACTCCTGATTTACTATATGGACACGAATTTATTGTCACACATTGAACAAAGGTTCAAAAAAGATTTTTATTCTAAAAAAGCTTATCTCTAGTTTTCGCATAGGTAGGTACATAAATGACAAAGTTACGTTTGCAGTTTCTTTAAACTATACATGGTTACTGGTATCTAACACATAACCATCATAAAGCACCTAAGGTACATAGAGACTAATCTTTTATTCTACGACTTTTGTCTAAACGTGATAAATACAAAAAATTTTCCTTTTTTAGTTTTAATGTCGTTTCTATAAAGCGTTTCTCTAGGTTCGATTCCGCTACGTAACGCTACTGTACTGTCTCGTGTTGCTTGGCTATTACATAAAATTAAGATGTATAAGAATCGCAAATTAGAATGTTTTTTTTTATATGCAAAAAAACTACGAATCACCAAAAGTCATAGAATAAAAGTTGCTTGTTTTGTTGTACCCACGTAGTCTTTAGGAGGTTTAGCGTTTGATACTGGAACCCTGTATATCATGAGAGGATATATTTTACTTTTGTAAGATCTTTATGTGATAAAAATTCTTACCTGATGCAACTGTTAAACATTCATCAGATCTTACAGAAACTGCTCCAAGTGCAATAATAAATGCGAACAACAGCATTTTCTTAAAATACAGCGTAAAATACTGAAGAAAATTTATTTTACGTAGGTTTTATATGTTTATCTGATGTCTACCACCAATTCATATCAGCTTGTCATAGGGTAAAGGTTAATCGAATTCGATTTAAGTTCTGATTTGTAACACAAATTCACGTACATGTTATACAGTTTAGAATTTTTGTATGCTATATGATTAACTTGTCTGTGCATCTGTTTGTCTGTGACAGAGTAGATCCATTTCCACTCATAACAATATAATAATCAAGAATATTCTTGATCTTGATTCAATATTTTTTATAAGTTGATCTTAGGAATTTTTGATTTGACCCAATGCATATTTTTCAGTTTTGCCTTTAAAAATAATTCAAATTTTTATTTTTCTGTAGGTATTTTCAGTACGTAATTTCCATGAAAATAGTGTAATTTGGTCATAGATATATTATTTTACATAGTGTGGTTTTGTCACCGTATTTCAGTGTAATCGACCGCATGCATCGTTGTGACGATTTAATTTCTGTATATTATAATCTCGCCAATACTCGGCACTTCCCGTTGTATGAAACATCAAAAGTACCAGAAACTAATATTCTATGAATTATATTAAATTAGGGGAGAATAAGAAAAACAATAAAAAAAAAACAATAAATGGAGATATTGCTGACATTATGTATGATCTGTATGATGTGTATAGAGATGAACCAAATCTCACGGTAATAAAATTCGTTATAAATTTTGCTAAGTTGTTGTACTTGACTAGCTATACAAATGATCACAAAACTTTTAAAAAATTCTGATGACCAATCTACACAAGGAATATGGAAGTTTGGTATGATGACGAAACTACTCGATGACGATTTTAAACTTTGTAAAATGCAGTGTTTCCATTATAAGGTACACATGTATTTATGAATGTATGAAATTAAGCTTGATGCATACAGAGCAAAAATTGTACATCTAAATGTTGCAAATGACCTGATTCTATCTGACCCAGGTCTTGGTTCGTACATTTTTTTAATCAACTTTGAGCATAAAAAACATTGATAGCTATTGGATATAGATATAAGTGCGTATAAAAATTGAAATTTACTCGTTGGTTGGTAGTTTAAAAAAAATGCAGTGTTTTGTACTTCTTATTGTAGGACTTTGTGCCACATCTGTGGCATCACAATGTGTCACGGCTCGGTCCGGTAATGTTTTTATCATTTGTTTTTTTTTTTTTCACGAGAGCTCTATCTATCTTTTAAACACTGGCCAGTGTTTAAAAAGATCGATAAAGCTCTCGTTAGTGCTAATTAATTCGATTTTTAATATGAATATACATTTCTTTTTTCATTTTTAATTTCTAAGATATTATTTCAATAGTTGGTATTTATAAGTAATATAATCATAATCTTATTAATATTATAAATGCGAAAGTAAGTTTATTTATTACGCTTTATCTAATCAACCGATCTTATATAGTCTCGAACTTACTTTGGGGTAGCTCAATCTGTGTGATTTGTCCTAATATATTTATTTATTTATTCTTGATATTTCCAATAAATGTAGTTTGAAGTATGGTGCTTTTAGAAGGACATACCTATCGCCCAGTTAAAATAACGGATCCCTGCAAGTAAAAAATGTATGGAATATAAATGTGTTCTTGAAAACAAAATTTACCAGTGTTGAAAGATTTTGGAATAATTACATATTTGTTTTCATATTTTTTTAGGTAGCTCTCAGGTCCCACTGCTGGGCAAAAGCCTCCCCTCTTTGTTTCCAACCACTTCTATTCCTCGTCAGTTGTTGCCATTTCATATCGAAGGCCGACAGTTCGTCGGACCATCGCACCTTCGGCTTGCCTTGCGATGTTTTCCCATCAGTCGGGACCCGAGTAGTCACACATCTTTCCGGCGCCATGCGGCTTACATGACTCGTCCAATCCCACTTCAATTTCGCTTCTACGACTTTTTACTCAATTATCGTATTATTTTTATATTATATTTAACCTTTTTCAGGGCCAGTTCCATCTGATTATGTATCATTTTCCGTTGACGATGCAGTGCTGACCCCCGACTATTCCCGTTGGCGTATAAACTACTTAGTAAGAATCCATTTAGTTCACTTGTGTTTATGCTATTAATTGTGACACGTGACGCCCCTGATGTAGCAATCGAAAATAGGCAGTGGTGATCACTAACCACCAGATAGTAGGCTACCTATTTGTCTGCTTGATACAATTTAATATACAAATTTAAGACACCGACTCCCGGAGTTGCTGGCATCTCATTCTCTAGAAAAGAGCAAATGGTTTCCAAACGGCTGAATACACATTTTCCAAATTATCTTTCAAAATAGATCAGAATCTGTTCAGCCGCTTAGTTGATACGATGCCATAGACAGACATACAGACACGGACAAGTTAAATTAATAACTTCTCTCCTTCTGTCGTCGGGTATTAAAAATAAACTAAAATAATATTTTATAATTCATATTCAACCAAGTGTCTTAAAATTATTGCATTGTTACTTATAACTTCGAACCTACCTTCTACAGGTATTGCAAATCGAGTCGCGCCTCATATAGATATAATATTTAATTATACCATTTGTATTGTTATATAATCGTTATATTATTTCAGCCAAGGTGCTACGGCGGAGTATTAGAAGTCAGCACTTGCGATCCATTCACGCAACCGACAATCAAAATACTATCAGAGACCGAAGTAATTGTGTCTCGCGGTATACCGAGGTTGACACTGAAAGTCCACGCCAAATTCTGGTGTGCGGAGAACTCTAATGGATTTCCAAAGGTTCCGCCTGTTGTAACTCCACTCCAGAGGTCATAGAATCATGGGATAGCTCTTATTAATAAAAAGTTACTTACTTCCAGCTACAGTATGTTTTGTCTTGTTTTGGCAATGTCAAACATTATATTCAAAATTCAAATTCAAATTCAAAATTCAAAATTCTTTATTCAATTTAGGATGATATACATCACTTATTGACGTCAAAAAAATTACTTAAACTAAGTCTACTGCCGGCTTCCAAAGCGCAAGTGAAGAAGAAGCGGCGCAACAAACTTCACCGCAGCCTTTTCTCCAAGGACGTCAATTAACAAATATAGGTCTTATATATATATTCTTCTTATAAAATGTGATAGCGACAAGACCATGGAATTAGTAGGTACTCTGTACAATGAAGTACTTACTAAATCCATGGACAAGACATACTTATTTTGTTATGCAAAACTTTAGATTTTGGGTTAAAATCTATAAAGTTTTCATCTCAAAAACTATACATGCTACAGATAACTGTAGCATGTTTTTGAGATACAGATGGGCCCTCAGACGGCACTATGAGGACTGAGGGCCTTTCGTAAAACATTGTATCTCGCTTATTTGGCTTTCACAAAATCTAATTCCAACTTTCAAAATTCTATTGGAATGTTCACTAAGTCCCTAGCATAATTTCATAGAATTTCAAGAATTGGGCAATCATACCACACGCACATGTTTATTTTCTTTTTTATGAATAAGAGGGCCGATCTATAAAGAGTAGACAAAAAATGCAGAGACTGTAACCTCTTTTGAGTGTTCATTTCGGTAATTCAAAAAAAACGCAGTTCGTCAAAAATCCATTTTATTCTCTGCTTTTTATAAACAGTCTGTGCCAACATTTTTAAATAACGAAAAATGTAGTTTTTTTTTTTAATTTTCTGAAGTTGTATATTCTGTCGTGCATTGTTAATTTTGTGTAGATTCCATCGTAAATACTTATGTAATCTATATACATATAAAAATAATAATATTTAATTGTTTTGATGTATATTTTGCAAGTCTAGTAATGTTTATAATTATTATTAGTTTTATCAAATAGTTATTATTGATGTAGGTAATAATATGTGTTACAGTTTGCCTTGTGGTTTTATTATAAAATTTGGATGAAGAATAAAATAGTTCACTTCTTTGGTAACTTAATCTTACTAAAATTATAAATGTGAAAATTTGCAAGGATGTATATATGTACGTTTGAAATCAAATCAAATTATTATGGGATATTATACCGTCATTTTGTACCTATGCAAAAAAAAAACGCTGTGAAGTTTGTTGCGCTGCTTCTCAGTGTTGTTGACTGTACATCATTCTAGTAAATACAACATTATTGTGAAACATTTTTTTGAAGTTTTAGCAAATAAATCAATCGATACCGAAACAAAATAATATCAGAACGTTCGAGGTTCAACTGCGATGCAGGTGAAGTTATTCGTTCGAGTAGTAAGTAGGTGTACAGGTACAATTACTTGGAACAGATTATAAACCAGAAAATATAATCGAACAACATGTCTTACTAACCGTGGTAATTATAAATATAATGTTGTGTTGCCAAAGCAATCACAAATCGATATCAGCGTTGTACAGTCACATCAAATTACCCTGCATGAACCTCTATGACGCGTTAATAGCGGCGAGTTTGCAGTGAATTTGGCTAGGTTAATGTGCTGTCGACTGTACTTAACAATATTGCATTAAACTCGGCAAATTGGTACTTACAGGAAAGTATTTCTTCGTTATTGTTTAAAAATGCACAATAGTTTACGTTTTTAACTTTGTTTTACAGAGTGTCGTGTAAAATTTTCAGTTCAAGTTTGTTTATAGGTAGTAAGCAGAAAACAGTTTTTTTACGTACTGTTTTTTACATATTATTATTATATATTATATTATTGTTTTTTATATATTATATTACCGAAAGGTCTTGGGTTCGATCCCCGGTCGGGTCATGATGGAAAATGATCTTTTTCTGATTGGCTCGGGTCTTGGATGTTTATCTATATACGTATTTGTTATAAAATATAGTATCGTTGACTCAGTATCCCATAACACAAGTCTCGAACTTACTTTGGGGCTATCTCAATCTATGTGATTTGTCCTTATATTTATTTATATATTTATTATGTATATATTTTGTAAAATGAAAATGTAAAAGTAATTGAATGTATCATTGCAATTAATAATGGCTCTATCCAGAGACATTGATTCATCTGTGGCTGTACCATACCAGGTTTAGTACGAGATTGCAACGATAAATTATAGAAAAACCAATGTGAACACAACACAGCGCTTATCTTATCGAGTGTGTGAGTGTTGTTTCAGATTTTATTCCAGTCACCTAAAGGGATCTGACATGATTTTTAAGATTACTTACTGCCAGGTAAGTTCACATCGATTTCATTCATCAAAAGCGAAATTCTGAAAAATGTAATCAATCCAATCCAATATTTGGATCAATCACAAAAAATATTCTTCATTCCATTTAACAGATCGATTTAATAATTTGTGTTTACAAATAAATAAATCAATTTAACACGTATATATTACTTGATTGAATATCCGCGCAATTTTATGGTTATATAAATAGCGTATTGGTATTATTTAATCATTCGATTCTACTAAGTATATGGTATTTGCTGTTCATAGAAAAAAATATGATTTTTGTTTACCTTTTTCTTGCCTTAAGTGGACTGTCGATAGTATCTGGACAGAATCAGTTAATGTGTACCACTGTGCTTTATCGTAAGTTATTTATGACATTAATAAAATACAATATCTGAATAGTTGACTATAAAATTTAAACATAAATTAAGCTGGTATCCATCCAGCGAGTATAAAATTGTTATTTTCGATTTTCGAAAATCGAAAAAAAAAAACTTTTTTTTATAAGTATTTTATTCTGTTTTTTAGCATATCTTGTTATAGCAGGCAATACACTATCTTTTAAAATTTCAACTGTCTAACTAACACGGTTCATGAGAGCCTGATAACAGACAGACAGACTGATAGCGGAGAATTAGTAATAGAGCCCCAATTTACCCTTTGAGAATCCTAAAACATAACAATGGTTCAATTAAAAGTCATCACCCGTCTACCCTTATCCCACTCTATGTGGGGTCGGTACAGCATGTCAGTCTCCTCCACTTCTCCCTGTCTGATGTTAACCGATCTGTTACTCCCTTTTTAGGCATATCCTGCCTGACGCACTCAATCCACCTCTTCTTCGGCCTGCCCCTACTTCTTTTCCTATTCAATTTAATCCATAACACTTCGTACAAAGTCATTCTCCTCGCTTCTCATGACGGTTCAACTGAAAGTGATATATTGATATTTATTTTCAGCTCCGTATGCGAACCTTAATGGCGCCAATCAAGTAAAAATCAAACCAATGCCCCTCCCAGCTGGATTAAACCAATATGTTATACGTTATGAGGTATATTTTAAAATATCTAGTTGCATAAAGCTATAGGTAAGACTATCGTAAGATATATCGTAAGACTATAGTAAGATAGTCTTACTTATTAGTAATAGTATTACAAGTGCGAAAGTTTGTGCGGGTGTATGTTTGTTAATCTTTCACGAAAAAACTACTGGGGAGCGATCATCATGAAATAAGGTACACGGGTGAAATATAACCTGGAATAACACACAGGGTACTAAGTAAATATATTTTTTTTTCAGAACAGATGCAGAGTGACAGTGGCACTAATGGTGAAGGTATGTGATGATGTAGCTCCGTTTGTCAATCCTGTGAGCCTGAAAGAGGTGGACGTGACGAGGACTGGTAACTTTCAGCATGTGAACGGCGTGGCGAACGCGTATTATTTGTGTCGGTAATTTAATATGGGTTATGTCTGCCGACCTATGAAACGAGCTAAAAAAAAACTTGAAAAATATATAAATGTCAGCACAAAAATGTATTTTTTTTAATTTGTTATTTTTCCTTCTGATCTGGGAACAATAAAAACAGATATAAGCGATGATAGGTCTTCCCTCTGCGGTGGAGGAATCATCGAGATATCTATCGATTATGCATGTACCCATCAAAAACTGCTTTACTCGGTAATAGCATAGTATGTATGGCACCGAAAATTTACAACAAAATTCCAAATAAATATAAAAGCTTAAATTTAAATCTATTTAAAAAGCACCTCAAGTCTTTATTAACTGATAAATGTTATTATACTTTAAATGATTTCTTTAATGATAGACTCGGATAGAATTTAGGGCTAGTATAAGTACATTATAATTCTTTTTTTGTTTTGAATTTGTAGTGGATAGCATGCTCCTCTTTATTTATTTATATTTGCATACCTATATTCGGTAAAACGTGTAGGTCTAATTCATTATGACTATTTGTACTCATGTTTTTGGCAAATAAATGTTTTCTTTCTTTCTGAAGCTTTAGAGATAAGTGTCCTACTTCTTCTTCTCCGCTTCGCACATTTCTTTGGTCAAAGACCAAGCATTCTTAATAGTCAACTCATTGGCACGTATATCCTCCTTGACAACATCAAGCCTTCATTTTTCGGGTTTGTCTTTTCTGCCAGAGAAATGACATGGTCTGTACTGGCCAGGCATTTGTTGCCTAGGCAATGATTTGTCTGCAAGTGTACCGCACCAGCGCGACACACATTCAGCTCGGCATTGTCATCCCTAAAGAAAAGAAAGAAAGAAATATATAGGGACAAATCACACAGATTGAGCCCCAAGGTAAGTTTGAGACTTGTTTTATGGGATACTAACTCGATAATATATTCTGTAACATATACATATTAGATAAACATCCAAGACCCAGGTCAATCTGAAGCAATTTTACATGTTGACCTAACCGGGGATCGAACCTGGGACCCCCCACATATTAGGCCACAGAGGTTGTCAAAAAAAGTCTATTTAGTTATATAAAAACTCCGGTGAGGTAACAACATGTCGCTATTTAATATCAATTCCATCAATAAGCCCTCAATACAGCACGCCCTAATGTAGTAAAATTTGGCATCTCTTGGTTTTGTCTACCCCGTAAGGGAAAAAGAAGTTATGCTGTATCTGTACCTCTTATCCTTGATCAACAAAAAAAAAATACTACTAAAGAGTCTAAGAAAAAGTGTGATTTTCCATGAAGTTAATAGGGTGATTAAAAAAATGAATTAATTAATTAAATCACAAATTCATTTGGCATGGATATTTGGCTTAATTGTAAATGGCTTATAACACATCCTACTTATAAAAGGAGGTGTAATGTGCACCGATCAGTTTCACCATTCAGATCAAGTGCACCGGTCAGTGTTTGAACTGCAGTTGTTAAGATAAAATGTTTTTCTCATTTCAATTAATTGTTTTCCTCGCACTCAGTGCGTCTTTGGTCGCTTCAGACAACTACTGCACCACCTTTAAATATCGTAAGCACATTGTTTACTTCTTTACACGAAGCAAAAACAAAAAGCCTTATAGCCTAAAATATGTTAAACAAAAATTGTGTGACGGGACGCGAGGGTGAGGCACATGGAGTGGGAAGACGGTTCTACCATGGCCTCGCCCTTTTCCGAGCAGGAAACAAAATAAGCCTTTAGATGAAGTCTGTGCACTATTTTTGTGCTGTGCACAACTTTATATACAGACTCTTTATATTTGGTCCGAGTGATGTAAACGTAGAATGATTTGTTTAGTCTTTGTTATTACCTAATGAATACTCCATCGACAAGAACCTCGTTGTAAAATTGATCGATTGATTGAAACTAAATCAAGAGTTTCGTGCAAAAATTGATTGTACAAATTTATATGTATTATGTAACAAATTGTTTGTCTATATTGTGGGGAAGTAAGAAATTTTGTTTATTTTTATTATAATATCATTTAATTATTTTCACAGCTCAAAATGGCCCTATTTATGGCAGGCATGTTCAGATTAAACCAATCGTGCTTCGTCCCAATGTTCAAAGATATACACTAGAATTACAGGTAAGAAGCAATAATATGTCACTTTCCATGGTACCTTCTAAAAACCTTATAAATATGACCATAATACCAATTTTATTCAAGCATTTTTCTGTAATCTCTTCTTCATAGTCGTATTTCTCATGGCTGGGAGCCGTGGTCATTACGTGGAATGAAACACACATAACTATTGCCATTGCCTTCTCCATTCCACACATATCACCGCTTCGATTTTGTAACATGCTAAACAACTATTCAGATCATAAATAACAAATTTTTTACAATAATAAAACTTTTGCCACACGTTTTTATTGTAGTCACAGAGATCTTACGGCATTTAACGCCTGGCAAAAACCCATGTCCGTGCTGTAAACCGTTGAAAGTTTCCCTCGTTGGGAGTCGATCCTGGGTGCACCATGAGGTCATGCTTATCATAATAATGCATTGTTATAGAAACTAAAGCGACGTGGGAAATTTCAACTCTTTTGTACAACTGGAAGCAAGACAAATCTAAATTGCTAGATTTGATTACAGACAGACAAGCAAACATCGGGACAATAGAATATAAATAAAATCTTGTAATATAGAGCGGTAGATAGAAAAGTTTCACATTTAAATAATATTTATTGATTGCGCGTGTCACATCCCTGGTTATGCAGGCGACCATAGGCTGCGGTGACCACTTATTATCAATACTCTCAGTTGGGCTGTCAGTTGTTTGCCCGATTGGAAGTATAAAAAACATGTTACTTTTCAGAACAATTGCCCTAAAACTATAGCATTGGTGTTGAGAGTATGCGACTATGACGTGGCTCCGTCTGTCTACCCTGTTTCGTTTTATGAAGTGCACGTGCAAAGAAATGGCCAGTACAGAGACGTGGGCATGGCTTTCGCTGAATTCTATTGTGATTACGTCTCGTAATAAAATCATTTGCGAAAAACAGATAGTGAGTTTGTTTTGGTTATCCTATATTTTTGCCCTTTTATCCTACATTTTTAATTTTTGTTACGGAACGTGACAAATGCAACTAATTTCAAATTAATAACCTAAAATGAATCGCATTAATACTAAAAAAATATTCGATGGTACTAAATTTGCGATGCAGTTCAGTTTAGGTCGCAAAATGGATCTCGTTAAGAGATAATGATAAGCCCCCTGCTTGAGGTACCTAATCACAGCGGAAATACATCCAAAACTTTATTTTTGTTTTTTTTTATCTCTCAAAACCATTAATAACAAATATAAATTTATTTAAGTCAATTATACAGAACCTTCGTATGTCAACACAATCGCTTTAATAGTATCGGTGAAAACTAGTTTTTGAAGATGAAACAAACAGATTTATGAAAAAGAAACAACATTTAATGTGGCGTATATAATATAAAGGTTCGGCACCCTTTCTACGTGAGTTTAACATGCATTTGACTTGTTTTATTATTTCGAAATCCTTCCGCCTCCATCCGCACTCTTTCCATTTATCAAAAGGCTTACCGCAGAAAAAAGGTCAATTTTTTTTTTTATTTCTATCCATGTTCTAAAGTTCACCGAAATCCGTCCAAAGGAACTTGTATGGTTGAGTATAACACAACCATTTAAACTTACAGATTTATGTATCAGCAAGTGTTTTACGATTTTTTTCCGTGAACTCTCTAATAAAAGACAATGAAACAATAAGGCCATTGTTAGATTCACCCAAGCTTATCAGTAAAGGTCAAGTACATGGCATATATCTGACACCCGGTGATATATCACGGTGTGCATTTAGAGTTGTCAACTACTTCATACTACATTCGAAGACCAAAAAAAAAATTTTCCTTCCTCTTTTGTTTATGTATTTGAATAGCACAGTTATGGTCATTATATTTAAAAAAATCTAGAATAGGACAACACGATATGCGCCTGTGGATATCGTAGTAAAGACGTGTGACGTGTTGACGACCTCGGTGGCGCAGTGGTAAGGTTCTAGCCACTGAACCGAGAGGTCCCGGGTTCGATCCCCGGTCGGGTCATGATGGAAAATGATCTTTTTCTGATTGGCCTGGGTCTTGGATGTTTATCTATATATATATTTGTTATAAAATATAGTATCGTTGAGTTAGTATCCCATAACACAAGTCTCGAACTTACTTTGGGGCTAGCTCAATCTGTGTGATTTGTCCTAATATATTTATTTATTTAATGGATAAACCACGTTGGATACTCTCTCCCTTCCTCGTATTTCTTGTTTCATTCAGGGCTGTGATATCACAACCCACGGCCACGTCATTTTGGCAACCGGTTTAGGAATTGTGGCTATTATCAGCCATAGCTAAGTCCCTTAGTTGTCTCATAAGACATCCACGGCAGGATATGAACTGGTCCTATTAAATGACGGAAACACACGCCACGAGAAAACCTTGACAACTGATAAGCAGAACAATGTCTCACGAGCAGACTGCAAACCTAGGCCTTTCGACTAAAGTTCTGCGTATTGGCAGTATAGTTAACCACCTTTTTCATTATAATTGTAGTGATGTAATTGTTAAGACGCCCGCCTGTGGATCGAAAGGTCCCAGATTCGTATCCTACTCGTGCCATAAAAGTTTGTGTACCAATATGACTCATATATAGTAATTTTCATAGACCACCACTTGCTTCCGGTGAAGGAAAACATCGTGAGGAAATCTGCACACTGGTGGATGCGATGTATGAGTATGTATGCGACTACCTACCACGAGATGACGGTAAATAATCGTAAAAGTCATGTCAGATGCCTTTAGGCCACTTGAATAAAATCTGACACCAGTGTTAGCAATAACACACTCGATATGATGATGATGATGATGATAAAAGTATAATTAACTTGAATGCTCGTAATATAAATGAGTCATTCCAAACTTCCGATTTCAAAGGCCCTTAATAAGGCTTCTTTGTCGCCATTTATTGGGGCCCGAACAAATAGGTTATATTGACAATGTTTATTGACCAAGCCGTAAATTTTTGCCTTTTATAGGCAAATACAGCGTTTATTGGATAGAAGATTTGATTATTACTAACCTTTTTGGGTTCCGTACTCCTACACATAAGGTTTATTTATAGTTTCACCATGTACGTCCGTCAGTCCGCGATCTAGCTTAAAAAGTATTAAGTACTAGAATCATGTAATTTTTTATGGGTATACAGATTAATAACGCCGATAGTGTGGTCAATTAAAATCTTGAAAAAAACAATTTTTTTTCTACCTCCCCTATACGTGAAGGGAGATTTTATTGTCCTCTTTCCTATAGTGTGGTTGGATAAGTCTTTTAAAAATATTAGACGTTTGGGAATACAGTTTTTAGATCTAGTAAACGGTTCGTAAATTATTAAGATTTAAAGTGCCAATTTTCATTACTGTCAAGGGTGCCTCCTTTTTTCAATTTTCTCTATATAATATTATTATAAAACAATGTCCTCTGCGTCGTCTGTCTGTCGGGTTATCTGTTTGGGATAAACTCAAACTACTGCACGGATTTCGATGCGGTATTCATCAGGTAGTGTGATTCCTGAGGAATGTTTAGATGTATGATTTATTATGATTTTTACCCGAGCGAAGCCGGTACGGGCCGTTAGTCTCTTTATAAGTTGATTATCCGTTATCTATAAGAAAACAAGTCTATCCTGTAAATCTGCGGATCCTACGTGACTTGACACCCAATACAAGGTGTTTACCACTTTCTCGCTTCCAATCTTTTGGTAATTTATTTATGAACTTGACAGGTGTAATATTACGTGATGGTACTGCGTACTTGAGACAGATTTGCTTATCAAATGGAATATTATTTACGAGTATAATCAATTTGCTTTGACATATAAATCAAGGAGTATTTTAGCGAAAATTTTGATAGTTTCAATCTGTTTATTAGCTTATGCCTTTTGTTAAATTTATATAAAGTCATTAAGTTGATAAACCGGGTTGTTTCATGTGAATTTTGAGATAAAACATAACCCTAACGATCAATACTCAATCCTATCCATGTAATACTTTTAATATAAATTCATGCAGTCGTTTTTGAATGAAAGAATAACAAAGATCCGACAAAGATCCACATATCGATTTATCTAATTTCAATTACCTCAGATTCTCATATCGATTGTAAACATAACGATACATATTAACAAATTAACCCAATTCTATCAATCGATAGTATTGATAATGTCACTAGAATATATTGCAGTAAATAAACCACCTTAATAGCATATATAGAACTAACACTATGTTTTTATATAGATATATAATAAAAAAGCCTTTTATAGTGATGCATTTCTACTCATACTGCATATATTATAAATATTAAGTATTTACTAGCTAATGATGCTTTTACTAAATTAAAAGTGATGAAATAGAGTATAATGCGATATTAATAAATTCTGTGAACAAATTATTAATTTAACAGTCTGTCAGGCAAGCTAATTAGATTATAATGCTTGCCTGAGTTTCTGCATTAACCATTATTCTGGGCGGGTGACACATTAGTGTATCATTTACTAGTCTCGCCACAATGAATTATACAAATACTAATATATTAAACCTTCCTCTTGAATAAAGTGATTTAATCTATCAAAAAAACTCCGCATCAAAATCTGTTGTATAGTTATAAATATCTAAGAATACATAAGCACAGATATATATTAGGAATCGACGTTGTTTTATATTATGTAGTGATTTAAGAGTACCTATTCAATCCAGGTCATATCTTATTTTCATTTATAGGAGAACTAAAACCGCTATTTTCTAAAAGTGTTACGAAATTTGTGACTTTAATTCTCCAGATTTTACCTATCTAGTAAATTTAATTCAAATTTATTCGATGATTTTTGATACGTCTGCTTAATATAAAATCTACAAAACTGGGTTAGGAGTAGGTTGACAATGATTGTCTCTATAGCAAAATAGTTTTCTATGCCATTTTTGGCCTTCACGATCGATACAGAAATTGAGTAAGCTTCGGCAGCTATCACGTGCTCAAGGTCTGATACGATCGCCTGATAGGAGACAAAGCCGGTTTGCATCGTTCAATCATTTTCACCTATCATGAACATAATTTCTACTACAGTATTGGATTCTAGTATGAAAATTGTTGTAATACCTAAGCACCTCTTCCTGTGTGCAATGGTAAGAGCGGCCTATGGTCAGAAGTTTAAGACTGTGACGTTAAAAAATGTTAGAGGCATGTTAAGCAAGGTGACTAAGCGCACACTCTATTCCCAGACGTCAAAAACGCTGCTAGTTGTATAATTTAACCACCATCGTAAGAAGTTCTTAAAAGAACAGAAAATGTGGCCATGTAACCAATGTTTTTACTCAGTTAAAATGTTTTTTTTGATCGACCCAAACATAATGGACATTTGTTGAAATTTGTCATTTTTAATGATAAATAATAACATAATTAATTACTTCACAACAATCATTCCTATTTTATGTTAATATGTTTTTGCATGGCCGGATTAGGCTTGTGTGATGGACAATATAATGTAACAACAACTGATGTAACCACATTTAAGCAAATAAAGTATTGAGTATTGAGTATCGAATTTTCAAAATATTAAGGTTTATTTTTACGCTGATCTCGGGCACTGCTATTAGCTGTTCACCCTGGGGTGTCCACAGTTCACAGAATCACTCTTCATCGGAAGCACGTTTCGTCGAAAAATTTGTTTGATTTCTCAAAATGTAGATAAGCTTGAATTAAAATAATCGGTAATAAAGTTTAAGTAATTTGAGACAAAAAATTATTTTCGCTAAAACGTGCTTTCAATGAAGGTGATCCAGTGAACTGTGGATACCTGTGATTGTGGCGGTTAAGACGCTCTCACAATGATCGGTTATTGGATGGGTGACCCAAAATGTATCATCTTGAGCTCCGAGCATCAGAAGTCCCGTTATGCCGTTGATTCTTGTGGTATTTGCAGTCGTTAAAACACGCTGTTATGCATTAATATAGCGTTATGGGTTATGGCCCATATCCTTATCCATCCATAAGAAAAGCCTGTGCCCCAGCAGTGGGGTTGTTTAAACGGCTGTTGATGATGAACCGTATCTGAATTACTATGATTAATTTATATCCCAAAATTCTCACTAAAACAGCGCCCCATAGTGCAACCAGAATCTTCGAGTATAAACCAACCTCGTGTGTTCAATTGGCGTGCAACATGCTTATGTGAGCCACATCGGAAGATATCGATCGCGTCTAAGCGATACAACCTCTTTCTTTAGGGCCCTACTCCATCGGAGTGGAAAACAGAGCACATGTTTCGATCATATTTTTAGGACCTCCACCACTTTCTGGTAAAATATTATATTGTAATCACAAATCTGCCTGATGATGGTCAGTTACACTTGTTATTATAACTTGAAGGAATATAGATTTTGGAGCGTCACTCCTCTCCTCTCTGATGGAAACCAGCCCTATATTCATCCAGCCATCTTTATAGACACAGTCGGTTAATAGCTCTCCGGGCAGCTCTTAGAACTCTTTTCGAACTTATGATGGAGTACGCAACAAGTTCCTCGTAAAAGAATCGTTTAGTTGTACAAGATAAAAGTTAATATCTTTTTATTGCTTCGTGGGGGAAATAAGAAGTAGCACAATGAAAAATAAAACGTAAATATTTACAAATAGAATATTATTCTGTTGAGTTTTTATGAAATGGTTTACTCTATATATCCGTTATATGTGGATATATTCTGAGACCAACATAACTATGGATATATATGTTAGTTAGTTTCATTTGCACAATATAATTATTCCACTAATAGCAGTAGATCATCGTCAAAAGAACAATTTTATGTAATAGATCGATTCATGCTTGACAACAGTTTTTTTAGCCTCTTTTACCGTCTTTACTTTACCAATAAATTCTCCCAACGTTTCATGGACCTAAGTTTTCGAAGAAATTGCCGTCAAAGCAAACAAAGCGGACGACAGTTGAAGATTCCACTCACGTTTTCAAGATCGAGTTTTTGTCTACTAGTCATATTCGTATAGTTTGCCGTGAAGCTATGAATTTAAAATAATTGAAAATTATATAGATTTGAACACAATTTATTTAGTGTTAAGTTTAATAGATCGTCTAAATAGATGAAAGATATTTTTTAATAGCCATCATCATCATCTTCCTTACCATTTCTCATCATTTGGAGTCGGCTCAATGTATTTTCTCTCTTTATATCACCCAATTTATGGCATATATTCTAACATGTCATTATTCCTATCTATATATGGCCCCGATACTGTTTCCAACGAGCGAATCACAACTATTTTCTGCACCATCAAGATTTTGTCACGCGTTGAATGCAACAAGATCTCTCTGACGAAAATAGAAAGCTTGTGTCAAACAAAACACTTCACATCTTGTAAATTTTTCCTCAATACTCATATAAGATGATGAGGTTCATGTACCGCAGAATCTAGAACTGAGCCGCAATCGAGAAGGATCCAACAAAGAAATACTATTTCCAGAGATGGTCTTATTGAAACCGCCTGTCTGTGACGGGCACGTTGAGTGGACGGCACACTGCCTCTGCAGACTTACAACATAATTATTATCACGAAGACATCGTCGATTTTGCTACTAATGCATTTTGAAATTTAGTCATTATGATACTTAGTAATATTGATATAAAGACGATCTAGATACGTAGTCGTTTTGATATTAACTTAACTAACTATTCTGATAAAATTTTAAACTTAATGCCGCAATAGAAAAAGTACTTTTACATTAACAATGTAAAAAAATAGATCTTGTAAGTATTTGTCTTCGACAATATTCATTTTACAAAATTAAATGTTCTAATTACCAATATTATCACAAAGTTAATTCGTCTTTTTTGAGTGTGTCATTGCTAACACTGGTATCAGATTTTATACAAGTCGATCGAAAATGACCTTTTCTGATTGGATGTTCATCTATATATGTATTTGTTATAAAATATAGTATCGTTGAGTTAGTATCCCATAACAAAAGTCTCGAACTTACTTTGGGGCTAACTCAATCTGAGTGATTTATCCTAATATATTTATTTATTTTTATTATGGTAAAAATCATCCATTCCACTAAAAGTAGTGCGTTGATAATAGCATGTCTGCTTTAGCCGTAATAGAAGTATTGTGTTGTGGCTACTCTAGCCGAGACAAGTTCTGGTTTGATGCAGAACGCGGTATGTGTTTATACAATGTATAAGACCTATATTTGTTAATTGACGTCCTTGGAGAAAAGGCTGCGGTGTTGTTACGCCGCTTCTTCTTCACCTGCGCTTTGGAAGCCGGCAGTAGACTTACTTTAAGTAATATTTTGACATCAATAAGTGATGTATATCATCCTAAATTGAATAAAGTATTTTGAATTTGAACAATTTATTAATTGGCTATTTTATTAGGATAAATAATTAAAGTATGAAGATATTTTAATAACCAAAAACCATGATAAATTATCGTTATGTAATGTGACATTAAAGTGTAAAAAGACATACATCTTCCATAATTATCTACGCACGTTATGACATTGTCGTCGTATGGGTGAGTTGCACTATCAAATTTGACGTTAACTTTAGCGTGCGCAGAAAAACGCAGAGTTTTGTCACGCACACACACCATTTTGTCTAATCGTCAGCGGTTAAAGTCAACATCAAATTCGACGGTGCAGCTCACAGTAATTATTAATTTTAGGCTTAGTTGCACAAGTTGACTGTGACATGCGCGCTGCTTAAGTTGACAAAATGGCGTACCTTCATTGCGTTTTTCTGCGCACCTTAAAGTTAACATCAAAGTTGACTGGTGCAACCCATTGCAGCGCTAATGTCGCATACTCAGTTGTTTCTTTCAACAATGGGAAAGCTATTTGGAGATATATTTTGTAAACATAAAGTATAATATCATATTTCAATGAGTACATTCACATAATTGATGTTGCGAAAATGGCGAATTCAATACGAATTCGCATGAAAACAATGTATTAAATAAAATAATAATACTTATACGATTTAGATGTATTTACAGGAAATTTCATAGTTTGAAATTCAGAATTTTCTTTAAAAAACTCTAGGCTTGAGTTTAATATATGTCTGTGAGGATAGGACTAGGATTCTCCCTAAATTTTATACGTCTGAGGGTAATATTTCTGAAAATTATGTTCTGACCGACATTGCACTCGTGTATATAAAGCAAGAGTCTCCAGCAAAAGTTTTATGAAAACATTTACTTTACACACGCCGCATACAATACTTTAGTATAACAAAAATTGCGTCTGCTCGTGCATGTATATTGCCGCGACTCACGTATTTTGTGTATATATCCGTGTTTTACACCGGACACGGAAAACAAAATCATTGTGTGCAAGCAAAAATGAAAACTGAAACAATATTTTTGTGATATAATTTGTTAATGTTGATATGTTTTTGTTGATTGTGTAGGGCAAAACACGCGGACCCGGCTTAACACGAGATCCGCCGCTGTCGATAAAATTATGCATGGAAATCCGTGCGGCAAATATTTATTCATGATTGTCGAGTTTTGTCCGTATTTATACCAGTAATCCGTCAATGTCCACAAAACGTATAAAAAACGTGTTGGTTTATGTGAAGTGACGGCTGGAGTTACAGGAACACTACTATCGAATCTCTCAAAATCTTTGCTAACGCTAATGTCAGATTGAGGCACTTGTGTCAGAACTCGTTCATGGAGTAGCGCCTGCAAGATATATTACGTAGAGAACATGGTGGTAGATCCATTGAAAATCAGCCTTGAAGTTACTCTTGTGACAGCAACATACACTGAATGGATCTATTTACCATTTTAAACTTTCGCGTTGCATAATTATATACTAATTAACAGGTATTAAACGCGCACATACCTTCTCTATTACCCAGACGTTTCGGACCATTGTAACAATGTTTAATACTTGATTAGTATATAATGGGTCTATTTGCCGAAATGAAACAACAGCACATCATATGTGACAACTCTGCTTACACACATTCACTTGTATGCTATGATTTTTGTTTACTTGTTTCTTATTAGGTATTTTGCTTTCTGGACGAAGATATATCGTTTTATTTTCAGGACAATGGTAGGCACCCATGGTAGGCAAGTTGTTTTATTTCTTTGTAATAATATCCTGATGTTTTATGAATGTTAAAATATAGATAGTGCTATCAGATTTTGGGAAAGTGATCGTACGTTAAAAATATCGTTTGTTACCTGAAAAATAGTTATAAATTTTGTTTTCACCAAAATGAAATATAAGATCCAATTTGTAACAAGATGCGACAGACGGCCGTATCTCTGACAACTAGGGATGCCAACGAGCGTACGAAGTGAAACAGATTCTGGGCTCCAACGCTCAACGGCTCAGAAGGAAACTGTTGCGACCCTAGACGTGATGTGTTAGAGGAAATAAAATAAACTATGTCAGTCCCATTTTCATGTAACGCTGTGTCAGCACATCACGTCCAAGAGAGACGTGTAACTACAGGGTCGATGCAATAACTTATGTAGTATTAATAAATCGAACGTCATAATTGTTAATAGTATATAAGCTAGGTAAAATAAAGATGTCATACATTCACCGGTCTCACTGAGATTGAGTCAACTGAGATTGTGGACCCAACAGAAACCGGGATAACGATCAGATGAGAGATTGAAAGGGGTATAGCTGTATGCAATCTTTTCCAGTCTACTATGAGGAAAGTAGTTGAATGTTGATTAACGAGAATATATTTTTAGATTTAATAAACTTCTTAGTGTCAGCTGTAACTCACACTCACTATTTTGACGACCTCGGTGGCGCAGTGGTAAAGTTCTTGCCACTGAACCGAGAGGTCCCGGGTTCGATCCCCGGTCGGGTCATGATGGAAAATGATCTTTTTCTAATTGGCCCGGGTCTTGGATGTTTATCTATATATGTATATGTTATAAAAATATAGTATCGTTGAGTTAGTATCCCATAACACAAGTCTCGAACTTACTTTGGGGCTAGCTCAATCTGTGTGATTTGTCCTAATATATATATTGTCCTAATATACTGTTTTCCGTATCGCCACCAGGCAAAACCGATGACCTTTTACTGTCACTTCGAATGTCAAGGTTTGAAGGGAGAGTTTTGACCTTCGACCTTTGCTGGCTGTAGGTCACTTATCAGTTAGTGCTTATCGTTAAAAACTTTTAAGTGATGTGTAGCGTCGTGACTTCAAAACTATGACCTTTCGATGCCGTGTGAAATGGTTTGTGTTATTGGTTGTTGCCGTTTGCTCCGCCCGCGTTAGCCTATTTTTGACCTCGAATTATAAGCTATGTCTATTCCAAATTTTACCGAAATTAGCCCAGCTTTTAACCTTGAATGCGAGACAGATAGTGACACTGGATTCCAACGATTTGCGGCTGAGAAAAAAAAACTGGAAAAACGTTTAGATGAAAGTAAGAGAGGAACATACATTCAGGTTTATAATATTAGTATGGATTTAGTCAGTGGTCTGAAGTTCAACTCAATGTGTCACATTTCATTCTGTAGTTTTCAGTTTATTCTTAACAAACAAAAAAAAATTTCTCTCATCATATAATATTACTATATAGGTATATATAGACTATGTATACCAGGGATAGGGACAATAAAATATTTAATTCAATTCAATTCGTTTATTTCGTGAACACAGGTTACGTAATAGGTATAATACATTGGAATGAGCTTGTCCATGTCCCGCCATAAGGCATACGAAATTTTTGTCATAGGTTTTACAACTGAAGTTACATAATATTTACACAATAATTTATTATATAAAGTGTCTACATAATTTATCTAATTGTCAGGTAGGTATACATTAAAAGATCAAATATTAAATTAAATTAATTGAAATTGTCATTTAGATATTCAGTAATAGAATAATAAGCTTTTTTGATAAATAGCTTTGATAGTTCACTCTTAAAGGTATGTAAGTTATTTGTATTTCTTAGATTTCTAGGCTAATTTATTGAACAGTTTAGGGGCCATTGCATACACACTTTTATGGAGAAATACAGTGTTCGTTGGCAATAAATGTAGTTTGTCTGAGCGACGTTGACTCTCTACTCGACGAAACAAGTTAATATTATTTTTTACAAATAAAACAGTTTCATAAATGTATAATGATGGTAGAGTTAATATTTTAAGTTCCCGAAAGTGTATTTTGCAACTGTCAGAGGGTTTTAGTCTACATATAGCTCGAAGACACTTCTTTTGAGCTAGAAAAACGTCCTGAACTTTAGAGGCATTTCCCAAGAAAATTATTATTACTTGACTGCTACTTATAAACAACAGTTTTATTAATACTAAAGCGTAATTAATTTCGTAAATGCCTACTGGGGCGACAACATTACAAAGTAATATAACAAAACGCCATAATAAATCATTCCGAGATTTGACGAGTACAAAAGTTATAGACTCATTAGCTTTATCCAAAGCAAATAATTATTCAAAGGATCGTACAAACGTGGGCACACGGTTGACACAATAAGCGGAAGACATATATACTATTATTATAATAATATACGACGACCTCGGTGGCGCAGTGACAAAGTTCTTGCCACTGAACCGAGAGGTCAGAAGAAAGAGGTCCCGGGTTCGATCCCTCATGATTTCATTTTCCATCATGATCCGGTCGGGTCATGATGGAAAATGATCTTTTTCTGATTGGCCCGGGTCTTGAATGTTTATCTATATATGTATTTGTTATAAAATATAGTATCGTTGAGTTAGTATCCCATAACACAAGTCTCGAACTTACTTTGGGGCTAACTCAATCTGTGTGATTCGTCCTAATATATTTATATTTATTATTTATAAAGAGGTATGTATGTTTGAGGCGAGTAATCTCCGAAAATACCTAACCGATTTCAAAAATTCTTTCACCATTAGAAAGGTCCATTATCCAAGATTGCTACAGGCTATATTTTAGCTTAAAATTCCAACGGGAGCGAAGCCGCGGGCAACTAACTAATTAACTCATAAAATTTTTATAAGTGTCGCCGCTCGATAGTCAACTATTGATAGCATTTCTATAAACTATCAAAACAAGAAAGAGAAAGAAGTATTTAAGAAAATGTTTTTTTTTTCAAATTGTCGATAGTTCATGGCAGGTTTATAGTATCGATAGTTATAAATACTATCGTTAATAACGATCGATTGTTCAATAACTGTAATGTATATCGAAACCGCAATCAAGGGCATACTGCACCGCGACAATGCACAGCCGGCATTAAATATGTAGCTATAATGTACAGCTACACGTAGGGTTCAAATTGCAACAGCTAGTATATGTCGCCCGCGGCTTCTCCCGCGTATATTTTCCACGGGAATAATTTTTCCGGGATGAAAGGTCCATGTCCTTTTCCATACTTCAAACTACATGTATGCAAAATTTCAAGAATTTGAATAATGCTTAATGAGGTAACATACAAACTTACTTTCGCATTTATAATATTAGTTAGGATTTCGCACTGACGAACCAGTCGGCAAAAGCTAGTTATATAAGCGTTGTTTAAAACAAAGACTAATACTGTTGTGGACTGGCGGGTCACCGTAAGTGCAAACTTGGAAGTTCTGGTCATCGTTTGTGACGGCACCCCTGACTTTGCTGCCCGCAAGTACAGTCGACAGCAACAGCACCTACACAAAAACATTGCAAACTAGCCCTTATTGCCGCGACATAAAAATCCATGTGCGGTGCTACTTGGACATGCAGGCGAATGTACATTCTGTGG
This sequence comes from Plodia interpunctella, assembly GCF_027563975.2. Lineage (NCBI taxonomy): Eukaryota > Metazoa > Arthropoda > Insecta > Lepidoptera > Pyralidae > Plodia > Plodia interpunctella. Next base: position 1,699,597 of record NC_071300.1, on the reverse strand, counting down.
GAAGGACCGCTACATTTTCATGTGAGGATATTGATTTTGCTCATTTATATAAGTTTTTTTATAAATAAATTAAAAGAACAAAATATACAATTTATATGATCATAAAAGATTGCCGCGAGGCTTGCGTAAGTACCTGTAAGTATTTTACTCAAATAAATAGTTTATTTACGCAAGTACTCCTTACTCTCAACAAGCCCTTTAATTTGATACCCATATTATAGAAATGCATTAGAAACAACAATTCAGCCATCTTGGATTTAGAATGACGACTCACAGCTTATCGTGTATTGTCATCCAAACTAAACGTGTACGTATACAAAATTTCAGCTCAATCGGTTGAAGATATCTGCTTCAAAATTTAGTAGCAAGATTCCACCCGAACAAACATACATACACAAATTGCAAATTGAATAAAAGCTTTTAAAATATTTTTGACACAAGCAAAGCACAAGCCACTTGAGGATCCTATGGTGATCCGATTCTTTTTAAAAAAATTACCCATACTACGTTCTTCGTTTAGGACGAGAGAAAGAGACAGAAAGATGATACAGAGAGAAAGGGTGTAAATAAAGATAGAGACTATAATAAAACATATTACTTATATTATTTCAGATAAACAGAGGTTCAACTAATCATTGCACAAAAATACAAATTTTTACGATTTTTTTTTTACAAAGTTTCCGTAGTGCATTACAATCATATTATTATTGTTTATTTCATTTTAACCAAACATCGTTTCAAAACAATGTTAAACCAAAACAAAATACGTAATCCTCTTAGCATATTCTATTAAATATGCCTTTATTCCCAGGCTAAAACAAACTCTATTACTGTGGATTAAAGCTCAAATTGGTCTAATCACAGGTTGTGGCCAACGAAATCGCTCCACTGACCATTATGCAATTAGCTGTGCATCACGACTCTGAAAATACGATTTACTTGGTAAATAGGGTGAAATATACCATGTTAATTTTTGAAGATCAAAGTATAATTAGAGAGAAACATCTCTCTCTATCAAATGAGGGAGATATATCTCCCTCATTCGAGCGTATTACCGGTTTCTTCTGAAAATATAATTTTGGCAGGGTCGCCATGTGATGTAGCTAGTGTTATCAATATATAGTTTTATAAACATTAAGTCGTGATCCTGCCAAAACCAAAAGTACATAATAGTAGTTCAATGCCAAAAGCAATACCACTGCTCCATGTATACATACATACAGCTATTGCTACATGTATACATACGTTCGAATTACCATTCGAACGTCTATCTGACTCTTTTCTTCGCCCCTTAAAATAATAAATGTATTTTATTTATATATCTTATACAATTTTATTCTATTATTACACTATAGATCATTTTAGTAGATTAAGATGGTTATGGATTAATGGATAATTCATATAATATGAGATATCAAAATACACTATAGATCATTTTAGTAGATTAAGATGGTTATGGATTAATGGATAATTCATATAATATGAAATATCAAGCGACCTGTGTGAATTGACACGCAGGTTCTTTCTACAACACGCTGCCATTTTCTAACGAAACTGCGTCATTTTACAGTAAATCGTCCGCTAATACCATTAGCATAATGCCGCCGACAAAAAACTAAGATCCATCCTACAAAGGACATCCCTGTAATCCTATGATGAGTTGTGGATTACCAGACAGGGTGCCTCCTCAAGCGGAATACACCCCAAAGAGCTTCACTTTTAGACCTATTATCGTGCGGCTCAATTCCTCATCTAGTTGAGAATGCTAGGCCGAGTATAACACGACCAGTTTACGTGGACCCGCACACTCCCATGTGCTGTATGCAAGTAGTTCATCGTCGTTGATAGGTGTAAGGATGGAGAGGTCATGATATAATGGGGTTTTTACGTACAATATGGTACAATCTGTAGAACCGTTACGGTTTTCAGATATTTTTCAACATTTTGACACGGTCTAGCGGTCGAATTTAGAAGTCTCCTCTTTATTAAGTAGTATACTCGTAATTTAACAGAAACACTTACATTACCTGGGTAGGTATATAACAATGCATGTAGGTAATAAGAATATGAATAAGGTATATTATAATATACTTGCTTATATATCTTCTATTCACTTTTCAAGAACAACTTATTTGAATTTTCAGCAGTACTTGAAATGTGCTCAAAATAAAGTCATGTAATGTATGTATAACATTTTTCATAAATAATACTGCCATCAAAGGAGAACATAGTGAAGAAACACACTCACTAAATAGATCACTAGTATATTACATATATTATAACAAACAGGGGCTTACTTAATTCAAATTGAGAAAGATTTAATAAATAATCGTAACTATACTAAATGACAAATTTCAGCTATTCTACCTGTGTGGTGTTGCAATTGTGTACAATTGCAACACAAATTTAAAATTAAATAACTTGTAAATGAAATTTGTTACATGTAAAAAAGAATTAATATTAAATTCTTGAAATCCATAGAAAGAACAAGAAAAATAAATTCAAATGAAAAAGTAGTGTTAGCAATAACACATTCGAAAAAAAAAAAGAGTTTTGCAACTGGCTACATAGAATTTAAAATCACCTCAAAAAATCGATAGCCACACCTCCAAATCCTGCTATCGACTGCGCTAAAAATAATCGAAAGAGGTCACAGAATTTCATGGCTGGCGAGGTTTCCATTACACTAATCTTGGGAGAGGTAAATTTGAGGGCGCCACACAATTTCCCCGTGTGAGTTTCCGTGGTTATTATAGCAAATTGACCTTAAAATCGAAATTAACTGTGTAGAGCACTTTGGTTGACGTAACTTTGATAATAACACCTGATATTAAAGGCGTCACATAAATATGATATTAGTAGCTTTTGCCCGCGGCTTCACCCGCGTGATTTTCCAAGGGAGCAATTATTTTTTCGGGATAAAAGGTACCCTATGTCCTTCTCCGTACTTTAAACTATATATACACAAAATTTCAAGAAGATTGGTTTAGTAAATAGAGCGTGAAGATGTAACAAATAAACAAACTTTTTCATTTATAATATTAGTTGGGTTTGGGATTGGGATTGTGTAGTTATTATAAAGATCACAATATAATATGACGCTCTCTCTCTATGTTTTAAACTCTTTTGTACGTTAAATATAAATAACGCATCTGTATGGCTGAAGGAAAGGTGTAAGGATAGAGCTGTGGCTCTCTTGACGATTTTGTGTCTGCTTCATGTAGACACCAGCTGTTTACCCGCGACTTCGTCAGCGTTAAATAGTTACTTCTTCTAAGTACGCCATTTCGTTTAAACGTCAGTGACGCCCAGGTCAAAGTCAACGTCAGAGTTGATTGGTGCACCCTAAAGCTCGGTTACTCGTGTCAATTTTGACATTAACCTGCACACAGCGTTATTTAGGATATATAGCGTTATCTAGGATAATGGCGTGCTTTGCGTTTTAATGAGTTAACGTCAAAGTTGACTGGTGCAACGCACCCTAAAGGAATAAAGTTCCTACAACATTAACATCTCAATTTCAAAAACAAAATCTGTCCAAACAGCCGTTACGAGGCGAACTATTTGCTCGATCGATGCGTGCGCGTTGTTTGCCAATTAAAGGGGGTTTTTGTACCAATATTTGCATTGCCATATAGACTGACGTTTCAGCCGATGATATTTAAGTTTTATAGATGAGCCAACTTTATTTATACCTACTCCACGTTGATCAGGGTTGTGGTCATCACGTGTAATTAAACACAGTACTGGCAATGATAATGGAGTGATTTGCTACTGCCATGTATAAGCACACGTAATGCTCCACACTGTCGTCGAACAGTTTGCCAGACTTTGGCGGATTCGCTATACATTGCTGGTTTTTCATTGCGGCAAATAAAAGCACTCATACTAACTAAGCAATGTTCACGCATTCGCGTAGGCATGTGTCTGACGCGACATTGCGGAGCTGGCATAAGGACTTGTGATGATTTCCTTCGCGAAATACAAATCTTCTGTCAAAATTGTCTAAAATTATTCAAATTTATCTAAATTTTGCCACTCAAATCCTTTGAGATTTCAATTGGAACTGTATATAAATCTGAAAAATAAAGTTTAAAAACCCAACATTTTATATTAACGATCCCGATTTCCCGCTTTATAACAAAACACTACTAGATCAAAATCAGTTCATCCATTTGAGAGCTATGATCACACAGACAGCCATAATAAAACACGGACATTTCAAACTTATAAGACGCCTCGGTTAAAGGTTAAAAAATATATTCCAAGTCTACAGAAACAAAACGGTCAATGTAACCAGAACTAATGGCTTTTCTTTCTTGCGGCAATATTGAACGATGTGTTGCCAGCTTTGAAAGGGAAGAAAAATCGACTGCTCTCTCTCGTCATTGAATTACATGGAAATTTTCAAGGACGAGATTTACACAAACGCAAGCCTTATCGATGTGAAACAATATCGTCCAAATAATTGAGATTTTTTTGGGACTATATTAATTAAGTGCGGCACGTTTCGCCTTCGCCCGGGTAGAATTCATAATTAATTATGTAATGGAACAGAAATATGTTTATTAAAAACGCTACAAACACACACATAATAAAAATATATATACATATATACACCTTCCTCTTGATTATAACTATTTTATAAAAAAACCAGCAACAAAATCAGTTGCGTAGTTTTATAGATACTAAGCAAACAGGGTCAGACAGACAGCGGGAAGCGACTTTGTTTTATACTATGTACTGATGAAAATATTTTTGTGGTCGGCATTAAATTAGGTGAGTTGCACCAGTCAACTTTAACCTACGCGCAGAAAAGTGTGAAGTAGGTACGCCATTTTGTCCAATCGCCAGCGGCGCGCAGGTTAAATATCAAATTTTACTGACGCAACGACAGATTATATAGATTGCTTAGGATAGAAATCTGTGGGTGCATATCACCCATTTCTATCGAATGTTTTTGTACGAAAGATCAACATTGCAACACGATTTTGCAGAAAATCACAAACAAGGAAGTGGAAGTGCCCACAAAACTTATGGAAACACCAATTCGTTAAAACCTACTCCAATTTTCAACAGGTTGCGGGGGAAATTGGCTTAGTTTCCAAGTTTTATTTTACTTTGCAAGTTTTTTGTACGTGGCACGCAAGGTTTTTGGGTCAATGTACAACATTGTAGTGAGTACGGAGCAGGAACGGTTTTTACACACGAAAGAAGTTACTACATCAGTCCTATCTACACGAATCTATACGTCGCTTGCGTGTATGAGTGAAGACATTACTTTACTTTTGGTATTTGAAGCGGTTAGGACCGTCCGCTATGGAAATGCCTCTCGTAGTGAATTTAGTGATATAACTTAATTTAATTTTACTCATTCGCTTCCCTTTTCATCTTCTGGCTTCTATTTTGCCTTCAATCAAGGTCATGATTCAATTCAATTCAATTTCTTTATTCAATTCTTACAGGATAATAATTACTAGAAATAAGCATATAAATAAAAGGATCACAAATTAATAAGGTACCTGAACTAGGATGTAAATAAATCACCCTGTGTTTCAGGCGTTAACATCTTTTCACGTCTCATTTCGGTAACTTTTCACTTAGATACCTACTAGTTTCAAATTTCCTAGTTTAAATCATAATATTCGATGAAATATGATGCGTGTAAATTAAATCCTCAAAACGAACTGTCCTTAAAACATTGAAAGGAAGCCCGTGTACATTATACCGAATTTCCCACGGGAATAAAACGTAGACAAAAACAAGTGAACTATGACTATGACAGAATAACCAGGTAAATTAATTGCCTCTGGTACCAGTCTCGAGAATCATCGTGTAGTTTTGAGCACTCTTTTATTTACTATGTTTCTCTCTTTCACACGTCTCTTTCACCAATTGGAAGAACACTACGTGAGAAACTTGTACTCTAGTTGATGCGAGAAATGTACAAGTGGCATAAACAAAACAAAATATGTTTGTATTATTCCAAAATGTCACTCTAGGCGCAGGTTTTCATCGGATATTTTGAGAAGAAATCAATGATACACCGGGCGTATAGACGTCTGTCTACTAAACAACTTGACTCCACATGACTTATTTTTACTTGACTCGGCAATGAAAAAATTTGAAACTTTAAGAGTTGGTTGCACTAGTCAAATTTAATATTAACTTTAATCTACGGAGAGTATTGACAAGTACGCCATTTTGTCTAAGCGTCAGCGGCGCGCCAAAGGTCAAAGTCAACGTAAGTAAGCCATTTTGAATTGTCATTTTCCTGTCAAAATTGTTAAACAGCAGCGACGCCCAGACCAGGATAGATTTGCGAATCTGTAGCTGAAACAATTTAATTTTGAAATATACCTCTTTTAGTCAGACTGTTTCCCATGCATCATGCCAGCAAGAGCTGAATGCAGACAAAGCATCTTGTGGATAACTAATTACGTGAGTGCATTTTGACTCATTAGTTTAGTGTTGATGCTATTTTTATTTCCAGCTCCGCCATTTGTGAATGAAGTTTATTGTTGTACTTTACGTGTTTCATTTATTTTAAGATAATACTGTTTTCTATACTTACATTCTAATATTATAAATGAAAAAGTCTGTTTGTCTGGCAGTTTTTACGGTTAAACCGCTACTAGGCCAATTCTGAATAGACATAGTTAATGATCCAATGGCAGAATAGGCTACCGCGGACGTAGCTAATGGACGACAATAATTGATAATATTACAGTAATATTCTTGTTTACACAATATTCTTGCTAATTGCTAATCAAACTCTGTATGCAGAAGGCGAAATACGATAAAAATGCATAATAAGTACCTAATATTTATAACATTACTGCGAAAGTCTGTCTGTCTGTTCCGCTTTCAAGGTTAAACCGCTGGACAGATTTTGATTACATTTGGTAAGTATGAAGATAAACACCCCGATCAAATTACTTCTTATATTTTCATAAAAACAACTACTAAATTACTAAAATGGGCGGCTATCATTTTAAAGTATCACCTCTCTCCTCACAGATCATGTTTAATAGATGTCATTTGAAATAAGTTGCTTCTTATTTTTCATCATGTCCTGTAATCTATATTAAATGTTACTTTTGTACATACATTGATAAATTAATAAATAAAAATGAAAAAAATCCCACACAATTTTGGGAACTCGAGTGTAAAAGCGTACAAAAAGGCTTCCGGAACTTTCATTCTCGCGAACAACCCGATTCCGGACCCGTAAAGTTTCGGAGATTTGTTCATTAAACGCACATCGTACGCATCGCACTGTTTGCCAAATTATAATAGCGAATACCTTTTCGTAATTAAGGCAGTGAGTTAAACTGTTACAGTCGACTTATCATTTATTTATTCGCATTCAATGAACACAACAATATTCATTAATTTGAATGTGCCAAAAATCGGACGAGGTTAGGTTTAAAGAGGTTTTTTAACTCATAAAAGGTTTTTTGACGACCTGGGTGGCGCAGTGGTAAAGTTCTTGCCACTGAACCGAGAGGTCCCGGGTTCGATCCCCGGTCGGGTCATGATGGAAAACGATCTTTTTCTGATTGGCCCGGGTCTTGGATGTTTATCTATATATGTATTTGTTATAAAATATAGTATCGTTGAGTTAGTATCCCATAACACAAGTCTCGAACTTACTTTGCGGCTAGCTCAATCTGTGTGGTTTGTCCTAATATATTTATTTATTATTATTTATAAAAGAATTTACATTCACTTATAATGATGATGAGCCTTAACGATTATAATATCAATCAGTGCAATTAATTACATATATTATGTTGCCATAGAAAATTTCCTCATGTGAAGTCAAAGTTTTACAGTTTTTTAATTCATATAATATATAAATCGTTCGGAAGCGGTGGTGGTGTAATGGTTAAGACGCCCGCCTGTGGATCGAAAGATCCCAGGTTCGAATCCTACTCGTGCCACATGAGTTTGTATACCAATCTGACTCATGTATAATAGTTTTCATAGACCACTTTCTTCCGGTGAAGGAAAACATCGTGAGGTAACCTGCACACTGGTTGATTATTAATAACTTGTGTGTGAAATGGAGAAGGCAATGGCGAACCACTCCATTAATAATGCCAAGAAAGTTGTTGTGTGTGTTTCATTCCACGTAATGACCACGACCCTCAGCCATGAGGAATACGACTATGAAGAAGAATATATAAATCATATAATATATACATTTTACCATACTTAGCTCTAGATAGAGGTACTTAGTTAATTATATTTTATTTCTGTTTGAGCGCACATCCAGACTTAACACTCACTAATACGGCTACCAAAGAGAGACATTATTGTGTATATATACACGTATTGTCACTACTGTGGGTATTCACTAATCTACATAATAGTCAGATTGGTATACAAACTCATGTGGCACGAGTAGGATTCGAACCTGGGATCTTTCGATCCACAGGCGGGCGTCTTAACCATTACACCACCACCGCTTTCATACTCTTAATAGTGTGCAAAGTTATCGAGTTAGTTCTATTTAGTTTTGTTTGAAGAAACAGAAGAACAATTTTTGACACTAGCTAACTTGACGTCGAAAGTTGATACCTATTTATCTACCCATGGTTCCTCCATTCTGAATGCTCTCTCCTCTTTGAGATTATTGTAGTTGCCTATAAGTTGTCAACGCATTTTATCCCTTTGCACTTACGGGTTTCCTTATGTGTGCTCAAAGTTTCAAACAGTGATTTTTATTATACCGAAAACCTAAAAATTCGTCGTCATCTCTTTGCGTTTACTTCAATGCTCCTCGGAAACTACACGAGGCTTCCACGGTATCAATTACAGAGTTAATTCTAATGGAGGTTAGCGTCTAATTTCATCTACGTTGACATAATTTTTTGCAGCCTTTTATTTAATTTTAGCATTTACGAATGTATGTCTGTAGTAACCAACGTAAGTCAAGTGATGTATAAAAGTATAGAAAACTAGCGGATGCCCGTGGTTCCGCACCCGGAAAATTTCCTTTGTCAATCTATAGTTCACCAACTACCACCACGCCAAAAATCATGTTAATCCAATGCTCCGTTTTGACGTAACTCACTTCAATTCCCACTATCGAATCGATTCAAAGTGAGACGCATCGAACCAATCACATTGCGGTATGGTTGTCTTGGCGACGCAATGGCGTGCTGTGATTGGTTAGCTGCGTCTCACTGCAAGTCGACTGTGAGATGGTGAGATGCAAATAGCAAAGTCGGATTTACATAGATCTCGGAGATAAATGTATCTTGAAGTCGTAAAATTAAGGACTAGCCATTTGAGAATAGCAATTTTATTAATTCGAAATCGGATGCCAATTTGCGTTAAACCTAATGCGGCTCAATAGTCAATATTGCATTCCGAATAGTAATGTAACTTCACTATAACCACATCTGTAACTTAATAGTTCGCCGGTTGCCACCCAAATGCAGAAATCATTTGTTGATTGGCTCTCGGAGCTTCAACTTGATCAGTTCGGAGATTGCCAATTGCATATAACTTTATCATTTGTCTATCTATCATATACCTAGATGTCTTTTGAGATTGCTTCCTTCAGATCCATAGATAAAACAAATATTCAGATGAATTCTATTTTCAGATATATCAGCATGATTCCTTAACTTTAATCGAATCATTAGACACTACATATCATACAGCGTATTGCTACCTCCCTGAGCATTGCTCCCGTAGGAATATCGGGATAAAAAGTACCCTAAATCATTCAAGAGTAGTGTAGCTTTTTCTGGTGAAATAATTTTGTAAATCAGTTGAGTAGTTCTGTAACAAACGAATGTAACAAAGTCGCTAGTTGCCGGTTGTCTGTTTCTAAGCTTTCTTCATTTAAAACACGCAACTAATTTTGATACAGTTTTCACTGGTTATAGTAACAAAAATGATTTACCAAAGTATATAAAACACACACCTCATATAAGCATACGAGTAAAAAAACACAAGCCGCTTAAGTGAAACGAAAGTTTAAGATCAAGGGGCCTCTAAGTAATCCAAAAATAGTTCGCGGCCCATTGAAAGTTGTTTGAACTTCTTGTAATCGAACAATTTCACTCGATCATTGGAAGGCTTGTGGATTTTTCTTTTGTTTTTAAAGGTATTTTCATAGCTAAAAGTGAGTTTCACCAGTCTACATTGACGTTAAAATTAACCTGCGCAGAAAAACGCACGCCATTTTGTCTACACGGCAGCGGTGCGCACATCATAGTCAATTAAACTTATATTTTAAAATATTCAAGTTAGTCCACAGTACAAAGAAATACAGCAATAAAAATCTATTTGAACCACTTCTGAAGTCTTCTGCGAACCCTCCGGCATAGCTTAAGCCGGATCTCTTGAGCACACCGCGTAAGCTATACTTCTGAATGTCGACACGTTTCGAACTTCACTATAACCACATATCTTTCTTCTCGCACGGTTTTCTTATTTACTTTCTTCTACTTTTTTGTGGCATTTCACGATATGTCAGTAATAAAAAAATATATAAAACTTAATTGTAAGCTAAAGGGGCAATATTGACCTTTCTGTATTATACATTCGTCGAATATTTTGTTATTTAGGGTGAGTTGGATCATATCACAATCTATGTCTGTCTATTTTTTTCATTATTCCGTCTAGGGAAGATATCAGGAAAGGAAGCCCAGTTAGTTTGAGACTATTACCGTCAAATTTCATCACAATCTGTCCAGCGGTTTAGCCATGAAAGCGGAAAAAACAGACGGACAGATAGACAGACACACTTTCGCATTTATAATATTAGTGTGGATTCAAGGGCATGAATAACCACTATCATCTGTTCACTGAGGTGCAGGTATCTCCCGTGAGGCGATGTTATTCAGCACGATAAAAGTTTCCATTTGAGTCGAAAGTAACGAGCCTCTTCTTGGCTGAATGAAGGGTCTCTCTCGTATTCATACGATCCCACGTGATTTAGACGAGACTGGCTGCAAAACAGAGGTGGAAGCGGGAATATTATCCTTGCAAATAATGCCCGTCGCGTCTATCTGTCTGTGTGAACGCGATAAACGATCGAAAAATATCGAAATATCGGTTTTCATCAATTGATATTGTGATTCCTGAGGAAGGTTATATTATACACTGGCTTTAATCCACGGCTTCCCACGGGAGCTGTTATTTTTCCGGGTTTAAAAAGGTACCCTATATCCTTCTACGTACTTCAAACCATATGTATGCAAAATTTCAAGGAAATTCGTTGAGTAGGTAGAGCCTGAAAAGGTAATAAATTAATAAAAACATTTATATGCATAAGTCCTATTTCATATTAACATCAGTTTTATTAATTAAATATATAGTACAGTCAACAGCACTTCAAGTTACCCTGCATGGTGCGGAAATAGCGGCGAGTTTGCAATGAATTTGGGTAGGTTGAAGTACTGTTGACTGTACAAGAATGTTTAGACATTAGTAAAACAAAACAAAAAAAGAATAACGTCAGCTTATAACTTGGGACAGACGGCTTTCAACGCTACCGCGACCTCGCTGAGCGGAATATGAACAGAATGCAATCTCTGGCTCAAAGGTGATGCGCCACACAGCCACCAAACGGCCACAGTTGCAGTATAGCGTAGTAAACACAGGCTAAAGCCTGTTTCTGTCTACTACTGGGTAGAAAGAAAAAAAAAACTAGTCAAGTGCGAGTCGGCCTCGCAGTGTGAGAATTCCGTAAAATTATTTCGTTCATATTAGATAGTTAAATTTATAACTTTAGTGCATTTTCGTTCGCTTTTTGTTTTATTCATTTAACCAATAATAGTTATACAGTTTTCGGTTCTCTGTACGTATTGTAAACACTTTACTTATTGCCTTTTATGATTCTAAGTCACTGGAAAATATTCTTTAGATTGTTATTCCCCTGTGAAATTGCTCACTCTCTCTCCGTACTATTGTCCGCTGCATTCGGGACTGTGACGCCGTGAAGCCTGTGATCAGCGTGACAAAAAAATTGAAGATTCGTGTTTCATTTTTCAACTGGCCACCTGCCTATAAGTCGTAAAATTAATTTTTTTTCTTATCAAGAATTTTCTTTGACACAACTATGAAAAATAATATTATAACTGGACAATGAAAATTTTAATCCAAAAACTGCTCATCTACAAATAAATCGCCGTGGCTCTTCAGTTCGTACGCATAATTTTTGGACATGTTGAAATATTATTGATGGAATCACGAGTATATTTTCCAAAATCCAATTTGATATTGATTAAATCATGACGCCCAACACCGATACCCCAATCTCAATAATAAAATGAAACATGTACATATGAATATAAATCGAGTTTGTTGCAGACGCGACAGCCGCGAAAATATGCTTGACTTACTACAGAAAAATGCACTCGCGGCTTCTGAAACATGCAACCTATATTTATATTTTTGAATGTTCCGACATCTCAAACAGAAACGAATACTTTACAATACAATATAATTATTATAAAGAAGTAAGCGTTTGTGAGTTTGTATGTTTGAGGCGGGTAATCTTCGAAACTACCGAACCGATTTCAAAAATTATTTCACCATTAGAAAGGTATATTATCCAAGATTGCTATAGGCTATATTTTATATCAAAATTCCCACGGGAGCGAAGCCCCGGGAAACATCTAGTACAATATAATTTTTTATTCACTGTCAAAAGAACAACAACTTATTATCAAACACTAGCTTTTGCCCGCGGCTTCGCCCGCATTTATTTTCCTAGGATGAAAGGTACCCTATGTCCTTCTCCACACTTCAAACCATGTATGCAAAATTTCAAGAAGATTGGTTGAGTATATATAGCGTGAAGAGGTAACAAACAAAGTTACTTTCGCATTTATAACATTACTAGCTGCGCCCCGGGTCTTCGCTCCCGTGGGAATTTCGGGATAAAAAGTACCCTATATGTTATTCCTGGTCATATTCCACCCATGTACCAAATTTCATAACAATCCGTCCAGTAGATTTTGCGTGAAAGAGTAACAGACATGTGTGTGTACACACATATATATGTGTCACAAACTCTCGCATAACCTCACAAACTTTCGCATTTATAATATTAGTAGGAAGGATTTAGGATTTTTTCAATAATTAATCGAGGCTTTTTCTTGACACGCAATAAATTGTAGTACAATCGCAATTGAGATTTTTGTCTACTTCATTTGGATTTTTGTCCAATTTATTATATGAAACGTGACGCAAATTATTAAAACCCTTAAATATTGAAATATCCGCGTAGCTAAGCAAATTGTGCTAGTTAATGAAATTCCTCTTTGAAAGAAACCTTCGGCAGCCATTAAAGTGGCTTAATTGGTACCAGGGGAGTAATGAGGACACCTGCCCGCCACGATTTTAAAAAATCAATTCCGCTTTTCTAACCATAAGCAATAATAAGCCTTAACGTCGTTACTATAATGTTTATTTTTCAACGGATTAATTGACGATGGAACATTTTATGAAACCAAGCGAAATTATACTTTAATGTATTGGAAATTAAATTCCTTTTTCAGTGCTATGAAAATTTGTGGATTGGACTAACAGTTTGGTTTGCAATAACAGTCACTGATATTGAATCTGTATGTATGATTCAAAATTTAAATATTTTCCAATGTCTGCTTTTAGAGTTTTTATAATACTAGCTTTTGCCCGCGGCTTCTCCCGCGTAATTTTCCCACGGGTACAGTTTTTTTTCCGGGATGAAAGATACCCTTACTTCACCATAGGTACTTCAAATTATATCCAGATTTCCGATTGCGCTTTTTTTCGGATTACCTTATAAGTGTTGATTGATCTGGCTGAAAACTAATTTATTTCAAAACAAATACATGCCTATAGCAATCTCGGATAATGTAACTTTCTAATGGTGAAAGAATTTTTTAACTTCGTTTTTTAACTTCGGTTTTGTAGCTTCGGAGATTACCCGCCTCAAACTCACAAACGCTTACCTATTTACAATATTTAATTACTTACTTAATAGTATGGATTTTGGTAATTTCAACAATTTTAACATTTCTCAAACTACACAGTATTTAGAATTCCGGGGTCAGCGTAAAATTCGGCTCTGATTTTACAACCGGCCGCCTGTCTGACGTCAGCCCTCCATGGGAATGCTATTGTTGCCAACAGCTGCCTAGGCTATGTGCCTTAGTTACCTGATCCTATTTTAGGGCGGAACTACACGCCACACTATTTTATGGGGATAAGCAGTGGCTCTGTGTCGTCTGTACTGCTTTTATAAATAACTGGAATGACGATCCTAGTTTACTAAGTCGCTCTGTAAAATTCAAAATTATATTTTATCAGTGATGCATAAGATATTAACCATTCAAGGCGATATAAAAGTCATAAAAAAATTTCCGCGAAATTTCGACTCGTCGTTTCTCTTTTTCTCTGCGTGGACACAATTATTTTCGACCGTCTTCCAAGTTCCGTAGAATTTACTTTTTCCTTATTTCTCTAATTTTTTTTGTAGGATACTGAGTAGATGACTGGAGCAACCGAGCCTTTATATATTTTTAACCAGGAATGAAATTATTGACAACTAGAATGAAAGTTTCACGTAGCTTAAAATCTAGCTCAACAAGTGTAGCTTTAAACAAATCATTTACTAAGACCAATTATTTATTTATTTATTCATAGGTACACAAAACAGGAAGTTAGGTCGGTACATGCACATAAAAATATGAAAATTACATATTTTGTACGAATTAATCAAACTGACCAACAATATGTCTGTACATAACATGTTAAATTTTGCTCACATCAAAATACAAAGTGAAAACAACACAAAAAACATATATGGAAAAAGAGGGACACAATACAAAAATGGAAATTTAATCTATAATAATAATTATTAATAATATTTAATAATAATAATTATTATTATTTATTATATTTAAAGAATTTTGTTTTAAAGCCGCTTAATTCCTGTGACTTTTTCTTCTTAGCGTGTCGACTCGGGTGAATTAGACTTAGCCACCATAGTAGTGCCATGCTCTGGGGTAACACCCCACATGGACAGAATATTTCCGAGCTGTCACAATACCCTGTTCATTTTCCCCTAGCTACCTGTAACTTTGAGTTGTAAAAATGAGAGCTTAATTTAGACCGACAAAGTAGACCAACTTTCGGTAACTTTCTCTCGATTTGATTCTCCACTTTATCCCTATAGCCAAGACGTCGGGAGTCCCGTCAGAATAGAAACTCTCAATTGAGTTACACGCGGAAACAGACGCACAGTTCGTTAAACCATAGTTTGGCATTTCACGAAGAGTTATTGGATAATTGGGCTGCTCAAAAACTGGCCCACGGACAAAACGTCTACTTTCAATTTGAATCTTGAATTTTGGTAAGTGTATATTGGCATGCGAATGGTACGTATGGTAGTATGGTTACTACCATACGTACCATTCGCATGGAACGAGATTTGGACATAAGGTACCTTTCATTCATGAGTAATTTATTATTATTTAGGACAAGCGAGATACTACGTTTTATAACTATAATATTTTATTCCAACTATCTCAGTCCCATTTTAATATGAAAAAAAAAAACTATTCCTGAGTGAATTTTTCACGGACGAAGCCGCGGGTAAACAGCTAACAGTATATCTATACATGTAGGTAATGTATGTTTTAGCAGACAGGTTCAAGGGATGTGAAATATTGCGCAACGTCGCGAGCTAATAAAGAACCGGCAGAAAAACCGTTCACCATTAAATCGTGGCTCATTTTTCATTGCCCACTCACGGTACAGTCAGCTGTACTAGCTAAATTCATTGAAAATTCCACTCTATCACTAACATATAAAGTTCCATATAGTGTAACATGTAAACCATGCGTTGAATGTACCCGGTACCCTACTCTGCTGATTGTGAATGTAGTGATTGAATCCGAGGGCTGCTAACCTGCTATTTTTATTTCATTCTTTTTGTTGTCATATTTACTTCAATCAATTCAATTTTTTTTTTCGTCAATCGTAGTATTAACTTCCATATATATTTAGAAAGGGCCCAGCGAACTTGCATATCCACGTTGACAAATCGTATCATAATTATAAATGTAGTAAGTTTATTTGTTACCTTTTCACACCTTATCCAATATAATTGAAATTTCTCATACAAAGAACGAAGCAGACCTTGTGAGATAGGAGGGAATTTCACGCGGGCGAAGCCGCGACCAAATGTTACTATAGTATAAATCTTAATGAAAATGTTGAGGGTCACGTGACGAAAATAATAAAAAGAATCGTCGCCCATGAGATTATCACACAAAAATTGCAACAAACGTCATTGAGATTAATATTTTTCCAGAAAAATAAAACCAATTTCAACGTTTCTTTCAAGACTCAAATCCGTGAAATGAAATTAATAAGCGGATTTAAGTCAAAGAGACGATAATGCATTTGCGACCGCGGCGAATTGAGAAACTCCTTTTTTTTTCAATTCGTATACAAAAACATTAAACACAAAATACGATTTTCGCCACTTGGTACAAATTATGATACAACGCTAAAATTATACTAGACAGATCAATCTGCAATCGTGGCTCAAAAATGTAAGTAGATATACCATACGAGTTTGCGGCGCGGCGTCTGCTGCCGACATCGGCACATCGTTTGACATGCAAATGTCGGACTAGTTTCAATCAGAGCGATAAGGTGATTAAAACCCACCGTCTGTAACAGAATAAATACTTTGAACCGAAGTGCATTTGGTCGGTATCTGATATTCCAACTAATATTATAAATGTGAGAGTATGCTTTATCTACATAACCAGTTTTCTTGAAATTTCTCATACAGTTACGGTATATTACGGCATAATGAGTATGGAGAAGAACATAGGCTACCATTCATTCTGGGAATACATACAGCTCATAAGCGAGGGCGAAGCCTCGGTAAAAATCTTAGTTTAAAAATAACGAACATACGGACAGTTTACGTGTATGTGTGTCCCTTTCCTGTCCATATCCCACCAAGTAGAGGTAAATAGTGTGGAAGAAGATTAAATTAAAACCATTTTAGCAGCGAAATTATTCGCATTTAATATAAATAAATATATGTGGACATATCACACAGATTAAGTTAGCCCCAAAGTTAGAGACTTGTGTTATGAGATACTTAACGATACTATATTTTATATCAAATGCAGGGGTGGTGTAATAGTTAAGACGCCCGCCTGTGGATCGAAAAGTCCCAAGTTCGAATCCTACTCGTACCACATGAGTTTGTATACCAATCTGACTCAAGTAGTTTTCAACGACCACCACTTGCTTCCGGTGAAGGAAAACGTGAGGCACTTTCCTGCACACTGGTTGATTCTTATTAACTTGTGTGTGAAATGGAGAAGGCAATGGCAAACCACTCCATTACTAATGTCAAGAAAGTTGTTGTGTGTGTTTCATTCCACGTAGTAACCACGACCCTCAGCCATGTGGAATACGACTATGAAGAAGATATAGATAAACATCTAAAACCCAAGTCAATCGAAAAAATATCATTTCTGAATAGGAATCGAACACGGGACCTCAGTGTAACAGTCCGACATGATGATCATTAGACCACATAGCTTGTCATTTGTAATATGCTAGTAAATAGTGTAATTCACGGCACAGCCCTGCAAATTCTGGTACAAACGCGTGAAGGCCTGCAAAGGGCGTCTGTCACACGGTCACACCGTTTTGCCGTGGGTGTCACACGTTTGACATGCAAATTTCGCGCGACAACATACGGCCAATTGGTGGTCTCTTTGCTGGTTCACACCAATTTAGTAACAGCTAATTTAACGCTGTAAACCGGTGGATTTTGCGACTTAAACAAAATAAAAGAAGGTATATACCTAGTCATTTCTTTCACGTACGGCTGTGATGACCCATACCAAGATACACGTTAAATTGTAATTATTCGAAACTAGCTTTTGCTCGCGTTCATCAGCATAACGTCATCACAACACGCTAGAAATCATTTTTCCGGGATGAAAGGTATCCTATGTCCTATTTCGTACTTCGATCAACATGTATGCAAATTTCAACGAAATCTATTGAGTAGATATAACGTGAAAAAGTAACAAATATCTGAACTAACTTTCTCATATATTATATTAGTTAGAATTAGAAGATTTACCTCTGATTTTACAACATGACGGCTCTTTGGGAATATTGTTGTTACATAATAAACTGTCAAGGTTTCTGTTATCCCTTAGTCGCCTTATACAACATCAACAGGAGGATATGGAGAGAACAACATACGACAGCTTCGACATAATGAAATAATATTGACCAATCTCTAACTTGGCATAGCGCGTGTGAATCGCAACTGGTGATAATGGGAAATCCGTGGAAATCCCCTCATTGTTCCATAGAACAAAGGCAAGAAACTGTCTAGATCCCAGACGTATAGGTCTAACGTTTGTTCTAGACTAGAAATTCATTTTAATACAGTGTAGGTTCAGGGAAATCTGAATACAATATCAGCTATTGTCAAAATATATGTTAATACATTAAACTGTCAAAATATATGGTACATATGCAAAAGTCACGCTCTCTTCCCGAATACTGTGAGTATTCGGAGCTGGTTAAATATTTCTACATATTTGAAAATCTATACTATTATTATAAAGAGGTAAGCGTTTGTGAGTTTGTATGTTTGAGGCGAACTAATACAAACTACTGAACCGATGTCAAAAATTCTTCCACCATTAGAAAGGTACAGGTAAAGGTTGTTATAAGCTACATTTTATCTCAAAATTCCGACGGGAGCGAAGTCCCTAAAATCTAGTGTGAAAATAATAGTTCAAATAATCAATCAAGATAATGATTGATTACTATTATTATAAATGTGAAAGTAAGTTTGTTACCCATACGCGCTATATCATATACTCAACCAATCTTCTTGAAATTTGTCATAAATCTATCTAGTTTATAGGGAGAAGGACATAGGTGACCCGCGTAAAATTTCCACTGGAACAGTTTTCTTTCCGGGATAAAAAGTACTACATCCCGGAAAAATAACTATTCCAGTGGAAAATTTACGCGGGTGGCTAGTTACTCATAAAAATGATATAACATATTTTAAGCTAAAGGATGTTTTGTCTCACTTCACTTCACTATCGCACTTTGCAAAATTTGGCATTAACTTCTGTTAACGCCAAATTTTGTCGTTTTGCAAAGTGCGATAGTGACAAAACGTACTTTAAGTTAAAGTATGCTGTAGCTTATTTATGATATTATATCATTGGGTTAATTCATAGCCGTGCTCAGAAAGACAAATTCATTATTTTAGCTTGGAGCTCATGTAAGTACACATTATCTCTGTATACAGACATACATATTTGCTCCACCCGGTACTAAACCACTCCCACCCAAACATACATGCACGAACTATCGATAATACTGTCGATATCTCGAAAACCGATAGGGTCACCCTACTACCAGAACAGACTTAATCCTCGCAGTGTTGCGTCAACATTGTGTACGCAGTATGGAATTAGTAGGTACTCCGTACGAGTATTTACAAAATCAGACAATATGACAAGGGATTACCAAGACAGTGGTAATAATACATACATACAACGATACAGTATAAATGTATGAGATTTTTATAACAATTTTTATAGTGCACTAGATTTTGCACGCGGCTTCATCCGTGTGAATTTCCTACGAGAATTGTTTATTTTTCCGGGAAGAAAGGTACCCTATGTCTTTCTCTATACCTCAAACTACATGTATGTACAAATTTCAAGAAGATTCGTTGAGTAAATAGAGCTTGAAGAGTTAACAAACAAACTTACTTTTGCATTTAAATTCAAATTCAAATTCAAATTCAAATCATTTATTCAGAAATTAGACCTTCACAGGCACTTTTTCTCGTCAATCTTTAAATTTATAGTTATTTCTCACAAGCTAGAAACTACTGGCATTTCGGAACGACCACTGCTGAGAAGAAATGCCGAAAGAAACTCATTTGAACAGTGTTGGTCCCTATCATGCCAGATCGGCTTACCATTATTGTTTCTTACAAAAAAAATTTTTTTTCTTTTCTTTCTAATAATATATAAAAGTACATAATGTACATAGTCAAAAGGTATATCAAAACAGGTTATGATCGTGATCCGAGTGCTGATTATAATATATATATATATATATATATCGATGTGAAACACAATTAACTTACATGAAAATATATGAGAAACGAGATGACCAGTTCCCTGGTAAAATATGTAGACAAGTGTTAGTTGTCGTACTCCTAGTGGGGAGCGGCTGGTGTTCTGAGATACAGGCTCTGCTTAGTTCAGACACCAGTCTCTCACAATCTTATTTCGTATTCATGACAATAATTCTATTAATCATATTTAGGAACACTGTTCTAGAAAGATTGTGGAGACAAATAAAGACTTTAGAATTTGAATAATATTAGTTAGGCTCCGCTCAGGCAAAACCATAATAAATTATTATCTAAATCTTCCTCTTGAATCACTCTACGTATTTAAAAACTCGCATCAAAATCCGTTGCGTAGTTTTAAAGATTTAAAGCTCACAATTAGACAGACAGCGGGATGCGACTTTATTTCATACGATGTTAGTGATGACGTGTGTGTGTGTGTGTATCCCACTAATATTATGAATACGAAACTTTGTAAGGTGTGTGTGTATGTTTGTTAGTCTTACACGCAAAATCTGTGGTCGGATTATGAAATTTTACACTGGTGGAATGTAAACTGGAATAACACTTAGATTACTTTATATCCCGAAATTCCCACGGGAGCGAAGCCTCTAGGCCAACTATTATTATATACATTACAATATTGCCTATTTAGTTTTTGAGTTTAATACACAATATCCATATGTTTAATACACAATATGTTCCACACAATATTAATATGGGATGGATGTACCACAATACTCGATATGTAAACAAACATCAACATCTCGATATTTAGCAGACGCGTGAAGTTCTGCTTACAGTAATTTATTCAGTCAAGACGACTGCTGCAGACTTCGGTTTTGCATCAAACTGAATATTAATGGTTGCATTGAACATAATAATAATGATAAGCCCGCAGGGCAGCTTGTGGCGAGCTGTTGGGGAGTAGCGACCCCACGGACCTGAGTGCTCCCGGGGGAGGCCCCTGTTCCTCACCTCCGCCTTCCTTCCCCAAGGTCGGAGTGGAAACCGAGAGGTAACATGACCCCTACCTCTGGCTTGCCTTCATCGGCCGGCCAGAGTGGAGTCGCGAGAGCTATATGCTCGAAGGGTGGAAGTGTAAAATGTCATAACGCCGGGGGCGTCTGACTGGATCACCACGATTTCGCGCCCCGCAGACTCACATCTCTACACCCTTAGCCGCCCACGCCAATGTTGCCCCTTTGTCGCCCATCGCGGCGACTGATGAGGGGCTCATCCAGTGAGCGGCGAGTCACCACCGCCACTGAATAGTCAGTTATCATGATTATGGCAGGTGACCGAATTCTTTGCAATAGCCCATTCTCAGTCCATCCAAATGTCATTCTATAGACCAGTACTTCTATCCATTATTCTGCAATAGTTCACACTCCCGCCGAGACCTGCTCATGGGCATATCATTTTATTGGTATATCCGCGAGCGGGTTTTGGCGGGAGACTTACACAACATCAAAACTTTCCAAAGGGCCTCTACGTGTTGGATCCATATCCCCACGCAAGCCTCTCAAAGGACCGGACTTAGTGCCGTGAATTTATAAAAGGAGATACATAATAATAATAATAATAATAACTTTATTTCAGACACATTCAAATTACATAGTCCAGAGTTGTTAGTAAAGTCTTGTCTTGTCTTAAATGTTAATAACAATTGGACACATTATTATTTAAACTAGAATGGAGCTGTGTCCAGTGACATAAAAAGGGCCCACCCACCCACCCTGCCAGCAATAACATTGAGAAGGCGGGTGGGGAATAATATGATCGGATTTTAGATCTGAGATTAGATTTTTTACCTCCTCCAGAGGAAATATGACGACGATGGATTGACGACTTCTGTGGCCTAAAAGTCATGCCGGACTGCTACACTGGGAGTCCTGGGTTCGATCCCGTCAGGGCAGCATATTTTTTTGCCCCTTTTACTAGTACCAGGCGGAAACAGCATCGTAATAACAACTTATATTATATATAGTTTATTTATTTGTTTGTTACCTCTTCACGCTCAATCTACTCAACCAATCTTCTTGAAATTTTGCGTACATGTAGTTTGAAATATGGAGAAGGACATAGGGTACATTTCATCCCGGAAAATTAACTAAGCTAGTAATGAATATTCTGAAAAGGATAACCTAAAAAATCATTGAAGTATCGATCTGCTTTACAATAATATTTCAATCAAATAAAATACGCCTTCATACCTTTCATATACATAAGCTGTAATTTAGTAATAATTAAATATTACAGCGCTAATAAACTTTATCCTAATCATAAGAAAATATTTGTTCAGTAAAACACAATGGTATATTTGTAGCTAATTATTTTTTTTATAGCAACCGAATCAAGGTCAATCACGACATTTAGTCACGGCAGCCGTGAAATTCCACAATTTTATTATAATTAGCTTTCCAAATGATTCGATAAAAGGGCTTGTAACTATGAAAATGTGGACATTGCTATATCTATTACCTACATTAATGGAAATGTATAAAAAATGGGAAAAACGTATTTTTGTTTTGGAGAATCGAAAATGATACGGATAAAATATCATTATAGTTATCTACTAGCTTTTGCCCTTCGTCTTGCTTCGTCTGCGTGACTTTCTAAATAAAGAATGAAAGTAAAATCTGCCATTTTATTGCGTACTAGATGTTGCCCGGGGCTTTGCTCCCGTGAGAATTTTGAAATAATATATAACCTATAGCAATCTTGGATAATGTACCATTCTAATGGTGAAAGAATTTTTGAAATCGTTTGATAGTTTCGGATATTACCCTCAAACATACAAACTCATAAACTCTTAACTCTTTATAATAATAGTATAGATGTACAGTCAACACCGTATGAATTACCGAGGTATTAAGATCCAGGTAGAATAATTAGACTTGCGTTCTACTGTATATTCTTATTAGTCTTCATAGACCACCACTTGCTCCGGTGAAGGAAAACATCGTGAGGAAGCTTGGTGGACAGTTTAGTACACTAGTGTCTATGCGATCGCCTGCCTCTAGATGGTGGGGCAGGTAGTCGTAAAAGTCATGTCAGGTGCCTTTAGGCGACTTGAATCTGACACCAGTGTTAGCAATAATACACACGATATGATGATGAGTATATATAATAAACTCATACTGCAGATAGATGGTAATAAGAACTGTTTGCAACAATCAGTCAATGCATCGCATTTACCGAGTTTCATATAAAGTTTAATGGATAAAGTTGGACATTTTAGTGCTAAACTATTGTCCTATTGCCTAGTGATGCCGTCCGACTTTGTCGGAATACTCCATCCATAAAACGTGCTAGTGGTCGAGCGATTAAATCAAACGCCTTAATTTGTTACTAGCCACTGTTGCCAGCGGCTTCGTCCACGACAAGAAATATAATAATCAATAAGTATATATTTATTTGTTTATGACTTGAGAAGACGAAGTATTATTTGAGCTTCGTTGTCTGCCAATTTAAAAAGAAAAGAAAAATTGTTTACTTGATTACATTACAAACATAAATCAAAATGTAAAATTTATATAAAAACACAAAAAATATATATTAACTTGTTTCTTTACTGAATAATATAAATAAATAATAAATAAATAAATTTAACAAAACCCAAGAGCTTCTTTTAACGTAACTCTGGACGACAGAAAGTATTGTGGGCGAAGGGCGGGTTAACATTTCACTTCTCACCATCGAATCGATTCGAAACGAGACACAGCGAACCAATCACATTGCGCCATTGTGACGCAACGACAACCACACTGCAATGCCATTGGTTCGATGCGTCACACTTCGTGTCACTTCGCCCTCTGGTGTGATTAAATAAAATTCTTTAATGAAAGCAATGTTCATTCGGAACAGCTATGTATTCTAATTTAAAAACGAAATTTCTTACTTAACAAATAAAAATGATAGATGACTTCAAAAGCATTTTACCATTAGACGAATATAAGTTTTGTAACGCCTACAAAGCATACCACTTAAACACACCATTAGAAATGCAAAACAACTCGAAAAGGATCACCAAGTTAGATTGGCAAATGTAAATAGCGATGATAGAGAAAACCAGCTGCATCGTGAAATACGATTAGGAGATGATGGTAAGCCCCCTGGGCTTCCTAACGCGATCCACTTTACGACCTAAACTGAACTGCATCGCAAATTCGTACCATCGACTTAATTTTTTGTCTGAATGCGATTCATTGCAGGTTCCTAAATCGAACTGAGTTGCATTGATGGTAGGCCTACTGGTATTGAACATTTCGTCATATAATTTTCCAACAACTGAATAGGAATAGCAATAGGAATAGGAAAATAATTTTCGGAAGATAAGTCGACAGAAATGATAACAGCAGGCCTACCATCAACTTTTACACAACGTTTCCAACTCAATTCAATTTAGGAACCTGAAATGAATCGCATTCATACAAAAAATTAAGTCTAATATACGAATTTGCGATGCAGTTCAATTTAGGTCGTAAAGTGGATCACGTTAAGAGATGATAGTAAGCCCACAAATACTATATAACTATCCTTAGCCTTGTATATTATAAAACAAGGCCCTCTGCCGCGATTGTTTATATATCTGTCTGTTTGTGATAAACTCAAAAACGACGGCACGGATTTTCATGCAGTTTTCACCAAAAGATAGTGTGATTCCTGAATAAGGTTTGTTTTTCCCTAGTACATATTATAAAAATGTAATTAGGCTATGTTTGTACATAGGTAATGCAGTTTTTATAGCTGCATAGGGGATAGTCCAACTTAAAACAAGAAATCTGGTTTGGGTTTCATCGCGATACGTTGTTTATAACCCGAGATATTAACAATAATAAATTATTAGCGGACGCAAGAAATTAACGCGGGAAATTAGAGCGATGGCATTAATTCAGCACTTCATTTAAACTATTAAGAGAAGTACTGTGTTTTTTGCCATTATCATCTATCCAATTAACATATACCTATATAATTAATAAATAAATATATTAGGACAAATCACACAGATTGAACTAGCCCGAAATGAGTTCTAAACTTGTGTTACGAGATATTAACTCAACGATACTATATTTTACAACATATACATATATAGATAAACATCCAAGAACCGGGCCAATCAGAAAAAGATCATTTTCCATCATGACCAGGGATCGAACCCGGGACCTCTCGGTTCAAAGGCAAGCATATATAATTTATCTTTCAGTTTTTTCCGCAGGTTGGCGAATTGAGCTTAATACTCGTAAGTACTAAGCTTGACAACAATTCGAGGATAGAACTTGAAGCTTGACGTGTGTACTATCGATGTTCCAGAACTGAACTTCGTATCGATTAGTGTCGTTATATTTGCGTCAGCGGCAGCCTTCCAGTACCTTGGCTTTTTAATCGAACCATTGATTCTCGCTTACAACGAAGAAAAACACAATATATATATATATATATAATTGACGACCTCGGTGGCGCAGAGTCCCGGGTTCAATCCTCGGTCGGGTAATGATGGAAAATGATCTTTTTCTGATTGGCCCGTGTCTTGGATGTTTATCTATATATGTATTTGTTATAAAATATAGTATCGTTGAGTTAGTATCCCAAAACACAAGTCTCGAACTTACTTTGGGGCTAGCTCAATCTGTGTGATTTGTCCTAATATATTTATTTATTACTTATTTATTTATTATAATTATATTTATCTTAATGGTTTTTGTCATCCAAGAATATTATCTATAATATTATCTATAATTAATCTCTATATTATTTATAATATTATCGAATAAAAACCAAGCCTTGAGGATGGAGTATATATGAACTGAACTTCGTAATGAGTTATATCTGTTGTATGTACCTAATAGGAGCCTTTTACAACGTAAATGTCAACCACGAAAACTGTTCCTCATACACGTACACAGACAGTATCCCATGCACAGTCTCCGCTGTGCATGGGATACTGTCTGTGAGATTGACGAATGTGAGTCAAAGTGTTTAGGATGATAATATTGTGTTTCTATAAGAAATTTTTGTAAGTGCCTAATTTTTTTAAAGGATACATATTGTGTACCGTTGTATTTAGCTAAATAAAGAAATAAACGTCGCAGCCAACTGGTTAAAATAGCCGTTCAATCAAACAGCTAGACTCTTTGACTGAACAACGCCGTTCAACCACACGTCTAGCTTTTTAATTGAACATTTTGGGCGTTCAAAACGTTCAACACTACAGCTGTTAGCCAAGAGAACTGATGTACAATATGAATGGCAATAATCGATTTGAATTGAATTATTTCAAAAGCCGCCGCCTGTATGATTTTTGATTGTTTCAAGATATACTTATTTCGGAAAGAGACAGAAAGATTTAAAGAGATAGAAATTATGTAGGCACATTCGAGGGATTCGAATGAAACAAAATTTAAACAAATATTCGTGGAGAAATTACGGGATTATGAAATGACATCACCAAGGTATTTATTGGAATTCCATAAATAATTTCATTTTTAATTATTTCATCCAACTTTTGGTGGTCACCTCTTAAACTTAACTAAGAACAATCTCCCAAGAAATTACAAAAATTTTCTCTGTTTTTCTTTCAAATTTCGTACTTATAGTTTGCAAACTAAACTCGTAATATAATATTTCAACTATATGATAAGAAACTGTTAAATTGTGATCCAAAAGAGGAATTCGGGAAACTATCCGAGACGCATGTGAAACTCGCCGGAGCTCGGCGACTATTCGCTAATTTGATAAAGAAGAAGTAGCAAACAAAATTCCGCTCTCTCGAAAACGTTAACTTTGTACAAACTCAGTTCATAAAAGTCACCTGGAGACCAATAGATAAACCAGAATTCACTACATATAAAATAACCTGCCTCTATTAAAAGAAATATTAATTACTATAGAAAGGAATATTATATTTACTAGATATACTGTTTTTCTTCATTGCGTGTCGATGGCATTTAATAACGGGAGGTTAAATCGAGCATGTCTCACCGGCACAGATTATATTTATACCGGTCCACCTGAGTCGGAAGCGGTATTGGTGTAATGGTTGACGCCAGTCTGTGGATCGAAAAGTTTCAGGTTCATATATTACTCGTGCCATATAGAGTTTGTATACCAATATGACATGTAGTAATTTTCATAGACCATCACTTGCTTTCGGTGAACGAAAACATCGTGAGGAAACCTGTTGCCTGGTGGACAGTTTAGTTCACTGGTGTGTATGCGACTACCTGCCACTAGATGGCGGTAAGTAGTCGTAAAAGACATATAAGATGCCTTTAAGCGACTTGAATAAAATCTGACACACGGGTAAGTAATAACACACTCGATATGATGATAATGACCTGAGTCGCAATCTGTTAAGCGACTTCCAGACAGTCCGTGGTCGTCTACTCTTTACGTGCCAAATATAACTTTGCAGTTGACGAAAAAAAAATTTTGTAGTTCTCTCCCATCCTTAAAATCTGGCTTTGTTATTACCTATCTTGTAATCTATTATCTATTGTACTATATCTTGTAATCTGCCGCTGCAATTCGAATCGATGCACGATGTGATAAAAAAATAAATTCGCTGTAGAGACCGCATTACAAAAGATGTGTCCCTACTGTTGCTGATAATAACAACTAAGCCTGTCTAACTAAGACTTCTTTCGTGGTCTATACATCTCTTTTAATCCTCCATCCTCCATCCCTTTCTGTTGCAGTGAGAGCTTCCAGAGTAGTTTTGATTCTTTCATTTCCTGCTCAAAATTTTAAGGTCTAGGTCAAACACTCGTGGTACAATAAACATTATGGCGTGAGCACGCCCGTCACCTTGGTTTTGTCCAAATTGCCCTTTTCTTAAGTATATCGCCGCCAATTTGAGTATATTGGGCGACTTCCTTAAATACCACTTAACATGAACAGTATTGTGTTTATGTAATTCAGCAGGTTTCTATTCCAAGCGATGGATAGAATATACATTTTGTTTATGGATCTGTTACAATCTATACATTGATTCTTCTTCCTCCATTTCTATCCGTCAGCTGGTTCAGCGGCGTATGAGCTCGCTAGCTTGAGCTTGATCGTAATGTATTCGCGTCAAAGTGTTCGAGCGAGTTTAGAATTTTAAAATTTATGACAGTAGATCCAAATGTGCCAGCGCAGGTGAAATACATCGAAAGAGATTCCAAACGAAGCGTAGCTGCGTTACACTAACTATCCTATATATCCTATAGTCCTATCTATCAAAATTTTTCTGTTAAATAAAAGCTATACAAAAGGCTTTTTGTGAGTCCTGAATCTGATGGCGACCTCTCAAATACACACCGCATTATCTTATCATACTTGTGTATGTATGTATGTTCAGTGGAAACTGTGTAATTACCCGGCGACAGTGCGGGTGTGCACGAACCAAAATAACGCGTCCGCCCTACATACTGAGCGGGGTTGGACGAGGCCAATACATAGGCGACAGAGATTTGTTATTTTTATGACATAGCTTTTGTTTTTTAAAGTGAAAACTTCTTTAGCGGTGGCATTGTGTACTTTTAGTGATGTGTAAAAAATGAAATTCGCGTCAGGACACGCGACTTGATCGAAAATTCGTAAGACGACAAAAATGCACAACGTTAATATTCATGTTTTCACTCCTGGAGTGCAACACGTTTTTTTTTAATACATATATAATGATCACTTGATGTTCACACTAAGGACAGGATTGTCTATAGTGCCTCGATTCTACGCGACCGTCGATAGCGTAGAATTAAAAAATTAACACTATAAAACCTGTGTGCATTACAGCAGCTGTTCACTTTATGTTTATTTCTTGCATAATAATATATTAACTTTAGTACCTGATATTTTTAACGTTAACTTTTAACAGGATTAATATTTTTTTTACAAATTTCCACAATCTTCCATAGACAACCAGGGAGGTAGGGAGGCTTGTAAAAATTTGTACCATTCTAATGGTGAAAGAATTTTTGAAATCGTTTGATAGTTTCGGATATTACCCTCAAACATACAAACTCATAAACTCTTAACTCTTTATAATAATAGTATAGATGTAAAGTCAACACCGTATTTATTACCGAGGTATTAAGATCCAGGTAGGATAATTAGACTTGCGTTCTACTGTATATTCTTATTAGTCTTCATAGACCACCACTTGCTCCGGTGAAGGAAAACATCGTGAGGAAGCTTGGTGGACAGTTTAGTACACTAGTGTCTATGCGATCGCCTGCCTCTAGATGGTGGGGCAGGTAGTCGTAAAAGTCATGTCAGGTGCCTTTAGGCGACTTGAATCTGACACCAGTGTTAGCAATAATACACACGATATGATGATGAGTATATATAATAAACTCATACTGCAGATAGATGGTAACAAGAACTGTTTGCAAGAATCAGTCAATGCATCGCATTTACCGAGTTTCATATAAAGTTTAATGGATAAAGTTGGACATTTTAGTGCTAAACTATTGTCCTATTGCCTAGTGATGCCGTCCGACTTTGTCGGAATACTCCATCCATAAAACGTGCTAGTGGTCGAGCGATTAAATCAAACGCCTTAATTTGTTACTAGCCACTGTTGCCAGCGGCTTCGTCCACGACAAAAAATATAATAATCAATACGTATATATTCATTTGTTTATGACTTAAGAAGACGAAGTATTATTTGAGCTTCGTTGTCTGCCAATTTTAAAAGAAAAGAAAAATTGTTTATTTGATTACATTACAAACATAAATCAAAATGTAAAATTTATATAAAAACACAAAAAATATATATTAACTTGTTTCTTTACTGAATAATATAAATAAATAAATTTAACAAAACCCAAGAGTTTCTTTCAACGTAACTCTGGACGACAGAAAGTATTGTGGGCGAAGGGCGGGTTAGCATTTCACTTCTCACCATCGAATCGATTCGAAACGAGACACAGCGAACCAATCACATTGCGCCATTGTGACGCAACGACAACCACACATGCAATGTCATTGGTTCGATGCGTCACACTTCGAGTCACGTGAGAAGTGAAAATGCAAACCCGCACTTCGCCCTCTGGTGTGATTAAATAAAATTCTTTAATGAAAGCAATGTTCATTCGGAACAGCTATGTATTCTAATTTAAAAACGAAATTTCTTACTTAACAAATAAAAATGATAGATGACTTCAAAAGCATTCTACCATTAGACGAATATAAGTTTTGTAACGCCTACAAAGCATACCACTTAAACACAGCATTAGAAATGCAAAACAACTCGAAAAGGATCACCAAGTTAGATTGGCAAATGTAAATACCGATGATAGAGAAAACCAGCTGCATCATTAAATACAATTAGGTGATGATGGTACGAGTAAGCCCCCTGGGCTTCATTTTCCATCATGACCGGGGATCGAACCCGGGACCTCTCGGTTCAGAGGCAAGCATATATAATTTATCTTTCAGTTTTTCCCGCCGGTTGGCGGATTGAGCTTAATACTCGTAAGTACTAAGCTTGACAACAATTCGAGGTTAGAACTTGAAGCTTGACGTGTGTACTATCGATGTTCCAGAACTGAACTTCGTATCGATTAGTGTCGTTATATTTGCGTCAGCGGCAGCCTTCCAGTATCTTGGCTTTTTAATCGAACCATTGATTCTCGCTTACAACGAAAAAAAACACAAGCACTTGCCTCTGAACCGAGAGGTCCCGGATTCGATCCTCGGTCGGGTAATGATGGAAAACTTACTTTGGGGCTAGCTCAATCTGTGTGATTTGTCCTAATATATTTATTTATTATTTATTTATTATAATTGTATTTATCTTAATGGTTTTTGTCATCCAAGAATATTATCTATAATATTATCTATAATTAATCTCTATATTATTTATAATATTATCGAATAAAAACCAAACCTTGAGGATGGAGTATATATGAACTGAACTTCGTAATGAGTTATATCTGTTGTATGTACCTAATAGGAGCCTTTTACAACGTAAATGTCAACCACGAAAACTGTTCCTCATACACGTACAAAGACAGTATCCCATGCACAGTCTCCGCTGTGCCGCATGCCAGCGGATCTCAACGCATTCCTGAACCAGGAACCTGAGTGTGATGTGTTCGTGGATGGATGGCAGACGCTTGTCAGGAATTGTTTGCAGTTTTGTGACATTGACGAATGTGAGTCAAAGTGTTTAGGATGATAATATTGTGTTTCTATAAGAATTTTTTGTAAGTGCCTAATTTTTTTAAAGGATACATATTGTGTACCGTTGTATTTAGCTAAATAAATAAATAAACGTCGCAGCCAACTGGTTAAAATAGCCGTTCAATCAAACAGCTAGACTCTTTGACTGAACAACGCCGTTCAACCACACGTCTAGCTTTTTAATTGAACATTTGAGGCGCTCAAAACGTTCAACACTACAGCTGTTAGCCAAGAGAACTGATGTACAATATGAATGGCAATAAACTATTTGAATTGAATTATTTCAAAAGCCGCCGCCTGTATGATTTTTGATTGTTTCAAGATATACTTATTTCGGAAAGAGATAGAAATTATGGAGGCACATTCGAGTGATTCGAATGAAACAAAATTTAAACAAATATTCGTGGAGAAATTACGGGATTATGAAATGACATCACCAAGGTATTTATTGGAATTTCATAAATAATTTCATTTTCAATTATTTCATCCAACTTTTGGTGGTCACCTCTTAAACTTAACTAAGAACAATCTCCCAAGAAATTACAAAAAAGTTTCTCTGTTTTTCTTTCAAATTTCGTACTTATAGTTTGCAAACTAAACTCGTAATATAATATTTCAACTATATGATAAGAAACTGTTAAATTGTGATCCAAAAGAGGAATTCGGGAAACTATCCGAGACGCATGTGAAACTCGCCGGAGCTCGGCGACTATTCGCTAATTTGATAAAGAAGTAGCAAACAAAATTCCGCTCTCTCGAAAACGTTAACTTTGTACAAACTCAGTTCATAAAAGTCACCTGGAGACCAATAGATAAACCAGAATTCACTACATATAAAATAACCTGCCTCTATTAAAAGAAATATTAATTACAATAGAAAGGAATATTATATTTACTAGATATACTGTTTTTCTTCATTGCGTGTCGATGGCATTTAATAACGGGAGGTTAAATCGAGCATGTCTCACCGGCACAGATTATATTTATACCGGTCCACCTGAGTCGGAAGCGGTATTGGTGTAATGGTTGACGCCAGTCTGTGGATCGAAAAGTCTCAGGTTCATATTCTACTCGTGCCATATAGAGTTTATATACCAATATGACATGTAGTAATTTTCATAGACCATCACTTGCTTTCGGTGAACGAAAACATCGTGAGGAAACCTGTTGCCTGGTGGACAGTTTAGTTCACAGTTTAGTGTGTATGCGACTACCTGTCACTAGATGGCGGTAAGTAGTCGTAAAAGACATATAAGCTGCCTTTAAGCGACTTGAATAAAATCTGACACACGGGTAAGTAATAACACACTCGATATGATGATGATGACCTGAGTCGCAATCTGTTAAGCGACTTCCAGACAGTCCGTGGTCGTCTACTCTTTACGTGCCAAATATAACTTTGCAGTTGACGAAAAAAAAATTTTGTAGTTCTCTCCCATCCTTAAAATCTGGCTTTGTTATTACCTATCTTGTAATCTATTATCTATTGTACTATATCTTGTAATCTGCCGCTGCAATTCGAATCGATGCTGTAGAGAATCGCTGTAGAGACCGTATTACAAAAGATGTGTCCCTACTGTTGCTGATAATAACAACTAAGCCTGTCTAACTAAGACTTCTTTCGTGGTCTATACATCTCTTTTAATCCTCCATCCTCCATCCCTTTCTGTTGCAGTGAGAGCTTCCAGAGTAGTTTTGATTCTTTCATTTCCTGCTCAAAATTTTAAGGTCTAGGTCAAACACTCGTGGTACAATAAACATTATGGCGTGAGCACGCCCGTCACCTTGGTTTTGTCCAAATTGCCCTTTTCTTAAGTATATCGCCGCCAATTTGAGTATATTGGGCGACTTCCTTAAATACCACTTAACATGAACAGTATTGTGTTTATGTAATTCAGCAGGTTTCTATTCCAAGCGATGGATAGAATATACATTTTGTTTATGGATCTGTTACAATCTATACATTGATTCTTCTTCCTCCATTTCTATCCGTCAGCTGGTTCAGCGGCGTATGAGCTCGCTAGCTTGAGCTTGATCGTAATGTATTCGCGTCAAAGTGTTCGAGCGAGTTTAGAATTTTAAAATTTATGACAGTAGATCCAAATGTGCCAGCGCAGGTGAAATACATCGAAAGAGATTCCAAACGAAGCGTAGCTGCGTTACACTAACTATCCTATATATCCTATAGTCCTATCTATCAAAATTTTTCTGTTAAATAAAAGCTATACAAAAGGCTTTTTGTGAGTCCTGAATCTGATGGCGACCTCTCAAATACACACCGCATTATCTTATCATACTTGTGTATGTATGTATGTTCAGTGGAAACTGTGTAATTACCCGGCGACAGTGCGGGTGTGCACGAACCAAAATAACGCGTCCGCCCTACATACTGAGCGGGGTTGGACGAGGCCAATACATAGGCGACAGAGATTTGTTATTTTTATGACATAGCTTTTGTTTTTTGAAGTGAAAACTTCTTTAGCGGTGGCATTGTGTACTTTTAGTGATGTGTAAAAAATGAAATTCGCGTCAGGACACGCGACTTGATCGAAAATTCGTAAGACGACAAAAATGCACAACGTTAATATTCATGTTTTCACTCCTGGAGTGCAACACGTTTTTTTTTAATACATATATAATGATCACTTGATGTTCACACTAAGGACAGGATTGTCTATAGTGCCTCGATTCTACGCGACCGTCGATAGCGTAGAATTAAAAAATTAACACTATAAAACCTGTGTGCATTACAGCAGCTGTTCACTTTATGTTTATTTCTTGCATAATAATATATTAACTTTAGTACCTGATATTTTTAACGTTAACTTTTAACAGGATTAATATTTTTTTTACAAATTTCCACAATCTTCCATAGACAACCAGGGAGGTAGGGAGGCTTGTAAAAATTTGTACCATTCTAATGGTGAAAGAATTTTTGAAATCGTTTGATAGTTTCGGATATTACCCTCAAACATACAAACTCATAAACTCTTAACTCTTTATAATAATAGTATAGATGTAAAGTCAACACCGTATTTATTACCGAGGTATTAAGATCCAGGTAGGATAATTAGACTTGCGTTCTACTGTATATTCTTATTAGTCTTCATAGACCACCACTTGCTCCGGTGAAGGAAAACATCGTGAGGAAGCTTGGTGGACAGTTTAGTACACTAGTGTCTATGCGATCGCCTGCCTCTAGATGGTGGGGCAGGTAGTCGTAAAAGTCATGTCAGGTGCCTTTAGGCGACTTGAATCTGACACCAGTGTTAGCAATAATACACACGATATGATGATGAGTATATATAATAAACTCATACTGCAGATAGATGGTAACAAGAACTGTTTGCAAGAATCAGTCAATGCATCGCATTTACCGAGTTTCATATAAAGTTTAATGGATAAAGTTGGACATTTTAGTGCTAAACTATTGTCCTATTGCCTAGTGATGCCGTCCGACTTTGTCGGAATACTCCATCCATAAAACGTGCTAGTGGTCGAGCGATTAAATCAAACGCCTTAATTTGTTACTAGCCACTGTTGCCAGCGGCTTCGTCCACGACAAAAAATATAATAATCAATACGTATATATTCATTTGTTTATGACTTAAGAAGACGAAGTATTATTTGAGCTTCGTTGTCTGCCAATTTTAAAAGAAAAGAAAAATTGTTTATTTGATTACATTACAAACATAAATCAAAATGTAAAATTTATATAAAAACACAAAAAATATATATTAACTTGTTTCTTTACTGAATAATATAAATAAATAAATTTAACAAAACCCAAGAGTTTCTTTCAACGTAACTCTGGACGACAGAAAGTATTGTGGGCGAAGGGCGGGTTAGCATTTCACTTCTCACCATCGAATCGATTCGAAACGAGACACAGCGAACCAATCACATTGCGCCATTGTGACGCAACGACAACCACACATGCAATGTCATTGGTTCGATGCGTCACACTTCGAGTCACGTGAGAAGTGAAAATGCAAACCCGCACTTCGCCCTCTGGTGTGATTAAATAAAATTCTTTAATGAAAGCAATGTTCATTCGGAACAGCTATGTATTCTAATTTAAAAACGAAATTTCTTACTTAACAAATAAAAATGATAGATGACTTCAAAAGCATTCTACCATTAGACGAATATAAGTTTTGTAACGCCTACAAAGCATACCACTTAAACACAGCATTAGAAATGCAAAACAACTCGAAAAGGATCACCAAGTTAGATTGGCAAATGTAAATACCGATGATAGAGAAAACCAGCTGCATCATTAAATACAATTAGGTGATGATGGTACGAGTAAGCCCCCTGGGCTTCATTTTCCATCATGACCGGGGATCGAACCCGGGACCTCTCGGTTCAGAGGCAAGCATATATAATTTATCTTTCAGTTTTTCCCGCCGGTTGGCGGATTGAGCTTAATACTCGTAAGTACTAAGCTTGACAACAATTCGAGGTTAGAACTTGAAGCTTGACGTGTGTACTATCGATGTTCCAGAACTGAACTTCGTATCGATTAGTGTCGTTATATTTGCGTCAGCGGCAGCCTTCCAGTATCTTGGCTTTTTAATCGAACCATTGATTCTCGCTTACAACGAAAAAAAACACAAGCACTTGCCTCTGAACCGAGAGGTCCCGGATTCGATCCTCGGTCGGGTAATGATGGAAAACTTACTTTGGGGCTAGCTCAATCTGTGTGATTTGTCCTAATATATTTATTTATTATTTATTTATTATAATTGTATTTATCTTAATGGTTTTTGTCATCCAAGAATATTATCTATAATATTATCTATAATTAATCTCTATATTATTTATAATATTATCGAATAAAAACCAAACCTTGAGGATGGAGTATATATGAACTGAACTTCGTAATGAGTTATATCTGTTGTATGTACCTAATAGGAGCCTTTTACAACGTAAATGTCAACCA
The DNA here is from genome assembly GCF_027563975.2 of Plodia interpunctella. Taxonomy (NCBI): domain Eukaryota; kingdom Metazoa; phylum Arthropoda; class Insecta; order Lepidoptera; family Pyralidae; genus Plodia; species Plodia interpunctella. The sequence goes on along the minus strand of NC_071300.1, from coordinate 1,663,304 downwards.
CGAAAACTGTTCCTCATACACGTACAAAGACAGTATCCCATGCACAGTCTCCGCTGTGCCGCATGCCAGCGGATCTCAACGCATTCCTGAACCAGGAACCTGAGTGTGATGTGTTCGTGGATGGATGGCAGACGCTTGTCAGGAATTGTTTGCAGTTTTGTGACATTGACGAATGTGAGTCAAAGTGTTTAGGATGATAATATTGTGTTTCTATAAGAATTTTTTGTAAGTGCCTAATTTTTTTAAAGGATACATATTGTGTACCGTTGTATTTAGCTAAATAAATAAATAAACGTCGCAGCCAACTGGTTAAAATAGCCGTTCAATCAAACAGCTAGACTCTTTGACTGAACAACGCCGTTCAACCACACGTCTAGCTTTTTAATTGAACATTTGAGGCGCTCAAAACGTTCAACACTACAGCTGTTAGCCAAGAGAACTGATGTACAATATGAATGGCAATAAACTATTTGAATTGAATTATTTCAAAAGCCGCCGCCTGTATGATTTTTGATTGTTTCAAGATATACTTATTTCGGAAAGAGATAGAAATTATGGAGGCACATTCGAGTGATTCGAATGAAACAAAATTTAAACAAATATTCGTGGAGAAATTACGGGATTATGAAATGACATCACCAAGGTATTTATTGGAATTTCATAAATAATTTCATTTTCAATTATTTCATCCAACTTTTGGTGGTCACCTCTTAAACTTAACTAAGAACAATCTCCCAAGAAATTACAAAAAAGTTTCTCTGTTTTTCTTTCAAATTTCGTACTTATAGTTTGCAAACTAAACTCGTAATATAATATTTCAACTATATGATAAGAAACTGTTAAATTGTGATCCAAAAGAGGAATTCGGGAAACTATCCGAGACGCATGTGAAACTCGCCGGAGCTCGGCGACTATTCGCTAATTTGATAAAGAAGTAGCAAACAAAATTCCGCTCTCTCGAAAACGTTAACTTTGTACAAACTCAGTTCATAAAAGTCACCTGGAGACCAATAGATAAACCAGAATTCACTACATATAAAATAACCTGCCTCTATTAAAAGAAATATTAATTACAATAGAAAGGAATATTATATTTACTAGATATACTGTTTTTCTTCATTGCGTGTCGATGGCATTTAATAACGGGAGGTTAAATCGAGCATGTCTCACCGGCACAGATTATATTTATACCGGTCCACCTGAGTCGGAAGCGGTATTGGTGTAATGGTTGACGCCAGTCTGTGGATCGAAAAGTCTCAGGTTCATATTCTACTCGTGCCATATAGAGTTTATATACCAATATGACATGTAGTAATTTTCATAGACCATCACTTGCTTTCGGTGAACGAAAACATCGTGAGGAAACCTGTTGCCTGGTGGACAGTTTAGTTCACAGTTTAGTGTGTATGCGACTACCTGTCACTAGATGGCGGTAAGTAGTCGTAAAAGACATATAAGCTGCCTTTAAGCGACTTGAATAAAATCTGACACACGGGTAAGTAATAACACACTCGATATGATGATGATGACCTGAGTCGCAATCTGTTAAGCGACTTCCAGACAGTCCGTGGTCGTCTACTCTTTACGTGCCAAATATAACTTTGCAGTTGACGAAAAAAAAATTTTGTAGTTCTCTCCCATCCTTAAAATCTGGCTTTGTTATTACCTATCTTGTAATCTATTATCTATTGTACTATATCTTGTAATCTGCCGCTGCAATTCGAATCGATGCTGTAGAGAATCGCTGTAGAGACCGTATTACAAAAGATGTGTCCCTACTGTTGCTGATAATAACAACTAAGCCTGTCTAACTAAGACTTCTTTCGTGGTCTATACATCTCTTTTAATCCTCCATCCTCCATCCCTTTCTGTTGCAGTGAGAGCTTCCAGAGTAGTTTTGATTCTTTCATTTCCTGCTCAAAATTTTAAGGTCTAGGTCAAACACTCGTGGTACAATAAACATTATGGCGTGAGCACGCCCGTCACCTTGGTTTTGTCCAAATTGCCCTTTTCTTAAGTATATCGCCGCCAATTTGAGTATATTGGGCGACTTCCTTAAATACCACTTAACATGAACAGTATTGTGTTTATGTAATTCAGCAGGTTTCTATTCCAAGCGATGGATAGAATATACATTTTGTTTATGGATCTGTTACAATCTATACATTGATTCTTCTTCCTCCATTTCTATCCGTCAGCTGGTTCAGCGGCGTATGAGCTCGCTAGCTTGAGCTTGATCGTAATGTATTCGCGTCAAAGTGTTCGAGCGAGTTTAGAATTTTAAAATTTATGACAGTAGATCCAAATGTGCCAGCGCAGGTGAAATACATCGAAAGAGATTCCAAACGAAGCGTAGCTGCGTTACACTAACTATCCTATATATCCTATAGTCCTATCTATCAAAATTTTTCTGTTAAATAAAAGCTATACAAAAGGCTTTTTGTGAGTCCTGAATCTGATGGCGACCTCTCAAATACACACCGCATTATCTTATCATACTTGTGTATGTATGTATGTTCAGTGGAAACTGTGTAATTACCCGGCGACAGTGCGGGTGTGCACGAACCAAAATAACGCGTCCGCCCTACATACTGAGCGGGGTTGGACGAGGCCAATACATAGGCGACAGAGATTTGTTATTTTTATGACATAGCTTTTGTTTTTTGAAGTGAAAACTTCTTTAGCGGTGGCATTGTGCACTTTTAGTGATGTGTAAAAAATGAAATTCGCGTCAGGACACGCGACTTGATCGAAAATTCGTAAGACGACAAAAATGCACAACGTTAATATTCATGTTTTCACTCCTGGAGTGCAACACGTTTTTTTTTAATATAATGATCACTTGATGTTCACACTAAGGACAGGATTGTCTATAGTGCCTCGATTCTACGCGACCGTCGATAGCGTAGAATTAAAAAATTAACACTATAAAACCTGTGTGCATTACAGCAGCTGTTCACTTTATGTTTATTTCTTGCATAATAATATATTAACTTTAGTACCTGATATTTTTAACGTTAACTTTTAACAGGATTAATATTTTTTTTACAAATTTCCACAATCTTCCATAGACAACCAGGGAGGTAGGGAGGCTTGTAAAAATTTAATAACTAACAATTCACTTGAATTAACAGTCAATGCAGATCGTACTAATGAATTATTTATATTAGGATTATAGATTGCATGTCATTTTAGGAGCAAGAGACACGCCTATACTTACTTAATTTAATAACTGCGTTTGTGACTACTTGTACTTGCCACCACACAGGCGGCGGTAGATAGTTATAAAAAGTCATACCAAATGCGTTTCAGCGACTCGAATAAAACTTTATTAAATCTGTAAGCAATAAGATACTCGATAAGTAAACTACGTGTCGCTTGCACCACACGTCATAAACAACCGTGCACAATGAACCACGCACTTATTTAAATTCATTGCGTCAATGTAATTCCGTGTTTTACATGCCACAGAGGAAATTATAATGTTAAATTTAACGTCAATACTTATCTTTCATATAATGAATTCTTATCCTTTCATGTTATAAAACAAAATCCTCTACCGCAACTGGATGTTCGCGATAAACTCAAAAACTATATGTAAGTATGTCGAGGTTTTATCGTGGGTTGTATAGTAAATAGACACTAGGCAGTAGGTAGTAAAATGAGTTTATTATAAAACTTAAGGTAAGACCTAGAACAATTAAATATAAATTAAAAATCTAAAATAGAGATTAGGTGATACGTATATATATATATATTCACAATAAATGGAGCACTTACCCTTATTGGGTCTGTTTTTATTATTTTATTTAATGTTTATAAATTTATCACGGTTACGATTACAAGAGGGTGGCTCTTGCCTCGCTAGCTTGATCGTAATGTTTACGCGTCAAAGTGTTCGAGCGGATTTAGAATGTTAAAATTTATGACAGTAGATCCAAATGTGCCAGCGCAGGCGAAATACATCGAAAGAGATTCCAAACAAAGCGTAGCTGCATTACAAGTATATACCTCTAAGATAAACACAAAAACTGCACGGAGTTTCATGCAATTTTCATCAATAGATACTGTGATTCCCGAGGAAGGAAATTTATCATGTTATTTATTACACGAGTGAAGCCGGAATAAAAAAAAAACAAATCAAAATCGGTTCAGCCGTTTGAATATTACGATGCCACGAACTGACATACAGATACAAAGACACGTTGAACTTATAACTTCTTTAGTTTTTAACTCCCAACGACTGAAGGACCCCTCCTTCAGTCGTCGGGAGTTAAAAACTAAATAGATAAAAAGATACTCAAAGCTAGAAAATTTTCATCTAAATGTAAGTATTCGTGCATAACTCGTCTCTGTGAATTTAATAATGACTATATTTTGAGCCATTTCTGTGGAATTTCAGGGCAAAATATTGTCTCTTGTTTTAACCCTTTGTTCTAGAACACTTTACGTTTACAGACGTTATAACAAATAAACTTCTTTCGTGTCTCGTGTAGTGTCCGTAAAAGGGATTAAGTAATTAACAAGAAAATGTATTTGCACAATACTCTATCTATCTCTATCCAAATTTTTGTTAGCTGTAATTATATTTTTGTTTTCAATTTGCAAAACATAGTGTTCTTACTATTTTTATTTCATTAAACCAGTATTACAATATACAAAAAGCTTTGTCCGCAATGGGCTACCATAGTGAAAAACTTTCACATAAAAGTCACCTAAATAAACGTGTTTCACACAGCTTTGCTTGTATTTCGGCTTTGAGCTTCTACTTCACATAAAAGCTTTGTATGAATATTTAAAGTTGCCATTTGGAAGTGCATTGCGACGAGCAACCATAAAAGTGCATTAGTCGTGTATTCATTTCTTGTTAAAATATTTTTTCGAACGTGTGAACGGTGATAACTGGAATACTTAATATAACATTTTAATGAAATATTCCTCTTTTTTAAAAACTTACAAAATAGTGTCTATAGTACAATAATAAATTAGCTTATAAGCGAATACAGGATACACCATTAGTTAATTCTTCAATAAAAAGTAATAGCTACGATCAACAGTAATTTTGCGGTAAGAAAATTTTGTGTCAATTCCTAGTAAATCGATGGTAAATTATAAAACGTGCAAGAATTTAAACAGAACACTGATCCTGAATTCGTGCACGTTTCATAATTTGCCATCGCTCCCAAATGTGGAAGACACGAAATACTTCTTATTTTTAGTCGAGAAGTTAAAACTGTTAAATAATGTAATATCTCATAAATCTCAAGTAAAAGTATGATAGAAAATAATATGAAAGCCCTTCACTTAATCACAGCAAAACGAAATATAACGGTTTTTCTGCGGGCAATCTCGAAATAGGCCGAAGGAAGAGGCGCCTTCCGCTTCCAATAAAACGTTGCGATAGGCGCTGAATTGACCGAGTTTTTTTTACATAACTTCAGCTACAGTAACCCAGGTTTCATACAATGGACACTATTATACGAGAAAGTATAAAATACTATACTAACGTCAGAGAACTTCAATGCAAGCTGCAAAAATAAATTTACGAAAGCATTGTTGAAATTTAAGTACTAACTATTCTTCGCGGCTCCGCTCCGAAGCAATAAGCATGTTCAGCTCTCCAACCATCTCCACACACTCTAAAAGATAATTTCTCATGAATAAGCCGTAGTTTTTCAAGAAAAAAAAATCTTTTGTATCCTGTGTATAGACGTAAATAAATAAAAGTATCAGGTTGCTCTTGTCCATGGGTTGTGGTGTTTGCTTACCATTAGGCAACCCGAAAGCTATGAAAAAAAAAAACGGGTTGCACTCCGGGAGTGTCGGCAATTTTGACGTCTTACGAATTTTCGATCAGGGTCACGTGTCCATACGTGAGTTTAACATTTTGTATCCATCACCAAAAGTGCATAACGGCGCTAGAAGTTTTCACTTCAAAATCTATAATTTGACTCCATTTGGCACAAATAATAACTACATTTCATATCGCGTCTTCACCAACAGCTGTCAATTGATACAGTTGAACAGTTGAAAGCATCTTAATTATGTACTTATGATAGCTGTCAAATGTCGGCACCGATTTGAGTTCCGTGTACGTGGTAGGGCGTAGGTCACGTAACAGATAATATAATTCTTCCAGTAGTCACGTCAGACCACGAAGCTAGTTATAGGTAAGAGCCAGAACTCCCAAAAACTTTTTGATCCTAAGTACATATAAGTAAGTCACATTTAAGTAATTATGTAGGTACGGCAGGTACCGTACATAACTAAAATGGCGAATCTTACAGAACCCTCGACACGAGTCCGACTCCGCGTTTAACCGATTTTTGAAAATGTACTTAACCCACCTATTTCACAGATATTTTTCACGCCTTTACAAAAACTCCACACATTAATAACACGAGTATTTTCAAAGTAAATATTACTTTTGTTTCGCAATGATTTATGGCCATAACTTTTTTCTTGTGGTTCGCCTATGTTTAAGTTTGGGCCTTGGAAAACCTATTTCTGTGTTCGATACAAATTTTCTACGAAGTTATTAAACTTTTGTCCGCGGCTTCGCCCGCGTGTATTTCATAGCAAAATCTCAGTAATTTTTTTATTGCGTACTCTGTAAGACTCTAGAGGGATAGGAATTTTCATGCAAGTTGTGTGAGTGTAAGATAGAATAACACTGTCTACCTATTTGATTCGACTAATACGCAATTAAGGAAAATATTTCAGGATCTAGTCTCTTTGTTTGTACACATATAGCATGTAGTTTTTCCACAATTCCCTCGAGAACTATTTTCCGAAGGTAAGCCTCTTGTCTAGACCCTTTCTGCGTGCGGAGTCTGAGCCGCTGATCATTCCAGTCAGCCCAGCACCTTCAGGAAGCGGAGCACCGCCGATGGTGAACGGCAGGCTTCGCTCATGGTCCCTGGATTTCCCAGGAACTCTTCTGTTGTTGATGCGATGTAGTATTGCCTATTATATTTAAGTCCTTTAAATCCTTCTGACGTCCTTCTAACAGAACAGGATTTGAAAGATCTAACAATAGGACAGTTACTCAGATTCTGTAAAGGTACGCTGCCAACCTAGGGTTACCAGGTAACCTGCATCCCCTTAGAGATTACGGGGAACTGGGTGAAAGGGTCCCAGTGTGGGAGGACTGATCACCCGTCTGGTGCTCACACAGGCGTTCAACTTAGGATGATATACATCACATATTGACGTCGAAAATTTAAAATATAATTTAAATTTACGTTTACTGCCGACTTCCAAAGCGCTAGTTAAGAAGAAGAGGCGCAACTACCGCAGCCTTTACTCAAAAGGCGTCAATTGACAAATATAAGTCTTATTTCTGACGCCAGTGTTTTTTACACATTAACACAATCCAATAGAAAAAATATAGATTGTTAGGCGTCCTCATCACAAAATGGCGCCTCGGTCTGGCAGCGAGCATTGAGATACAAATGCAAATTTCCAACTGCACAATACGAGTCAGGGACAATGCGACTGTACTGGTATTTTACACTGTGACATTACCGAGCTGAATGGAGCTGTGTGGCGGTTTTTCTAAATGAAACCCTTTTTACAGCGCGAGTGAAATTCGCTAGGTTGCGAATATACAGTTTCTCTCTCATTTAAGCGTTTTCCCGGTTTCTTCCTCAAACGTTGAGCATCGTAGCCCAGGATCCGCTTTCCTACGTTTTCAAATATACAGTAACAGGACGCCAGTCCCAAACCTAACATCTTACAGTTAAAAAGTTAAGTTAAGGACTGGCTTCTACTATATAGTTATATATATGAAATGAGTTTGTGCATATATTTATTTGTTACACAACCGTCCAGGTAATGCTTAGAAATGCCGCTGCGTAAAAGAAATGGATCACGAGCCATCCCAATATACTAGCATTTTTATACTACTTATTTAATGGAAGAAATCCAGACATATCGTAGCCTTCCTCAAGACATACTGCAGTAGCATTAATGGATAAAGCATGACAAAGGTTGCATTCCGAGGACGCCCAAGGAGAAAACTATAAACGTACTACTTAATGTCCCATAGCTCAATGGATATGCACTGTCCCTTAGGCGTGGTGGGTTCGATTCCTGCTCGATTCCTGTATTGTTTCATCTTATTATGTATAGTATGTTAGGTTAAGTTTGTATATAAAACTTCTAGAATATATACGAAGATTTCTCTCTCAATTAACGCCGTAAAAAACTGAAGTCAATGCCAATAAAAGCTATGACTCCAATCTGGCTCAAGTATTTTCAGTTCGCTAATCGGATCTCACTGCGACCTACATCCGGGCTCAGGTGTGGTTATAAAATTAATTTACTACTAGACCATAGCCTGGGTAATTGCAGCAGGTTAATTTCTTTATTTAGGTCGATCTTCGCTTTTTGAAACAATGAATAGATATCGAACAATTGTGCCGTTGGGTTTTGTTGCGTGCGGCTGTAACGGAATATACCTAGTCTAAAACAATCTAATTTTTTAGGTTTGTCCCGAGATATAAATGGACTGGACATTCTGGAATAAGACTATTATTTTATTCCAGAAATTGGATCCTCGCTTAGCACACATCTAGAAAATGGTAATGACTAAATAACTGGAAATCCACAATTAGAATGATAATTTCATTGCTGAAGCGGTGGTGGTTAAGACACCCGCCTGTGGATAGAAAGGTCCCAGGTTCGAATCCTACTCGTGTCACATGAGTTTGTATACCAATCTGACTCATATAGCTACTATACATTTTCATCGACCACCAATTGCTTCCGGTGAAAGAAAACAACGTGAGGAAACCTGCACACTGGTTGATTATCATATATTACACGACCCTCAGCCATGAGGAATACGACTATGAAGAAGAATTTAATTGCATTTATCACAATAAGTTTTGCAAGTAGCAAATACGAGTAACATCACCATTTTAAAATACATTATAAATGTTGTTCCACCTCTACAACCTATTTTATCAATTAAACTATCAACTACAATATCTGAACGAAATTCCTCACTATTTCATCATGCACTGAATTTTTTTGAACTATGGCACGTCCAACAGCATTCTGCCAATTAAGAATCAGCTCTCAAGTCCTTCGGGGACTTAATAAATCTAGGATATAAGTGATCAATATTTTAACGGCAAACTCGGGAGCAAGTTTTAATTAAACCATAATTCGAGTGCAACATCAATGTAGTGCAATAAGCCGTTACTAGAGGACTATGTTTACTGCTATTCATTACTGGAATTTAAAAGATCGGCCGAATACTCAAAAGCTTCTCAGATTTGTGCTTAGCTGAAATTCATCTTTGTTGAGTATCCTATCTCATGTGATTGGAATATTTCGAATATTTGGTTATTATTTCGGCTGCAAAGTAAATAACCATTTTAACTATAGACAAATAGGGGAATTAATAGGATGGGTGGGTTGCCCCGTCAACTTTGATGTTAACCTTAACGTGCGCAGAAAATCGCAAAGTAGGAACGCCATTTCGTCAGCGGCGCGCCGATAAAAGTCAACGTCATATTTGACGGTGCAGCACATCCTTACGTCCGCTTTCTGATAAAGTATCTGATAGTCTATGTAACACATAGACAACATCAAAATTGTGTTTCACAAGTGTGGGTTGAATGCTCAATAACATCTGGCAGATTTGTCTAGTTCACTTAGTTCTTCAAACCTATCACTATAAATTATGTTCAGAAATTTACGTCGTTTTACAAAATACAATAGTTACAACGTGAATCTAGCGTCATTGATAGTTTTAATAGGTTTTAGTAGTTACGTAGTTATTTTCATAACTAATATCCTACTAATATCCTAACTAATATTATAAATGCGAAAGTAAGTTTTAGTAGTTACGTAGTAGGATATTAGTTATATTCATAACTAATATCCTAACTAATATTATAAATGCGAAAGTAAGTTTGTTTGTTACCTCTTCACGCTCTGTTTAATTCAACCAAATTTTACATTCCTATAGGTATATAGTAGGTATATATGTAGTTTGAGTATGGAGATGAACATAGGGTACCTTTCATCCCGGAATATTAACGCGGGCGATGCCGTATGCAAGCTAGTTAAAAATGCGAAAAACAAGATTCCCGAACATACTTTGTAATTAAAAAGGATACATTTTGATCCTTAACACCTCACGCAAGCGTAATCCCGAAACCCAGCTGATCTTCATAAACTGCATGCGATGGATGTAATTCATGATTCAATTACAAGTTTGACAATTACAAAACTTGAGATTGCGCTTGCTTACATTATTAATCATTCATCCTTGGTTCATCACGCTGAGGTTTCCATGTCTGGTTAGAGGAATCATGTCATACCTATTGTTTTAAAGTGAGGGTATATGCTACAACATATATTTATCTGAGAATTTTTTGTGAAAGGAAATGAATAAAAGTTATTATATAAAAAAAAATAAAAAGTAAAAACGTGAAAAAACGGAACGTGACGTGAAAAAAACTTCAGCTAAGTTTGTTTTGTCACGTTCCATCAATGGCAATTTTGCATGTGCGATGCGATAGTGACAAAATATACTTTAGCTTAGTATTATGCTTTTTTATGAATTACAGGGTAGATCTTCTTGTTTTTAAGCCATACATCCGTAATCCCTTTATTTTTCATAAAATAATACATTGTTATCATAATACTTAATCCTAACAAATATTTTAACCAACCTAAGATTTATCCACTGCAGCGCCATCGCTTCCGCCGCTATTGTAATGAATTATAGTCAGATTGTTATACAAACTCATGTGAGTAGAATTCGAATCTGGGACCATTCCATATCGGGCTGATTTTAATCTCTAGTCCCTTACCACCGCTTTCGTAGCTACGTAGAATTATTTAATGTTATTGGTGCCTGTTTCCTTTACTTTTCCTTTTACAGAGATTAATCCACGAAAATATAACAAAATTATTAAAAAAATGTAACAGGAACGAAACACTATAAAAGTGACCACTTCAAAAGAATTTAAGTACCGTAATGGCCGTAATAGATCGTAAACAATATCGTAATATCCCGAAACGGCTCAATAACACATTAAAATTCCCGGTTGTACTGTATTAATTTCACAAAACATTTTTACACACAATTTATTCCGCGCTAAAAATCCAATTTCTATAGGGTTGTAACTACCGTTGAAAATTCAACTTTCTCCCGCGAAAACAACAAGCAACATTTTTCATTTTGTAAATATTTATACTAATGGCACTACTATGCTACTATGCTAATGGCACTACTTATTAAAAAAATTTTGTTCCTAATTTTTTTCTTATTGTTATCTCATTGTCACCGTTTGGAAAGAGGCTGGTGTACCACTGACAAACGAGTACAAGCTCTGCTTTGTTCAGACATTAGTATATCACAATCCTGATTTTCTCCTATGTTATAAATTTCCAACATACCATAACTACATAATGCGTATACTTACATATTTACAGAACTTAGCGCGTGCCTATTTTGTTGACGTTTCAACGACCTTGCAGTCGCCGTGCTCCACACTTCTTGGATTAAATAGAGATTTGATTAAAGATTAAGTAGAGTTATTAAAAAAAATGATTGTTTGAATTTGATTGAAGGTATTCAACCTACCAGCCCTGTCCCGCCCGCACCCCCCCTCACCCCTGCGAGGTAATTGTGGCTACATGAAATATAACGGCTCTCAGTCTTATTCGTGGCGAGATTTTCTTATCGGCCCCTTTGGAAAGAGTGATTATGTTTCTGCAAATGCTCTCGATTAGTGTTCAAAGTCGTAGAGGTTATTTATTGCCGTCCTTAACCTTTTTTAGATCGTTTTTTTTTTTTACAAAATATTGATTTATTTAATATTATTGCTTACCTCTATTTCATGCGAAGATGCGACGCCGTGAAGTCCTGGGACAGTGCAAAAATAAACCAAAGAAATTTTGAAAATTTGTCACCGATTTTACAACATTCCTCGGGCCTTCTCCTTGTCCCTTAATCACCTTCGTACGACATCCACGTGAGGATATCGAGTGGTGATATTCTAGAGCGGAACCAGAAACCCTGCTTTATCATTGCTTACTTACGTCACCATACAACCGTGCAGCAAAAGTTCGGGGTGCCAGGACCTTAAATTGATCGAGTTCAATAATCATGTTTTTCCTGTCGGAGCTCAAAGAGAATTATATAGCAATAAAACAAAATATCCGCTTTGCGAGAAAAAAATTGGCAGGAAATTGACACCTAATGCGTCAAAAATACTTCAAGCCCAATTTAAATTTGTAACGTTTGTCAAAATCAAAGAGATTATTGAAGGAAAACAAGTAAACCTTCTGAAATGTTTAATTGTGATAAATCATCATCAGCCAATAAACAATTGGCTATTCGACTGGGTAAAATATAATGTATGAATGTATTTATCAAACACGATAATTAAATGTCACTTTAATTGATCAATTTTATTAATTACGAATTTACTATTTTATAGGTCTCAAAAAGTAAGTATAAATCGTAAAGTATAAGTACTCATTAAAAACGCTTTTTGACTCAAAAATCCGTGATGTCACAATACATCACCGTCAAATAAAATCAATAGAAAATTTTGTTTTGTCTAGTTGGAGAATAGTCATTTATTCAGACGATATTATGAATTTAGGTACTATAATTAACATAATATGGGGAAGCATTCGTTTAACAGTGGAACACTAATTAGACTAGAACCACAAAGTTGAACAACTTTTATAAATGCTTGATGGTGGTCTTATCGGTGGAGCAGCTTTCATTTACATACTCGTATATCCTCTGCCATCGGTTTTACCTAATTTAGTTTTACATAAGGTCCACTAGTATAATTATTTAACGTCTTAATTATGTATTTTCCCCGAATTCCCATCGGAATTTCAATTTGAATTAAGAAGTGACCGTTGTAAACTTCGTTACCATTCGACCACATTGCGGGAGAAATGTGAGCCAATTTTAATTTAAAACTAATTGGTGAATTCCCTGTTGTGGTATAAATTAAGGAATTTACAAATACCGAATTTACAAATACTGTTTCTTAAGGGACGGTCACGAATATTGAAAAAAAGGTCTGTTCAAAATATTTATTTTTATTTGACAATATTAAAAGCAATATTGGAGACGACAACGACGACGAGTTATTTATTAGATAACGTAAGAAATTTCAAATAAATAATCTTTGTCTATGAGAAATTTGAGAATATTTGGTTATAGACAGAATTTTAATTTTTAATTTTCTTTATTTGCTTCGTATTATATATTTATTGTGTCAGTTTCCTTGTGTCACGGTCTATTTCTTCAGAATACTTGCTGGTATCGCGTGAAGAAAATGACGCATGTGTATCCCAGTGTTATTAGCAATGAACCTCGTATGTTATATATTTTAAACATAAATTGTTTTACTCAAGTATAGTATACGGAATGGGAATATGTACAGTTTGGAAAAGAAGACCAAACATTCAAAATAGACTAAACGGAAAAGCAGACTAATCGTTCCGGAGTTTTTAATTTCCGTTGAGCTTCTTTTTCTTCCTAATTCCAACCTATATCCACTTAGATACTATACATGTGTGAGTTTGTTTGTCATCTCTTAAAGTTTTATATGCATATAATTAGCAGGAGCGAGGTGATCATGCTCGACTGCCACAAACTTGCTTTAATCTCTCTCGCTTGCTTCAATCTCTAATTAATCTCTCTCGCTCATCTTGTCCAGATTCGTGCACCTTGGGAGATCTTGTGAAGGGTACAAATAATGCGCAGGCCGTGGCAGAATTCTATTTTAAAAAATGAAGCCAACTACAGATATAAAGTTACAATTAGAACGGTCCACTCGACGATGTTGAAGAGAAGAACCACCACAAAGGAAAGATCTTGCCGCCAGGCTAGGTATTGCGCCTGGGGAACCTTGTTGCTTTTCAAATAAATATTGGAAATAGGTACGTAGAGATAAGAGAACCTTCCGGAAACACACTACGCCCGCGGTAAATTCACGCTGGAGAATAAATAAATAAATATAAATATATTAGGACAAATCACACAGATTGAGCTAGCCCCAAAGTAAGTTCGAGACTTGTGTTATAGGATACCAACTCAACGATACTATATTTTATAACAAATATATATATAGATAAACATCCAAGACCCAGGCCAATCAGAAAAAGATCATTTTCTATCATGATCCGACCAGGGATCTCTCGGTTCAGTGGCAAGAACTTTACCACTGTGCCACCGAGGTCGTCAAAATGAATGAATGAAATGGTCGTTAGAATGCTAGTATAAGAGAAATCGTTAATATACATACATATAATAACGGTTTATCCCCTTTATATTTTATAGCAGAGGAATAAATACCAAACACAGAGTAAAGTAATTCCGTGGTATCGGCCAATTCCAGCCACGCGTTTGAAGATTTAATTTCCCTAATTTTTTTTGAAATGATGATTTTTTTAGATTTTTTCGTCCAGTTCTACATAAACCCATAGTAGAAGCGGTGGTGTTGTAATGGTTAAGACCCCCGCCTGTGGATCGAAAGGTCCCAGGTTCGAATCCTACTCGTGCCACATGAGTTTGTATACCAATCTGACTCATGTATAACAGTTTTCATCAACTAGCACTTGCTTCTAGTGAAGGAAAATATCGTGAGGACACCTAAACACTTGTTGATTATTAACTTGTGTGTGAAATGGAAAAGGCAATGGCAAACCACTCCATTAATAATGCCAAGAAAGTTGTTACGTGCGTTTCATTCCATGTAATGACCACGACCCTCAGCCATCAGAAATACGACTATGAAAAAGAGAATGCAAAATCTGAAAATCTGTTCTTTTGCATTTATTTTAATTTTCTCGGTTTCTTCCCCAGCCATCATGCATCGGAAGCTTTGAACTCAGGATCCACAGTCTTTGTTATCCTTAGTGGTTCCATTGGCATTTCCTATTCGGCGACATCAAGCCAGCACTACACATTTCAAATTATCTAAACTTTCTCTATCTCATCTGATCGTTTTTCTAGTTTCTTCCTCAGCCGTTGAATCTAAGCTACTTATTTTCAAATCATATTTGCCCTAATTTTTGACAATTGAATAAATACAAACAAAAGTAACCTAAAGAGGGAAATAAATGTGGAAATCCATGTACAAGTACATTGTAAAAACAAATGCACTAACAGCAGGTTGTCGGCAGCAACAAGACAATTTAATCTGCGGGCTATTTCCGCTGCGCCGGACTTGCCAGTCCATCGATTTACAACAAATCAAGAGCTATTTTGTTCTACTTTACTGGCTATTTATCGAAGTAAAACTTTTATGTTGTATAATAGTTATTATGTACGAGGAAGGTGGCGTACGCGAAGCGGCCTCTGTTCAGCAGGGGGCATAAAAGGCTGAAATAATGATAATAATATGATAATGTAGCTATGTTTGGGAGGAATCTTGCAACTAAATTTTTAAGCTGAAGCCGATTGAACTAAAATGTTGTATACATTTAGTTTGGATGAAAATGAATTATGATTTTAACTCATGGTACACCACGATTGCGCTTGTTCTTACAAAATGTTTTATTTAAATTTATTCATTTAAACTTTACATAAAAGTTAACAATAGGTGGGCTTAATGCCATAAGGTATTCTCCGCCTTTCAAACAGAAAAAGGCAAAACGGGGGTGTTCTATGTAAATAAATATTATTTTACCAAGAAAATGCTAAAAGGAACACAAAATCGCAAATGTGTGGCCATATTAAAATTAAATTAGGATCCTTAGGAAGATTTCTTGAGTTAGAGGTGTAGGTATGTAATAAGGTTAGTTAAGATTTAATTACGACTTAATTGTCGACACTTGGAAGAATTTAATTAGAAACAATAGGCGCAATAACTTGAGTTTTAATTGATGCCGAAGATTTCGAGCGGAAGCGAAACAGAATCGACTTTTTTAATGGTTGGTTTCATTATTTTCATATTGCGTTATGAAAGCTTATTGAATGTTAGCTTGAATTTTTTTACAGACGTTCTTTATTTTGTAATGAATTTTTAAAATTAATAGGGTAAGTAGGTACTTCATAATGTCATAATATATAGAAACGTATATAAAAATAGTAGCTTAACAGTAGTAATGATATTTAATAGTAATGAGTAGGTACCAAGTACTGTTTTTTTTGTGTTTTTAAACTTGTTTTATTTGAGTGTGATAAATGTAATAACAAGAAGTTACAATTATTGAAAAAACTAAACGTGTGAAAGGACTCTCTGTTATAATGTCTACTTATCTGATAAAAAGTTAATTTGTCAATTTCCTCATATTATCTAATCTTAATTGTAGTCCTCAAGTTCGTTGATTAATTTACAAATATATATTTAATTTCTATATATTTTATAGTAAATCGAATTCTTTTCAGGAATGAGATTCTAATTAATACAAAATTCTTGCAATTGTTTGTTTTCATTTAATTAGCTGAACGTCTTCTATTTTCCCAGAACCTTTTACGCTCCAACAGATAACTATTTACTTTATCACGATATCGAATTAATTAATTTCTATTATTTTCGAAATAATTCCATATTCCACGAAAATACAGTTTTGTTTACTCACATTTTGAAGTCGATTGGAACATTTTAATTTCGTTGAAAGTCAACTCTGAATACAAATTACAGAATCGTTTACCACAAGTACACAATCTTCACTGTTTCCAGTCTATTAGTTGTAGTTATGAAATAATCATCCTAAGGATAGAAGGTAAGGATTTACTATTCCAATGCTATAATCTAAATTCAGTTATTTGGATGACCAGATAGTATTAATCATTATCAAATATATTTTCACATTTACCAACTACAGCAAATGAAACTACATCACTATAAAATTTATATTTATCTATTTAACTTATATTATTGGGTTGGTAGGTCATCCAACTCTGGTCTCTGGCAGGCCTGTGCGCCACAGCGGTTGGGGCAGCACTTGAGGGTCCTGGGGCAGTCAGAGTCGCTCGTACAGGTGTGTGTACACACCCACGGCCCACGGGGGTATTCGGGGCATCGTCCCTTCTTTACTGGAATTGAAAAAAAAAACATTATTGAGATTAATACCGTGAAAACGAAAATAAGAGAAAAACTATGTTAAAAAAAACTAAACCAACTTCCAATTAAAGTAACATATGCTACCTACTTCTTTAATAGACGGATAACCTCCTCCTTTCTTGGAAGTCGGCTAAAAATTATTATTTTCAAGTATTCATAGGTATGATTCTTGAAAATAGTCATTATTATCCAATAAATAGAGAAGTTGACGATTAAAAGTTAATAAACTTACTAAAAGTAGTGAAATGTCTCTTCGTCATGGCATCCACACACATGGACCCACCACACGCCGTTGGACAACATAACTGCTTTCCTTCACATGCCGCGTTAGGCCCGCATTGGGCGTTGCATATGTCAACAGGGAGAGTCGGAGGGCATGATCCTTCTTCAGCACTCACTATCACTATCGAAAAGGCAGCTAGGGAGGCTGGAATTTAAAAGACATATTTTTCCCAATGTAAGATTTTATAAAATTAAAAAATGGTACAAATTTACATTGATGATTTTTGTCTTTTGTGTAGTCAACACCTCTCGACTCGAAATTATTTTACAGCTAGCATCTATAAATCCAAACCAAGCTGGCCAAAATTTATATTTATAACGTTTATCATCCTAGCTTTAATTAACTTTCAAAAATGAACTCAAAATATGCTTACGAAATGGCTTCTACCACGACTCATTTTTTGAAATGGAGAGCATTAACGCGACAATAAATTATAACCCGAATTGCGATTCCGAGGAGAAAGGTGATTTCGAAAATGTAATTCGCAATTGAATTTGAAACTCGTTGCGTGGCATCCGTGCGGTAATGGATGATTAGAGACGAATTTTTGAAATTATTTTCGGGAAACGAGGCTGTTTGCTGATTTCCATTAAATTTGAAACGAGAAAAACCTTGGGATGCTTTGCAAAACAGAACAAACATTAGTCTATTATAAAATGATAAACATTAACCAGCAAAAATAAATTAGCAACGTCGTATAATTATAAAATATTTTGCGTCCATTAGAGCTTCTGTTGAATAGATTCTTCTTGAGATCAAAATACTAGTTAGAAAGTTTCACATCATGTCTTAATCTCGTACCCTATAGGGCAATTGCTAGTGAGAAGTTCTATATTTTTCTATCCCACACTGGCATAAATGTAATAGCATAGCTTCCTTACCTCTGCCGGATTTCCATTTTCATTCACCAACACAAACCACAAACCCCTATGCCAATATCACAAACTTACCAATCACAAGGAAGATTTGCATTTCGTCAATTACTCGCTCGGAACTGAAACAGTTGCTGTGTGATATCTCGCGTAGTCCAATTAATGTGGAGACATTGGTACAAATAACATTGTACACACGGATGTGGAGAATAGTCAATATACAGATCACTAATATCCCACATAAAAATGTCCACGTGTCACTCATAGCGATACAATCTATATTGAATGGTTTTTCATGTTATTATAGATAGTATTGAATAGTATCAAGTTCGAACTTCGAATTAACTACATTTCTAAAAGTACTTATTATGTATTACTCGTATAACAGTGTAACTCTGCAGCATATAATTCAATAGTAAACGACAGTAATTTTATTAATTTAAAGTATTCTTCATATTTCATTATTTCTTTTTGAAGGTTCTTATTATCTTAGTAACTATCTACTCATATCTAATCTGCATTCACTCGCGCTCATTAAATGTATTATTGTAGATCTACTAGATTTTAATCATTTAATGAGCGCTATTGAAGTAAGAGAACGGAAAAAATCATTGCAAACAAGTGGAGATCTGTAATCTCTGACTGAATAATTTTATATAGATGTAAGTGTATACATTATTTATCCTTTTGTACCTCTGGCTCACTGCACGCATTAAGCTAGTGCATTAAGTGACTATCAAATAAATAAATAACTGAATGAATGAATGAATGAATGAATGATAAATCCTGTAAACGTAACAGTTGAAAATAATGGAAATATCTTCCCAAATAACAACTATTTGTGTCAATACAAATTCCTTTTGGCATTGTACTGAAGTAACGAAGTGTGTTTTGAAATATGATGACAAAGACAAATCTTCAGGTGGCGGACGAAGCTTCGCGTCTTGGAATGTCTTGAGCATATATAGCACACACTGCTGGAGAAAACCGTAATATACATACTCTGTTTGAAGGAAAACATTATGATAAAAGAGGTGATATTTTAGTAGTGTGTGAAATGGAGACAGTGATTGACAAGAATACTCAATTATTCAATTTTCACAATTCTTATAGAATGTTCACTAAATTCCAAGCATATTTTCATAGAATTCCAAGAAGTGGACCCTCGAACCACACGCACATCATGAATATTATGTTACATTCATTCCACATGTAACCGGCAAAGGCATGGCATGCAATAAAACAATCTCTTGATTTGTGGTCAAGCCTATCCTACGTCTGCGTTGTTCTGAGTTGGTCGTTTCTGTGTTTGAATAGGTAAGTAAGTACACCTTTTTTCCCTTGGTAATATATTATTAATATATGTATGTATGTATTAATATATGTATGGTAATAAAATTATTAATATATGTATGTGTAATTATTATTACTAACTATCTTTCATGAGAATTAGTCCAGTAGATTTTGCGTAAAAATGTAATAAAAACCCATCCAAACCTAGTTGAAATACCTAATGTCACTACTTCAAAATCTCAATTCCACCAATAATATATAGGAATAGATTAACAAAAAGCAAAAAAAAAATTATAATCCCTTTACTTGCTAAACAACATTTGACTTTACCTACATCGTTAAAAACGTCAATTGTATACCTAATCACGAAATTTAATTTCAAACAATCATTAATACAAACACTAGTGGGTCGAAAGCTAATAATCTTAGAGACGGTGTGTCACACCACAACAAGTTAAATGTCAAGCAGATAACTCTAGTAGACCGGTTTCTGAAACTATTTTGTTTGTATAACGACATACTGGATAAGTGCTTGTACTGTAAACAGCTGTTATATGTTTGCAATGGATATATAACAATTTTTGTGCCTGTGATAGAAAGATCTCTCTCTCTCTCTCTTTCTGATCTGCACGTCAGAGCTTAGGGCCTGCTTTCCGCCTATCCCCACTTTGCACGATCTTATTTATAATTGTCGGACCATAGAAAACATGTGAATGATCAATTTAGGCTCAATTTAGTTACACCATTGTTATTTATGACTGTGTTTTCTACGAATAAAATAAATAAAATTAAAATAGTTACGCATATCTTATATGGTGGTTGAATGGTATCTATAAAATCCTATCAAAGGTCAGCAAGATATGTCTTTTTAGTAAGAAAACCAACACCGTAAAGTAAAAACGAAAAGAAACAGCGAGTATTCCTAATCTTAACTAACATTATAAATGTTAAAGTAAGTTTGTTTGTTTGTTAACTCTATCTACACAACCAATCTTCTTGAAATTTTGCATACGTGTGTTTAGTATGGAGAAGGACATAGGGTTTCCATTCATTTATACCATACATTTTCAGACATTCCTGGAAAAATAACTGTTCCCGCGGGAATTTTATGCGGGTATAGCCGCGGGCAAAGACTAGTAATCTTAAATACATCTAATAGTAAAGCCAAATGGTTTCTTTTTTAAATTAGCTACTTTAAATATACACCAAAGCGAAGACAAGATTTTTTTTCCCAGTGAAACTGATCGGTAGAGTTCAAATAGAATAAAACATAAACAAAGTATAAATCAGACGTGATTCGGGAAAGGTTATCATCGCCATAAAGTTAGATTGGAAACGACGTCATTTCTCGGAAACCGATAAAGTATCGAGAATTTTATTTAAGTTATTTTTACGAATGAGCGAACTTCTGTATTTACTTAAGTATTAACTGTTACCTGACAATTTGTTACGGTATATCGTACAAGCTCACTACGCAGAGTACGCATGTGGGCTGAAGGAGCTGCAAATCATCTCCTTTTCAAGTGTTATGTATGGCGATGTAACAACAGTAGAAAAGTTCCTAGGAAATTTATCCAGAAACAGTGAGCGAAACCTGCCGTACACCATTGGCGGTGCTTCCCTTCCTGAAGGAGCTGGGCTGACTCGGCTAAAGCAGCAACATAGAAAATTAAATAATAGAAAAGTATTGGAATTATAAGAAACGTAGTAGATGTTATAGAAGAATTATTAAAAGAAAATCTTGCTTGGAACCGTCACTGAATAGATAAATAGGTATAGTAATAAGTATATAAAACAGAACATTCTTATTTTAATATGATATTAGGTTAGGTATGTCAAAAGTGAATGCATTTGTTTTTCGCCGACGACAAACTGGTTTAAGTACTGGCGATTTTTTGTCTAAGTGATAACCTGTAACTGTTTTTCTGGATAAATAAATTAAAAAATTATATTATATTTTCTCACTCGGAAAAGGCCCAGTCAAGATGCCTAACTATGAATATTCTCCTCGCGAGAAGTATGTAGGTTGTACAAGAACACAAAAATAACTAACATTTTTCCAAGAAAATTGTTTGGTTTAATGATGAATTTAGAATTATTTATATTTCTATTATAACAATAAGGTAAGGATAAAAAGATCGGTCGTTCCTTTCTTGTATTGTGAGGAGATGTGTCCCATTGATTTCTATTTCCGTGTTTTAGAAAAGCCGCTTACAAAATTTACAATAAAGTACCTATTTATCGATATTATGGAGAGGGCACAATGATGAATTTAAATAAATGAAATTAAACAATGAAATAAAAACAACAATTTCAATTTTTGATAAAATTGTAGTTTGTATTTAGTGAAATTTCGGAAAGTAAAGTACCATACAATAAAATAATCTTGGCAGTTGAACAATAGATTGGAAGTCTTCGACAAGAGATACACGAGTGGAATCCGAAGCGAAGATTTAAATCAGAGGAATTTAAAACAAATGAGACCAAATTGCTTTTCTATGCAAGTAAGATACCTTAGACAAAATTGGACCGAAGCTAGACTAGAAATGGCAATATTCTCGGATACTAGAATTCAATTTTCTCCCCGTATGAATACACTCAGAGGAATCGAACACGATAGACAATGTCACGTACGTCCCATACTCGTTTCGTGTAACCAATTTGGTGTGCTTGTGGCGAATTTCGTAAGCGAAATTTGGATTCGTGTTTCTAGCGTATTCACTAGGTAAGTATGTAGCTACACTCAGGGAATTTGTAGGAGAAATTACACGTCGCGTTCTGAATTCAACTGAAGTTGTCTTTTTTCCTATAGTGTGTCTATAGGAAAAAGTAACTTATAACTATTATTCCTAATACTAGTGTATATGGAATAACTGTATAATTAAATAATTCCAGGGTGTTTAAAGGTATCTGATACGATTTTTACGACTATATAGTATCTACTGACATCTAGTGGCAAGAAGTCGCAAACATAAATTTCAAAGTGCAAGTTTCTAAGATCATATACATGGATTCAAATTAGTATACAAACATATCTACAAATTGCAAATTGCAATTAGAACGGTCGACGACTACGACGACGACTCGACGAAGAAGAAGAAGTATACAAACTCACGTGGCACGAATAGGATTGGAACATGGGACCTTTCGATCACAGGCCGACGGTCTTAACCACTGGTCTACCACCAGTGCTTATTCACAGTACAGGTGTAACCCACCAGACTACGGAAAAATAATTTTCCAATCAACGTCTTTACGGGAATTACAAGAAAACAAAATTACAATTGTGACTTAAAAATTTTATTCAAAATGATCAAAATGCGTGTCGTTTCATCAATTTGCTTTGATTCAAGTATATTTATTATTTTATTATTTAAAGTTAATACTTAATTTACGTTCAAATTTTCATTCTCTAATTAAACAGTCCCTGTACTTATAACTTAACCTAAGCGAATATTTTCTCTTATGAAACATTCATATATACTTAATAAATAAATGTATGCTTATGGTTTAAACCGAATTCAGATAGATACAATATTACTTTCATCAAATCACTCGAAAGCTCTTTCGGTCAGCCGAATTTCAATAGCTCCGTCGTCTGTTGTTTTGACGTCTGTCGACGGACGACGCAGAAACAATATGGAGATTCGACATACGACATCAAACTCTATAGAAAACAACAGAGCACAATGAATGGAATTTCCAATCTATAATAATCCATAAAAATATGAAAGTCTGTCTGTCTGTTCCGCTTTCAAGGCTAAAGACGCTGGAGCTTTTGATGAAACTGCAAAATGCATGTAGTTAAATACCCTCAATTCAAACATAGGCTACTTTTTTTTTCAAAAATCAACCCGCAAATGACTATAGTGGGGGGGGTGAAATTTTGTATGAAAATCATGTCTGTCCAGCTTTTGCAGAGAAATTTACGCGGGCGAAGCCGCGGGCCAAAGTTAGTCAGTTATAAATTGTGCAGCGTGATGTGCTGTCGACTATACAACAAAAATACTAAATCGTTGTTTAAATGACAACGTACCATACGATACATAAAAAAATAGTTATAAATACTATTACATAGTATTAAATGTTTAAATAGTTATTATACTCAGTTCTACATATGTAAATCATCTTTGACACTAGAATTCGCTAGATACGCATCCAACCACTTCTCGATCACAGGCAAATTCTCCGCAGACCATTTAGATTCTTCTCGAATGTTCCTCATAGACTTCTCGATGATGTGCTCAGCTGACGCGAATTCTCCTTGGTGGGCCACGTATAGATTTGACACCAGTTCTAGACCTTCTTCAGTGGTGAATTGAGAGGTGGCTGAAGTGATCAGGTTATCCCAAAGGTTGGTTTTGCTGATGAATCTGAAATAAAGTATTTATTTATAACATTCGATAATGCTACTTGCCTAATCTTCTTGAAATTTCGCATATATGCACCTGATATACACTGTAAATCATATATTAGGGATAGTAAGTATATTGAGAGAAATAAACGTTTTTTGTTAGCGAAACTTACCTTGTTTTTCACAGATTCACTTTCTACGGCTATTTATCCCTTGCGGGGTAGACAGAGCCAAGAGATTATCCAATTCAATATGAACTTTTTTAAATTGAACTTTCCCTTGGTACACTTTTACAATCGCGTGATGTGATGCAACAGCTGTCACTTTCTACTTTTTCGCTGGCTTTCCAGCATGGAAACAAAAAAGTATACTAACATTATACTTTTAAACAGTTGTTCTCAAACTTAAAGGCCATAATTCAAGTTGAACTATTAAAAAGTTAAGAAAGTCTTACTTTTCCTTCAATACATCCCAATTGTTATTCACAAAGTGGAAGAGCGTCGTGTATCCTTGAGAGCTTCCTGTCAGCATACTGAATATAAGGAACAGGTCTGTCTCCGTGAAATTTCCATTTCCTTCTAATATCGTTATATTTAATAATCTGTTAATTTTGTACTCGTCTATAGGACATCCAGCAAGAGTTTTGAGGAGATATGTCCTCTCGCTCTGTTTTCTTGAAGGGGGGAAGTTAATCACTCTCTGGAGACCAAACTCCCATTCCTTCTTGGTGCCCCATTTGAAGACTGGACAGATGTATTGGTTTGAGATCCTGGAATAAAACTGTGCGTTATTTGAGCGAATTATAGATAGTATTCGTGATTCGATAGAATTTCGTGTCGAAACTGCGGCCAATATCAACTCTTACAATATAAAACTAAAAATATATATAACAGAATTTATATATGAATAATAATATTCTAGATTCTTCTTCTAGGTCTCGATTACGAGTGCAATATTTTTTTTTTCGCAAAATGTTTAATTAATTTAGAAAATAAAAACGGAAATGAAAACTACTTCTCTCCTTCTCCTCATTGTCTCTTTCTATCGCGTATTTCCACCTGCATTCCCGGCCTTGGAGTCAAACAGTACATCTCTTAGCGACTACCAAAACGCAGGTGAAGAAGTCACAGAATCCGCGTAAAATTCAAGATACGACTCCCCGACCTCAACCCACTTTAAGAATGATGTTGTTGCTTTTGAAGGATTCTCACCTCGTATTACACCCACGGGAGGACATGGAGTGGTCCTATTCTAAGGCGGGAACCACATGCCAATATTCTTGTGCTTGTGATTTTTTTTTAGCTTTATGCTGTACCTAATCTCATTTACTGATGAAATATAATATATCCCAAAAAAAAAATCAAATTTGAAAATGAGCTTCTACAGTATGAATTTATCAATATTCACACTCTCGCACCTCCGAAAAATGTTTAATTTTCATTAAAAAAATTCCAGCTCAAATATCCAAATATAATTGAAAGCCTCCCGAATAAACACGCTTCAGTGTTAAATAAAATATTTTCAGCGTAAACTGGAATTTACGTTAAAACTGTAACCTCCATTTTCCCACAGACGACCCCTGTACAAGAGTCAACCTACGGTCAACTTGATCTAGCTAGTCCACGTAGTAATATTACAGGAGAGGTCAAAAGCGAAATACTTTTTACGCTTTTGGCCTCTCCATTCCAGCAGTACATAATTCTCTCATCCGCGCAGTTGCACAGGCAATACACCCGGCCTGGCAAGAAAATATTCATCAATATTAATTAATTTTAGTACATACATATTATCACGCCTGTTTCCCGTAGGGTAGCAGCACACCAAGCGCCACAAGCACACCAAGGTAGTAGATTAGGTATTTCCACATGCCAGTATTATAAAACAACTCACGGATTCCCTTCGTCTGGGTTCTTAGCCTCCATCCACTTGCTGTAGTGTTCCTGCGCCTCCTTGATGCAGGGCTTGTATCCTGCCTGGCAGAGGAACGTCTTGGTCAGACTACGGAGGTTCTTCCGCCAGTTCTCCTCGTCCTCTCGCTCATTCTTTATCAGCTCTTGGTACAAGGGTGTTAGCAGGATTCGTACGTACGCCTGTTCACGTAAATATTTCAAAAAAACATTGTATAGATCACAACAATCTCGAAGCTTCTGATCAAAGTTCTGGTTGACATACTACAATTCACTTATTATCCATCGTCCATATATCTCATGACGTGCTCTTAAAACGCCAAAACAAATTCTAGGTCACTGAGCCCAGATAGTAAGACATAAATACACTGTTTTATTACAACGAACCTAGTTAATGAAAATATCTGACACAGTAAAAAATAACTGAATCAAAATAGATCTAAACATAATTACCCTGAATTTCCCGTGGATACACGAACAGATATGTCTTCCAATGTGATCTATCATCGTGAACACAGGGTCCCAAACTAAGTGGTGCCTCTCATCCTTCAAGAACAGGGTCATATTTAACGCAGTGGCAAACGAGAGGTCCCCAGCATACGCCAAGTTCCACGCATCATGGAGCAGCTTAGCGCGAGTCAGTTCTGGGATCTTGAGCCGGTCCTTGCCTTGAAGGTAGTTGGAGAGGAGGATCCAATTTTGCTGGTCGTAATTGACCGGGAATGGTCCTAAAATAAATTCTTAATGTTATCCATTCCTGATAATATCTGGAGTCTATGCGTTCCAAATACCGAGATATTTATTTCAAATAGCAGCTTTGCCATGATAGGGATCAATATTGTTAAATGTTTATTTAAATATTTCCTTTCACTAATTGTTCGTAGTTTAAAGCTTTAAATTAATTATTATTTTACTTAAAATTAGATAAATAAGCCTATTTTAACTTTGACACAAATACAAGATTCCATAATTATAATGGACGAAAGCGATTGGTGGATAAAAGAGTTAATATGAAAAATCGTGATAAAAATGACATAAATGGAAATTCAAAAACTAACGTGTATGTTAAGTACAAAATTATGACAGACTATATACTTACCAATTTCTTCAGGGTTCACGATGATAAACTGGTCTTTGTTCGGCATGGATTTGATGGTCAATTCCTTCTTATCCTTCAGCCAGCTACTGGGCACGGTGTGGGAGAAGTTGAGGCGGTCCTCTCTCGCGATTATGATGGGCACTGGCCATGACATTTTTGCTGCATCGGGTACGTCATGTGGTCGTTCTCGTAGGAACACTTTCTGGAAATATCACATCGATAAATATTGAGTAAAGTTAATACTCGTAATCTACATGCCGTTTTTACGGGCCTGCAAGAAGTGTCAAACGAAAAGAATTTTAGTCAATGGGGATATATCCTCCTTGTCAACAGCACACGCATATATGCAAGTCAGATGTCTGTTAACTAAAGATGCCGAACACCTTGCAAAGTTGAGAAGAAAATGTAGGAAATCGGACCTTGCACTCCGACGCTTGACGACTGGGAAGAACCAAGAAAACACTCACATAAATGTTATTATAAAATATTTATTGACTTTACACACATTATTGATTATACGTATTATAAATTATATATATTTACGCACATTATTGATTAGAAGTATTTGTGGCCAAAAAATAAAATACGCAGCTTTGATAAATCAGTTAAAATATCGTAATTTCATCGTTAATATTTATAAGTTGAGACTGAAAGTAACCTAATAATTAAAAAAATATTGAATTTCATACCTGCGTGATGACAAGCTTGTTGGTATCGTACTTCCTCTCAGCTTTGATGAGAGGCAACCTGTCTTTGTCTATCCAGCTCTTCACTACGTCCTTGATGTTCATATCTTGAGGGATCTTCCCGTCTGCACGAGCGGCAGTATTTAGGTTCTCCCAAATGTCATCACCAGTAAACGTTTGGAATTTTCTGCAAGAAATGTACGAGTAGTTATCATCATTACAGTAAAAAAAAAGTCAATTGCTGGACATGGACCTCTCTCAACGATTTCCACCGATAGAAAGCAGAAATATCTTAATATAATAATCTTACAGGGAGTGAATGCACTTGAACAGTTTGATATTGGTGGAGGCTGTCTCCTTCATGCCAGTGAACGTGCTACGCTTATTGCTATGACAGATATTTCGCTTTATGCTATGGTATGAATTTACACTACATTTAATACTTACAGCTACAATAAATACTGCGCTTACGTGATCCAAATTTGCTAATATGCAGAATATATCAACACTTGCCACAAAATGTCCGGAAAATCTTACCGGGACTCGATAAACTTCTGCAGCCCCTTCTTGAAAGTATCTCCCCCAAGGGTATAGTTGAACATTCTGAAGAGCAGCTCGATCTTGGTGCAGGCTGTCTCCTGTTTCATGCCGGTGATGCGCGAGTGCGGGTAGCGCTTGCTGAACTCGTAGTAAAGCGAGTACAGTACTGTCATCGGCCATTTACCTTCCATTTCTGAGCCGCCGTTGACCTGAAAGCATCGGAAACTCAATCTTTTCCTATTTTATGACCTAAAATATTAAAATTATTTCCAGTTCCATAAATCTTCAGCTAATCTTGTTTAATCCATGTTTTTATATCAATAATATTATAAAATTGATGTGAATGTGCTTTATTTTTCCACGGCGCCGTCAGCGCGGAGTCTTAGATTGAGGTAATTTTCGGTGAGGAGGTGGAGAGCTGAAGAGTGACATGTACTTTATGCCATATAAATTAAACAAAATTGTTTTTTTTTTTTTTTTCAGAGTAAGAAAATAAAATATGAGAACCAATTTTTAAATAAACACAAGTCAAAAACTGCTATTAAGGATGAACTTAAGTACTTCTTTACGATAACATTCCTTGCAAGTAGGCCAAACACATCGTGTAGCGTATTTTGGATATAAACACGATGTGTTTAATTTTAAGCGGCTAAGCTAAGCTAAGATTTAAAGCTAATATAGGTATGTAAAGTATCCTTAGTAGATACCTTCTTTTTTTTTGACACTGGTGTAAGGTTTTATTCAAGTATCCTAAAGGCATCTGACATGACTTTTTGTTTACCTTAAAAGCAATATCCGCAGCTAAGTATCCAACAAGAGCCTTGTTGATGTGGGCATCCGACCACCACGCTGGGGTGGCTAAGGATCCAAGCCATTGGTACAGGATCTCTTGAGTCAACTGAAGGTAGCCCTTACTGCTCAGGTCACTTTCCCTGTTGACAAAATGTATAAAGTATATAAATTACGTAACTATTAATGCACCCGTCGGTGCATTAATTACCTATTATGAACAGTAGCGATTCACTTTATAAAGGACCATTGACTATAAGACTTTTTAACCAAACCCTACGGAAATCGCGTGATGTCGGGATAAAAAGTAACCAATTATTTAAACCAAGGTGTCAGCTACCTAAATACCAAATTTCAGATAAAATGACCCAGGCATTTGGGCGTGAAGAAGTAACAAAGATGCTCACAAAATAACGCCTTTATAATATTAGTTTGATTACGGATGATATCCAAGCTATGTGTTCCTTAATCGCCTCGTACAACGTCCACAGGAGCGGGGCGGTCTTATTCTAGGGCGGAACCACATGCCACACATACTCTCTATTAACTACAAATATCTAAGTACAATTCTACCACACTTTAACCTTAAAGTTAGTGTAACAAATTAGGCATCAATTAATATGCTAACTACTTTCAAGAGTCATTCCAAGTTAAGGTCACAAATACACCTTAACTATCTAACTTTTAAATAGTACAAGGGCTATCAGGCTTATCAGCAACCTTGCAGACCCTTCTCAATTTACATAGATAAGGCGGGAAACAGACTCGCTACTTTCATATCGTTAAATTTGCAACTATTTTCATTATAATATTTTATATCTTTGTTTTATTATGTATGAAAGTCTGTTTTACGGACACGGGTAAATTCGGGTAAAGACATAAGGTCAAATAAGGGCTTCTAAACATCAATAAAGTTTGTGTGAAGTTTTACGATGACCAGGTTATAGATTCTATCATAAATGGTACCTTTGAGGTACTAAAAATATCTATTTTAGATATTTGTATTGAATATTGATATAATTAATATATGAATAAATATATTTTGACTTTGAATTAACTAATCTTGATAATTTTACCAAATTATCAATGGATTATCAGAAAAGGACATGAAACCTTTTATTATAAAGAATATGCTGCTCCCAAGAGTTTCATTCACGAGATTGAAGCCGCGGGCCTTCTGCACTGTCACAAAAAATGACGGCTCAGGTTATTCTTTGCCTCAGATACTAGAGAAAATTTATGGAACATAACCTAAAATTCCCTTGTTACGGTGTCAGAAATGGTAGCCGAAACTGATTATTTAAACAGCAACAAATATAAATTCACAATCCATTTTAATGACCTACTTAATCGCACACTAACGTCACCATTTCATTTATCAAATATATTTAGCTAGTAGATATTTATGTGTTATGGTTCATTAAAAATCGCAGACCAAGAAATGAAAGTGGCATGTATACAATATCTCTCATGATCCAGATAAGGTACACCCTCAGAGAATTATGGTGCACCCTGTCTATAATATACGGATATGAAATCGATCAAAGATAGGACCGAATTAACGCGACCAATTGAACTTGGATAGTAACATATTGCTATTTACTATACCGATGGGATATATTCCTATTGGGATAAAGGTTTGGGGCACGTAGGAGTTTATTTAAATCTTTATTTCACTCCATTAGTTTTTACTGAGGTTATTCTACTTGAAATATTAGGTTAATAAACCCCTTTTCACATGAATTCACACATTTCCGCAACAGAAATACCTCATTATGTGAAAACAACTATGACGGTCTATGAGATACTGCCTAGTAACAGACAGACGGACAGTGGAATCTTAGTAATAGGCTCCCGTTTAACCTTTGTATACGTAACCCTGAAAACAACAAAACAAACGTCTTCTCTCTTCATAGTCGTATTCCTCATGGCTGAGGGTCGTGGTCATTACGTGGAATGAAACACACACAACAACTTTCTTGGCATTATTAATGGAGTGGTTTGCCATTGCCTTATCCATTTCACATACAAGTTAATAATAATCAATCAGTGTGCAGGTTTCCTCACGATGTTTTCCTTCACCAGAAGCAAGTGGTGATCGATGAAAACTACTATACATGAGTCAGATTGGTATACAAACTCATGTGGCACGAGTAGGATTAGAACCAGGGACCTTTCGATCCACAGGTGGGTGTCTTAACCATTACACCACCACCGCTTCGACACGAAACGAACGACTTACTTGAATATAATAAGCCCCCAATTGTCAACAGGCTTCACGCCCTGGTAATTCGGCAAGGCGACAAAATCCAAACGACTGACTGGTAGCGGCGACTTCATAAGCTGCGTGATGTGCTTGTAGACCACCAGGATCTTGTCCATCACTCCAACTAGGGCCGGCACGAACTCTGAACGGCCCCAGACGCGGAGCTCTGAAAAAAGATACAAGATGAAATAAAACGGCGCGCACTAAACGACACTAACAATAACAGATTTTCAAGAGGTCAGGCTCAAAATCTTTTAAATTCGGAGTTCGACAATCTATATTTGGAGTCTGGTATTAGTATAATTAAGTAACTATAATTCGATAATTCAACATGTTTCTGGTAATAATGGAAATATTGATTTTGACGACCTCGGTGGCGCTTGCCCCTGAACCAAGAGGTCCCGGGTTCGATCCCCGGTCGGGTCATGATGGAAAATGATATTTTTCTGATTGGCCCGGGTCTTGGATGTTTATCTATATAATGTATTTGTTATAGTATCGTTGAGTTTTACATTACCAGAGATAACGATATATTAGGATTTTAACGATACCTTACACATCTACATGGTGAACGTAATGAGAAGTCCCATTTAAACTCTGAAATATTACACTCGATTTTTGGAAGTTTTTATTATCTTGCAAACATTGTATCTTTTTACTGGACCTGCAAATATATATATTTTACTGTAAAAATATGTTGGTAAAATGTTCTCACTGGATATTTCGGCAACAATGCTGAACAATCGAATCGACGGCAGCTGAATCTGCAGATTTCACGCAAAACGACATTTCAGCTCTCGGACGCGACGTCTGATTTCATCGGAGACGTGTAATTATGTTAGATGTGATTTTGTCTGCGTTTGTGAGCCGTTTTCTTGTTAAATTGGAAACTTTTAAGTAACCTGTGATCAGTTGGACTACAGTCTAGACTGAAGTCACACTGGTCTGGTAGGACGATTTACGCGCGCTGCGGAAGTCCGCGGTAGACTCAGTTTTAAATATTTTTTTGACGTGAATAAATGATGTTTATCATCCTAAGTTGAATAGAGAATAATGAATTTGATTAGAACTATTTGATCTTATCGTATCAATTCCTCTAATTCATCGTCTTGTGGTTACCCCAGGAGATATCCACACAATCTCCTCTCGTAAATGTTGACTAATAGATATGAACCATCTTTAACTCCTGATAATTCCAGAGAGGGTTGATGCTAGGCTGGCGGCCAGTCAAATCAGGAACTGATCATTAAATTTTAAAGAATTATTGTTTTACGTGGAACCTGGACTTCAGGGCGTTACAGCCATTAATGTTGGCAGGAACACGCAAAGATTCACATATTCCATAGGCACGGCCATCTTCTTCATCATCATCTTCATATTCTTCATCTTAAACCATCAATTTGCCCAGGGAATAAAAGTCTGGCTATGCCGCACCCACCTGCCCTGGCAGAAAGGGCAAACCCAAAAATTGCTGGCTTATTATCGTCAATGATTATACGCGTGTCAATGACCTGACAACAGAGGATGCTGAAGACTATGCGAAGTGGACGAGAAAAGTAGGAAAGCGGATACTGAGCTCCGACGCTCAACGGCTGAGGAAGAAGAGAGTGATTTTACATAATGAAGATGAATATGTACATGACAGTTATCCTCATATTTAAGTACTGGTAAATTCCTGAGATTGCAGTAGGAGTTTTAACGAACCAATGTTATTCCCAAGCCTGTCCTTGAAGACGCTCATGTTGACCTGCTTCAGGTCGCCAATGACGATGCCCAGGGTGAAGGTGGACATCGGAGGCGTCAGCTCAAAGTGGTCCCACACTGCGTTCGGCTCCCCTTCACTGGAACAAATATTTTCAGAAATCAATACTAATATTATAAAGAGGAAAGATTTGTATTTTTATTGTCATGTTTGTAATGAATAAACTCAAAAACTACTAGGCCAATTTTGATGAAATTTGGCACAGATATAGGCGAAACCTTCGGGGGTGACATAGGCTCACGAGCGAAACCGGGGCGAGACGCTAGTAATAAATAAATCTATCCGGGACAGTGCTCCATCACTTTTAAGTCTCGCGCCGAAATGATCCAGAATTTTTTTCATCTCATTATTTCTAAAATAAGTTAAAAAGCATGTGTGACACGTATAACAAAACCAATCATCAGCCCACACTAAGTACTAAGCTTGTATCGCAATTAGGAATGTATCACATTTTTGTTAAAGCTTTTAGAATGGAATCCCCGTGGCGGATTTTTTGTCCATTTATTTCCGAATTGATTCATTATTATTTTTTTTAAGAACTCAATTTACCTTATTTTTTTGGCTATTGATAATTTTCTTGCATGCTTCCTCATTGCTTTGTTCAGTTTTTCTTTTAGGCAGACACCTCGTTTCTTTGTTCAGTATAGACTGACAAATGGTTAAAGCTTATAGCTATTCTATATTACCAATAAAGAAAAGGAATATACCAAATTGTGACGAGAGTCATTGATGATGTCCACCATATTCTCATGGAGTATATTAAATATTAATATGGAAGAGTGTCATTACTGAGAGAGCCGATCAGGACTGGCATACTAATCCAACTCAATGAGAGCAAAACATTATACGAACTTTTGCTATCACCTCAGTAATAGCTTACTATTATGGGGTACGATGGGGTATAGATAATATCCCTTTAAAAACTACTTAAAGAAAACTTAGATTCTACTAATATTATAAATGCGAAAGTTTGTGAGGATGTGTATATGAATGTAATGTATGTGTATGTTTGTTACTCTTTCACGCAAAATCTACTGGACCTATTATTATGACATTTGATACACGGGTAGAATATAACCCGGAATAACACATAGGATACATTTTATTCAGAAATTCCCACGGGAGCGAAGCCCCGGGGCGCAGCTAGTAGCCAATAAATTTCAAAATTAAATATAGATACTTTTATCGAAACTGCAGCACAAACAGAGACCCTAAAGGTGGATTTTCACTCAATCCTTAACCTTTAAAAGGGCGACGGGCCCTTTTCCTATGTACAAAGTAAATCACTTAGATTCAGACGTCTAGTGATAGAATTTATTTCAACTTCGAAAGATAAACCTCGAAATATTTAAGGGTCCGGAAGGAATGATCTTGGTATTTCACCCAGTCTGAGAGATTCCAGGCCTGTTTTAATAAAGTAAGGGTCAGTTGCACCAGTCAATTTAAACTTTAACTTGCGCAGAAATAACGGCAGCGCGCAGATTATAGTTATCGACGAGGTTGACTGGTGCAACCAACTCTAAGACATTTTTAGGCAAACAATTAAGATTCCTTATGAAGAATGGAATTTCAATCGATTTAAAGTTATGTGTTGGCCTATAAATAAATATATTAGGACAAATCAGACAGATTGAGCTGGCCCCAAAGTAAGTTCGAGACTTGTGTTATGGGATACTAACTCAACGATAGTATATTTTATAACATATACATATATAGATAAACATCCAAGTCCCGGGCCAATCAGAAAAAGATCATTTTCCATCATGACCCAACCGGGATTCGAGCCCGGGACCTCTCGGTTCAGTGGCCAGAACTTTACCAATGCGCCACCGAGATCGTCATTATAAACCGAAATGATATT
The DNA here is from genome assembly GCF_027563975.2 of Plodia interpunctella. Classification (NCBI taxonomy): domain Eukaryota; kingdom Metazoa; phylum Arthropoda; class Insecta; order Lepidoptera; family Pyralidae; genus Plodia; species Plodia interpunctella. The sequence continues at coordinate 1,628,526 of NC_071300.1, read as the reverse complement.
TTTTTTATGTATCTAGTTTTCACTTCTACCGGTTGTTTTCGTAGTTATCGTGTGCTGAAACCCGGGTCGCTTAAAAACTGCCGGTGGCCTGCCGTCGACCCTCTTGGGATATGCCATTGCCGCTTGTGCCTACCAAGGTTTTTATCCCTTAATCACCTCGTACAACACCCACACTAGGGTAGATCCTCCAAAACATCATGGATTTTGTCCACGGCCACAAATTTGTTCCTTCGTATATCACCAATTCTTTATTTTCGAGCGTGTTAATTGCTAACACTGGTGTCAGATTTATTCAAGTCGCCTAAAGGCATCTCACAGATTACAGCGTCTAGTGGCAAGATATCACCACTGAGGGATTTTTGAAACGCTTACATTTGCAATGGTCCCACGTGATTGGACTTTGAAAACATTCCTACTAGCTATAAAATAAAATTAATGGTCCAGAAACGGTCCAAAAAGGCAATACTTGTGGTTATTGATATTTTGACCCATTTTCGAGTACAATTTCATACATCTGAAGTAGTAAACTATACTTGGCGGATCACGTAGGCTATACTGCTGTCTCTAGAGCTATTGTGTACGTGATTCAGGCCTTTGAATAATATTATTACTTATTCAGACTTCATGAAAATTTACGACATCTCGGCCCAAAACTACGTCTTGTATACTAGCAGTGGCCACTGACTTCGCTCCCGTGAAACATTCGGAGTGCTAAGCGGCGTTCCCTGTATGATATCACCATCTTGAGCCACTTGATAATCCCCACTGCTGGGGCACTGGCCTTCCCTGTGGATAGATAAGGAGAACGGGCCATGCGCGGCCCATTGCGGATTGGTGGGTTTTGCTGACTGATCGATATAACCGAACTTAACGCAAATGATCAAGCACGCTAACTACTGCGCCATCGAGCTCCACATATATCTATACTATTATTATAAAGAGGTAAGCGTTTGTGAGTTTGTTTGTTTGAGGCGAGATTTGACAGCAATTTATAGTATGCTCGAATCCCAAGATAAAATAACTTGTCACGACTATGTATCTACTTTTGTTGAACTCATAACACCTCTTGTATTGTCGGTTAAAAACAATTTCCTAAACAACTAGCCATGCAATATCGAGCGCACTGGTATAACGTACAAAGATATGGTAGTTACAAAGCGCCACTGAAATAATCTCGTTGCAGACAAACTGGATGTTGTCCATGAGTAAATACTTGACTACCGCCGTAGCGTAGTCATCATGTCATCGTGTCCGCTATCCGTGGAGGTCTGGGTTCGATTTCCAGCGCGGAATAACATTTGTACTTGTAATCACAGTTTGTCTACAGTTCTAGGTGTGTTATGTCCGTTTCTGTGTTTATGTCCATCGGAAAAGTCGTTAAGTGTTGTTCGTAGGTTTACTTCATAAAATAGGAACATAATAGAGTTAGCACACTTAATGTCCTCATTTTCTATTAATGATACAATTACAAACATATCTAGATTTAAATGATGAATAGTTATTTGAAGCGGTGATAGACTGGAGGTTAAGAGGGCATTCTAGTTGACAGCTATCATCTTGAGTGTGAAATGGAGAAGGCAATGGCCACTCTATTAGCAATGCCAAGAAAATCGTTGTGGCTCTCTCCTCTGGCTGGGGGCCAGATGGAAGATAGATAGATAAATTGAATCAGACAAAAATATGTAAAAATAAACGGAAAAATTCAAGCAAAAATACCCAAATGAAGCTTCTGTAAGTACTTCTTCAATATTACCTATAATTAGATTAGAAATTTCCAAAATGCTAGTATTTGTAGACAAAGCAGAGGACGTGTCCTATACAGACGTAAAAATCTTTAAACCATTTTAAAGATTTTTACGTCTGTATAGGATAGAGTAAAGTCGAGAATACTCCATCAACAATAATCAAAGCAACCAAAATTTAATGAAGACTTGAGTCTCCATGTACTAATTAATTCGGTAATTTTCTAAACAAAGAAAAAGGGCAGTCTACACTACATCGTATTCACTCATGCACTGATACCGTAAAACCGGTTTCAGCCAGTTTAAACTGCACTAGGGAAGCCTCGTTTACCAGCGCATGACCATCTTATATTCCATTATCGGGATAGGATGGGATCAACATTTGATATCATTCTTGATCCTTTATACAATGAAGCTCCGTTTTAAAGTATTTACTACAAACAGAGCTTAAAAATTAAGTGTCATGTTGAAACGAGTACTATAACGAGTAGTAAGTAAATTTTTGTATATCAGAGACTATATGTATCTTCTATACATATAAAAAAAACTATAAATGAGCTATGTCTGTACATAGGAGGTTAAATATATTAGGCCAAATCATACAGATTGAGCTAGCCCCAAAGTAAGTTCGAGACTTGTGTTATGGGATACTAACTCAACGATACTATATTTTATAACAAATACATGTATGGATAAACATCCAAGACCCGGGCCAATCAGAAAAAGATCATTTTCCGTCGTGACCCGACCGGGGATCGAACCCGGGACCTCTCGGTTCAGTGGCAAGAACGAGGTCGTCAAGAAAAAGAAAAATAATGATGAATGGGGTGTTAAAATATATTTTTAAATTTTCGCTAAGAAACAAAATAAATTTACAAAAATGTGAGGTGGCGCAACTATGCGGGGTGTAATCGCCTTAATAAGGAAGATACCACCTCAACGATTGGAACCCTGATCCCCGATCGTTGGAATCGCTGCAATTCTTTACACTTCACCCCGGGATTGCGATTCCAGGTGGATTCCAGAAATTGGGTTAAATTGAGCGGGTAACGTCCATTTAAATACAGCATTAGTTTTCAATTTTTGTTATAAAATATAGGGTTACGTCTTTTGTTGCTTTTTTTTTATTACATTTTATTTTCTTAAAATCTGTGATCATTTTTTCCCGATTTCTATTCTTGACGACGACTTCATACTATCGCGAGAAAATTCACCAAACTTCGACAGATTCGGCAAACATTGCTGGTTTTTCGATGTCCAGTCCATGCATTTCTAAAGGCGTTCGACGATAGTGCGAAGCCGGCATTAAACTTCTTCTTATTATATCATAACAATTAACAAGCCATTACAACTAACATAACAAAGGCTTCGCTATAAAGTAGTAGCTTTCATTTCAAATAAGCAACACCTAAAATACTCCTTGATGTCACTAACAATCATACGTTTGCCCATAAAGAAATATATTTATCTATGTGCTTGCCATGGAATTACTAGGTACTCCGTTGTACGAAGTACTTTAAATCTACCCTTGCCAATGTACTGACAACGGTGCGACGTGGAAACGATAAAGTAGGAAAGCGGGCTTCGGCTCCAACGCTCAACGGCTCGAGAAACAACCAGGAAAACGCTCAGATGTGTAAGAAAGAGGGTAAATTAAAAAATACATATATTTATATAGCAAGGGTAAGCGAAGTGTGGGGCACAAACTGACTAAATAGCGTGATGACCTGCGAAAGATTGGATGCGAAAAACCCAAAACCGACAACCGTGGCGCACCTTGGGAGAGGCCTATTTCCAGCAGTGGACTGCTACAGACTGTGGCTGATGATGATGATATCCATGTACTCACATTTCATCAGTCTTGTCCACGGGGACGTTGCTCAAGGCCAGCATGTTCTTAGGCCGAACCACGCTCAGCTCGAAGACCACCTTGTACTCGGGTTCGTCGAAGCACGGGAACATGCGTCTCGCATTGTTGGGCCGGAACGAGGTCGCCACTAGGGCCCTGGAATTTTCAAGAAAATAAAGAAAATAATGTTTATTCAACAGAAAAACATACATTTTATAAACACATAACATACATACATTTTATAACTATTCTAGTGAGGCTAATTAACATTTAGAAAAGATTTTGTTGAAAAGGCGACCAGCGCAGCATTTTGCTGTAAAGTGCTAGATTGAATTTGAATATGTCATTTTTCTTTACCGACAAAGGGAATGAACTGATATAGATTTAGGGTTTATTGAGGGTTCAAGTTTCCTCCATTACAAAAATGGGGGCAAACTAAACCAAAAGTTACAAATAATTTTCAAAAGAAAAAAGTGCTTTATTTGATAATTTATCAATCTTGTGTGTGAAATAGTGTGTGAATGGAAAGCAATGGCAAACCGCTCCATTAACATTGCCATTAAAGTCGTTGTGTGTGTTTCATTCCACTTAATTACCACGACCCTTAGCCATGAGGAATATGACTGGAAGGAAAAAAGGATCGAAGTTAGTTTTTGTCATCTATACTATTATTATAAAGAGGTAAGCGTTTGTGAGTTTGTGACTTTGTGAGTTTGTATGTTTGAGGCGGGTAATCTCCGAAACTACCGAACCGATTTCATAAATTCTTTCACCATTAGAAAGGTACGTTATCCAAGATTGCTATAGGCTATATGTTATCCCAAATTTCCCACGGGAGCGAAGCCCCGGGCAACATCTAATTGTATATATTTTAAAAAATATGCTAGTAATTTTCTTTTTTATTCTCGTACTTTTTTGTGATGTATGATTAATAAGGTTATAACATCATTATGATAAAGTATTCGCGGAACACGACAAAGATATGCGGATGTGGGTCATCTTATTTTATGGTCGAGATCATTAGATAAGTCAGTGGTAAATCAGTTGTGTTGCGATAACTTATCTCTGTCATATACTCTGTGCTAAGGTGTCGGTCAAACTGTATAACTAACAAACAGTTTCATCCCTACATATTATAAAATGTAGTCTCTCGCGTCTCTATCTAGATGAACGCGATTCTAAAACTACCGGACGGATTTTTGGACGGGCTTCACCAATAGATGACGACCACCGTGGCCTAATGGTCATCATACCGGATTGCTACACGAATATAAATATGCTACGAGAAAAATAATCTTTTTCAGATTGACCCGGGTCTTGGATATTTATCTATATATTTATATGTTATAGAATATAGTATCGTCGAGTTAGTATCCCATAACACAAGTTTCGAACTTACTTTGGGGCTAACTCAATCTGTATCATTTGTCCCTATATATTTATTATTTATTTAGATAGTGTGATTCCTAAGAAAGGTTTACGCGTATAATTAATTATGTTTTTACCCGAGCGAAGCCATGACGGGCCGCTAGTAATAATATGTGTGTACATATATAGGTACATTACATATAATCTTCATACCTGTTTTTCGTCATAAACTTATGGATTTCCACTAGTAACGTCTTTTATTTACGAGATAAAAAACAGGAAAATAAATAACACTTGTAAGCTATCAAAAATCTATTTGCGTGAAGTCACCTACAGAATATTACCGATTTCCTAGAATAAGGTATAAGTAAATATTAGCTATCGGTAAACTGATTATTTTTGTTTGTAAATATTCCGGTAATCTCTACTTGTAACAGAACTAAAATTTCCTACCTAAGTACCGTAAATCCTTGATTGTATAACAAACGTCGAAATTTGACGTCGTACAAACGAATCGCACAATTAAAATATAATGGTAAGCCCTTCTGGCATGATAGGGACCAACACTGTTGAAATGAGTTTCTTTCGGCATTTCTTCTCAGCAGTGGTCGTTCCAAAATGCCAGTAGTTTGTAGCTTGTGAGAAATAACTTTTTAATATGAAAATTGACGTGAAAAAGTGCCTCTGAAGATCTAATTTCTGAATAATGATTTGAATTTGAATTTGGAAAATGAGAATGGGTGGGGGACACATTATCGTTGGATGCATTGTTGTCAAAAATAAACAAGTGTACAATATTTCAGCACAATCGGTTGAAGATATCTGCTTCCAAATTGTGCTAATCAAATCAAATAATTTATTCAAAAATTATGCTTTTTTTCACGTCATATTCTAAATTAAATGATATTTACCAAAGCTACAAACTACTAGCATTTCGGAACGACCACTGCTGAAAAGAAATGCCGAAAGAAACTCATTCAAACAGTGTTAGTCCCTATCATGCCAGAAGGGCTTACCATTTTTTAAATATAAATTGATGTATATTTTTTATTACCAATATAATAATGCAAGTACACAAGTAAGTACATGGTCAAAAGGTATACTGAAATATACTATTATAAACGTGATCGAGTGCTGATGAAAAAAATTTATATATAATTAACCAAACGAAAAACTTTTATTAAAAGATCGAGCTAACCAGTTCCCCCTGCAGCACCCGTTCACGAGTAGACGCATGAGCCAGCCATCGCGAAGCTCAACCACAATAGAGGGACTACAAGATTCCACCCGAACATACATACTTACATACATTGTAAGTTAAATAAAACCTTGTAAGAATACTCACTTCTCTTCTTCATTCTCCATATAAGTGGCCTTGAAGAAGCCCTCAGTGTGGCTCGTCTCCATGTTCCCGTTGAAGGCGAAGTCCAGGCTACCCTTGGTGCCCTTGGGGACAACCGCACTTAGGTGTAGAGTGGCTATTGGCTTCTTGGCGTCCAAAGTGACTTCTTTGACCTCCACTCGCTGGCCATCACTATCGGAAATGAAGAAAAGGTAAGCATTTTCTTTATTGTATCTATGTACGTATGTGTGTGTGTGTATTGTACTAAATCTATACTATTACTAAAAAGTGGTAAACGATTGTGAGTTTGTATATTTGAGGCGGGTAATCATCGAAACTACCGAACCGATTTCAAAAATTATTTCACCATTGAAAAGTTACATTAACCAAGATTGCTATAAGCTATATTTTATATCAAAATTCTCACGGGAGCGAAGCCCCGGGCAACAACTAGTACTCCATATTGTATTGGAATGATCGACTCGACGTAGAAGAAGACTAAACATCCCTAACAAGTTCTGTCACTCTCTCTTTTTCTTATCTGGTGGTGGTTTCTTAATTTAATGCCCTGAAGCCCTGATATGCTAAATAATAATTTATTTATTGGTTTTCCAGTAAAACTCACAAGAACGGCACAAAGATGTCCACCTTCGTGATCTCCAGGTCGTGGCCGCAGTGAATCAGGATGACGTCACTGTCCTTGAGAAAGGTCACATTGATGCTGACTCGGCCCTTCGGAAATAATTGCTTTTTTAATTATTCTTTACTAGCGGGTTATACTATAATAAATTAAACACAGAAACTTACTTAAGAATAAATTTAGGGTGTACTATCTATTGGTGAAAATCGTACAAAAATCCGTCCCTTTTTAGGCTCAGTAGTCTTACAGACAAGGAACCCTTATAGTTTCGCCATGTCCGTCTGTCCGTCCGCGGTCTAACTCAAAAACTATTACTAGATACTAGAATGGTGTAATGTGCATAAGTATAACATTAATCATGCCAACAAAATGGTCAACTAAAAACTTGAAAAGATCAATTTTTATGCAGAGTTTAGGCATGCTACTAAACTCTCGGTCAGTGAATCCGATTCGCGCTTGTTCACTTGTCGTAGTAAACTACGGATCACTACCCCTGTGCGTGGCCCGTCATGCACTTGGCCGGTTATTTGTTGTTAACCAATCAAATCCTTATAAACTTAATAAACTCAAAAAAAACAGGTAACCTGTTTGATTCATTGAATTGAATGAACTATGTTTTTACAACCAGAAGCCTGCCTGAAGATGCCTGAAGCCTCAAGATCAGCTTTCCAGGCTGTGTCCCTTAGTCGCGCCCTATGACACACACAAGAAGACATGGAGGGGTCTTATTCTAGCGTTGAAGCACACTGACCTTGAAGACTCCGTCCTCCATATAAGGCTCGATCTCCAATTTGTACCCGCTCGGCTCCACGATCCTGTCCAATCGGGTTTCCATGGCCAGCCCGTGAGCATTGTTCAGATCGATGCTTCTTGTCTTGATGATGTGAGCTGCTGATACCTAGAAATAAATTATATTAAATATTTGATTTAAAAAATCTATAAAAAACAGCAACCAATATTAGTCTGTATAAGAAATATTAGTAACGACCTGAGGTGTTTTTTAAATTCTAATTGAAATTAACAGAAGTCTACGGGAGAAGCTTCAAGATACTGGAGTTTTACTTTCAGACCTTATAAATATTTTAATATTTGATTTTGCTAGCAATCAACCACATATTTTCTATGAATATAAAATTACTGAATTGATTTTGACAATACAATAAAAAAATGCTATAAAGGAGACTATATTATGCTGACTCTGCACGTTCTCTCTATCTACCATTTGAGATTTTCCCTGTTTTTTCCTCAGCTGTAAAGCGTCGAGGCCCAGCGTCCGCTTTTCCCCCCTTTTCTCTTGCGTTTTGAACGGTCTTTGCATCCTAAGTAGTCAGACCTACGGCATACTTACATTAGCATTAGTAATAAATATCCCTAATCTGTATGATTCATAAATCGCGTATCATGGAATGATTTTCATACGATTCGCAAATCCTATTGTTAAGTTGTATGGGTTATAATATTTTAATAGGTAGGTTTTATTTCCCTGTCACGTTTAAGCAGAATTCAATTTAGAAAAACCAATGTGTTTGTGTAGGTAAAATACGAAGATAAGGATACTATTCTATTATTTCGTAATCGATCTTCATTATGAAAAATACCTAATGTTTGTATTGAAAAGAACAATGATTATTTTGATACATGCGAGTTTATGCAGATAACTATAACGGTACGTTCTAGATAATTTCACACAATCTAGTATGCAATTCTATCAACTAAAAAACTAACGATATATCGAAGGCAGCCTAAAATTACAAACACGATGTAAATTTTAAGACGATTATGTAATGAAAATCGCTGTTATAGCAGTTAAGGGTACTACCCACAGCTTCATGGTACGTTTTAGGTTTTAGCAGTGATCATTAATTTTAACATATTGACAAAACTATTTGTTTCTATCGAGTCATTTTCCTGGTGGATTGTCTGAACTCCACCGACCGACCTTGACCCATATATTAACTATCTCCACCGACTGACCCTTGATTAGCTATGCCAATTTACATTTAAACATAGATGTTTGACTGGATCTACAGCGCGTCTTAATTTTTTCCTTTTAAAACAACGAAATTAAGAGTTGGTTGCACTGGTCAATTTTGGTGTTAACTTTAACCTGCACGCCGCTATCGTTTAAATAAAATGGCGTATTTTACATATATACAGGTACAAACTTAACTTGTGCAATGTACCCTTACTTGTCAAGAAAATGTTCAACTTACCGAATATGAACTTTTTGGGCTTAGACGAGCTACGACAAAGCAACGACTACAACTCTCACGATCTTGCGTCATTTTTTTCTGCGGGGTCATCAAACGAGATACATTGTAGATTTTCACATTGGTGATGGTTTAGTAGGAAAGCGGATCCAGGGCTTCGATGCCCAACGGCTGAATTGTAAATTAATAAACCGTGTTTGCTAACCCCGCTATGAGTAACGACTGGTTTCTAGGACATATGCTTGGAGGTTCTATTCTTTGGTTTAGTTAAAAATTTGGAGGCTGACTTTCATCTCTTAATGCGATCTAGTTTAGGACTTAAACTAATCTAGCAACACAAATTCTTACCATCGAGTTAATCTGTCGAAGTTAATATGTCAATCGTGTTAATGGCTTAAAAAGTTGACCGTTATTAGATGATGTTTTTCGCATTGAATCCGCCTATTGTCTACAAATTGTATTTTTATTAAATAAAGCATACATAAATGAATACAAATATTTTTTACTGTATACTAATAACTACTGTGATTTCTTTCAGATTCCTAAATAGGAATGCGCTGAATTTGAACCGTTCCGTAAAAGTTGATGATATTCCGGCAGGTCTTGTGTGTCAATTGTCATAAAGGCTCTAGCTCATAGCTTGTCCCATTCTTCTTATCCGTTCATAGGGAAGGCCAGTGCCCCAGCAGTGGACACGATTAAACAGCTGATGATGATAAAAGAAGATAAAACCATTGAGATACCCACGTTCCGGCAAAATGCCTAATGTTTAAACGTCACTCAAAAAAAATTCATTCAGATATAATCCTTGTCCCTATTCGTCTCAAAATAGAAGCCAACAACATCAAAAACGACAGACTTGCAAACAGGATGTTCGCATTGTCAGGCCTATTCTTTGAAAGAAGATGGCCGTTAAGATGGTTAAATTGAACTGTGGTGCGTCAATGATATAATGATGACGAGTATCCAGTATGTCCAATCGACATTGCAAATACTTGCACTTATAACATTAGCAGCATTCGCAATATCGAAAGACGTCTGAATGGTGTTATTACGATGTTACAATGGTTTTAAATGACTTAATTACGGTTAAGACAAATATAGTTGAAACACAGACCGAAAAGTATGACATTGCAAGACAAGTCATTGATTGTATTGTTTCTAAATTAATAAAGAGGAGACAAAAAGTATACTACTTACCTTCTGATGTCGTCATGGATGGATTATTATGTAAATAAAGTAAAAAGTACTTAGAAACATCATTTTAACTTTACAGTAAAGTACCACAGAAAAGGAAAACGCAGACATCCAGTAATTTAATGATTTAACGATAAAATGAGTGTTTCTGATAAGAACAATGCTAAGCCTAGAAAATTGTAAATATAAACCTAAGAAAACTCATTAGCAGAAAGAAAATTATGATTATATACTTTTAGAGAATCGATGTGGCACACCTTTATTTAGTTGTAGAAAAATAAAAACAACAATCTTATACATACCTTATCTGGCGGAAGACAGTGTGATGAGGCAGCGAGCCATAGGCATAAAGCTAAATTGCTTATCTTCAGCATATTATGAATCTGAAATAAAATCATCAATGGTAATTCACTATTTCACAGGAACTCTCACTTCGCGCATTGCGCAAGTTGATCTTCTTTCCTTCTTTTATTTATAGTCTTTATAAATTAGTTAATTACTTTTTTATCATTATTATTGTATGCCCTGTTAGGCCCCTATTATAGAGGAAAACAATATTCCGCACGTTGATAAATATCTTGTTTTTCATTCGGTTTGCAACAATTTACGGTCTTGTCTATACTCTCTTGCTAAGCAAATAACGACATGTGACCAGCAATTCTATTTCTAAATCTAGTTATTTGTGTCACTATTCAAATACTATTGTACTTACAGTAAGTCCAGGTCGGCTCCCAGGATGGCACTGAGTCTGATCTCCTGTGGCTCGGCGCTCAATTGGCAGGATGTGTCTTGTTATCACTGATTGGATCCAATCCTTGCTGATCACCGTTGAGACGCTTTTTCGGAGGTGCGAGAGGTGACACGTGATTTATTGGGTGACGCAAGCCATTGACGTCTCTGTTATTAAGACGTCACTCTTCTTTTGGGTCAGTGGTTTATCCATCTTGGCCAGTAGGTTGCAAGGTCAGTATACAGACGACCAAACTTATTCAGTCTGGTGAAGAACTCTCTCAACATCGCGTGTTCCCGGTTACATTCAGAGCTGTGACACCCCGAAGCCCAGGGTTCGCGAAAAAAGTAAACCATTAAGTGTTGAAGATTTGGCCATGCTTTTACAACCGGCTGCTTGCCTGACATCAACCCTCTTTAAGGCCGCTATTGTTGCCTATCAGCAGTTAAGACATGTGTCTCTTAGTCGACTCGTATGACATCCACGGGAGGATTTGGAGTGGTCCTATTCCAGGGCCACGAGATAAAAATGCTGCTTATTGTAATAAGAAATTTTCACGAAAAATAATTTCTGAAACAAGCTTTTAAGATCTTGTTGCATTCGAAGCGTGACTTTGTTGAAAAGTTGTACGAATTCTCTAAACGAGTATTAAAATACTACAGGTGCAGTCATCCATTACACTCATGAGTTACGTATGTATCTAATTTAGTAACATTTTACATTAGTAAGTGCACACTCTAACACGGAAATTTTGCTCATAGACATGGGATCTATCCCACGTTCTCTAAAATTATAAGATAAACACTTAGATCACTGGATTACGCAGTAATAATATATGTACTTAATGAATCATGATCTAATCCACGTAATTATTGCATATTGTAAACTTTATGCCTACGGATGTTTGGTTTGGACTTATTAATATGATTTTTGATTCAAGTCATCGCTACTTCGTCTTTGAAAAATCAACGTAAAAGTCAATCAAGGGATGGATGATGGATTGGAGATTCTTCTTCTGATCTGGCAGCCTATCACTATTTTAGAATCACAATTCAATTTCATCAATAAGTGGTTCAACGTGGTTTTCGGGAGTTTCATTATTCTTAGCTCTATTTACCCAGTACAAAGACTTTACCCCTCTCTTATCTCCAGCGTTTTCCCGGTTTCTTCTCTGCCATTGAGCGTCGGAGCCCAATTTCCCCTATTGTACGACAATGTACACAGTACGTACATCGTGCGTAACATCCGCGAATAAGTGATATCAGATTTTCAGAAAGGGATTTCCTACCACCCTGACCTGTATATAAAAGTAGTGGCCCGTCCCAGCTTCGCTTGAGTAAAAACATATTAAATTATTCACCTAAACCTTCCCGAAATCACGCTATCTATTGATGAAAACCGCATGAAAAATCCGTGTAATAGTTTTTGAGTTTATCGCGCACAGACACAGACGCGGCAGAGGAATTTGAAGGGATAAAGATAATATTTGTAAGACCGAATTACCAGCACCATAATAGCCCTGTAAAGGGTAACATCACTCACACAGTACGTTGCATAGAAATTGAAATAATGTAATCAAATATACGCATAGACGCAATATTTTATTAGCAATTCTACGCTAGGAATTGAGGAATCAGATAGAATCCGTTGTAATTTCTATTTTCAACTACACACCCCTGGGCCTTTGTAGCTATCAATGGTGCTACAGGAATAGAGGAAGACCACGAACAAGATGGTGCGACGATCTGAGGGCATTCAGAAATAACTGGTCGGAGAGAGAAATGGAAGGGGATGGGGGAGACCTTTGCCCAGCAGTGGGACAATAAGGGTTAGCAAAAAAACTAGGTACACTTTAAGTAATAAACGGATTTTCATGTGTTTTTCAGCAATACGAAGAGTTCACGAAGAAAACTTAAAACTATTTACACTTCTATTCACCCTGTTTTTATAAGTTTTGTTCTCAGTACGCACCGAGCGATAAAAATCGAATGATTCATTTATTTTGACGAGCGCGGCACGTGTTACAAACCAGATTTACGATATTACTATATATGTTTCCAGCTTAGTATTATTTTATAGGTCTTTCAGTTGTAACCCTGTCGTATAAAACAATATTATAATGCCATACAACGTCAATACGACTCGTTACTGTGTGATTTGTTGTAAATACATGTATATCTTACGATTGCGATTTTAAAATAACAACGACAATACACAATATCTTTTATTAATGAAAAAAATTGAAGCACTAATTACTTTCGTTGTTACGGTACTATTAACATAAGGTGTGTTTTAAACCTATCGCACTTTATAATGTTTGCAAGCGTGCTATCATCCCACAAAACAAAAACTTGTACATAAAAAGTAATCCATATATTTAGAAAGGACGTAGATTATATCGATACTAAAGTAGGATCAATTTAACAGGTCACATTTGACACTTCGTCCAAATTCATAAATGTAACCTTGTAACGGAGGGCGTACAATATTTATTGTTACAAAATCAAGAACTACAAAAAAATCAAAGATAAGTGGTTTATCCAAAATCTTTGAAATTAATAATATTAACAAAAGAAGACATTTTTTGACAATTCGAACTATAGGCTGACAGATGTCAAATATGACTTATTAAATTGATCCTACTTTACTACATATGTCAAGTCAATATCAAATTTTTCTGAGGTTATCGTAAAAAAAAATATTTAATTATAGTAATATATTAGAATACGTAATGATAGATAAACAAACAGGCGAAACAATCTACGTGACTATTTGGAATCCAAATGTCGCTATGATTCTTTCGCCAAAAGATTTATCCTCAAAAATCTCCTCATTTTCTTCAAAAATAAAACAAAGCGCATTCTGCAGTTGCGGTTGAAGTGAAGTGTCCCCCTCCACGTCCGGCTAATTTCCTCAGCAGCGGAACAAAAATGTTCTTAGACAAATATTATATTCCTTTTCCTTATTCAATTCCTATCAGACACAACAGAGTCATGTAGGTATAACGTTTAGGTTACGTTTTATATATTCCAACACATTTATTGTGGCATATTGTATCTTTTAGGGAGGCTTGCACCGGTTAAATTTGACGTAAACTTTAACCTGCGCAGAAAAATGCAAAGTATGCCATTTTGTAATAAAGTCAGCGGCGTACAGGTCAAAGTTGATTGGTGCAACTCACCTTTAAATTATAGGAAATTTTTCAACTTATATTCTATTATTTGTATTATATATATATATATATATATAATACAAATAATAGAATATAAGTAATATAATATATATATATATATATATATATATATATATATATATATATATATATATATATATATATATATATATATATATATATATATATATATATATATATTATTTTTTAACCCCCGACGCAAAAAGAGGGGCGTTATAAGTTTGACCGCTAACCGACCGCTGTGTCTGTCTGTCTGAGTACGTGGCACCGTAGCTCATCAATGCGTGAACCGATTTGGATGCAGTTTTTTTTATTTCATAGCTAATTTTTATCAGGTGGTTCTTAGATATGTTCGATCAAAATCGGTTTAACCGTTCAAAAGTTGTAGCGAAATTAATATTGTAAGTCGATTTTTTTAAATTTGTTCAACAATTAAACTTGTTATCTACTTATAGATTTAATGGCTGGATTTCTGGAAGAGAGGAAGATCACCACGAGTGACGATTTGAGAACGTTGAAGAAAAATTGGCCAGATATTGCCTTTAATCGAGATAATTTTAAGCCAATCTGTATGTAACCTTTGCCCAGCTGTGGTGCCCACAGAAAAAAAGTTATTTATCGTCATTTGCCAGTGGGTGGAACATACCTAAGCTGAAAATAAATTTGATTGAAAGATCTCTAAGGAATAGTATAGATTTATCTAATCCCCAAATCTCAGAAGGTTTCGGCGTTAATATGTCCCTCGGGGGCGGCCAGTAAGGTATTTTTGGTTGAATGATAAATCTCCTTTTTCTAGTAACATCCTTTACTCCTAAATGCATTGCATGCATAAAATTACAGCCAAATATATACTTAAGTTAGTTAAAAGGTATACGTATTAATAGAAAATTTGATCCCGTAGTCACCACTTCGAGTTAATTCAGTTATATTATTTTAATTTTATAACTCTACTCCTAAATTAGGCAAACTGAATTCACAAAATCTTTTAAAAAACTGCTGCTTTACTACGAGTAAGTAATCGTGATTATATGGTATGAAATAGATACGCCAATACCTATTTGATAATCTATCTGATAAGCAACGCTTAGTCATAAATTGAACCCCAAACAAAGACCCCTTTAGAACTTCTAATTTCCCATGGCAACACAGGAAAACATAGGGAATCACCCCAATTCTCAATTTAAATCGTGGCGACTCTTGGCGCGGCGATTCATTTTTTGTTCTTTTTTCGTGGATGTCAGTGGCCAGTAGTGTACCTATTATTATTTTTTTAATACTTTTGACCTCACATGTAACCGGCCAGTAATTTTCAATTGGGGATCTCCAGATGAGGTAAGTACCTATTAACTAGATACTTTGTAAGGGATCTGGTTACATCCGGACTTAATAAAATACTTCCTTTAGGTACGCTGTCTGCAAGGTCGATTATATTTCAACTGTGAAGTATAACTATATCTAAACCTTGAGGGCTAAATATTACAACCGCTTTCACGGCTAATCCGCTTGACCGATTTTGAAGAAATGAAGTATGCATATAATTTAGACATTTTTTTTTCAAAAGTGAAACCAATTAGGGGTTGACTTTTGAAAAAAAACATGTACTTATAATGTGGTGCGAAACTTTGTGTTCCGCTTTCGCAGAAAAATTTATTAACGCGGGCGAAGCCGCGGACAAATTTAAGTTGTATAACTGCAATTTTTTATATTATATGTACAAAACTTCGATGTTTTCTATATTACAATCTCGGCCCAAAATTTTGAGGGTACTTAGTTCATATCGCAACCTAAGATTGCAACTAGCAACAATATGGAAAATCAGAGGTAACAGAGGGACAAAACAATGCTTGTATCATATTCGTCGCACCAGATTACCAGAAACATCGGTTTCAGTTACAATAACAACATTTGACTCATTTCACATCTGTTATAACAAAGCCTCTCAACAAAGAACTCAACGTCTTGATATACCGAATTATAATGCAGATGTCACAGTCACACATAAGAAAAAAACAATAATTTCCACTGAGTAACATAATATCAGCAAGGTCGGTGGAAAACGTCGCGAAGGTAGACTTTCCTTAGTGTTAACCAGCCAATTTCACAGACCTTCTTCGCCCCCCGCTGCCAGTGGAACCACAGTCGAATTAGGAATACAACTCAGGTGTACGAGAGGTCTTTGTAAATTAGCCGTGAAGTACGTAAAATAATGCTCAATGTAGACGCATATCGCCCATAGATTCAAGCCGCGCGACCAGCGCTCGCTACGCCTTTGCAGTTTTTCTTTTTTTTTTAAGTTCATAGTGCATGTTTGTGGTTTTTAATTTTGTGTTTGTGTGTTTTAGTTTTCGAAATTGGATTTGGAATCTCTTCAGTTAACGGTAATTTTATTTTATTTTTTTTTAATTTCTCATTATTAACGACATGTGTTTGAAGATTAAAACAGCCTAATTCTTGTGTTCTGTAATTGTTTTACTTAACGTGAACGTTATTTTAAACATCTCATAACATAATGCAAGTCGTATGGACTTGAATTGATTCTTATAGCATCAATTTTACCTATAACGCCATCAGAATGGAAAACACTTTTGCACATTTTTTAAACTAATATTTCTAGAATTGCTTTATTTAATAGTATTGATGAAGAAGCAGAAGGTACTTTGAAATTGAATTGCCAACTTGCCAACGTAACTACACATATTATATATAGTTGTGTTTCTCATAAACGAAGGTGTAAATCAAGAATGATTTACATCATTAGCAGTTAAGAAAAATGGATTGTTCATTATCTAACGCAGGTATTTAGTAAAAATCTATTGTGTGTAAAACTAAGGTTATGAAGGTTTAAATAAACGCACCGTTTTCTTAACACTATATTCTTAGTAACCATTATAATACGGGGGGCGTACTCCCGAAGAACTATTCGATTAAACATCACTCTGAATTAACATTTTTTTGACGTTAATTTGATAATGGTAGAGTGACGACGGCGCAAAATCGGAGTCGACTATTTTTATTCATTTAATTTTTAAAATGTTTCTTTTTCTATCTAATTATAACATGCCAGTATATATTGCAATAATAACGTCGGCCTGTTATTATATGTACATAGACTGACGTCAAACCCCATTAACAATAAGTTAATATTGACATAATAACATTAAATATTTGCATACTATTTATATGACTAGATAGGCTTGCTCTATACATACCATGATACATAGGCTGCTATTTATGTATCCGGAATAACAAAATTAAACAAACATATATTATTACATATGGTTTTATTGTTTCTCGAAGTATTCTCCGCGATGATCTATGCACTTCTGCATACGATGAAACCAATTTTCAAAGCACTTTTTCCATTCTGATTGAGGTATGTCCAAAACGTGTGTTTTGAACGCATCAACGGCCTCTTCGCGGCTCGAAAAACGTTGACCACGTAATTTATTTTTAATGTTTGGAAATAAATAAAAATCATTGGGTGCCAGGTCGGGGCTGTACGGCGGATGACCCGTCAATTCAATCTTTTGACCCTCCAAAAAATTATTTGTTTCAGCCGACTTGTGGCAGCTAGCATTGTCGTGATGAAGTATGATTCTGCGTTGTGGGTTATTCATACGTATTTTTTCAAAGACTTCTGGCAAACAAATGGTGGTGTACCATTCAGAATTAACCGTCCTACTATTCTCTAGTGGCACTGTAGCTACATGTCCGTTGATACTAAAAAAACAAGCGACCATTTGCTTTAAAGTGCTTCTCGCACGAACAACTTTTGTTGGATTCGGTTCATCTTGAAAGACCCACACCGTTGACTGCTGTTTAGTTTCAGGGTCATAAGCATAGATCCAGGTTTCGTCACCTGTGTAGATATTATAAACAGCTTTTGACGTGCCACGGTTGTATTTTTTTATCATTTTCTTACACCAGTCGACACGAGCCTGTTTTTGATCTACGCTCAAGTTGTGCGGAATCCAACGCGAACAAATTTTTTTAACAATTAAATGTTCGTGTAATATCGCGTGTATACTCGTCATACTAATGCCCAGAGACGCCTCTATCTCGCGGTATGTAACATGACGATCTTGCATTACTAATTGTCGCACAGCATCAATATTTTGTTGTACCACTACCGATTTAGGACCACCCTCCTTAATTTCATCCGTGAGCATAGACCGTCCACGTTGAAATTCCTTAAACCAATAATACACAGTGGTTTTCGATGGTGCTTCATCTTCAAAAGTTAAAATCAGTTGTTCGATGCACTGTTTTTGAGTTAATCCACGCCGAAAATCATAATAAATCATCGCGCGAAAATGTTCACGAGTTAAATCCATGGCAATGAAGACAAGCTATTTTCAAAATTGGCGCCAATTGAAAAAAACAAATGACAGGGACATGAAAAATATTTATTCTCTAGCCGAAGAGTTCTATTTTCAAATGTTGTAATTACTTTTTAAATATTCTAGAATTATTGGCCAGTTCCGGATACATAAATAGCAGCCCTCGTACATAATCATATTGTAACCTATTTAAAGTAAATAAATATTTTTTGATTTGATTTGATTTTGTCAAAATGTCTAGTCTGACCGGGAGAATGACGATGGCGAATAAAAATAAAATGTATTTTTTTGAGCAGCCAGGCACGATTTCGCTGTAGGCATACACGATTATGCAACTAATTTTGTTTCAATTAGGTTAATGGTTGATGTGCTATCGAATATAGTGTAATTTTTTCACACCGACTATACATGAAATATGCCCTTTCTTGTATAATTTTCACAACCTATTCAGTAATAGCATTCAAATGCCAAATCATTAAAATGCCAAATCAGTATTTGGCATTTTAATGATTTTTTCGATTTTCGACACGACTCGTTGCGGGTTGCAGTAATGGCTAAGCGTGCGCCGGCACTGACTTGTAATAAGTAATAACTACATTTATTTTATACATTCATAAAATATAAGATTTGTTTCTTTATTCATAAAACACATACCTATACAGACAAAACATCCGTCATGAAGATACGCATTTCTTTGCATTCGGGTAAAAAAAATGCACACCGTTTGCGTAACCAGTACTACGCGCGCTTTTTTTCCTATAGAACTGTGGCTGACTCTCGGTCTAAGGACATTATCCCAGAATCTAATGAAGTCTCGCTGCGTGCGTTACAATTAGTTAATAAATCAATATAGAACTTTATGGACAAATCACGCAGAATGAGTTAGCACCAAAGTAAGCCAAGTCTCGCAGACATTGTTTTGTGTGATATTGAGAAGTCTAAGATTTCACAAAATAGACTTGAGTGATTCACCGTTTGATTACTTTATAGTGTAACGACCGTGAAGTAAACCTCATTATGTTCCCTGTCTGTTGACAAAAACAAAGTTAACAATTGTCTTTCTGTCTGTAAGGCTAGACGTAACTTGGCATTAAAGTTTTCTTCAATACGTTACTAATGGCACTTTTTCTGGGGATTATATAACAATAGTACCTAAACAAATTACTCCTCATTCTGCTCTCAATAGCGAGTGCAAGTTTTAATTTCAATATATCTATGTTACATTATACTTTGCAGGAGGGTAAAGTTTATCTACCCCTAATGTACTTAAAATACCAGCTCCATACTGCACACTCAGACACAGGCCGACGCAAAAGCGTGAACATTCCGTAATTTGTATGAGAGTTTTTATTTATCCCAATGGAATAAATGTAATAATAGTATACGGAATCCACCACAGTTTGCGGCAAACTGTTCGACGTCAGTGTTGAGCGGCATAAGACCTTTTTTGTGTCGATGGTTTACGAAAAGTTTTCTGGATGGCTTTCTAGTTCATCTTAAAAAAATAAATATATTTTTTACCTTTTTATAATAATCATCATCACCTCCTGTTATGTATGACACAATAGACAATTCATGTCTTGCTCCGAAAGAAACAGAATACCAATATTCAAAATCAAATCAAGGCACCGTGATTTTATTTACCTTCAAGCATATCATTACAATCATCAAAGAAACGAGAAATATTTCAAAACGCACGCCTTATCACCGACACGCGTGTTCGCCACGCTAGAGCCGACATTACGCCACCCGTGACCTAACTGATCACACACTGGTTTGATAGATATTTTTTTTATTACAATAATTTCAATAATAAAACTAGGTGGAAAGTCCGTCTGGCCAGCCTTGGGCTTCGAAGCAAAAGACTTTGTAAGCCCTTCTGGCATAATAGGGACCAACACTGTTTGAATGAGTTTCTTTCGGCATTTCTTCTCAGCAGTGGTCGTTCCGAAATGCTAGTGGTTTGTAGCTTTGGTAAATATTATTTAATATAGGATACGACGTGAAAAAGTGCCTGTGAAGGCCTAATTTCTGAATAAATGATTTGATTTTGATTTTTGATTTTACTAAAAAGAATACGCACTCAATTGGGCCGTTGCAAAAATAGTCTGACTAGTTGGGTTGGGATATTGTTAAATACTTTTAAATATTCTTCTTCTTCATAGTCGTATTCCTCAAGGCTGAGGGTCGTGGTCATTGCGTGGAACGAAACACACATAACTTTCTTGGCATTCATAATGGAGTGGTTTGCCACGTTTGGTGTTTAGCCTTCTCCATTTCACACACAAACTAATAAGAATCAACAAGTGTGCAGGTTTCCTCACGATGCTTTCCTTCACCGGAAGCAAGTCGTGGTCGATGAAAACTACTATACATGAGTCAGATTGGTATACAAACTCATGTGGCACGAGTAGGATTCGAACATGGGACTTTCGATCCACAGGCGGGCGTCTTAACCATTACACCACCACTGCTTTTTAAATATTGGGATACTGTTAAATCAGTTACTAGTGGACCCTGGACGGGGACCTGCTTAACGGCTGAGGACGAAACCGAGAAAACATTAAGAAGAGAGTCGGAACTACGATTTAGCAGTAGTAGTTCCGAAATGGTAGTACCTAGTTAGACTGTACACTTTCACTTGCGTCATTGTCACTAATTTTCCAGTTGTAGTGATAACAATTGTTTTTTTTAAACATTTGTTTCGTTTTTCGTTTGTAATGAGCAGGACCCGCATGGCACACAATCATTACAAAGTCAAGGGCCCTAACCTAAACCATCAATAACTCACGACCTTGTCGGTTGCGGCATACAGCTGAATGTATTGCTTCAAAACATGTACGTATATAAGGGGGTCGAATTTATCGAGCCCTCCCCAAATATTATTTTACTTTTGAATCAAAATGTTCGACATGTAAGCTATAGTCACGAGATGGCACAGAACAAACCTCAATAAAGACTTATTGATAGCTGCACCTCGCTGTGTTACCAGCGTAATTGTGTACAAAAAATACTTACGTTTTTATGCACAGTAGCACTATCTAGCACCATAGACTGTCAGACTTGTTGATGAAATCCTACAGGAATCGAGTACTGTCGGGATATAAAGTACCAAGTTACAAACTTTCGCCTTTATAATATGAGTGGGATCAGAAGTGGGATAGTGGGAGTTACTTCGTGTTGTTCACTGCAGAGAAATATATTAAAACTTAAGTAAATCGTTCCGCTATCTTTTTCTGTCTGAATGTATCTTTTCCACGCCTCGCGCCGCTAATCTGTAAACCTCACTTGTCTTTGAAAATAGAAAATTAAAGGAACATAACCTTACTCATTTTCACTATAGATATATAATATTATAATAAAGCCTTTATTACTGAAACTATAACTATTTTTTTACAAAATATCCCTTTAAAATTACAACGGATTTCCCGGCTTAGTGTTGACCGTATCAAATGACACTATCCAATGACACACAAGTCTCTTCTAGCTGCCTCCATTTTCTATCATTGTCTTTCCTTGTCCAAGTAATTTTTCCTATCTTCCTTATATCGTCCACCCATCTTTTAATTCGTTTTCCTCTCCTTCTTTTTCTACCTCTTTGCTGTCATTCTGTTATTATTCTTGTCCATTTCTTCCTGCTTTGTCTAGTCATGTGTCCAGTCCAACGGCGCTTCAACTTTTTATCTTTTTAAGTAGATCTACTTTAGTTACCACTTTCATTTCTTCTGCACTTTTGCGGTCTTTCAACGTGACTATATAGATACGTTACACTATGTACGTTTTATGAGTACGTAGTATGTGTAAGTTACTGTAGGCGTACGAGTGTAACCAGAGATTATCTTCAATTACCCATCATTACATCACTGTGTATATCTGTAGGAATTACCTAACTCACAAATTCCTACTCATATTTTATGAATGCAAAAGCAAAATTACTTTTGTATGATGTAAGTACACAATTTACATACAATTCATACTTCCATATTTAATATTGTAAATTCTAAAGTCTGTCTGTGTGTAACGCTTTCACGGCTAAAACACATATTTTGATGAAATTTAGAACAGACTTAGTTAATGACCATGTCAATATTTCAAACATATGAACCCGAGGGTAACAGCTAGTAATGAATAAATATCTTATCTATCATTGCCATGTCAGGGTTCAAAATTTTATTTTGATGTCTGTCAAATTGTATAATAACATACTACCTACGAAAAATTTGCAAAGCTATGACGTTGACCTTGCTTTGGCCGTGACCGTGCCACCATTTGAAGATTACATCTCCTTCCTATTGTACATTATTATATTTACTTGCACACATACCTACTTGAAAACCGTAACCGTATATATATAATGTTACAATGTTGTACATTGCAATGAAATACATATTTATGTATACTCACTAGGTGCGCCTTCGCTCACGTGGGAATTTTGGTATAAAAAGTAGGTACGCCTGCTTGTAACAAATTTGAAAAAGTTTGTATGAAAAACTTACATATTATAATAGAAATTGATTATTGTATGTACACTATTTAAGCAATCAATACTCCTCATTTAACCAAAGAAAAGTACCCAGGTACTTATTTACCAAAAAAAAATCGGTTTCTTCACTTCCAAGTCCCAAGTATTACGATTCCACTTGAAAATAATAATTCGGTGAGCATGTAGCTGTCAATATTTACAGGGAAACTGTTTGTCGTCACTAACTTCCTGCATTCAGTGGTTTCGTTGAATCAATATAAATGAGAAACTCACGCCAATCGGCAACGGTTTGCTTAATCGATATTACTGGATCATGTATATGATCGAGTAATCGAGATTACAATTTTTAGTCGTTATTTTCGCGAAATATTTATTTTTCAAAGATGCGAATCTTTAGCAGAATTTCTGATCGTGTCACATCTATTCTCTCGCTTTTATATATACCAAATAGATAGTAATTTCATAGCACAGACCTCAACCTATTTGTGAATCAACCTCAACCTTGTGTGAATAGCGTTTTAGGTACTCGATATACCTTGACAAAAGAGCGCGACTGAGAAAGAGGGGAATAATATATTACATCATGAATAGATGTGACACGATCAGAAATTCTGCCTTTACATATACCCTAAAATTCCAAGATAACAATTTCATAGCACAAACCTCAACCTATTTCTTACTAAGATGGGAGGGAAATGTGTAACTTGTGTGAATCGCGTTTTAGTTACTCGATATACCTTGACAAAAGAGCGCGACTGAGAAAAATGGGAAAAATATATTACAAATCAAATGCGACTTTTAAAGGCAGGACATATAGTGTAACTACTGCGAATAAAAATATCCAAATATAATAGTAACATTTCATCAGAGATTTCTTTCGGCTAAATCAGTTTCTATGCTTGCTTTGTCATAAATATCAATATTGTTTAGTCTAGGATCTTGTCATACAACTTATCACAGATACACATGTAGCCACATGCGACTGATACGCCAAAAATTTAATAAAACAGCTAATCAGTCCCGGATACTTCTTGTAACATCCCAAAACACTTGATAAATAAATAAGTTAGTTATTTATGCGCAGAGTTTATAATATGTATTTACATATTTTTTTGTTTGATCGCGCTAATCTCGGAAATTACTTTTTTCTTTCTTATCGAATTATTGCTTACACTTGCGTCAGATGTTTATTTCAAGTTGCCTAAAGGTATTTGACATGACAACGACCTGCCGCCTAGTGGCACAAAAAGTATACAATAACACATATATACTGGTAAATTAAATAGTGAACTATTGTGTACAGGTTTCCTTAATTTGTTTTCCTTCACCGGAAGCAAGTTATAGCCCATAAAAACTACTATTCTATATTAAGTCAGATTGTCATACAAACAAACGTGGCACGAGTAGAATCCGAACCTGGGACTGTTGATTCCCAGGCGTCTTGACCACTGAACCATCACCGCTTTATATATGAAGGTCGATGTATCTGCACCAATCTCTATTACGCTATTAAACACGTTAATTGTTTTTAATTGTTTTCAAAATTAACGGTTCAACGTTTACGGTAAACGATAGCTCATAGACGTTACTAATTACCAAGAAACCAATAAATTATATTAACAACCTGTAAAGGATGTCAAGAACGGTGAGAAAAAGATTCTCATGAAGAAGATTTCATTCATTTCTGTGGACGCGAGTGACGCTTTTTAGTAGTGAAAATTAACTTGAAATTTCTCAAAATCAACCTAATATTCCTTATCTTACTTACCACTTTCTATGTATCTAGTTATTTTGTTAAACCCTGTGTATATGCATAATTAACTGTAGTTTATCGTCAATGTGTGTAGGTAGCAGACGTCCCGATTTTTTACTCCAGAATTTAATGTCCGGCGTGGTACAGCAGCTCTGTCCCGCTTTTTGGATTTGCAGTCCGAAGCAATAAAATAGGTATTTTTTCCTATTATGTCTCGCGTTTAACAAAATCGACTTTATAAGAATTAGGATTCAAAATCCCGCTTTGTCAAAAAAAAAATCCGGGCAACGCTGGTACTTAGGTACCTACTTACTTTACGTAGTTACATCGTATACTTGCAACTTATGGATGTATATCACAAACAATCACAAGACATGAATCCCCAATAACCCATTATGGAAGATTGCTTCGGTGACTGCCGCCAAATTTGACATGAATATGTAATGGCGTCACAACGAGCCTTCTATATACGCCAGCAGCGGCGTAACTAGATGACTATATGGGCCTTGGCGCAAAAAGGACAGTGAGAGAGAGCTGAGATATTATGAGTGATCATCTACTGTCATGTATTAGCTACAATTCGGGATTGAACGAAATCTTTTCAGCGGTCTCGTCAACTTGTTCCTTAGAAAAAAAATACATAGAAAATTTTGTTTTGTTTTCAGAATGATTTGACACCATGACGCTGTCGAACAGCCGCCAGCAGTTCCTGGCGTACGAATCGCACGGCGACGACATCCAATACGGCCGCAGAGGGGGCATGTTTGTCACCACCTGCGTCTGCGTCACGTTCATACTGACCGCTGTGATGGCCGCCGTCCTCGTCGGCGTTATAACCTACTTCATTACGTTTTTTAAGGTTCGTAACAGCGATTAGAAAGTAAATTAAGCTAAGAATCTGGCGGGAAAATGTTCTGTCCTTCGACGAGAAACTTTGGCCGCCAGAAAAATTCTAACTGTGTGTTGTCCTTACCACATATTATTACAATACTTCCAATTCATACATATTATAAAAAGAAGTCCCCTTGTTGCATCTGTCTGTAGGATGTAACCATGGATTTAATAAGTACTTCGTACAACCAGAATACCTATTAATTGAACGTATGGTATGAACGTGTTAAATTCCAAAACTACCTACCGGACAAATTTTTGTATGGTTTTCGTTAATAAATAAGTTAAATTATTGATCAGTACAGATGTACTTACAAAAATGCCTACTTACCTACCTTCCTGGTAGATAATGAAGACCCCGTCAAATCTTATGACGCAAAGGTTAATAAAATAAGCAATAGCATAAAATATAACCCTGCTTATCTCAGTACTTATCTACACAAAGTGCCTCATTTATCAACATTCAAGGACGGAAGCAATGAACTCGGACGTATACGCGACCTTTGACATCTTGGACGCGTGTTCATAAAAAAAATAGGTAAACGTCAAAATGACAAGACACTCAGCCGATACGACGACAATCGAATCGAATTGAACAGTGCGGGAGATATTTAATTTTTGTTTTGTTATTAAATATTGATAAAATAATTCGAAATTCAGTGCCAAGATGTGGAACGACGTATAAAATTATTCTGTTTTTATAATTCCAATAATTAGCATTTTCAACTGTGATATTTTATTTGTTAACGATAGTTATGTATTTGAGATTATTTTTTATCTTAGTTTTAGTCGTGATTTTAAGTGAAAAAAATGCTGTAAGTATTTTTAGATAATGCTGGATTAAATGATCTTTATTTGTGGTTGCTAAGATATAATAATTGAAGACATTAATAAGTGAAGTAGGTACAAGAAAATGCGGCAATAAATTAAAAATGAGACTTGATGAAAAATTCATTTTAACAGAAAAATATAATTAGGTGCTAGACACAAAAAACTTATTGATACAAAAAGATTTAAATACCTAGTTCCTTCTTATATTTAAGATACACTAAGTTGAATTTACACAATGATAAACTTTTTATTATTATTTTTCAGCTCTCTAATGCTAAGCCAGCGGAATTCTGGGATGACGCTGAACTCTTCACTCAGAGCAGTTCCCCGTCGCCAGACCTTCGACTGCCACCCACCGTAGTTCCCAGTTTCTACAGACTGAAACTCATAACGGACTTAGGAAACTCCAACTTCAGTGGTGAAGTCTACATAACCATAAGAGCTAGTCAGAAAGTCAAAGAAATTATACTACACTCAAAGAATCTCAGTATTAATGATAATGCTACTCTTACTGAACAAATATATGAGAAAGTTGAGACGATACACCGTTCGAGACGCCAAGCGGAAAATGCACCTTTTCCTGAAACAAACGCCACAGTTACAGAGTCATCTACAATCAAGAATGATACAGCATTTTTAAAAGTGGAAAGTGAAAACGTAACTCTACATACTTCTGAAGCTGAAACTGTTTTAACGGAAGCTCCAACTACTGTGAATCCTGCAACACCCGAGGTTGTCCCTGATCCAACATCACCCGCCGTTGATACACAAGTGACCCACAGTAGTGTGCGTAACATTAAGATACTCTCAATCACACAAGTGTCAGGAGACAGGCTAATCTTGAGATTAGCTACTTCTCTGACACCAAATGTAGATTACACTCTCCAACTTTCCTTCAAAGGAGCTATCTCAAATTCGATGACTGGTTTTTACAAAAGCACATATGAAAATAGCAAAAATGAAATCAAGTAAGTATTCTTTTATAGTTCTTTATTACTAGTATTTTCAGTTTTGATGTATTCTAGTGCAAACGAGGTATTCCTCGAAGCACACTTGTTCTGAGTGCACCTTTCGAACCGCACCAAAAAATACCTTGTGCAAGCATGCTGGTCAAACGATTGTGTATCTAATGTGGTTTGTGCAATTTACTGGTTAAGTGTTAATCTTGGATGTGTTAAAGAAATCTTGTTACCATTGCTCTAAAAATCTCTTTCTTGTTTTCTTTAACACAAACTCTGTTAATGTCAAAAAATCACCCGATTCTTTTTCTTCCTTTAAGTCATAATAGCAGACAAATTATATTAATTTAAACTAGTTGGTAGCCATCACACCATAACAGAATAGATTTAAAATATTTTCTTTTATTCAGTAAGTTGGGTGTTACCCAGTTCGAGCCCACATCGGCCAGGGCAGCTTTCCCCTGCTTCGACGAGCCAGCTTTCAAAGCCAAGTTTGAGATCAGCATCGCACACCCAAAGAATCTCACTGTGCTTTCTAATATGAAGGTTGCCACTCAGGAAGATATGTGAGTTCATTTCATTAATGTGATATCGCTCGAAATATATTTTTCATATCAAATCAATCAATCAATATCTCAAAAATGAATATAAAAAAACTTTGCTAATGGTAGCATCTGAAATTTAGTATTTATTTATTATTTAGATTTTATTTATCAACCCTGTTATTCACAAGAAAGATGAAGCATACTTTAAGCTGAAGTTTTGTCTCGTTCTGTCAATGCCAAATTTTGTTGTGCAATAAGTACTGACCAAACATACTTTAGCTTAAAGTATGCTTCATCTTTTTTATGAATAATAGTTAGTTTCTGCCAAAGGTTACGTTCTGCCAGTGGTAAAGTTCTTGCCACTGAACCGATAGGTCTCGGGTTCGATTCCCGGTCGGGTCATGATGGAAAATGATCCTTTTCTAGGTGGCCCGAGTTTTGGGATTATTTTATCTATATATGTATTTGTTATACAATATCGTAGCAAGCGTACACTTGGTTGGAACCATAGTAGCAACCGAGGAAGCAAGGTCCGCAAAAAGACTCATTTAAATTTAAAATTATTCTCTATTGTGTTAACGTATTGAAAGTGTATAATTTAATGAAATTATTGTGATTTGTATCTAGAATTAAATTAAATAACATAGGAAGGAAGGAGCGGAGTCTCCTCCAGTCTGCACAAGCATATTTTTGCTTAAAAGGAGGCTCCAACAACATGCACAACCATTGTAATTCATAGATACCCAATAAACATATTTTATTTTATTTATTATTTTTATAGTATCGTTCAGTTGGTATCCGATAACACAAGTATCGAACTTTGGGGCTAGCTCAATCTGTGTAATTTGTCCTAATATATATATTTATTTATTTATTTAATGGTGTTTCCTAATATATTTATATATTTAATGGTGAACTGATTGTTAACTGGATTGGAATTACGTTCATATTATATTGTACTACCATGCATATGAGTTTAGTGTTTAGTGTTTTGTGAAAAACTGTTTCTGCTACTCACAATACTAATAGCTAATACTAAATTCAATCTATTTTGACACAGGCCACAAAAAGAATCTTGGCAGTGGACACACTTCGAAAGATCTGTCAACATGTCGACATACCTAGTTGCATACGTAATTTCCGACTTTAAATCCCTCGAAACTAGTTACTTGAGCAAGGACAACGTAACCAAGACTATAAGGATATGGACCAGGCCCGAATTGATACAGAAAGCGAACTATGCGTTGAAAATTACACCGGAACTTTTGAGATATTACGAAGACGTTTTTGGTGTGCCTTATGCGTTGGAGAAGATTGATCTGATTGCTATTCCTGACTTCTCAAGCGGTGCTATGGAGAATTGGGGGTTGATTACGTTCAGGTAAAGATTTATCGTTTTTTAGGGTTCCATACAAAAAATAAAAAAACGGGACCCTTATAGGATCACTCGTGAGTCCGTTTGTCCGTCCAATTTGCTCTGAATCTACTGGACCAAATCAGGTGAAATTTGGTAAGATGGTGTAATCCTATGACCCAAACAATCTTGTTAATTAGGAAAATAAGTCATATATCAATCATATCATATTCCGGTGAAGGAAAACATCGTGAGGAAACCTGCACACTAGTTGATTATTAACTTGTGTGTGAAATGGAGAAGGCAATGGCAAACCACTCCATTACTAATGCCAAGAAAGTTGTGTGTGTTTAATTCCACGTAATGACCACGACCCTCAGCCATGAGGAATACGACTATGAAGAAGAAATCATCAAGTAAAAAGGGCTTGTTATGAGGATCTCAAATATAGTTTTGTTATTATTGTAAAATAAGCAGTTTCGATGTTATTCATGAAAAAAGACGATAATTGACAATGACGTATTAATTAATTCAAGAAAAAAATTATAGGTGGCACTAGTTGTTACAAATTTACGTAAAATTGGAAAGATGGTTGCTGGGCTCCAACGCTCAACGGAAGCAACCGGGAAAAAGTTCATACGAGAGAGAATATTATTAATGTGAAAGTCTGTTTGCATGTTAGTTTATCCGTCTTTCACGTCAAAAGGTAATAACAGATCAAGGTGATTTTAGTACGTACATATAGTTGAAGAGCCGGAGACTTGTCATAGTCTACATTATAATTTTAACAGCTAGTACAGTCGACAACACATTAACCTACCCAAATACATTGCAAACTCGCCGCTATTGCCGCGCCATAGAGGTTCATGAGTCTGAAACGGTTCTCCGACAATTGCTTCATCTACGAACGATTCGCCGACAGAATAGAGCAGACATTCTGTCGGCGAATTGTTCGTAGATGAAGGGTTCTGTCGATCAAACGCCCGATGTCGAAACATTCTGTGGACGAAACGTTCGTAGACGAAGCAATTGTCGGAGAACCGTTTCAGATTCGAGGTTCATGCGTGGTAACTCGTAGTGCCGTTGACTGTAGCTATAGTTTTCTCGGGTTATGAATATCGCCGTCCCGCTGTAGAGAAACGACGCTGCTGTTCTCGTCGGCGGACGGGGTGCCGCGCGACCGGCAGAATGTGGCGATCGACGTGGCGCACGAGCTGGCGCACCAGTGGTTCGGCAACCTCGTCACCATGGCCTGGTGGACCGACCTCTGGCTCAACGAGGGGTTCGCCACTTACATCGAGTATGTCGGCGTCGATCATGTAAGTCATATATACCTTTTGACCATGTACTTTATTGTGTACATACATTGTTATATTACTGATAAAAAATTATACATAAGTTTATATTTAAAAACTGGCATAATAGGGACCAACACTGTTTGAATGAGTTTCTTTCGTCCACATTTCATCTCAGCAGTGGTCGTTCCGAAATTCTAGTAGTTTGTAGCTTTGGTAAATATCATTTAATTTAGAATATGACGTAAAAAAGTGCCTGTGAAGGGCTAATTTCTGAATACATGATTTAATTTTGATTTTCAACTTGTTAATCCTACTATAATTTGTAAATACGAAAGTTTATGAGGATATATGTTTGTTACTCTCACGTGAAATCTACTGGACAGGATTATTATGAAATTTTTGGCATAAGGGTAGAATATAATATACATAGGACCATAAGCTCCAGTACAAAACATACTGCAGCTTTAAGTATCCTTTAACTTTTTTAAGTCTAAGAGGGTTTAGGAATTATTTATACGTTTTACTTTCTAAGCTTATATTTGATACACTAATAGAACAGAAGGACAGACGGACAACAAAATGATAAATAAGGTAAAAACGGAATCCTATAAGGGTTCCGTTTTTCCGTTTTTCAAGGTAAAAACGGAATCCTATAAGGGTTCCGTTTTTACCTTTTGCGGTACGGAACCCTCAAAATAATATGGGGATTTTAATTAAGCTTTATATTCTGTGTGTTCTGTTTTTATGTAGCAAAGTCAATACGATTTTTCTATCTACAGGTGCACATACTATTGTAATTAATTTAGTACAAAAATAATAATTTCTTTAAAAATTCAAGAAATACATTTGTAGAGCTATCCTATCCAGTCTCAAATCTATAATAATAATAAATATATTATGACGAATCACACAGATTGAGCTAGCCCCAAAGTAAGTTCAAGACTTGTGTTATGGGATACTAACTCAACGATACTATATTTTATTATAACGATACTATATTATATTTAGTCTGAACACCGTTCCATCTGCAGATCGAACCCGAATGGAACATGTTAGAATCCCTCACTAGGGACAAAATGGATCTCCTCCGCTCTGACGCCTTGAAGAACACCTCTCCGGTGTCCCGCAGAGTGGTCGACGCTTCCGAAATATCGCAGAAGTTCGATGAGATCTCGTACACGAAGGGGGCCAATCTGATCAGGATGTTGAATCACACGATCAGCGAGGAACTGTTCAGGAAAGGATTGGTGCATTATCTCAATCAGTGGTAAGTTCTTTTTTGTGACTAGTCAACATTGTTAATATTATATGTTTTATGAAAACCCTGTTTGTTTAGGTATTTAAAAGGTAAATAATCTTGTAAACGTCTTTTTTAACCCCCGACGCAAAAGAGGGGTGTGTTAAGTTTAACGTGTCTGCCTGTGGCATCGTAGCTCCCAAACGGATGAACCGATTTTCGTTTAGTTTTCTTTTTGTGTTATAGATAATTTTATCGCGAGTGTTCTTAGCCATGTTTCCATGAAAATCGGTTCAGCCGTTCAAAAGTTGGAGCGAAATGAATATTGAAAGTCGGGTTTTTTTAATTTGTCTAACAAATAATTATATTAAGATATTCTCTAGAGTGCCGGTTTTCTCACTAAGTTTTCCTTCACCGGAAGCTACACTGGTGATCTATGAAGTCCATACTATTATAAATGCAAAAGTCTGTCCGCCTGTCTATTCCGCTTTCACGGCTAAACGGCCGAACCGATTTTTATCAAATTTGGTATGCATGTCATTAAAAGTATCTATGTTAAGTTCCCGTGGAATATCACGCATGCGCGCAATAAGCCGCGGGAAATGCTAATCACAACATAGTATTTTAAAAAAATCCTAACTTCCCTCATGCAGAACATGCAGACATACAGACATGTATGTCTCTATGACGATCTCTAAAACTACGCAACGTATTAAGATGCTGGTTTTTAAATACAGTGATTCAGATTCATTTAAAGTTTAATAATATTAAAATCAGAAATGGAATTTATCATCGGCTAACTAGTTTCTTGCTTTTCCTCAGGAAATACACAAACGCAGAAGAGAACGACCTATGGGAAGCGATGTCGACAGCCACGTCATCCTCGCCAGAGTTCAGCGACCTCTCGCTAGTGCAGTTCATGAACACCTGGACGCGGCAAGCGGGGTACCCGGTACTCAATGTTAAGAGGGATTACGTCAATGGAGAAGTTGAATTCAATCAGGTTAGTTGTCTCTTTCCGTCTCTCTGTATATCTCTTTCATTATGTACTACGTAATAAGATAGACAGTCATTCTGTGACGATTTGAAAATGCTAAAAAAACATCACGTGATTAATAATGGAAGGCTCCAAATTTTTGTTTTGATGACTATTCTAAGGCTCTTATATGAAACGCCAGTGAAAAAAATACTGTGATAATGACAATACTTTCAATGATATGACAAAAATAAAATCACACATTTTTTCATAGACTTGGCCAAACGCTCCATACTAAATGACACGAACTAATGACGTCACAACGTGCGAAAATGTTCGCGAAGAAAGATATGTTTGTTCGACATACATAGCCACATTAAATATTACGTTTATGGTGATGACTTCTTAATAAAAGTTGTTACAAATTTTTTGTTATTTATGATGGTTACATTTGAAATGAAATGAAATGAAATGAAATATATTTATTTCCAAAACGGAGATCAAAATCCTTATGCTACAATACATATACCCTTAATAAGTAATGTTAATTAACCTTATAAAAATAAATAGCATTTTGGTTTACTATTGGCCCCACACTAGGCAAGAATGCCTGTCCTGTGGCAGCCGTTATTGTTTAACAAACATTGAGAAATAAATCAGACTACCGGCAATAAAAATTTAAATTAATAATAAAAAGAGGAAACATAAAAACTTATAAATTAGTATAAGACGAAATACAAAAGTGCTTTTCAATCTATAAACGTTTTGCTAATATAGAACAGAATAATAATAATAATCTGGCATAGCAAGTAAATATTAATAACAACAAGATCACTAATCGTACCTGTAAAAGTGCATTAGATTCATTAAACTCATTTTAAAATGCGCAGGAATTCTTCTGTGTAATCATAATTCCATGGAAGTATTAGTGAAAAATTAATTTATTTTTATAATTTCATACTTTTTGAAAAAGGACTTTCCAACCAGCTTTTAATCTTCGTATTTAGATCCAGCCGCATTGTTACAGTCTATGAATTATCGTAATTATACTAAATATATCTATTTTATCTAGATTATGCATATTTTTTACAATTCTCTGACTTTGGCAACTACCCTATTTTTAACGAAATAATTATGGTATCTCATAACTATTTACAGTAATGATATGAAAAACTTCTGGAATCGAACTGGTTCAATTCCCGCTCGATTTCAGATTTTTTTCTAATCTCAATGTTGTTTTCAAAAATAAGTGAAAAAGCATGTGTGCCATGTATAACAAATCCATTTAATTACTGTAGTTTTTATAATTACAATATGTTCGCGCCAGTTGTCCAGTTGACTATCCCCGAGATGCCGCCCCCCACTTAATACCTCCCCCGCGAGTGTCGTATATAAGCTATCGTATATATCTAGTAAAACATTAAATCTCAAGTACTGTATGCAAGTCAAATTTTTCATTATTATCCTGATCGCAAGACACCTAGGCTCCAACACAATAAATGAATATTGCAATTTTCAGCGATTATTCACAAGCAGCAAATCCCCTTACCAAAGCATGGTGGACCAACTGTGGCAGATTCCCATAAGCTACACGACCGTGGATGCCCCGTTAGCAAACTGGACCACGAAACCGAAGATTTGGCTGAAGGAGAGGTCGAGGACGTTCGCACTGCCAATTGACAAGGAGCAACCGTTGTATGTCAACGTGGATTCTGTCGGTGAGTTGTCGGTATTCGTAAACAGTTTTATAGCATCTTATTAGTTGTTTGTTATTTGACGACCTCGATGGCGCAGTGGTAAAGTCCGGTCCCGGGTTCGATCCCCGGTAGGGTCATGATGGAAAACGATCTTTTTCTGATTGGCCCGGGTCTTGGATGTTTATCTATATATGTATTTGTCCTATCCTTGAGTTAGTATCCCATAACACAAGTCTCGAACTTACTTTGGAGCTTGCTCATGTAAGTTCGAGACTTGTGTTGTGGGATGTGCGCGTGTGATTTATTTTATATATTTATT
Organism: Plodia interpunctella; assembly: GCF_027563975.2. Taxonomy (NCBI): domain Eukaryota; kingdom Metazoa; phylum Arthropoda; class Insecta; order Lepidoptera; family Pyralidae; genus Plodia; species Plodia interpunctella. The sequence continues at coordinate 1,593,572 of NC_071300.1, read as the reverse complement.
TATTTATTTTATTTATATATTTTAAATGATAATTGTTATTTATATCTGTTGGTACTGCCCACTTGATGAAATTTAAAAGTTATAAAATTTTTTACTCTTACAAATTGCAAGAAACATTTTCGTTCGTGTAGGATCTTGTCTGAGTATATATTGTAAATATTTATACTCGGTATTTGACAAAGATTGTTTATTTAGGGCTGGTAAATCACGAGCAATACATTTAAAAGTAACAACAGCTAAAAAAAATGGTGGATGACGGCATTTGTTTTGAAGAAAGAAACATCTCGTCGTCACAGCGCATGCGCGTAGAATCAAATGAAAAGATGTCAAATCGTTCAGCAAGAAATACCATTGTGGTGTGTGGTCCCTCCCTAGAGTAGAACCACTCCAAATCCTCCCGTGGATTTCGCCCGAGGGGACTAAGGGACTATGCCTTAACAGCTGATAACCCGCAATAGCATCCCCAAACAGAGCTGACGTCAGGCGAGCAACCGGTTGTAAAAGCATAGCCAAATTTCAACATTTTATTGTTGATTGTTAACCTGAGCTTCGGGGCGTCACAGCTCCGGGAACTAGCGAGAGAGATATAATGGAATATTATTTACAAACAAAAAAAATCTTCAAAACTAAATCAGCATTTTTACTCCAGGCTACTATCGCGTAAACTACGACAAGAGAAACTGGGAGCTTTTAAGCAAAGCCCTCAAATCCGGCCAAGTGAAAGCTCCAATCACGAAAGCTCAGCTTATCGACGACGCTTTCAATCTGGCCAAAATTGACCAATTAGACTACAGTTACGCACTAGGGTTAACCACTTGTGTTATGAATGGCGAGGACTCCAAAATCGTATGGGACTTGCTCCTTAATAATATGGCCTTTTTGAAACACAATTTGAAGACCACGTCGGGATATGTATATTTTCAGGTGAGTGTGTTTTTGTGATTTGTGATTCCTAACTAATTGTTGTCTACTTTGTCTTGAGTCTAACATTCTACTTGGGGCAAAAATACATTTTTTGTATGTTTGTAACGCGATAATTTTCGAAACGTTGGTCTGACTTTGATGAAATTTAAAAGGTATGTAGGATATGCCAATAGAATTTTTAAGTTTGTGGGGCAACAGAATCGGTTCAGTCGTTTTTGAAATATTCACAATTTTCTAAAAATGTATTGTATTCGCAAGGTCTAAGTTCGCGGCGAACAACTAATATGAAAAAGGCGAGAGTAAAGAAATTGTTTATTTGTTAGTTTCCTCTTCACGCTCAATCTACTCAACCAATCTTCTTGAAATTTTGCATACATGTAGTTTGAAATATGGAGAAGAACATAGGTCTAAGCCGCGGGCAAAAGCTAGTATTACATAGCGTAACTAACATTTACAAAACATAATTTATATATCTTAACCTTAGTCAGAAATCACACTACGTATTGGTGAAAACCGCATGAAAATTCGTGCAGTAATTTTAGACTTTATCGCGAACAGAGAGACGCGAAATGTACCTACTATTATGTCGTTAATTAATATGAAAACTGGCCTTAGAAAATTACTCGATTGTGTGAAGTATTGATACTTTTATGTCAACACTTTCATGGGATGATACTTTTTTTTTCTCATGCATGAGTACAGTATCGATACTTTCTATTCTATGACGATCGCCGTGGCCTAAAGGTCACCATGCCGAACTGCTACACTGGAGGTCCCGGGTTCGAATCCCGGTCAGGTCAACATGAAAAATGATCTTTTTCAGATTGACCTGGGTCTTGGATGTTCATCTATATATGTTATACTATAATCATAGTATTGTTGATTTAGTATCCCATAACACAAGTTTCGAACTTACTTTGGGGCTAACCCAATCTGTCTCATTTGTCCCTATTTATTTATTTAATTATTCGATACCGTGTCCCTGCGCGGAATAGGACTTTGTTTTATTATATGTGAGGTTTTACTTATTACTTTAGGATTACATGAGAATGATTCTGAAAACCCAATTATCCCGGCTCAACTTCGGTCTGAACAAGCCGAAGGACGACAACGAAGCTTTCCTCATTGAGAATCTCGTCATGTGGGAGTGCTTCATGGAGTCACCCAGGTGTTTAGACTGGGCCAAGGCGGAGTTCGAGAAATGGGTCGCGAAGAGAAATTTGGGAGAAAATCCGTGAGTATCCCTCAACTAATTGCGCTATAAATCGACTGACTGTTGGTGTGATTCTGATGAAATTATAAGGTATGTAGGATCTGTCAATAGAATTTTTAAGTTCGTGGGTCATCAAAATCGGTTAAGTCGTTTTTGAAATATTTTGTAAAAATTTATTGTGTTCGCGAGAATGCATCACCGTTGCATAATTTGTATGAGTGCTTTTATTTACCGTAATCCAAACCAGCAATGTGTGCTATGCCGAATACGTAAAGTGCGGCGAACTGGTCCGCGCAAATGATGGTCTATTCTCCAATTTGGTAGAGATTGGAGAATAGACCATCGCTCGTTATGTGGTTATCCTACTAATATTATAAATGCGGAAGTTTGTGAGACACAAATACATACATAATGTGTATATGTATGTTTGTTACTCTTTCACGCAAAATCTACTGGACGGATTGTTATAAAATTTAGTACACGAGTAGAATATACATACAAACACATAGGGTACTTTTTATCGCGAAACTCTCACGGTAGCGGAGCCCCGAAACGTAGCTAGTAATTTATAAATATAACATTACTGCTTCTGGACTCCCACTTTTCGAGGAATTTCTGGAAGATTTTGAATGTTGATAAAGTTTATATCAACATTCAAAACCAAGTTATGCGTTTTGTTAATTCATTGTATGACAACACAGATAATCTAATCCATTGTTATACTTTCAGAATCCCAAGTTACCTCCGTTCTTTAGTCTACAACATCGCGCTAAAACACGGCACTCGACGAGAGTTTGACATAATTTGGGACGAATTCATGAATTCCACAGATCCCAATGTTAAGAGTTTACTGATTAACAGTCTACCGTCTACCAGGGAGGAAGGGCTTATTACTACGTAAGTTGATTTTTTTTTAATAGCATACATGTGTTCATAGTTTGAATAATTCATCAACTTGGGGCAAAAATATTTTTTTTATATGCGTTTATGTATGTTTGTATCGCAATAAATTTCTAACCGTTGGTCTGATTTTGATGAAATTTAGAAGTTATGTAGGATCTGTAAAAATAATTTTCAAGTTCGTGGGGCAACAAAATCGGTTAAATTGTTTTTTAAATATTCACGATTTTGTCAACAAATATTGTGTTGGCGAGGTCCAAGTTCGCGGCGAACCACTAGTATTTTTAATTATTTATACCTGTGCTACTTTACCGACGCGTATTGTTTTTGTGATATATGCTGTTTTACCGACACTAATATGTTACGACCCGAGTTCGGTGTAAAGGTCACCATGAATATTAGATGATATGATAACATTGAGACGTGAAAGAAAACAAACAAACAAACACACTTTCACACATTAGTATGATAGTAGTATATGTCTGGGATATGCCAAAGTCATCCAAATTGATATGCATTTTTCAACCATATTTTTTTTATCTGCCACAGCACAGGGAGCTTGCCCAGTGTGGTATATTACCAATAATTCATTTATTCATTCCATAGACAAAGAAAACGAAAGACGATGGACTAGCGTAGCCAAATGAGATAAAACATTTCCATACAACCTCTCGGCGCTCATACAAAACGACAGATCAACAATTGATTTGAACCTTTGCATTCTATTTAAAGTTTCGAGTAACTACTAGATGGCGCTGTCTGTTAACAATCGAAGTCTTTTCCCTTTCTACAATTATTTTTTATTTCAGTTTACTAGAGAAAAGCCTAACAGACATACCGAAGCAATACGCCGTGGCGGTGTGGAGTGTGGAGTCCTCGGTCGGCACCCGCATCGCCCAGGACTTCCTCGTCGAGAACTTCGATAAAGTTTACGCGAAATTCACCGAAATGGACGCTTTCATGTTCTCGAACGTTCTCAACGGCGCTTTCGGGTTTATTGCCACTACTAATGAATTGAATAAGGTATGTTTGATGTACAAGGAAGAATGTGAAGCAATTGAACGAGGGCTCTGTGTCCTTTTGGTTTGACGACCCCGGTGGCGCAGTGGTAAAGTGCTTGTCTCTGAAACGAGAGGTGCCGAGTTCGGTCCCAGGTCGGGTCATGATGGGAAAATAATCCTCATGTGTAAAAGACACGTGCAACGGTGACTTTGACATGTCAGCTACTGTCACTATACATGTGAGTATGCAATGTAGACTGAAACAAGTTTAATTGTTAGAAAAATTGAAAAAACCCCGACTTTCGATATTCACGACACAACTTTTGAACGGCTAAACGGATTTTCATGAAACATGGCTAAGAACACTCGGGATGAAATTATCTATGACTCAAAGAAAAACTAAACGAAACCGATTGGGAGCTACGACGCCATAGACAGACACGTTAAACGTATAACACCCCTTTTTGCGTCGGAGGTTAAAAACGGAAGTATACTGGCACGAGCATAATTTGCTTAAACGGTGATCTCAAGCTAAAGGGGTCTTTTAAGGCTTTTCTGTTAGAGTATGACAAAAGGTAGACTTTTGATGTACCTATTAGAAAATTATTCTCTCTCTGTTATCCTCCCGTGTTCACGGTTGACGCTCGTGGTCCGTGTGAATATATACTAAAGTTTTTAAAATTTGGCTCTGTTTTAATTTCGGTCGCCAGCCTGACCTCAACCTTTTTTGGGAATGCCATAGTTGCCTCTTTGCTATCAGGACCTCTTATCCCGTAGCCGCCTCGTACGACATTCACGTGAGGATATCGAGTGGTCCAATTCTAGATACAAAACTATTTTTGGCCTGTGTCTGTGTGTGTATCCGTGGCCTAAATGGTCATCATGCCAGATCTGCTACACTGGCGGTCCCGAGTTGTTATTATAATTTTTCTTTTCACCTGTTCTTTGAGTGAATTTACAATAAAGCCTTTGTATATCCTGTGCTATACAAAATGCTAAACTGTTGGTATTAGAATATGCTCTCGCCTACCATGAAATAAAACACGTGCCACGTCATTGCACCCAACACGTTCTCAATTGTTTTTTACACGATGTGACACACAATATGTTAAAAAGATGTTGATAGGTAAAAAACTACGTATTTGTATATTTCGTGGTACGCCTTCTGTACTTAGTAGGTTAAGTTTGATTAATTAAAGTAAAATGTTATATATCTAATATTCGATGGTGAATAATAACAGATTACTAATTCAACTTACCCTCTTCCAGTTGAAATCGTTCGCAATGCAGCACAAAGACAAGTTGCTGCCAATGTCCCAGACGCTCCAAAAACTGGTCGACACAGCCACGCTCCGTATAGACTGGGTGCAGCGACACGCGAAGGAAATCAACCAGTGGTTCGAGGATTACGTCAAAGGTAATATTTTTCCCGGTAGTAGTTTGTAGCTTTGGGAGTTAATGATTTAAAATTGGACGTACAAAAGTGCCTGTAATTTTTTTTTTTTCATGAGATTTCAGACAAAAATGCTGCTTTTACAGAAAAATCGGTCTTAAAATGTTGTAACTTTTGCACGAGACTAATTTATGCTGCTTTGGAAAGTTACAAGAACTCCGTCTGGCCACTCTATTATTCTTTTCCGTACAAACTCAAACATAAATATAAAATATTAGATGTTGCCCAGGGCTTCGGTCCCATAGGAATTTTGACATAAAATATATCCTATAGCAATCTTGGATAATGTACCTTTCTAATGGTGATAGAATTTTTGAAATCGGTTCGGTAGTTTCGGTGATTATCCGCCTCAAACATACAAAATCACAAACGCTTACCTCTTTATAATAATAGTATAGATTTAAAAAAAACTAGACGGCTACGTAAAATAAGATTATATTTTTCGTAGAATTTCGCAAATTAAAAATAAGTTTATTTCCAATTAAATAATTCACGTTATGTATTTGTTCAGGTAAAATTGAAGGAAACGAAACCAACGGACAAAACGAACCAATTAACAGTGCCAACATAACAATTGTTCCCGACAGCAGCGCCAACATAACAGAATTTGTTCCCGATAACAATGCCAACATTAAGGAAAAAATCAATGCCAATATTACGGACGTCGTTCCCGAAAGTGGTGCCAACAAAATAGACATTGTAAGCAGTACCAACATAACAAATAGTGATGTTACCGAGCTTCCCAAAGAATTGAATAGTTCAACTACTGCAGCTAGTCTGTAGTCGAAAATGTATTTTTATTGGATAAAAATTTCTGAGGCAAAAGTAATTAAGTCGTAGTATGTGTCAAATAGGTGCGAAGTTTTCACTGTCGCTTTATTTTATCGTGTCCGAGCACAATATTATTATTAATCAATAATTTTCAACGTATATAACAAAAATAATTAGTTTGATCACACTAAATAATCATCAAAATTTTACATCCTTACAAATTTTATATTAGCCAATACGAATACGTCACGAATATTCTCCGATATAATTTTAAAAAAGTTTGTATAAAATAATAAAACTTTACATTCTAGTCGAAATCTCGTACTGTTTCTATATTATTTGTACATAATAAGCAAAACAGTAGGACCGATATTTGACTTTATTTATTAATTAATTTTATTAATTTTAATTTATACGAAATGAAAGTGTGGGTAACACTCAAAAATAATAACACAATTTAATCAAATAGTGAGAATTAAAAAAAAATTAATCTAATATAAGTAATATAGCGGATATTATTGAAATAAACACATATTTTTATCATATATATTTTTGTCACATTGTATTTATTTTTTGTTATTATGTTTATATATTTTTGAGTGAATTTTGAAGTACTTATACCAAATTTTAATTTTGTATTAAGAATTATTAAGTGTTTTCTGTCAGTATAATGTGTAATTTTATCCTGAACATTTATATGTTAGTTGCCAATCTCATTTAAAAATAATTGATAATTATTAGGGTTTAAATTTTAAAACCTTTGAATTTATACTTAATTTCTCTGTGCAATTTAATAATTTATACACTTTATTTATATAAAACTGAAGTTTGTATACTTTTCTGTGCTAAGCTTTTACATAATGTTAAAAAATTAAAATTTTACCTTGAATACATCGCATTAATTAAAGATCACAATCTCAAATATGCTATTTTATTAACTATACAGTAGAAAGTACGTGATATCAATGTATCAGTTCCTATTTTTAGTGTGTAACTTCAGTAAATGTATTGCAAAATGATTTCTCAAATTAAAATCTAAATTATTGGTTTGCTTAATACAATTCTAATCTAAAACTAAGCATTGGTACAAAACATTGTCAATATTAGAACATTGAGTTCTTAGTATACTATATTTTTAAGAGCAGATATATGTATAATTTTGACACCGTTTTGTAATAAGGCTGTTTATATTTAAACAAGTATGTTTTGTCCGTGTTCAATATTAGTGAAATAAATAATTTCTATTCTTATTTTTTCTTTCTTTTAATCCGTACAAGTAACAAATCTTAGTCGTATACCTTTCCAAAAAAAAAAATATATTTGTCAGCGATCAGACTGTATTTGTAATGTACGGTTTAGAGTCATGGATTTAGTAAGTACCTACTTCGCCTACTAATTCCATGTTACCTCTTGCATCTCACTCGACTGACTGAACTTTGGCAAAGTTTATATTCAATGTTGCCATCCTGCTATTTAAATTATGAATACCGCATTTTCATATATACCAATGTCGATGTTGCTAGGAACCTACTACCTATGCTTCAAACCTCACGCGAAACAAATTGCTAAAAATTAAATTAATATCCAAATAAACAAAAAATCTCCAGAAAACAAAAAATCTCCAGAAAACATTCAGATTTTCAGGCTAAACAAAAACGGAAAGTGGGGCAAAAAACATCCCCCGACCTTGAATAAAATCAATAAGCGCGAAAGAGACATTTGATATAACATTCGAAGCCTTTCGTAATCATGGCCGACTGAACTGACATGGCGGGAAAAAATCAAACTTCATTTCGTCAAGATCTGCAAACACTATTTCACATCTTATTGATATCTCTCATAATAAGTTAAATTTAATGTTTTTGGAGTTATTATGCAATGAAATAGAAATATTTAGCCTGCCACGTCGCGGCACCCCTCCCGATCGCGAAGCGACGGTCGTTGGCGTCCGTAAAATCAATAATCCACTTGTAAACAAGACTTCATGCGGAGCAAACAATTTCCTACGTAGAAACGTTTTATACATTGTTATTTTCCGTTTAATGTGTTTATTTCCTAATAACAATCAATTAAATTGTTGAAAAATCTAGATAGTCTATTAGAGTGTACGTGAACCATGGATTCGGCGAATGTGGGATATTCCTACCACTTGCCATCAGGCGGATGGAATTACAAAATACGTAATACGCTGTCACAGTTTAGCGATTTGTTTAGTGAATTCAATAAATATATTGCGCCGGCATATCACCACGATCGTTGTGAGAGGTAAGACCTTTCGTTAAGAAGTCAAGCAAGAAGTACTTAATATATTTTTTTGAAGAACTTAAGCAATTATTTAGATGTTCTAAATTATTTCCTATTACAGATCAGTCCAAATGAGGATATATTCGATGCACAAAGGAGAGTTTGTGATGGTTTTTATAGCATTTTTTGCTTGCTTTGGATTGGGTGTGTTCATAGGATTAGCAGGTTAGTTTATTATGCTTATATTGGGTGAGACAAATATTAGTTCGTTGACCCTTGTGTAATTTTCCGTGTGGATTTTGCCGGAACGTCATTTGATCTCAAAATAACTACCAGTATTTTCCGTTACCGTTCCGGCAAAATTCATATGTAGTATGATGTAGAGTACTACATTAGATTACGCAGAAAATAACGTATCTTTTTTAATTTTATTTAATTTGTATTTGTCGAATCGGTTGTTATAATCAATGCGTTTTAATTTTAATAATCTGCTGTTTTTTCTACATGTGTATTTGTAACAGTCGTATAAAGGATATTGAGATGTTGCCCGGGGATTCGCTCCCGTTGGAATTTTGAAAAAAAAATAGCCTATAGCATAATGTACCTACCTTTCTAATGGTGAAGGGTAATTTGAAATCGGTTTAGTAGCTTTGGAGATTACCCGCCTCAGACATACAAACTCACAAACGCTTACCTCTTTTTGATATTAGTATAGATTTATATATCTATTACATATAGATCTCCAAGTTAAAGATTATAATAACATTTGTCAACATCAGGGCCATCGCCAACAATGACGACGTCAGTCGCAGCGTCAACACTGATCACAAACAGTAGCGACATCTGTCGCGGTCCCTTCCACCTTCACAGCCCGCCGCTGGGCAGTGTGCAGCAGCTGTGGTTGCTCGCTGAGATTCTGACCAATAATAATGATGGTGAGACCCTGGCGTGTTTATTTATTTTTTCTTCAAACAATTTTACATTATTTTGACATATAAAATGTAAGACAAATAGTGTAAATTAAACGTTAAAACCAGCACCGTTAACCACAGTTTAAATAAAGAATGAGTTGAGAGAGTACACGCACAAATAAAAAAAAAGAAGTTTAAAGAATTACAAACATTTTTTAAGAATCACTAATAAGAGTACAGATATCAACATGATTTAGAATTAAGTAGGTTTTTTGTCATTTTTCGACAATCAATTTTTTGAAAGCACCTATGCGCAGTGAAAATATATCTATAAGTGGTTAAAATTTGCAGTAATAATAACTGTGAGAGTGTATACCAACTTTAACGACTTTATACAAACAAATATTCTGTTTATTTGTAAAAAATATAAGATTATGTAGTTTAGTAACTTGTGTTTTCCACCTTTCTAATATACTTACTATTCACATTACAAAAACAAAAATGCTTTATTTTAGTGCTAAAATAAACAATTAGTTTAATGAAAGTACTGTACGCAAAATAAACTGTATGCATTATTAATACAATCGTTAAATCATTTAATTTTAGTGATATCGAACTCGGTGCGTTTATATTGACGACTTCATCGCAACGTCAATTTTAATAGTAAAATTCTATCTGAATATTTAAAAAATCGTCAAAAAAGTTTTAGAGACATTCGAAATTTATTTTTATGCACATATTACCTAGATATGGTCGTTTCAGTTTAAATTGCTAGGATTTTTAAGTGAATGGAATACTGTACGAATTAAATGTTAAATATTTAATACAGCAAAATATATTTTTAAGTGATTTCTATAAATGAACTGTTATTGATATAATAAAATATTCGAATGTTGTCAATAATGGTCACACATTAATAAGTTTTTTTTTTATTCAGAGGAAATATTCGATAAGAGTTTTCAAATAAGTATATCAATAGATGGAGTTCTAAGTGACCATACATCAATTAATTTAATACCAGAAAGTTCAACCACAAATAGGTAAGTTTGCAGAAGATATGATATTTTTTTAATCTACATGTCTTGTTTTATTTATAACGAGCGGCCCGCCCAGCTTCGCTCGGGTAATACCATACCATAAAAAGCGATCCTGAAGGTTGAGTATCTCTGTGCCAAATTTCATCAAAATCGGCCCAGTAGTTTTTGAGTTTATTCATTACAAACAAAAATACAAATGTTTTCTCTTTATAATTTTACTATGGATGAAAAAGTTTGAACCCTACAAGTAATTTAATTGTGATCTAAAGGGTTTCAATCACATATTTCATTTCAACCCAATGGACTAAATAATATTGATTGATTTGTTATTTTTTAAATTCTTTATGGATATTATAATATCCATTAAGAATTTAGATTCTTTATGGATATTATAATATCCATAAAGAATTTAGATTTTATGTATGTATGTTCAGGTGGAATATTGTAACTTAGTTTTGAAGCAGATATTTTCAAACGACTTAGCTGAAATTTTGTACACATGTTTAGATTGGATGACAATGCATTATTATTATAGATTATGGCCTGATGGCCATGCTCATCATAATAATGCATTGTGTACCATCTGGTAGGTACACCCTGAAAAGGCTGCCGACGAGGGAACTCCTCAACCATTTACTATATGAACATGATTTTTTGTCAAACATTGAATGCAATAAGATCTCTCTGACAATAATAAAAGCTTGTGTCAAAAATGACATTTTTGTAAAAAAAAAAACTTATTTTATTACAGAACTCAGCATTTAAAATGTAAAAAGCAGGTGTGCGATGAAGTGATGGTGCTCCACCTAGGGTCCTTGGAATACACACATTATATCCTAAACATACACTTTTACGGTCTTAGAGAGTTCCACAAAAGATATTATATTAGAGAAATTATATTCTATGTAAGTTTAAAAGTTTAATAAAGTAGTTGTAAGTTTAAAAGTTTTATAATCTTATATTCGTTTTATAAGTTTAATAATCTTATGTTGAACATATTACAATAGCTAGCTACTTAATATTATATTATATATTAATGTGTTCGAAAACACGTGAAACAAATTTAAAAAGAGAAACCTTTTTATTTGTTTAATTTTAGAAGATTCGAATGCTTTACTTACTGGCACGCGTGATTTATTTGAAAGTGAAGAAACATATTTAAAAAATATATTTTTATAATGTTCCAGGCTGAATATACTGACGAACTCATTTTATTTTTTTTATTTTACAGTTTAAAATGTATAACCCAGCGTTTACGCAGATGGAGACGTGGTTCAGATTTATTTTTCTACTAACGACGTTTTCTATATCTGTAAGTAACGTTTTAATTTTAATGTTGGTAGTTAGCATACACAATTTTTTTTTTTCATTATATGATGATATATGGTCATTTTTAGAGGAAAATTTATAAACTTTTGAAATTACTTATTACAATAATTTAGTAAATGGTTTGTAATGATTCCAATTTTGATTTTATTTCAGTGTTGGTTCGCGCATTCTCTAAGAAAGTACTCGACCCACGATTGGGCGATAGAGCAGAAATGGCTGTCCATATTGTTACCGCTCTTGTTACTTTACAATGGTAACTCATGTCTCTAGTAACACATTTTTTTTAAAATTAATTTACGTTTTTGGGGCAAGCTTCAGTCTGGTATGTGTGTAAAATTTCCGAAGAAGAAAGAAATGTGTTCCTTTGATGTCTAATCTTAGGAGACACAGCCACAAAATCAAGAGCCACACTACTTTTAAAATTCATTTAGGATGGGGTACTTGGACCGTAATTAACTTGAACCGCGATCCCAGTCGCCCAAGCACTATTTCTGAATAGGTTCTTTTTTTTGTCTGGACTGCTCCCACAACTGCTATCCCAATAAACCCATTCAGGTTTAAAGATTTAGATCCATTAGATTTAGATTCAGAGTGGATAGAATGTTTGGGCAACTGCGGTCCCAACTTACTGCGGTGCCAGTAGCCCAACGTGTCCTATAACTTATTGATACGGCAATTTAAAAGTTCGTTATTTTTTTTTAATTTGTTGAAATCAATAAAAATATTTCATGAGAAAAAGAGCGAGAAACATGCTTATACTAACATGGTCTATTAATTTCTCAATAGGTTTGCCTGAACAAAAATATTTACAGCGATAAAGCCGCCATTTGCACAATTTATACTTTTTGTGATACATTTGTACTTACTATAAAGTACTAAGTACGTAGTAACTAATTAATGCAATATTTAACGTAATATTTTCTTGTTGTGGTAACCACAAATTTAAATTTCTTGGGACATAACGTTTACTTGCAGATCCGATATTCCCGCTACGCTTGGTGTCGGGCAGTTGTTTTGCGCCTCTCGTGGACACCATTTTCCAAACGCTGTTCCTAACATGTGTTCTGCTATCCTGGTTGGCCCAATACCATGGACTGAGACAGGTAATCTAATTACTATAGTAACTTTCCGTACATAAACATACAAAATTTTCTCTTCGATTCGTATAATAACTTTGGAACATCAACATTTTCTATTCAACCCGAATTTCATACGAACCCAATAGATTGGTTTATGCCTGAGTTTTTAAAAAATAAACTGGACGTAAAGCCATATAATAATGTTCCTAATTTTACATTTTATCCGTTGTCCAATAGTCGATTTGACAATATCTTGGTATATAAAAAAAAAAAACGAACTTGTCACTCCACTATAGCATGCGTGCCAATAGTCTGACAACTAGGTACTGCCGATGACTGAACTGAAGATGAAAAAGGAGGAAATGGTACCTACCCTGGGGTCCGACGCTCAACGGCTGAAGTAACCGGGAGACGCTGATGAGAGAGAGAGAGAGAGAGAATATAATCCGAATCATTTAGAATACCTACGGGCAAAGTTCAGAACCGTCGTCCTAAATTATTAGTATTATTCTATAGCGATGCTAGTAGTAGATTTGAATCCTAATCCTAAAATTATGAATGCGAAAGTAAGTTTGTTTGTTTGTCACCTCTTCACGCTTTATCCACTCAACCAATCTTCTTGAAATTTTGCATATATGTAGTTTGAACTATGGAGAAGGACCTACCTTTCATCCCGGAAAAATAACTGCTCCCGTGGGAAATTCACGCGGGCGAAGCCGCGGGCAAAAGCTAGTTTCTTATAATTATGAGTTTAGAGAGAGATAGATGATAAATATGTTTTTTACAGAATGAGAGAGGATTCATATCGTTTTACTTATCAAAAGTTATAGTGGTGGGGCTGGTGTGGATACCAGCCATGATCATCACAATTTGGCAAAAATATTACGCCTTTTACGACCCTACGTTCAACTACAACTTGAATCCCAATTATTCCGTAAGTATAATAAACAATTTATGAGAATATTTGTAATATTTATAAATTATGTTGTTAAGACTGAAACAATATAATATTTCATAGAGGACCTAGTACAGTGCCCTGAGGCCCTCCAAATTTTATAAGATGATGTATGAATCTTTGAAACACTTTTTTTTTCAGGTTGTTAAAGTGATGTTCTTCTGTGCTATTGTTGTATATTTCCTATATTTATTGATATTGATTATAAAAGCATACAGCGACTTGAGAAATATGCCGTTTTTTGGTAAGTCTGCTTTTATTCTTATCGAGTGTGTCCGATTTTATTCAAGTCGTCTAAAGGCATGTCACATGACTTTTACGACTACCTCCCGCCATCTAGTGGCAAGTAGTCCGATACACATGAACTGAACTGTCCAACAATGTGCTGGTTTCCTCACGATGTTTTCCTTTACCGGAAGCAAGTGGTGGTCTATGAAAACTACTATAATCTAGTCATATTGGTATACAAACTCATGTGGCACGAGTAGGATTCAAACTTGAACCTTTCGATCTCAGACGGACGTTCCTAACCACTGAGCCACCACAACTTCGTTTGCTATTCACAGTAATGTAATAATTTAGCTTACATTCGGGAAATATTTATAATTGCAATAACATATTGTCATGTACCGGTGAAGGAAAACATCGTGAGGAAACCTGAACACTGGTTGATTATTAACTTGTATGTGAAATGAAGAAGGCAATGGCAAACCACACTAATGCCAAGAAAGTTGTTGTGTGTGTTTAATTCCACGTAATGATCACGACCCTCAGCCATGAGGAATACGACTATGAAGAGAAGATTGTCATGTTCAAGATTATCACGTCACAAAAGGAAATAAAAACGCAAAAAAAATATTTATGCATGCTTTTTTTTTATTAAAAATGATAGATGAAATTAATGTAGGTATGTATATGTTTTTTATTTACATAGTTTTACACACTATTCTATAGCTGACTACTTGCGTTGTCGATTTATCACATAGCTTCTGAGAAAATTTCTCTTTCATTGTATAAATACAAATAATATCATGCATCTAAATAAAAAACTGTTGGAAAAAATATAATGAGTACTTGCTTAGCTTTAGCATTACAATTCGTTTTGTTGTGAACGTTATTTCCCACCATTTTGAGAAATAAATGCGCTAGAATTTAATCATTAAAAAATCATTACAAAGTCGCTTCACGCTGTCTGTGTCCTTATGTACGCTTAGATCTTTAAAACTACGCAACGGATTTTGATGCGGGTTTTTTTAATAGACAAAGTGATTCAAGAGGAAGGTCTATATATGACATGCATAATATTGCAGCCGTGTCGCTAATGTTTTAATAAAAAAATACTAAGCAAGGGATATTTTTTCCAGAAACGCAAGTACCCAACCATAGAAATTACAGTCTCAACGGTGAGCTTTAAAACTAGGGCATAACTTAACATAAATAAGTCAATACTGTGTAAAATCACAATAATAAAAAAATGCAGCCATGCTATTTAACAATGAAATGATATAAATTAAAATGATAACAGATTTAACTAGAAAGTAGGTTACTGTATCAGTCGAACATGACTTTGATGGTGATTTTTTATGTCTAACAAATGAAATAAATAAAATTTACTAATATTTTCGATTACCAACACGTGTAGTCATTTCTTTGACCAAAATATACAATCGATGGCAAAAGTGTTATAACGTAATTAAGTCAAATCACAGCAGTTGCAAAATACGCTGCATGATTACGTAGGTACTTCTGGTATCGATTGTACATAAATTACATAATTAACTTCCAATTGCTTTGAAAAAGATTTGTTGAGCATTTATCCCCTTTATAGTTAGATACGTATATTTTTTATTGTTCTAGTTATTCAAGCAGAAAAATGTATGCATTTCATTTCACTCTATGGCAAGTTATCCTAGATATAACAACGCTTGTTGCATATTTCCTGTAGTCAATTAGTGCTTACGTATTATTTGCGCAATGATATAGTTTTTTAGTGCCAGTTTACTTTGCCGCGTAATGAAATCAAGCAGTATGAACACTTTAGATGGTATACATTATATTCTATTCCTTACCTCAATCTAATTTAAATAAAATCGGGACCTGAACTGAGTAAAAAATAAAATCTCAGATAAAACGGGCCTAGTTTTGCTGAACTCTTAATTTTCGCGAAATCGATGTAGATGCCAGAGTTAATTTACAAAACAACCTTTATTGCAACAAGAGTTGCCATAAACATTCTAAACCCATTTTAAAAATTAACGGTATAACTACCTTCATAAGCTAATGATATGTAGTTATTTGTATACACCTTACGTCTCAGACAACAAAATGGCGCCCATATCCGCATAAATCTATTCCTCCCTGAAATGTTATCCCACATTCCGTCTGCCAAAATAAATGACCATTACGTATTTTATGCAAGCTCAACTAACGAAAGATTTGTCTGATAAATAATACAAAGGCAAAACGTCAAAAGTCACTATATTCGAATTAGCATCAATTGAAATGACTTTTTGTTCCAGATATAAGACTCCGATGCCTGTCCATAGTAGTGGCTACGGTAACGGTGATAACTACGCTGCTCGCGTTGCAAGGCTGGGGCCCCGCAGCTCTGCAGGATCACTGGGCTTCGCAGCCTAAAGTTCATTACGACACGTCCGCTCCGTTCATGGCTATGTACGGCCTGTTCAATTTCAAGATGTACATATTAGCCTATCTGTTCTCGCCTGGTGGTGGATCGGTACACGGTAAGACCCTTTTCTAATACGAGTAGTTCTAATGGTAGCTTTTTTGAGTAAATACTACATAAAATTTTACGTAAAAAAGAGCCAGTGCAGGCAGTCTAATTTCTGAAATGCGTTGTCTACCTCGGTTTTCAATTTCCAATGCTTTCTGTGTCTCACATATCACCAGAATCAGATCTTTCTAAAAAACTGTTTAAAGAAAAAGAAAATCTAGAGGTATCAGAATGTGATGCTGAAGAATATGAAACAACTGTTCATACTGTGACAATACGACTCTATGTCTCCAAAGACATACTAGCGTTTACATTGGCACGTGGAAAAAAACGCCCTTTGCATTAGAGAATTTCGTTTAGTGATTCAACACCTCCAACATTCCAGAATGTAAATACAAAATAATCCAAAAACCAAAGAAATTCTATAAACCAAAGAAATAGCTACTCATATGAAGAAAAAGTTCCATTCGAAACAAAAGACTATATACAAGCGAAACAATGACACAATCCAATGTAAGCATAAATATTACACCACAGTGGTTCTCTCGATACGAAAGAGTAATATTATATGTTTGGAGTCTGCAATTTTCTACAAAGTTCTAGATGATATAGGATTGCGTTCAAAAAGATTAATCAAATCGAACAATACAGCTATATCACGTATAATTACACTAAACTCCATTATTTCATTACCCATGTCGTGTCGATTAGAGAAACCTAATTGTTTTATTGATTGTATTCTCTCTCCTAAGATTATGAATGAATTTTGTAAGACATTGTTATTCTGACATCTAACTAATGTTGAACCAGTGATTATTACAGTCATTAATTCGATCAATTGTAAGATTTTATTTAGATAATATTTCACACACACAATTTGTTACGTATCAACCGTTAGTTTGTTGAGTAACCAAATCTTGTAGGTATAGAATATGTATTAGTTTTGCTAGCAGTTGCAATATTGCGCTTGCACCTACGTGACTTCGCCTACGTTTCCTCTGATAATACCTAATAAGATTTGCTGTATTGCATGACCTGACCTATTTATTTAAAAAGAGTATCACAGAACATGTATACGGATGAGCTTGTGTGGAAATTTCCAGACTCTACCACATAATATGTGGCTGAACTGTATAAGACATGACTTCTAGTGTTATTTAAGGATAACGATGAATTTCTTTACAGAAACGGCTATAACTAAAGATAACCCTGCGTTTTCTATGATCAACGATTCCGACGAAGAAGTTATTTATGGCTCAGATGAGGAAAGTCGACGGCCGCTCAACTCACACCACAGAATCAACAATGAGGACATATGATTCATTAGACAACTTATATTTTTCGTGTTTCAATGTTCTTTCTTATTATAATATTATTTAAGATTAGTGGAGTTTTATTATACTTGGGTTGTTAATAATTAATTAATTAATAATTCCAATGGGAGTAATATCAGTCGAGACACGTCAGAACGGAGTCTTTTCTGGTCGAGACACATCAGAACAGAGCAGGTTATCTGGGCTAAAGAAGATATATAAATTTGTTCCTTTTCAAACTATGCTGCGCATATATCGCGTTACTTTTGAGTTATGTTTAGTCGTATTATCCTTATCGAAGTCCGTACTGAAACGACGTCATTACAAGAGCTTGTTGATAATTCGAAAAAAAATGTTTTATTATGGAAAATACACTTAGTATCGTGTAGATGACAAGCGATATTATTCGCATTGCAAAGGCAACATGGAATAGAAATTCGCGTAGCAACTTTTTCACCGCCAAGTTTAACTGTATTCACTATTCTAAAACTCTTCTCATTTTCCCAAAATATCCATATATACCAACAATCATTGTACTAATATTTGGAATATCCACGACACATAGCCCGCACCGTCGAGGCAATTAATTTGTAGCACCAGTATAAATATATTTATTGATATATTCCACCTATACATTGCGTACTTGATTGCTTTTAAGTCTGGGAGAGAGAGATTGCTGTAACTATCGCGAAAAATTCGTTCTAAAGTTGTTACAATTTTTCCTGCTTTCAAATAATAAATTCAGTCTCATCCTGTAACAATTGGTGTCAGTAATAGTCACGTACCGTACCAATACTAAAAGTACTTCTTAAATATATACTCATTTATAAAAAGGCTTACAAAAACCACATTGTACAAAATGTAAACTCATGTTTTTGTAAATAAATAATCTTTGTCTTGTCTTTACAAATCTCGATACTATTTTAAAATAAAGATGGCTAATGATTAAGATGTCCGCTGCGTGACATGAACCAAACCGCGTTCAGTCTGTCTCAGTCTTACATATCGTGCGAATTGTCCATTCCTGTCGCTCAAGGCGTATTTCTTCACGATTTCTCAAAAACGTAGTTCAAACAGCTACGAATGTTACCGAAACAGACTAAATGAACGCTACGTTTACGCGTCACTCAGGGGATGCCCTTAAGATCAAGAGCAGAAAATTAGCTATTTAAAACAAAACGAATTTGTTACGAGAATATATCTTATAGATACTGCTCATGTTTCCTTAATTTGGCGGCAAAATTATCTTGGCAGCATGTTGGCAGCTATATTTAGGAAACAATATAAATTTTGCTCAGAATTTATCTCTTTCCTAATAATTAATAACAGTTTGTTAGGCAATAACAGTCAGTCGTCGCAAAAGATGGACAAGTAAATACAATAAAAACATTGTACATTAAACTGCTGCATGTAAATGTGCAACAATCCAGCGCCTTTTTCTTTAAAATAAATTATATAGTTCAAAATAGTAATGCCAAGCGCATGCGCATTTACAAGAATTTTGAAATTTAAACAACCTAGCATAGATTTATATCATCAGCTGTTAATGCGGAGGGCGCCATTTTGTCGTGCGCATTATCATTCACGCGGCTTGAATGTTGACCTCGATGGCATGTTAATCAATATTGTACCTTACAACATTCAGATAAAGATTATGCCTCATAAATAAAAGATACTGTTCCTATGGATCTTTCTATTTTGTATTCAAGCTTATAATGTTGAGCGAGAAACAGTGAGACATGTTTCTCAATGTCAAGGAAAAGTAGAGAAAACATCAATAACATAATAATTTAGCTTCCAATAACTAGTAAATTCACCAAAATTCCTAAGATCTATTTCAACAACTTTGATACTGTAATGAAAGATTGAAATGGAACATTAATTTTTTATTCATGAAGGAATAATAAATAATTCATAACTCACTAATATAAAATACACAAAGTCAATCTAGAGAAATTGTCTGTAAACTGTTCAATGAGTGGGTGATAAGGATTACGGGATGTGGCTGCAAAACAGCAGTGGAAAGAGGGCGCTGACGAGCTCCACAGGGCTGTGCAGGCTGTGCTAGAGGAGTAGCAGCCGTCCGTCTTAACACCGCTCCTCCACGCATCACACATGCCACCCCAGCAACCCCAGTCACTGATGTTAACCCCGCAATACTTGCTTGAGGATCACAGTTCTCATTCACTATTGAACTCTCATCATCTGAACACAGGTCAATCACTTCACAGTCACCCTCTGGCCGCTTTAAAGGATCACCATTTTTCTCAATTTCTGCTGGATTGTCACAGTCTAGTCCATCCACAAAAATGATATCTTTATCCTGAGAATATCTTAATTCCGCCTCCTCTCTCAAATTGTCTATATACTCTTTGATTTTCTTCTCTGACATTCTTTCTATATTGACAGAAATAGGTCTACACTTCAATAAAAGCAACTGACCATTCACATCGAGTATTTTTTTGTTCCTTTGATTAGGAAACACATGACTTCTATTCCAGTAGTCTATAGGTCTTCTGTATCTTACAGGAAACTGTTGATTTTTACTTTTGCTACCTACATTTTTACTAATTGGAATAGAAGTGCAGCAATACCGTTCCACTCTTTCTCTTGAATAACTTGTGTCTCTTGGAACACTTTGTTTGACATTCTTCAAATATGCAAGAGAAGAGAATGGGTAAGGAGGTCCTCTGTCAATATTTGCTGCTGTCCTAGAATTCCTTGGTCGAGTATCATCATCAACATCAATATCTTGAATTGTCTTAACACCAATAGGTTGTAACTTCAGTGCGGAGAGAAACTCTGGCAGGCTACTGCAAGGTGAACTTGAACTTTCCACTGGAGTAGAAGCAGTCTCACTATTGCAAAGCCTCTCGTGAGCTTTCAATATTTCCAAATTATCAAAATGGCTGTCACAGTTATCACACAAATATATGTCTGCAGATTTAACCTGTGGTTTCTCTACATTTGCTGCTGGTTTTATTGGCTTATCATAGAAAAGATTTTCGTTTCTAAATGTTACTAAAAGTCTGCCACTGGGCCTGTAATAGAGAGACGTTGTTTGATCACGGTTGTCGACATACCTGAGCCTTTTGCGAGGGTAACGTGCCAGCTGCGCGGAAAACACAAGCAGAAATGCGCTCTTGTGATAATCGTAGCATCTTTTCACCACATTCTTCAGTCTAGCCTCCCAATCTTTGGGTAACTGATGTTTTGGTCGAACAAAAGGGTGGGAAAATTTGACATCCTTCGGCCACCAAGGCGGCTGCCGTATCTCTTTGGCCGTGTCGTGGCCCCAGGAACATGTCACCATGAAAGTTATGAACTTCTCCAATTCGCTGGCGGTGATCTTTGAGAGCGCCGATGGAGCGCCACTCGCGAACAGAAGCGGCAGGTTGGCGATCATTGTTCCCGATGTCGCTTATGGTCATCGCTGTCTGAACGCAATCAGCGCTTGCGATGTCGTCCCGCGTATCAGGACCATAACGGTTAATAAGTAAGAGTCCATCGTAACCAGCCTACTCGATACCATTCGACACACATAAGAACCGACACTGAAGCTGAATTTATAACAGAACGATCCAAAACTTGATCCGGAGTCAAAAAAATCACAAAAATGCGAGAAGCGAGAGCATTCGTTGACTAAAAAGAGAAAGATCCATCCATAGATCCACAGACTACAACAATAGTTTTTGTGCAATGAAATCGTGCGTAGATCGGCTATACAAACTTAAATTTACAGTTAAGGATGGCGCTGTCGTCGCTATTAAAATAAAAGAAAATGAAAACATATGATCTAAAAATCATTTATATTTTTTAAAATATCGTTAATCAATATTTAAATTGCTATTTTTAATATAAAACTAACATTTAGGAAGCTAGAAAAAATATAAACTACTTATTAATTGCATATTCTAAGTGGCATCCACCGCAAAATAAAGTTTGCGACGCCATTTGCTTTTTATGCACTTGAAGCACAGCAGCACAGCCAAAATCAGCAAAAAAAACCATTTGGTTTAGTTTTTCCAATATGGTCGGCCAGCAATAAATTTGTTGTCGTAAACATGCATTGTTTGTTGTAAACAAACTAGTTAAATACTACTATTATAGTTACTACTTATGTTGGAAATGAATCATGCATGGCATGCATGATCCATGACTTTATCGGCCTTAGACGACTTCATGAAACGGGACGAAAATGTGTAACAGTCATCGAAAATCGGATGTTTGAAGTGAGAATGGTAGGTGTCTTGTCCGTGTCTTGTCACATGCTGAGCTGATACCTTTTTGAAAAAGTATTAAATTTATTCATAACATAACAATATACATTTTTATAGCTTTGTTGTTAGTAACATGTTATGTACGTACTTATTTTTATGCTACAAATTAATGTCTGTAGTACTTTTATTCTCGTGAGGAACTACTTCTCACACATTACCATTGTGACCGGTAAAAGAAAAACCGAGAACACGGGAGAGAATACCGAACGGAGAACAGAATAGACAAAGCTGGATATAAATGAGATTCTAAAATAGTAAAAAAAGTTTAAAAAAAAAACAGAAAATGACATGGATTCTAATGTCAGTCAGTTAAGTCAACGTCAGGTCCTGCACGGCACGCACAGCTGAGCTGGTTTTTGTGGCTCAAGCAAGAAAAATAGTTCTGTTGAATTGTAGCATGAAACTATTTAATTTATTGCAAGAAACTGAAACATATTAATCATGATTGATTATTAAAAATACAAACGTTGATTGCGTGTACACTTGTTTGTTTTTGTTACTGGGGAAAATGGTAGGGTAATCTATATGTAGTTGTTATCAGTGAATTTTATTTTATTTGAATGTTTCGGAGTAATTACCTATGTTTTTGTTTATCAGGACAACAACAATCACTCAGATCACTCGCCGAGTTCACCAACTAAGGAGAGAATAGAAATCCGCGATTACTAGTAAGTTTTTTCTTTGTTCAAGTTGAATAGCTTTTTTATTTTTTTGCCAGTATCATTTTCTGTTTGAACACTACTTAAGACTTTGTGTAAGTATTTTAATAGTATCTAAAAAAAACAGAGCCTACATTGTGTTGATAATTGTCCAGTTGGACTAGACTAATTAAGTTGAAATATAATAAATTACACATATGTGTAACCTGAATGAATAAGTTTAAATATGGAAATGAATTAGAAAATTAATGAATTTATTTCAATAATTGGATAGGTATTTAGTATAAGCCTCATCACACTGTTTTAAAGTTATTTACTCGTATGTAGAAATCTCAAAACATACAAAAACTTCCCTGACCTAGACTGATTATGATGATTGCGAGAAATTATTTAATTACTAGGATCTTGTCAAGCTGATAGTCAGGTGGTTCGACAATCCGTAATTTTTTTTGAGGAAGGGATCATTTCCAAAATCAATCATTCATAAAATTGACATTACTACAGTACAGAGTAATTAATATACAGTCATAAGGTAAAACTCATTCTTGTCTTGTTAAAATTTGAAAAATAATAATGACAACGCGACCGCAGCATTCGAAACACTCTGCAAACCACCGATGTGTATCTTGAAGTTTGGTGATTTTATCTGGTGATTTTATTTATATAATTTATTTATGCCTAGTTACTAAACATGTTTTTTAAAAGCTTGTGAAGTACAAAAGGTAGGAAAGCAAACCCTGCGTTCTGGCACTCAATAATTGAGGATGGAACCGGGAAAACACTTTAATGAGGGAGAGATTAAACTAAAATAAACTAGTGACCACTCTTTCTGTCCACAGTTTGCAACTGCCAGAATGGGGGTTGGAGAGTCTGAAGAATGCAGCAATACAGCAGCGGCTGCCGAGGCCCAGAAGCTTGGCGTGGGCAATCTTGTTGAATGCTGTGCCTCCACCTAACCAAGATATTGTATCTAGGTGTTTATCTTCGTCTTTTAGTCATATTCCCAACTAGCTGTAGCCTGAAGCTCTGCACAGAAGCCTATGCTTGTCTCTAGGTCATTAACTATATCTATTTCAAATTGCATCAAAATTAGCCCTGTGTTTTAACTGTGAGCCCAACACTGCTTGGGAGAATACCCATCTGTTGGCATTTCTACAATTTAATATTAAAATCAATTGCAATATTAAAAGCAATTTTTTTTTCAGTGTCCAAACTCACAGGAAATTCTACAATGACTTGAAGTTGAAGTTGTCTATGGACCCTCGCGCGGTCATCGGCGATGATCCTCTGTCACAAAATGATGAGGTAAAATTTATTAACAATTGTGTGTACATTGCACGTATCCACACATAATAATGTCTATCTGAATAGTACCTTTGTGTTTCAGAGTGCATGGAAGCAACATTTTTGCGACAATGAACTGAAAGCCCTGATCCTACAGGATGTTGTGAGGACTTTCCCTGACGAGTTGTACTTCAGAGAGAAGGATGTCCAGGATATTATGGTAATGCACAAGCATAAATACTAAAATTTTAATCCAAAACATTTACAAAGAATTGAAATTGAGATTTTTAAAGTATTAAAAAAATTTTTTAATGATCAGGAATATTTTACATGTAAAGCTAATTAAGTTTTTGATACATATAATTTGCACAAACAGTTTCAACAATTTTTTTTTTATAAATTTTACATATTTTTATTTATTTTTAAAATATTTTTTCTTTCCATATAATAGTCCATAGTGTGAAAAGTATGTATAATACTATATATTAAAGGGACGCAATACAATATTATAATGATGTACTTATTTAAATGATGTACTTATTTAGAAATTTACTACAAATATACAGGGTGATTTTTTATACATTGGCATTATTTTATCTACATGCTCAGTCAGTCATGGTATTGAACAACTTTTCGTATGGAAGTATCAAGCAACCTTGAAATCGCGAAACAAAATCAGCTGATTCATACATTTAGATTTCTTTTTTCGCGATTTCGGAGTTACTCCCATGGTCCCATGGTCTGAGCATGTAGACAAAATATTGCCAATGTATAAAAAGTCGCCCTGTATACCCTGAATAAATAGAAAATAAAATAAGATTTGTTCTAAACCGTTATGTAGATATTGTATTACTATTCTATTTAAGCGAATAAAATGATTTGATTTGAATAAAATACAGTTGTTAAGACAGGTCCAACGCTCAACCGACCACCAGCAATCTAGGAATTAACCCGTATCTTGCTTTTAAACAACTATAAATTGGTATGTAAACAATGTGTGTGTAAACAACGGCTGACTGAGCGGTATATTTTGACGACCTCAGTGGCGCAGTGGTAAAGTTCTTGCCACTGAACCGAGAGGTCCCGGGTTCGATCCCCGGTCGGGTACGTGATGGAAAATGATCTTTTTCTGATTGGCCCGGGTCTTGGATGTTTATCTATATATGTATTTGTTATAAAATATATATCTATCGTTGAGCTAGTATCCCATAACACAAGTCTCGAACTTACTTTGGGGCTAGCTCGACTGTGTGATTTGTCCTAATATAGTTATTTATTATTTATTTATTTATTGTCAGGTGGAAGTGCTATTCTTCTGGGCGCGGTCTCACTCTCACGTGGGGTATCGACAGGGCATGCACGAGATATTGGCTCCGGTGATGTTCGAACTCTATTTAGATAGGAAATTCGCTCCCAACAACCTGAGGTGAGGGAAATTTCTTCATCCTTACATTTTATAAAACAAAAAAAATATTTTAAAAAAATTTACAAAAAATACAGATTGACAAACGCATCAGGGAGTTTTTTGCCGCATCTGTCAATTCTGCTTGCGATAAATTCAATAACTACTGCACGGATTTTCATGCGGTTTTCCTCAATGATCCCTGAGGAAGGTTTATGTGTAAATTCGAATAAGTTTTTACACGAGCGAAGTCGGGACAGGCCGCTAACACTAAGTTAGTGAAGCGGGGGTGAAATGTCGCTTTACTGTCGAGGTGTATACTCTCTGGTTATATACTCTTTCTGCTTTTCACTTCGATTGCGAGGAAATAACAATATTATAATTAAGCGTTCTAATATAGATGGGTGTACGCACATGTGTTATCTTGGCTAATTCAATTCCTGGCCACTTCTAAGGTGACTAGCGGCTCGCCCCGGCTTTGCTCGGCCTATGTCACTCTTTGGTTTGCTTGGTTTCGCCTATATCTATGCCAAATTTCATCAAAGTCGGCCTAGTAGTTTTTTTTTTCATTACAAACAAAAATACAAATCATTCCTCTTTATAATATTTGTATGGATTAGACGAAGCCTTGAGTCATTTACTTTTGTGTGAAATTTTATTTTAAGCTCTTGATCAAAAGAATAAGTTTATAGATGAAGATTATATTTTATGAATTGTAGGTAAGGTATAGTCCAACCATAATGTCAAATTTTACGAGCATGAGAAGTAAATGATACTTAACGAAACATTTTTTAAAAATCTAGATCATCTTAGCCCAGTTCACATTTCGATCAGTGTTAAGTGCGAATGTAGGTCGGTGCACAGTCTAGACAGGCACTGATTAGAGCCGAGATCAAGTATAATTACTTAACACTTACACTGATTAAAATGCTAACCGGGCTTACATAAGTCCTCGCTAGGTCAACATAGTTTTTTTTCTTTTTTTTTTCAGTGACACACTAAAATACGTTTTGCAAGAAGAATATCTTGAACATGACAGTTAGTAAGTAATATTTATGTTATTATAATTTATTTTCATATAATTTAGTATAAAAAAGAATGCTTTTAAACAAATTTTATATCACAGGTGTGGATAGTGTTAAACGTCGTATCTTCTTCATAGTCGTATTCCTCATGGCTGAGGGTCGTGGTCATTACGTGGAATGAAGCACACACAACAACTTTCTTGGCATTATTAAAGGAGTGGTTTGCCATTGCATTCTCCATTTCACACACAAGTTGTCCTTCAACGGAAGCAAGTGGTGGTCTATGAAAACTACATGAGTCAGATTGGTATACAAACTCATGTGATACTAGTAGGATTCGAACCTGGGACCTTTCGATCCACAGGCGGGCGTCTTAACCATTACACCACCACCGCTTCGTCGTACGTCGTATAACCGACTCGTATATTTGCATGATTGTATTATAATGTACTATTATTTACTTTGTACAGTCAACAGCACATTAGCCTACCAAAATTCATTGCAAACTCGCCGCTATTACCACGCCATAGACGTTTGACTGTACCATGACGTGTTTTTCGGAATGTTTACGTTTGTCTTGTTTGAACTTTATTTAATCAAAACTATTAGCTACGCTGTGAAAGCGTTACACAGTACATATTTACATATATAATATTAGAAATGGAATCAATTTTCTTGTATTCAAATGACATGTTTTATTCACAGCATGTTATTCAACTCAGTAATGAAGGGATTGGAGAGGTTCTACACAACAGGCGACGTCGTGCCCACCTCCGAGGGGAGAATGCCCACTTCAAACGTAGTCCACGTGCGTATTGTGCAATCACGAGGATAATTACCGTCTATCCCACTAGTCCCATTGAGTTGTCCCATAATGGGACAGCTCGATTTCCTCCCAGTAATCAAAGGGGGCAAGTGACACTAATATTTTAGACGCAAAAGTCTTATTACCGTCGTCACTGTGTCAAGGAGGCTCTGTAGATGAAAAATAGGGTCACTTACGTGTGCTTATCGTCGAAAAAGTAGTACTTGTATAGTTTGGATCTAGTACCTAGTAGATTTTTTTCAAGAAGTATTCTTCTGATACCAATTTCAAGCAAAACCAAAAGGTTTAAGTCACCTTTTGGTTTAGCTTGAAATTGGTATTATTATCATTCCTCTAAAAAGTTGTGTGATACGCGGGGCTAAGACAGACGTTTGGGGAAACGATTTGCATTCTGCTGTCATTTGAACGTTCTTCAGCCGCAGAGCGTCCGGAGTTTGTATCGTCCAGCGCTGCGTTTGCTGGTACGTACGCCATTCTAGAATGTTTTAAATGAGATCGAAAACTATTGTACATTAAAATTATAAGGGCGTGTGACACACAAACGTACATACATAACAAGAAGGTAATTATATATTGGCGGACTTATCCCATGAACGGAGGGCGAAGTGATGTTTTGCATTTCACTTCTCACTATCGAATCGATTCGAAATGAGACGCAGCGAACCAATCGCATTGCGGTGTGGTTGTCGTTGCGTCGCGATGGCACGCTGTGATTGGTTAGCTGCGTCTCACTGCGAATCTCACGGCAAAGCCGATAGTTCGAGAGGATATTTATATTTGTTCCAGAATCCCAACGAAGTAGTGAGATATTTAGAGAAGATTAAGGACGAATACTTGGTGCCGCTCGACGCTGAGTTGGCCTCCCACTTGAACGACTGCAATATCTCCCTAGAATTGTTTGGAATGTAAGCGAGTCTTTTTTTAACCTTCTTTTCGAGTCGTCATGGCAATTTATATGTGAAATGGGTCTCTATCTATATGTATTAAAATTTAAGCCATAATGTAACATAGTATTATGACATAATGGTTTTTAAGCGTAACGTTCTTACTCTATTCGAAGCATAGCTAACCTAACCTAAAAGTTAATTATGTCAAATTTACCCTTATGCCAAAAATCAATTATGCCTTAGACCTATTTATTATTATGCCAAAATATTTTATGGCGGGATCGCCACATGATGATCCACGGAATATTTCAATTATAATATATTGTCTAGCATTCATACTCGTACGTAATTTAGTACGTCAATTGCACTGGCCACCAAAATTGCATTAGAGAAAGTTAAAACTGTTCGTTCTAATTTTAAATATTTTTTCATTTGTCAAAGTCATTCCCGCCGATTGTTGTGAGCTATTAGTTTTTTTTTTTTTACTTTGAAACGGCGGTGGTTAAGACGTCCGTCTATGGATTGAAAGGTCTCAGGTTCGTATCCTACTCGTGCGAATGGATTTGTATATCAATCTAAGTCATATGAGTCAGATTGGTTTACAAACTCATAGTTATTTTCATGGACCACCACTTGCTTCCGGTGAAGGAAAACATCGTGAGGAAACCTGCACATTGGTGGACAGTTTAGTTCCCTAGTGTGTATGCGACTACCTGCCACTAGATGGCGGAAAGTAGTCGTAAAAGTCATGTCAGACGCCTTTAGGCGACTTGAATAAAATCTGACACCAAGTGTTAGCAATAACGCACTCGATATGATGATGATGATGAGTATTTTTACTCATATTTTAATTGTCATTATACATTGTTTTATTTATTAGGACATATATTATAATATTAAACGTTTTCAGTCGTTGGCTACGTTTGCTGTTCGGCCGAGAGTTCCCTCGTTCGGAAATCCCGCATCTCTGGGGATTCCTGTTCGCGGACGGCCCCACACTGCCTCACATACATTTTGTTGTCATCGCCATGCTCATCTCTATTAGGAATATACGTAAGTGTATCATTTTTATTTATATACATATATATTAAGTGTGTACGTATGTGTATAAGTTTATATTATTTAACACTAGCAACCTTGCAGCACTACAAAGATGACATCATGAACAACATTTGTTGTACGACTTCTGATATAACTGAATACATTAAATAAAAATTATTTTCTAAGTTACTATTGTCCTTTGCTAATATCCGTACATATGTTTGCGATTTTGCGTTAGCGACGCCGTCCCACGTCACGCGCGATCCACGTCGCGCTTAGCATTGAAACTGATAAAGATTTATTTTTCTGTGAATTTATAATTTTACGAATTATCAAATTTTGTCGAACAAACATGATTGTTTATTAGGCCATCTATATAGTCCTGGGAGGTTGCTGGTGTTTTAAAAAGCTGGTGTTATAGTCTATTGCCACATTTACACTCAGCCCTATTGGGCAGGGAAGTCCTATTGGGCAGAATTGACGACCTCGGTGGCGCAGTGGTAAGGTTCTTGCCACTGAACTGAGAGGTTCCGGGTTCGATCCCCGGTCGGGTCATGATGGAAAATGATCTTTTTCTGATTGGCCCCGGTCTTTAATGTTTATCTATATATGTATTTGTTATAAAATATAGTATCGTTGAGTTAGTATCGCATAACACAGATCTCGAACTTTGGGGCTATTTCAATCTGTGTCATTTGTCCTAATATATTTATTTATATATTTTATTTAAGTAAGCACCCCAGTGCGCAGCGCGAGTATGGAAATAGTTTACTCGCACTGTCCCTGCTCGTGTCACTGCCGCTGCCCGGCGCACAGGAGTGGAGTAATAATTTTAGAACTTTATGAAATGGACAATACGACAAAACAAACTAGCGTTTTTTATTTTATTTTTTACGTACAGGAGAGTAAAATAAGCGACCCATATCTTTTAAATTTTTTATCCGACGTTTATTTACAAAGATATAATTTTTTGAATATTAAATTATTTTTCCGGCAGTGACGTAACTCTGAGACCAGTTTGTTAAACGATGTCAGTGCTTACTTTTCTTAATTTCCGGAAAAAAAATTGTATGACTGACATATATGTCAAACGTCAAACCAGTCCAGTACCTACTACCTACCTACCTACACATTTGATTTTAGAAACCAAAATTGTAAACGTATACAAAAGGCGAACGATGGAGCATTAACACAAGAAAAATACCTTCTACGAAAACAAACAGTACTTAAAAAAATTTCGCGTTCTTTTTTAACCACGCTTGCATATTCATTAACCGCCATTATAACATAATTTGTTTGGTTACTTTTATTATCTCATGATGAAGACCAGCGAGGGATTTGTACGCGCCGACGCGAAAGCCGAAATCTTCCAAAAGTAGATCTTCTGATGCTTCTGGAATATATGCACAATAATGAAATGTACAACGCTATCGAAATAAGAGGAGCGAAAGTACTCATGTTGCCTCGAGATTCCTACGTTGACTCTGCGATTTTATATATTATTAGAAAGAAAAAAAAAACATTTCATTTCTGGCATTTCTTCTCAGCAGTGGTCGTTCCGAAATGCCAGTAGTTTGTAGCTTGTGAGAAATAACTATAAATATAAAGATTGACGAGAAAAAGTGCCTGTGAAGGTCTAATTTCTGAATAAATGATTTGAATTTGAATTTGCGATTGGTTACGTAGAAAGAGGGATGGAAACAGCTGCATTATGAAAAGTGACTCCGGAGCGCAGGGTTTTATTCAAGATGTATTTTTTGTCGTATTGTCCATTGAGCACATAATATGGGATGACTTATACTGATCAGACATAATGCTTCGAACCAGCAACCTCGACGAGATCGACGTCAGAAACTTTTGCGAGTCGATAAATAAAGAAGAGAGACAGAGAGAATAAGACTATGAAGACTGAGTGTGAACGCTCACTCGCGTCGTTATCGCCGCAGAAGTATTTAGAGAAATATTTCCGGCAGCGGCAGGAGAAGTGGCAGCGGCTGAGTGTAAATGTGAGGTATGATATTCCTCCAGTGGTAGACCCCGACGCAGGCGTGGTGCTGTCGGCGCTGATGCGGCCGTCGCCCCTGTCCGCGGGCCACGTGAGCGCGCTGGCGCTGCACCTGCGGCGGCCGCTGGACCACCCGCGTCCGCCGCCGCCGCCGCCGCCGCCGAGACACGTGGCCGTCCCCGTCAATGGGGATTGGTCTTCGGAAATACCACCTGATGAAGATTCCGGCTCCGAAGGTGTGGCCGAAGGTAAGTGATTTTTATCACATGATTGAAAGTCTAAATGGTTCGATTAAATATCAAAATCTCATGTGGTATGTGTAAGATTCGAATCTGGAACATATTCGAATCTTACACATAGATGGAAGCTTATACACAGGTATCTTTACCATTGGATTATCATTGTTTTTAGAGAAAGAATAAGCAAAAAAATAAAAGTACTTTTTGATTAAGTCGAATTGAGTGAATTGAAGTAGTTTGGTTTTGGCAAGTAAGGATTTAGTAGCCATCGGCGTAGAGTTTTGGTTTTGCCATAGGGACGTTAAAAAAAAAGAAATAAATACATATCGGATACATACCGATATATGTATCGGAACAGAAAATAAAACTAGTTGTGATCGGCTTTCTAGCTAGACTGAGTCGACTGCCATAAAGAGCATCTAAAAAAGTTAAGTCAATCGGTTTTCTGCTGCAAAAGGAATCTAAGACGTCCGATGTGATGTCTGTCTGTTTGTTCGTTCGTTTGTTTGTTTGTTTGTTTGTTTGTTTGTTTGTTTGTTTGTTTGTTTGTTTGTTTGTTTGTTTGTTTGTTTGTTTGTTTGTTTGTTGATTTGACGTTCGAAAGAGACGAAACAAACGCTGTAGTGTGTGGCAGGCGCGGACGTGGCGCGGGAGCTGGCGACGCTGGCGCTGCTGCGCGCGCAGCTGCCGCGCGCCGCCGCCCGCCTCGCGCGCGCTCTCCCGCGCCCGCCCTCCGCCGCCGCGCAGCCGCTGCGCCACATACTGCAGGTCTGTCTTCAATATTGACTCGTGTTCGTACGAGCGTACAGGTCTACCACTTTTATAAGTTACACCGATGTACCTGCGTAGAAGTCTAATTTTTGTACGGCGCGAAAATATTTTAACTAATCAGAGCGCGCCATGTTTGTTTACCCGCTAACAGAGCTGTCCGCTATTGGCTGACGCGTACGCGCCATGTCTGAGTCCGCGCCGTCGCGTCGTACGCACGAATCATTA
The DNA here is from genome assembly GCF_027563975.2 of Plodia interpunctella. Lineage (NCBI taxonomy): Eukaryota > Metazoa > Arthropoda > Insecta > Lepidoptera > Pyralidae > Plodia > Plodia interpunctella. The sequence continues at coordinate 1,561,064 of NC_071300.1, read as the reverse complement.
ATATTGCCAGTGTAACTTATAAACGTGGTAGTACTGTAATAGGCTAGAATATGACAAAAATAAAATCACACTCCATACTAAATAAATGACATGAACGAGTGACGTAACAACTTGCTATAATAATAGAACCGTTTTTCCCCCAAAGGGTAGAAAACGGATATTTAGGTTTCAGCCGTAGCTTGAACCATTTGAGATGACGCTTACGTTAAATACATAATACACACTTGTTTCCCACGTCTTATCTGTACGAGTACAAGAGACGACGCATATCGCTATCTCGTTCCCCCGGTGTGAGCAGCGCGCGGCTGGCGGAGAGGGGACCGATTTGGTTTCAGTACCTCTCGAATGAGCCGGCAAGGTAATTGAAGGCATGGTTCAAGCTACGGCTGAAACCTAAATATCCGTTTTCTACCCTTTGGCGGAAAAACGGTTCTATTTAGGTGTTCGAGCCTATGCTTGAACCATTTGAGATGTGTTTATATTCTGCCGGCGCTGCTATAAGCGTACTGTGAATAAATGTAATGCTAATAGTTATTATGGGATGAAATAGTACCTAGTAAGGGGTTTGAATTGAAAGAGACTTAATAAAATATTTGTATGTATGTAACCAAATTATATATTATAAGTATAAACTTCTTCACTATTTTGATTATGAAAAATTAACAGAGATTATTAAACAGTAGAAAAATTTTTGCTTAAATTATCATTATTCATTTGAGATTCCGGAGGTAATTCTCGAAAATAATGTTTAAATATTGTATTTTTTTATTTCCAATTACCTTTCTTCATAATTTCGTCAATATCAAATCTATTATTTACCCAATTGTCAGATGCCACCACTGCTCTAAAGCTTCCGGCCGGACAGCCTGACATACCCGCTTGACGGAAGAGGGTTCGAATCCATCCAGCAATTACCGCTCGTGATGCATTCTTTATAGTGCCTCTTGTAGTGATAAAAAGGCTCTCCGTTGCTGATCCCCGGCGGCGCTCTTTTGAAGCATCAATGGATTTCCTAATCCACAATGGTACGTTGAGACGAGGGTCATCAAGGTCATTATTCTTTAAAACCCAACCACTGTCTATGTGTGGCAGAATCAGTTTTGGACCCGAACTGTGGTGTAAGAATAATTTCACTTCCGTTATCTACGAATGATTTTTGGTTGACACTTAACAACGTAAGGTCGTAAACTCTTCGTCCCGAGGCCAATAGGAGAAGGACACAGGTATGCCGAAAAACTTGAAAGAGACTACTTTCATCTAATTTGTAAGAAATCTAAGAGATCGCCCATTTTCCATGGTAGTGGTTTTTTGGTTGGCGGGTTTTTGGAAAATATTGCCTTAAGTGTATGCCTCACCAGATTGTGTGAGCTAAATTTCTCAGAACGTTCGGGATTAGCGAAGGTAGCTACTACTGATTTATGAAGAGCTATAGTGCGGGGAGCAAGTTTAACACGATAATATAAATGACAGAGATATTTCGCTAAATCGGATGGACTTGGGTCGTTGGTTGAAATGTTTTTCGATGTGGACCATTTTTTCCACTGTTCCATACAGGTGTATATGTTTTTATGGTTGATTTTCGCCAGGCTGTTTCTAATAAATTCACGTCATCGTGAGACCAGTGGCTTACTTGTTTCGACCAGCCTGTATCTTCCAGACCAATAAATTTAAGTTCTCTACATTCTGCGGTGGGCGATTTGTCCGTAAGTCTATGAGATTGGATTTCAGGTCTACTAGTTGAAGTGGTTGGTCCAGGGCTCGTCTTCTCAACTCTGGTTCCCAAAATGCTTTCTCCCATTTGGGAGCTACGATCAGATAGGTCCCTTCCGAGCCCTCCAGATGACGCAGTACTCTTGGAATCATTGATGGAGGGGGAAATACCCAACCTAACTTGAAGCGCCATGGGCGACTGAATGCGTCCGTGAAGTGACTTTGGGTGTCCTTTGCATCTTCGCTGACATACATTGGAAGTACTGCAGAAGTTGCTGATGCGAATAAGTCTATTTCTGGTGTCCCAAATTTTTGAAAGACTTTTGAAGTTATTTCTTTGCTCAGATGCCATTCTGGGAGACATTTTTCGCGTGATAGAACGTCTGCTAGTCCATTGTAGATTCCGGGAATATAGCGGGCTATTAAATAACATTCCGATTGTTGGCAGAATTCTAGTATTTTTGTGGCCGTGCTCAACAGTTTTTGGGATTTGGTTCCGCCTTGTTTCATTATGTACGCCACCGTCGTTTTGTTGTCGCATTGAAACATTATTGTTTTGTGCTTCAAATATCTGGAGCTCATTCTGATTAGTGTTTCGTACAAGGCGTGCAGTTCTTTCTGGTTGCTGTGCCAACTTCTTTGTGCTGTGGTCCATTGACCCGCGAGATGCCGTCCATTTATTACTGCACCCCAACCATTGCCTGCTGCATCTGTCGTTATGAATATGGACGGGTCTGGGATGTGTATTGGTGCTACATTGTGGATGTTTTTTCTCCACCACTTTATTTCTTCCAGCGCTTTGTGAGAAATCATCATTTTTGAATGTGGTTTGTCTAGTGGGAGATGCCTTGACTCCCTCTGGATAATTCGACAATGTAGGCGACCCAGTGGAACGACAAATGAGGCAAAGTTGAGTTTTCCTAGTATGCTTTTTGTACCACGCCAAGTCCAGCGGCCTTCCTTCAGCAGTTTGTCCAAGTGACGTACAATGCCCAACTTTTTTTCCTCTGACAGGGATTTGACATTTTCTTTGGTGTCCCAAATGATACCGAGGTATTCCATCCTCATTGATGCTGTTGTCGACGACTTGCTCCGATTTACGTTCCATCCAAGTTCTGTCAAGAAATTGGTGACGTAAGCAGCTTGATCTTGTAAAGTTTTTGAATCCTTGTGTATTAGCAGAAAATCGTCCAGGTAAACGACTACACGGATGCCTTTCATCCTGATCACATGGGCGATCCAATTTGTTATCTTGGTGAAAGCTGCTGGAGCGCTCGCCAGACCAAAGGGCAGGCATGTCATTTGGTAAACCATACCTTGGTAACTGAGAGATAAAAAACGGCGATGACTGGGGGTCACTGGTAAGTGGAAATAAGCCTGAGAAATATCCAATTTCATCACGAAGACTTCTTTGTCTAGCAATGACGGGAGTTTTAAATGGTTTAGAAGACGGAATTTGGGTGTTATTACGTGACGATTTAAACCTTTTAAATTGAATATAGGACGGAAAGACCCATCGTTCTTCTTTCTCAGGAACATTTCTGACAAAAATCCTCTTTTGTATGGGCTTTCTTCTAAGGCTCTCGATTTTAATAGGTCTTGAATTTGTCTTGACATTTCTGGATTTACCTTTGTCCGAAATCTCCTGATGTTTCGGAAAGTGAACTTTCTTAATGGAGGTATTGTTGAAAAAGGAATTCTGTAGCCTGCGATAAAGTTTTTTATAAGTCTTGGTGCAGATTTCCACTTTCGGACATAATATTGGAGGCATCCCGCCTTGAAATAGTCATTTCCTTTTGTTATCCCCCCCCCCCCATTTTTTCTTATACTGATGTTGTTGTTGCTGCTGTTGTTGCTGCTGTTGCTTAGGGTGGGGGTTATATTGTTTCGATGATGGTCCTCGTCCGGCTTCATTTCTTCCTGTTTTGTTGTATTTCTTGTAACCGTACGATTTCGACACGTGTAACGGTTGCGGACGCTCCCCATATTTATCTGTTCGACGTGTTTTTGTTGTCGCGTGTTTCTTGGTGAACGGAAAAAACTTCTTAATGTCTCCAGTGGAGCAATCTTTTATGGTTTGCGATAGAAGGTTATCGCAAAATAAGTGCGTTTCTGAAGGTGGGATGTTATGTAAGGCTTCATTAAGAGCTTTGTTCGGTACCTTATATACTGCCCTTCTTTGCTCAATTACTTCCGCCCTTCGACCACAGACGTACTGCAGGAGAGAGTCGGCATTAGCTTTATACTTTGATGTCCCAAAGTCTCGCGCCACTGTATTTTGGGCGTCGGGGGATAAACCGTTAACGAGATCGTGAAAATCTTTTCTCTGTTGTAGAAGGCCATGCGTAATTGCTCCCAATACCGTGTCGAACTTCTCAAGTGTCATTGTCGATTTCCAGGTACGAGGGGAGGTCAAAAAGTTCGCGGAATAAGGGGGAAGCGGGTTGAAATTAAACATTAAACTATTTTTCCTTTTCAATATATTCTCCCTTAACTCTAATACATTTTTCAGATCTCTCAAATAACTTATTTATACCATCGAAAAAAAATGATTTATCTTTGGTGTCAAAATAGGTCGAAATTGCCGACTTCACTTCTTCATCGTCGCCAATTTTTTTTCCACGCAGCTCTTTTTTCATTTTTGGAAATAGATAATAGTCACTGGGTGCCAGGTCTGGACTGTAGGGTGGGTGGTTCAATTGTTCGAAGCCGCATCGGTGAATGGCAGCCATCGTAACATGGCACGTGTGAACGGGTGCGTTGTCAAGCAGAAGGAGCACACCTTTTGACAACTTTCCTCTTCTTTTTTCCTTAATAGCTTCTTTTAATCTTTCCAGTAAAGAAGCGTAGTACTGTCCCGTTATAGTCACACCACGTTCTTTGTAATCGATCAATAAAATGCCTTCTGTATCCCAAAAGACAGTCGCCATGATCTTGCCAGACGATTGTGTCACTTTGTACTTCTTTGGAGGAGGTGTGCCTTTTTTATGCCACTGCATCGACTCTTGCTTCGACTCAGGTTCATAGTGGTGAACCCAGGTTTCATCACCAGTAACAATCCGGGCCATAATTTCTTCCTTTCTCTCCACAGAGCTCCAAAAACTGACGAGAACACTCGACACGTTCACGTTTTTGAAGTGGCGTGAGCATTCTCGGAACCCATCTTGCACTGACCTTAGTCATGCCAAGATGATCATGTAGAATATTCAAAATACTGGTTTCGGATACTCCATTACTGCAAGCTGCTTCTTCGTCAACCGGGCATCTTCCAATACAAGTTTTTCTACTTTTTGGACGATTTCCGAAGTGGTGGCCTCAATTGGCCGTCCGGAGCGTGGGTCATCTTCAATGGACTCTCTTCCTTGTTTGAAAAGACCATGCCACTTGTGTTTACAAGTGGCATGGTCTTCATGGTTTTTCCAGGGGCAGAGTCCCCGTAAACAGCCAACAGCTCTTGAAAAATAATCTGAGCGGATTTTCCTTGCTTTGTAAGGAACTTAATAACGGCGCGGTGTTCAATTTTCTCCATACTAGCTGATTTCTTCCGGATTCAGTTGTTTACAGGTCGATAACACAAAAGTTAATGACCCGATTCGTGGGCTTTCGTCTCATTCCGGTAAGGGGATGGGGAATCAGTGACGAGGCAACGGCCTCTTTACTGAGGTGTCGGTCGCTGTCTGTCAAAACAGACAGGTCGTTGGGTTGGGAAAGTGCCACAAGAATGGGGTCTGTCCTACTACCTATCTCAGGTCGCGATATCCGCTCAAGCCGGGAGAGGCCGGCGAGCGATCTCAGCGGGCGGGATAAGAAGAGACAAACCTATGTAATGGGGGGGGGGGTCACTGGGGGTCTGTTATGAGGTCTCTAGGGAACTGCTTGGAGTCGGGAGGACGGGCGTGGTACGGGGCCAACTCCTGTATGTGTGGCAGGGTCGACTCGTCTACACGCTTCAGTAGCCTCCTCGTTAGATGCCTAATATGGGCATCTAGGCTTTCCATCTGCAATCCTTTTTGGATCGTAGAGTTCCTCACGTAACGGGGGGCTTTCGTGATGACTCGGAGTGAAATCGATTGTTGGGCCTCCAGCTGATTTTTGCGCGTCTGGTTAGTGAGCGCGTACCACGCTGGGGCGGCGTATGTCAGTCGGGGCCGTATGTATGTTTTATACACACCGAGTTTCACTTTTAAGGGGAGAACTGAGTTTAAGACGGGACGCAAAACGGCTCGGGCAGCACGAGTAGAGTTGATAACGGCGTTAACTTGATCCTTCATCGTCAGGCGCCGATCGATTTGGACGCCCAGGTATTTAACCGGGCTAGTCCAAGCGATGTCTTGGTCCTGTAGACGGAGAGGAGGGGGCAAAGCGGTGCGGCTTACCACAATGGCTTGCGTTTTAGCTACATTGATCGACAGCCTCCAGCGGGATAACCATTCGGGGAGGGCATCGAGGGTTCTCTGGACTACCTTGGCGGCATGTATCGGACTGAGTGACGAAGCGTAGTACGCTGCGTCGTCGGCATACAGGGCTAGGTGAGAACCTTTTTCTAAAGGGATGTCATCGGTGTATCGCGCGTAGAGTACGGGAGAGAGGCAACTGCCTTGGGGAACGCCGGCCTCTATGGTGCGTACTGTAGAGGTGGCGTCTTCGACTGCTACTTGGAACTGTCTGTCTACGAGGAAGTTGGCCACGGTCTTGACGATTCGACGGGGAGTCGTAGAGGTGGACAATTTGTAGATCAGACCTGGGTGCCAGACACGGTCGAACGCTCCTTCCATGTCGAGAAAAACACCTACGGTTTTTTCCCCTTTATTGAAGGCTGTCGTCATATGGTGTAGTACCCTTGTGAGTTGGAGCGTGGTGGAGTGCTCGGCTCGAAAGCCGAATTGCTCGTTTCTGGGGGTCAAGTGAGGTGTGAGATGTAGTAATAACAATTTCTCGAACACCTTGGAGATGGTAGCGAGTAGCGTAATGGGGCGGTAACTCCCTGGATTCAAGACATTTTTGTGGGGCTTGGGAAGCATGATGACACGACCTAGTTTCCAAATGGAGGGGTAGTGGCCCGTGCGCAAGACTCCGTTATAGAGTCGCGTCAGAACTGCGATTGCTCGCGGAGGGAAGTGTCGCAGGGCTTCGTTGGGGATGCCATCGGGGCCTGGGGCTTTGCGTAGCTTCGTTTTCTTGACCATCCTAAGGACTTGACCCGGGGTAAAGACTATGGGGTCTTCGTCCGGGGGAATGGGACGACGGAAGTACTCGTCCAGGAGCTTCTGGATGTCTTCAGCTTGCTGAGGGTCATCAGAGGGGTTCGGTTTGAATCGCTGCTCTAAGTTATCCGCGAAGATTTCCGCTCTATCTTCCGCTCTGTACCGGGGGGTACCGTCGGAGGCGTTGAGGGGGCGAATAGGCTGAGGCTTATTGGAAACTTGCCTGCAGAGCCTGTGAATAGACGTCCAGTCGTCACTCGCCGACTCCATGGTCCGTAGCCAAGACTCGGAAGCCTCTGTTTCCAGAGCTTTCGCAATCTTTGCTGACATAGAGTTCACTCGAGTTTTGAGGGATGGGCATCTGGTTCGTTGCCAGCGTTTTCGCAGGGTTCTCTTTTCGGCTATCATCTCTAGAATGTAGAGGGGGGTAGGGCGTCTCTTGGGGGTACTAACGGTGTCAGAAGTAGCTTGTTTTAGGGCCTCTTGTGTTATTTCACAGATGTGGGAAGCTAACTGCTCTACGTCAGCCGCATTGCTGACCGGTGTCGAAGAGAGGTGCTGCTCTACATACGTGCTGAACTTAGCCCACTCAATTCGGGGTTTGGGGGGAGGGGTTGGCTTGGCAGTGTGGGACTCATCCACTGTTACGAGGACAGGCTGATGGTCGGAGTCCATGTTGTCGTTGAGCACTTCGGTGGTAACCTTTGACGCTGAAATGCCTTTGTACAGCGTGAGATCGATTACGTCCGGTAAGTAGGCGGCGGCTCCGGGGTAGTGAGTCGGTACTTCCGCGCCTCTCACCTCGTAACCCACTCTTTCAGAGTCGTCAAAGAGGCGGCGTCCATTTGGGCATATACGCGAGGAGTTCCAGGCGGTGTGTTTGCAGTTAAAGTCGCCGGCTACGATCGTTGGAAGGGACGAGTCCAGTAGGAGATGGATATCGGCCACTTTTAATTGATCGTTCGGTGGTTTATAAAGTGCGAACACACGAGTCGGAGTAGAGTCAATACATATCTCAACGCCTAGTGCGTAGATAGACTGAAGTTGCGCGCGTGGTATCGGTTGATGGATAATTTTCCTCTTGACCAAAACGGCGAGGCCTCTGTAAGCTGCGCCGTGGTCGGAGACTGCATCAAAACGATAGACATGATAATTTGGGAACTTCAGCTGATCCGATGCTCGCAAATGCGTTTCTGAGATCAGAATGATATCGGCGTTATGCTCGGTTACCAATGATTTCAGAAGGCTGCGTCTGACTTTGTTAAGTCCGTTGGCATTCCAGTGGATGATTTTAAGGGGTTTGTCACACACTGTTGGGCAGTAGTGAGGCCATTCCTCTGAGCACTATGGGGACGATGTCCTGGTCGGCTTGGTACGCAACCAGGATCTCGACTAGAAGGTCGATGACCGGCTGGACGTTCATCCTTCCCGTCTTGGTAGCGTCCTTTGCCTGTTCGGGACGTTGGGGCTCGGGTTGCTGAGGGGGGGTGGCCTTTCTAGGGGCGGGCTTCGGTTTGCCTCCTACAGCTGTGGGGCGCGGTTTGAGGGCGGGCTGCTCTGCCTGGGGCTGGGGTTGTTCGACTGGGGGGGAGCCCTTGGCTTTCCTACCTCGTCGCCTACGGCGCTTCGGTTTATCCGTGCGCTCAGTGGGGGCATTGGCCTCTGCCATGAGGGAGGTGGGCATCGTTTCTGCGGCGGGGGTTGTTGCAGCTTTTGGGGGGCGGCTGGGGGCGGCGGTCAGGAGGACCGTACCTGCCTTCTTATTGCGCATCTCCTTACGGAATACGGGGCAGGACACGTTGTTTGCCGTGTGCGAGCCCTTGCAGTTGGCGCAAGTTGCCGGTTCCTCTAGCGGGCGGGGGCATTCTCTAGCGAAATGCTCTTCGCCGCAGCGGACACAGGCGGGGCGGCGGTGGCAGTTGTGGGAGCTGTGCCGAAACTGCTGGCATCGGTGGCATTGGGCGGGGCCTTTTTTGCCACGCCAGGCTTCAATGGTGATCCCCGGCATGCATAGAAGTTCGCTGACTTCATAAATGGCGGGGATGGTCTCAGCATTCCGTTGGAGCTGCGCGAAAAATATGCAGCCCGGGCGGCCTTGACGCGCGCGTATGGGGCGCACGTATTCGGGCAGGAAGCCTAGGATGCGAAGTTCGTCCTCTATGTCGGACGGCTTCGTGTCGGCTGGTAGACCTCTAATGGCTACCTTTAGGCTGCGTTCTGCGGGGAGGGAGTAAGAGAACCAGGAAATACCTGCTTCCTTTTCTAGCTGCGTGAGGTACCGCTGGACTGCGCGGTACTCGTCCTCTTCGCGCGGCATAAAACGCACTCCTAATGACCCGATTACGTTCAAACTTGATATATATACTCTTAATGAGGTGCTCAACTAGTCACTACCTGGACGAGTAAACCTACCCCCACCAACACCTCCATTCCGCGAACTTATTGACCTCCCCTCGTAGGTGAAACGCTCGTCAGTATATTATTAACTTTAAGGGCATGGAAAGCTGGTGTGGCTTGATATTGTTTTTGTTTTTCACTATATCTTATGTTCTTCCAACCCTCCTGGCCAAACCGCTGGCACTGAATACACTGAGCAACAAAATATGGGTCGGCCTTGGTTATTTTTGGGTCGCCTTCTACGGTGTTTGGTTCGAAATTAAACGTTTCCACCTTTTCGTTTTGCAATTTAATCAATTCCCTCTGCGCTTCGCATATTCTTTGCCTCAAATCCGTTTCGCGCTTTGAAACAGACCCTGCTCCTAGGCTTGGGCTATCGATTAAATTAGTTGAGTAAATTTCTTCCACAGTTTCCTCGTCTGCCTGGGTGCTGTCTAGTACGGAATCGAACGAAGAATTGAGCATCTCCTGATCTGTGGGCTCGGGTCCTGTTCTTGGTGTTAAGTCGGTAGGATTTTTTCTTAATGCTAAAGCACAAACGTCATCGAGTTTTTTATTGTGGTCTTGTTGAGATCTAATCAACTGGTTGAACATTTCCATCTGTTGGTTAAGGACAGAGGCAAGAAGGTGTTCGCTATTATTTAAATCTCGCGAACTGGTCTTTTGTTTCGAAGGTGGAGCGTCCTCGTTAATTACAGACTTTCTTTTTCGCGAAGAATGTTCCCTATCCCCACGACCCTCATTATGTGAGGAATATGGCGATGTTAAAGATTCCACACTGGAGTCTCTTAACTCAGCGGATGCGTTTCGTCTGGTGGTTAATTTAGTTTTGATTTTATTAACAGCTTCTCTAAATCGTTTATAATTATCCCCTGATCCGTAGAGTCTTTCAGAGTAATGTTGAGGGGTGTATATTAAGGCTAAGTCTGTAGTCGGGATAGCAAACCTTATTTTGCTATCTAAACTTGTGAGGGAGTCTTCACCGAAGAGATCTTTAAAAGAGATATCAGCAATCTCCCATATGCGCCAATCCTCTGGGAAATTCTCATCAAGACATTTTATCACATCAGTAAATGCATCTTCATCACCGTTCGGGAAGGGCCTGACAGCTAACTCACCCAATGTCGTTTTGGCCATTTTCTGTAACCAACGGGAGTGATAAAGTTAATAAGTTGCCTTGGTGAATCGACCTTATCATCTTGATGAGATGACTGTGTCGTCTCGATGGAGCGACATCGTGTCGCCTTACGATTTACATGAATAATTATATATATATATATTACTTGTATACGTGTGCACTGTTCTAACGTTCAAAGCGTACTGAAACCAAATCGGTCCCCTCTCCGCCAGCCGCGCGCTGCTCACACCGAGGGAACGAGATAGCGATATGCGTCGTCTCTTGTACTCGTACAGATAAGACGTGGGAAACAAGTGTGTATTATGTATTTAACGTAAGCGTCATCTCAAATGGTTCAAGCATAGGCTCGAACACCTAAATCTTACTTTTAAATTAATAACATCGAAAATCCAGATAGTAAATATCATAAAGAGCATTGTTTCTTCTAAGAGTTTTTAAATAATTCATCAAATATATATTTTTTTTATCCTACAAGAAATATAAACAAGTATATTACTTTTACCTGTCACATTTCATCCACAGTTGGCAGCCCTAATCCAATGTCGGAACCACGCATTAATCGACGTCGAAACAGCCCTAGAAGCGGCCGAGGGTCAGTCTACAACACAAACTGACACCCGCAAACAAATAGTCCCAGTAGCTTTGCCCCTCCGAAGGGGAACTACCCAACGGCCGGTCGCGCCAAAACTGAAAGAAGTACAATTGAAAGTGTTCAACCAATCAGAGTGCAAACCCAGTAACTTACCATTCATGGACCCTTTGAGGTCCAGAACAGAGTGACTAAGAAGAAAATTTATGTTATATAGTTTTTATCATTAAGATTGTGATTTCATAAGCAAATGTTGAGCAAGAAGTCCTAAATTGCATTTTTAATTCACGTTTTTGTAAAATTTGGTGATTTTTAACACCTGTATCTGTGTATGTATTCCATAATAAGTAAAAATAAGAGCGGATCCAGTATTAAAATTGCCCTTAAAAATAATGAGAATATCTAGCTTCCTATAAGATCGAAGTTAAACCGTGTATAAAATACATTCCTCTTAAGCGTCTGTCGCTAAAATTAATGAATTTGGTTTGCTTCATAATTTTATATGGAAATTTGTTTTTTAAATGAAATGAAGAAGAAGAAGTAACAGAAATGAAGTTAAAACCTTTTTTGTGATTATCTGAAATATGAAACAAAATCGATCGACTCAAGAAAAACATACTTGTCCAGTATTAGAAACAACAAATTAAATTTATAGCAATAAAAATTAGTAAACATTTTACGTGTCAAGCAAGCTGTGTGTCGAGTTAATAACGTCTACCACATTTTTTAGTACCGCTCCCACAACGCAAATTGTCGTTCATTGGAAAGTGAGCTTTAAAGCGTGCACTGTAGACTTGTTTTACGTTGACAAATTAGCGGACTTCTCGCTGTCAGCTCTCAATTTGTTAATATAAGTATAGACGCTTTAAAGAACACTTTTCATTTAACATCATCTTGTCGGGTAGTTTGGGGCAGTGGTCCAACTGCTTCGTCCAACTAGTTGGACTATGGGTCTTTCTTTACCATGTAAATGCAGTTTTCCAACCCGCTATTTTATCTTTCCTTCAAACAACGAGACAAAACATATTTATACTAAAATGGTCTTAAAATATTCGTTAATTTTTCACGAGTAATTCTATTTACACATAATATTTTCGGTAATACGGAGAACAATAAAAATTTCACAAAACATAGATTTCTTTTGGAAACAAACTAAACATTTGGGAGATAAATATAAGTTGCTGTATTGAATACGCACGTCACGTAACTCCTCTATAGTTCCTAGTTGTAAGGAAACCAAGTAACCGTTATGTATAACATATAAAATAATTTCTGAATTAAGAACCAACATATCCAGATACGTGCAAAACAATACTTCAGTGTTTTTATAGTTTTTTTTTAATGTGTTTATAAAATTAGTAGTTCACAAACAGCAACTTACTCCGAAAGTCGAAGTACGAAATTAAAAATTTGTATATTTACTAAACGTATTACGCAGTCAGTTTAAGTGAGGGCGCTGTCTCCTGTTGGCAGCATTGGGTGGTTTATCAACCAATCTAAACTGTTATATTTGTTACTTTTGTTATTAAAGGTTCTCAAAAAGCCGGAAACGCATCGGTGACTCGTATAGAGTTTTTGGTATCATCAGGCAACGGCAAGCCATAGCTTTTTGCCCACTATACTATTTAAAATGTTGAATTTATAGTCCACGCCGCGGAAGAAGACCGCGGCAATATGTGTAACTGTCAATAACAGCTCGGCCACGTAGTTGTTGTTAGCGACTGCAGCGCCGCCTCCAGGAACTTGTTTTTAGCGCGGACTCTTGTTTTTTATGTTCATATGTTGAAGCATACCTACTTTAAGCTGAAATATGTACTATCACTATCACGATTTAGAATATTAGAAATAGAAAGAGACAAAACATACTTTATGTTTTGTCTCTTTCTACAGCCACAGATATGTTCTTATATCTGTGACTTTAGCTTAAAATGATTGAATTTATGATTATGGGGGTTAATAACTATATTTTGTGTCTATCGAAAAAAAGTTTGATTATGTATGGATTTTACACGGTAAACATTTTGTATGAAATACGATGTGATATTCCTTTTTGTGGTAGCATTTTTGTTTTCATTATCATTTCATTATCTTAGTTACCTTAGTTTATAAAAAAAATTGTGGCTGTTATGGTTGTGTTTGTACAAAGAACGGAACTGAAGTTCAAGTTTAAATTGTAAAAAATAATAAAACAAGGCCAGAACATAAAGCAACTTGTTCGTTTCGCAGACTTTAAATTGAATGAGCAGGACAGTACTCAAAACCAATGTGAAAGTGTCGCATGATTTTATGGGTATAGCTATCAGTTATTTCCGAAAAATGTGAAATTGGCCAAGAATTTAGTTTTAAGACCAAAGAACAATTATGATATATCAGAATTTATGTACTAAATATACTGCCTTTTCTTTATTTTGTTAAACATAATTAGTATAGCATATTATAATGTGAAAGTCTGCTTGGATATAGTTAGCAAAATTGTAATAAACTGGAGACATAAGAATGTTTATTTTTTATTTGTATCTACTTTTCTTATTTTTTCTAATGCTGATATAAACGATTTACCTATTCTGAACTTTGTTGGATACTCTGGATTATTAAACCACAAATATAGTTTGCGAAAACTGGCCATAGGCGATTGCCAGGTCAACCGGTGACTCAACAGCCTTAGCATTCATTCGCTTGTTCTAAATCAGCTGTGAATATTTATACAAGTTTGTGAGGATTTGTGTATGTTTGTGCCTATAGGGCGGAAAATAAATTTCAAAAGGTTATTCAAAAGGTCATTTGGGGCTGTAACTCAGCGAATCCCGGGATCAGCTATAAAAATAAATAATAGGACTCTTTGCCTTTTCATATATTAAAAAAGTGGTATTTGACATTGACACTAATAATAACATGACTTTGACAGCCAATCCAACACTACAAAAAAACATTTATTTTAGATTGGTTTTTGGTAAAATTATGAAAAATACGAAAAAATAATTAAGTACTGATTGGAAGTTTTTTGATTAATTAATTTAAATTTAAGCTGGAAATTTTGCCACCTAGAAAATATGGCAGAATCTCAAGCAAATGGAGATAATCCGCTGGATATCGACGGGAACAACTTTAACGCTGACTTATATCTTGAAAATGTCCTGAAACGAGCTACTCTGCGACAAATCATGGACAAGGAGGCCGAAGTGGTCACCCAGAGCCAGTTTCTCCAATCAGAAATGCAGACCTTAGTCTATGAGAACTACAACAAATTCATTTCGGCAACTGAGACTGTACGCAAAATGCGTTCAGATTTCAAGATAATGCAAGAAGAAATGAACAAGCTGAGTGAGAACATAAACAAAATTACTACCTTCAGCTCCCAGATCTCAGAATCCTTGAAGGACAGTGGCAACAATGTGAGTAGACTTTGTGGAACACGGCAATTGTTGGACAAACTTCAATTTCTTTTTTTATTGCCCACTCAGTTGAATAAAGCCATAGACGAAAACAGGTACGCTGATGCTGTCCACGACTATACCCATGCTCAAAGAGTGTTGCAAAAATATGGCAACCAACCTTCTTTTCAAAGCATCCAAACTGAATGTTCTGAGATTATTTATGGCTTAAAAAAAACTTTGAGAGATAGATTGTTAAGTCCAGAAACTTCGGCTTCTGAGTTAGCTGAGAGTGTGGGCTTATTGAGACAGCTTCAGGAAACTGATTCATCCCTGAAAGACATCTTCTTGAGCTGTGCTGAAAGTAGACTCGACAAACATCTACAGACATTAAGTGGCATGGTTGAAACAACAGACATTTTGGAATGGGTAGAGAAATGTAACAATACATTGCTAGCGGACTTGGGAATAGTTATATCCTGCTACCATGAAATGTTTCAAGACAAAGAGGACACAAATATCCCGGAGTTTGCTGATAAAATTGTGATGCAACTGTTCCATCTCTTTGAAGAAGTCGTTAAAAGACCAGAGAATGTTGGCACTGAAATTTTGATTAGAGGACTGGATAAATTCTTCAGGAAGTTACAGGCTATGACTGAAATAATTTCGAGTGATGCAATGTCCAATAAAGCTGTAGAGTTAGTAGTGCAGTGTATAGATCACAAAGCCACAATTCAGTACCAATCAATACAGTCACATTTCAAAGATAGCTTGATGAAAGTCCGACAATCTTTAGCCAGCAAAGGAACTGAAAATGCAGACTTGAAAGATATCCTCAACTCTTTGCAAGTGTATCTCATGCAGAAAGTCCAAGCTTCTCTTCTAGATCTGATGGCATTTTTGCAAAACAATCTGTCTTTTGGTCTCAAGCAATGGTGTGCCAAATCTGTGTCAGACGCTTGCTGGAAGATTGTCTCAGAAACCATGGTGAATCTGTCAGATATAGTCAAGACATCCTGTTTGCAGACTTCAAACAACAACATTCCATTTGAATTACTACTGATTCTTGCTAAGTTATGTTTAGAAATGCAAGACAGTGGAGTAACAACATTACATAGTCACTTGTTGAAGCTATTAGAAGAATCAGCACCTGGCTTGACAATAGAGAATAGAGATACCAACAGTATAATGGTACATTTATCGACAGCAGCACAAGCAGCATTAGATTCAGAGGTAGTATTTATAGGGCAGACTGCAGCTCAGATGCTGAGGGTGTCCGTTTTAGCGAGAGATTGGTTACGAGCACCTGAACCACGAGGGCCTAGAGCTGTTTGCCGAAGAGTCGTGGAAACATTAGCCAGTGCCGACAATGCTGCAGCTCAACTTTTCCCAACTAGTGTGAAACCATCCAGTGATTCAAGTAGGAGAACTATTTGGTCTCGCGCACCATCATCCTTCTCACCAATAAATAGGATTTTCTCTGAAAGAATTGAGGTTTTCAGTCCGGCTGGTGCGGATAGAGCGGCGTTGTCAAATGGAGCTTTAAAAGTCGCGTTAAAGGCCTTGGTGGAATGCGTACGGCTGCGAACATTTGGGAGGCACGGATTGCAGCAGTTGCAAGTTGATGTGCATTTCTTGCAACAACGCTTGTCGTGCATGGGCAATGACGAGCGATTGCTTAATGCACTATTAGAGGATGCTTTAGCCTCTGCTCAGTTGAGATGTGTGGACCCTCAGTTGATGGAGCCTAGTATTGTAGACATTATTTGTGAACGGGGTTGAAGTTTTTTTATTATTAAGTAAAATGATATATAAATATTTATTCTCAATACTTATATGTTAAAATTAAGAATGTAAATATATTTTAATAATAAAGCCGTTGTAATTTTACTTTTTTGTTTTTTCTTGATACAAAATTTAATTCAACATGAGAGAAACTCGAATAGGCATTCTTGGCATGACATTTTTATTACCTACCTACCAAGATAAAATCAATAAGCACCATAAATTATCACTCTCAGTCTCAAAAGTGCAATTCCCTACATTTCCGCGGCGCAAACTTTTCCTAATGTTATGACTTGGTTATGACATTCATAATTAAAGAAAAGAAGTCATTATTATTTATAGACAATTTATTTATAACCCATTAATGAAAATTGCATCATCATATTAAAAATAATGATATCATCTACATATATAAAATTTATTTTTTTTATGTTAAATGCTTCTAAAACATAAATCTCACGACACGGTCTACTTTTTATTTATTACATATACACTGTTAGTCTAGACAATAAACATCATTTAAAATTAAAAACAACATAATATAATCATTACAAACAGAATTGTTATAGATATATATTTTGGTCCTAGTTCTCTATTTCTGAGAGCATCATTCTATGAATACCCACACACTGCAATCAAAGATGGTTGCCAGCAAGACATTCGATTTTATGCTACAAACTTAATATACGCTGGATAACTATTAGAAAAATTACTAAAACATAGCCTAAGAGCAAGATCAAAAGATCATTAACTAAAGATGAGTACATCAATGCAGTATTTAATATTTTGCACTTTATTACCACATTTACAAAAATGTAGAATTCGGAAGGAAAGCAACAATGAGCATTTTCCTTCTGGATTCTACATGTGTAACAACTTTCGCAATGTTTGTGTATATCACGTCAAATGTGATTAGGCTTTATTTTTTAAATTAAGTGTGTCAATACAGAATAGCTTCAAAATCGATGTCGTTCTGATCAAATTCCGCTTACTATGTATGTTTATAGTAACAACAATTTCTATACCTACTAACTTACTCTCATCAGGGGCCGGATTTTAGACGTTATTTGAATGGCCGATTCTCAAAAGATCGGTGCAAGCATGCGCTTTGGTAAGTGTATGTGGATCTTGATGTGGATTTATCAAATACCTACGAAAGATATTTCTTTATTTTTTTTGCCAACTGAATCAATGCTGTGTAAAACGCATATGCTGTAGTTACCCAATCAATAAGATAAAACTATCCGGTCCCTGAAATTCTCATATTCCCAAAATGGAACTTAATTTTGTTCCATAACCACCACCACAGACCAATCCAGAGTACCAAAACAGATAAAATTTTGAAAACAGTTATATCTTGGTCTAATCCTACAATCTACATCAAAATTGTATCCGAATTGAGGTTTATCGTCATTTTTCATTGTGCGTCAGATGTCTGACAATAAATTTTCCTAATTCCTAGTCTCAAAACATACTATGAAGCACAAAACAAACACCAATAAATTGGGAAGCTCATATTATATAGCGTAATTATATTACTTTGAATTTCTCCAAATCAAAGTGGAATTATTTTTAAGTAAGCTCTTAAATTCCTTTCTTTATATTACATTACTGTAATGATGATAAAGATATGTATGGAAAATATCAACATATCCTGCGCCCCGATCGAAACGTGAAATTATGTCAATTTATTTATGGCATAGAAAAAAAGAATTATATTTTTCTATTTTCGGTTCTATAGGCCATTTTGTTTAGGCAAAATATTTTTACTAAAACAATATAAAACTTAAGATATACTTGTTTCTTGGGGCATAAGATATATTTATGACTAAAATATATTTCAACTCAAAGATTCGGTAACATTACCAACTAAATGTGTCAAACTATTACAAAATGGTGAACAATATTATGTATCAAATACAGTACTTAATAACAATTGCACTGTATGGAAAAAATATAATGCCGAAAATATTATCACTTAAAACTAATAAAATATTTAAATTATTATTTCAATCATGCATTTACTTAGAAACTAGAACAAATTGACAACATATCTATAATGTTAAGTTCCAATTTACACATTTAGACAAGATCAACGCTTTACAGATTAAAAATATTGTTTGACGTCGCGCATCATTTGTAAAAATATTTCATTTATACATGGTCCGCCTGTTGCTTGGGAGCGTTGAGACTAGCGAGGTGTCCCTGAGATATTTTCTGTTCTCGAAAATTTCCTCTCTTGAGATTTCACGCAGATTTCGGAAATATTACGGGAACGATCTGAGCGATCACATCGCTATTTGTGATGTATCTCATCTAGAAAGTCTAGCGCTTCGCCTATCTTACCTTATTCTACCATCCCGAAGTATCCCCGGGATTGTGGATTCAGTCCAATCGCTTTCAACAACTAGGGTTTGCCAAATTCTTCATTCCAGATACTTCAAACTAGTGATAGGATGAACAGATAATATTGTTGATAAATTCTTAACATAAGTTTTTGCCCGAAATCAAGGAAAAGTTCCTGCAGTTATCTATTTTGTCGGTATTTGATGCATTGATTCAAACCAGAACATTCCCAAGTTATGGTTGTACCACGAATATTGTGTTCAAAGTATCCGGGTTCCGCAATCCCTATATATATAACCCATTCACGAATTACATTACACAAAACATGACTATTTCATTTTCTCCATGAGTTTCCTCATCTTCTCCGGCACGGGCACGCCGCGATGGGCATTGGACCGCCTGACTTTCGTACTCGTCTTTTTCGTAGATTCCTCAACTTTAATCGACTTGCGCACTTCACTTTTAGCACTCGGTTTTTCACTGTTTCTTTCTTTGTTGGAGGTGTCGCTTCGGGTGCTGGACTTGCGGGATTCCGCGTGGGGTCGCGAGGCTGCGGCTGAGGCTGAGGCTGCGGCGGGCGGCGGCGAGCGGCGGCGGCGCACGCGCGGCGGCGTGTGGGCCAGCGAGGTGTGGCGGCACAGCAGCGCCGCGCTGCTGAACAGCTGGCCGCAGTCGCAACGGTGCTCAATCTCTGCTGTGCCTATTTCAAACACATTTTTGTTATCTAAATTACCATTGAATTAAATTTATTTAATCTAAAAATACTTTATTTCAAAATGCATTAGCGACTCCTCAACCACAGAAACCCTGCGAGGTTTATGCTTCAGTAACTGTTGTATTTGTGATGTTTTTAAATGTCAAAAGATTCGTATATTTCTAATGTAACAGAGCCACTGTACCAAGTAACATATTTTGTCGAACGAAATTTCGGGTGGCCGCTAGTTAAGAAAGAAAAAAAAAAGAAACAACACACAAACTGAGATCCAAATTATTATACAGGAATTAACTGTATAATAATTTAAATTTAGTTACTTATTATGCATTCTAACAAGAATATGAAATAAATGTATTTGCACAAAGCCACATTTATGAATTCGGGCTCAAAATAGCCAAAGAGATAAAAGTGTTATTTATGGGATTTTCCGTGGTTACCCGCGAAATTTGAAATACTCCTTTATATTTTCATAAATAATAACCACTAAATATCCTTTCCAATACTTTCATCTCTAATTAAACCTGAGCCGGCCGCCATTTTGGTTCAACTTACGTGCCGAGGATTGTAATCGATTTTGTTCTCAATATACTTTTAGCAGTTCAGAAAACATTGGACATAAGATTAAAAGTAATACTCACGTCTTTTAATCGTCTTCAAAGGCGAAGGTTTCACTTTGTGCTTCGCGATAATGGCCTTCCCCATAGACTTCCGCTTGGCTATGCCTCCGAGAGATTTCCTCTTGTCCGCCAACGATTTTCTTGGCGTGCTCTTAGCTTCTTTCGGTGTTTCTTGTGACGCGAGCTTTGCTTTCTCAACAGTTGGTTTTGGGAAAGAGTATTTGACGTCACTATCGTCAGAATCCGTGGAAGGCACTGGATCTAAATCAGGCTTGGATTTGACTGGTGCGACTGTACTAACAGGAACTTTAGGCACAATAGGTTTTGGCTTCAAACGAGGGATCTTGGGCGGATGTTGTAGTGATATTCGTCTTTTGACTAGATCTTTAGAATTGGGCCGTTCGATTTGTAGCGAGTTGCGTTTCTTTGCTTTAACTTTCATGAATATTTTGGCTTCAGCTGTTTCCTCCACTTTGAAGTCGGGGTTGAGCATGTATCTGACTTCGTCGTCGTCGCTCGATTCGGCTGCCTTCACCTCGGCGACGACTGGAAGCGGAGCACTTATAGATTTCTGACGTTTAGCAACGGTAGCAGATTTTTCTTTGGCCAATGTTTTCTTTTTCGCCGTCTTTCCAGTCTCTTTTTCATCTGTTTTCGGTATTTTCACAGGTATTTCTGAATCTACTTGCACTTTGGAAGCATTTTCTATCTGCTTAGTCTCTTTTAAAAGCTTTGTATCAGGTTCCTTCGATGTAGTTTCCTTTTCGCTTTCTTTTACCGTTATCGGTTCTGGTTTATCTACTTCTGGAGTGATTTGAGATTTTTGTTCAGAAGCACTATTGATATTAGATTCAGTCGATTTTCTTTCAGGCACAAATTTTGAAATTGGGATATCGCTGTTCTGTGTATCATCTGAAGCTATTTCCTCAATAGTCTTCAAATCTTCGTCTTGTTTAGTTGGTTCAGAAACTGTGTCTTCTTTCTGGTCTTTTGTGACTTCAGAACCGTCTTCAAGTTGCTTCAAAGCTTTGGTCGCAGATTGTTTCTTCTTTTTCTGGCATATAACTGTGTGTTTCGTAAGTGAATGTTCATTAGGGAACACCATATAACACAGGGAACATTCGTGGATGATATCTTTAGTAGACAAAGAACTCTTAACACTTTTGTCATCAGATTTTTCAGAACTAGTTTCCAAGTGTTGTTCTTTGTGTTCAATCAAATGATGCAGTTTCCTGAATGTTTTCTTGCAAACCTCGCACTGAGGCGGAGGAGGTAGTTTGTCATGTACTGGCGGTGCCGGTACAATCTTTTGCCGGTTGATTCCATCATGCGTTTCTCTGTGTTCAACAAGATGATGCAGTTTCCTAAATGACTTATCACAAGGTTCACAACGGAAGCCTGCGCTTGGATCTTCGCTTTGTTTAGAAACTTGGTCCTTATCAATTTTATTGTCCTTTTGTTCTAATGAACTTTTTCTCGATAATCTAGCGGGCATCGCATTAGGATTGTGTATTATACGGTGTTGAACTAAATGGTGGAGTTTTCTGAACTCTTTTTTGCAGACGTCGCAACTAAACACAGATTTAGATTGGTCTTGTGCAGGCTCGACCTTCTTTTGTTCATCTTTGCCATGTAGCAGCTTGTGACTCACTAAGTATGATAACTGTCTAAATGTCTTGCCACAAATTTCACAAACCAAGTTGTTGACTTTATTATCTTGTACTTTATTTTTGACAACTTTTTTTGTTTCATGAGTCTTAACTTCACGTTTTTCAATTCTTTCTTTTATAGGCGTGTCTTCAATAACAATGATGTCGTCTTTTTCTGTCGCGGGCTTGACAGGGCTTTCTTTGGACTTACGTTTTTTGGGTGCTATCTTTTCTATTTCAAAGTCCGTATCATCCGTTGTCTTGCTCTCTGTGGATTCGGATTCCTGCGAAAATCTTCCTCTCCTTGGACTTCTTTTGTCAGAGTCAGATCGGTTCGGCGAAGGACCTGTGCAATGTTTTACGTGTTTAAAAACAACGTTTTCCGACCTAAACAACTTGCTACAAATTGGACATACAATATTCTCGTTTATTTTTCCCATCGTCCAATTTTCCTTAATAACTTCATCTTCACTACTATCATCATCGGAAATGGGTTCGGGTTTCTTTATTTTGGCGTCTATCAACCGCGGTTTCTTTTGTGGACTAGGTGCTTTATTTTTGTCAGCTGCTCCTTCAGGAAGTGGATATTTTCGTGGCCGACCACGACCTCTTTTTGCGGGAGTAACAGTTGGTGAATCTGTGCTTGGAGTATCACAAACATTGTTTAATACATTTTCAGACTGAGTCTCAATTAAAGCTGCAGCTTTTACTAAACTGTCAATAGCTGAAGCAGCATTGTGCGTTTTAGGGGGTTCTTCTTTGTTCAATGACTCTTTGAAAGTGTTTTGAGATAAATCGACTGTCTTTGCCACTTTATCCTCTGTATTGCGTCCAAGCAAATATGACTTCTTTGGCACGAGAGCCCTGGGGCTTTTTTCATGTCTACTTTCTTCTGTCCGCCGCTTCTTTTTAGGTGATACAATATAACCGAGATCTTCAGGCTCGATTAGCTCCAAGTCGGGGTTGTCCACAGGCGTCAGAACTTGTTTTCTTTGATGTTTAGTTTTTGACCTTATTTCATCTTGTGACTTAGCATCATCAACTATACCAAGGTCAGAATCCAGTGAATCACAAGAGCTAGCAGTGTTAGCATCGATTTCTGGTATATGTATGCTTGGCGGTGTAAGTTCTTTTCCTTGGACATTTAGGGTATGAGGATTAAAGTCCATATTAGAATCCACATACATGACTTTCACAGGTTTATCTTCAATAATAGTAATTGGACGTTCTAGTTGTCTTTTAGCAGTCATTACAGATTGGTAAGCCATTTTAACTTTAGACGGATAGTGCTTATTTGGATCATTATCAGTAAACATTAGATTCTGTTTTTTGACTGGTTTTGTATTAATTAGATCTTTTTGAGCTGTTTTACTATCAGCAGATACTGTTTCAGTTTTGGGTCCAATTTTTAAATTATCTTTTTCTACAACAGTTTGAATTACGTTATGTGATTCGCTGCCATCAAAGTTGACTTTTAAGCAATTTTCATAAGTTTTAGAATTCCTCCTAGCAAATTTATCGAAATCATTTTCGGTTATAATTGCTTCTTTCTTTGATGAATCTGTAGTCGTAGAGGGTACATAAATTGGAGCATTTGAAGATTTAGTTGGTAGTTCTTTCTTGTTCATCTCTATGTCTCCTGTAATAGGCTCATGTTCTATAATCTCTTCTTCAGAATCAAGATCTATTGTACTATCTTTGATCATCTTTTGTTGAGCTTTATTAACGAAAGGTAATAATTTAGGAACTTTAACATTTTTATCTGTATCTTTCTCACTTTCAGCTTTGCTATAAGTTCTAAAAGGCTGTCTTTGAGAAACTTGCGGTAATTCGTGTTGAGGCCGTTCTACAAAAGGGATGCCGTGCAATTTATTCATTTCCATTTCAATATCATCTAGTAAAGTCATTCCGGTTTTTATCGCACCTTGTTTAACGACGGGTTTTGGTGGATCAACTGGTTTTGGTTTCTCAGTCGGTTTAGGTCTTTCAATAGGTTTGGGTCTATGAACAGGTAAACGCTTCTCAATTGCTTTTCTTTCATTTATTTTAGGTTTTTCTACTGGCCGAGGTTTCTCCTCTCGTTTTGATTTTGCAGCTGACTCCTTAACAGTGTTCTTTTCAGCGTTTGTATCATCCTGGTCCTTTACTGTAACCGCCTTCCCTATAATATCGTCGATGGTTTTGTCAATCAGATCTTGATTATTTATTTCTGTCCTCAATTCTTTTTTCACAGCATTAGCAGATGTTGCAGTGGCGGTTGTCATTTCTGGCACAGGATTTGGAACAGTTTCATGTTTAGCTGTCTTTCTACTAATTATTGCTGGCTTACTTTTTATATCCTGCGTCTCAGATTTCATAGGAATTTTAGTGTCGTGACTGACTGAAGATTTGTTAATAAATATAGGTGCCTCTTTTTTCACTCCTTGTCCTAATTTTGCTATGTTCGCGATTTCTTGAGCTTTCGCCGTAGCAATATTACTTCTTTGGCTGTCTATTTTCTTCAAAATATCTCTTCTATTTAAATCATTGGAATTCTTTATTTGTTTTCCATTAGAATGGTTAGTAGGAACCTTCGATTCTTTTATTTTGTTTAGAAATTCTTGTCTATTGGCTTCTGTCCATTTACCAAAAGGTACTGCAGCATGATTATTATTAATTGGTTTAATAGGTGCAGGTTTAGTTAGTTTAGGAATTTCTTTTTTATCTATATCGGCGCTTGGGGCTACAACTTTATTTATTTCTACAGGTTTAACGTCTTTACTTTTGTTACTATCGACAGGAGGCAAATTTGGTTTAACTTCATTAACCACTTTCATAGATTGTTCAGTTTCCTTGGATAATATGTCAGTTTTCATTTTCTCTAATATTTCAGGTTTCACATGATCTGAAAAAGTTTGTAACTCCGGTTTTTTACAATTTATATCTAAAATGGTATCTTGTTTATTATTTACATTGTCAACTTTTGCCATTTCATCCGCGGCTTTGGATTCTGCTGGCTTTTCAGAGGAAACAGTTGCCTGTGCGGTAACTACTTGAAGCGAAACAGGGCTCTCTTTAGAGGTATTCTGTTCAGGTCTCAAAATATCTGATTTGGCACATTCTTTTAAGTCTTCTGAAGTAGCTTTTTCTACATCCTTGACCTTCTCTTTTCTTTCAGGAGTTTCTGTGTTTAATTTGTCACTATCTTGATCAACATTATCGATAACTTCAACGTTTTCACTCTTAGTTTTCTCGGTAATATGTGCCTCTTGTGAAGAGGATACTTCACCAACTTTGACTTGCTGTGAGCCTCCAGTCTCCTTTTCAGGTTTTAGTAACTTAACATCCTTCATTGACTCTTTATGCAATGAACTTGCTTCTTTAGTTTCAGTAGAACTGCTTACAACATTTGAATTTTCATTAATTTTAGGCACAGATTCTTCAGTAATTTTGCATGAAATAATATTTGAAGGTTTAACCTCAGAGTTTCTTTTTTCTAAGTTACTTTGGGAAGGCAGGTTATCAGTAGGATTAGATTTAACTTCATTTTCAATGACTTTAATATCTTCTTTTGTATCATGTCTTTTTTCAGTGGTATGTAATTCTTTTGATATCTCAATACCAGGTCTAACAGCTTCAGTTTTTGGAGTATTAGTATCAGAACTTTTGTCTGCTTTATCTTCAATAGATGTCTGGTTTTCTGCTGAAACTTCAGACTCTTTGGTCTTTTGTTCACAAACAGTATTTTTTACTTCCGATTCTTTCAATTCAAACTTACTGTCAGGAGATTTGCTCTCATTGTCTTTTGCACTCTTGCTAGGAATTTCAGACGATTTTTGTTTTGAATTATCAGTATGTACTTCAATAGTTTTCTTCACATTATCAGAATGCCTGCTTGGATGTAGTTGAAGATCTACCATGGTTTTTGTCAATGGTTTACCTTCTTTGTTAGGTGTTGAATGATATGTCATTGGTGTGAAGCTCCCAATAACAGGTGACTTCCTTGCTTCACTCAATTTAATTTTCGTATTTAAATTGACTTCTTTAGATTCTGATTGTAAATCTTTATTTGAATCTGCTTCTAAATCTTTGGATGGAGTAGCGAAGACTTCTACTTGTGGTATTTTGGTTGCCTTATCTACAACATCGCTAGTTGGTTCACTTATCACCTTGTTTATGTCCTTGATGGGGAGATGTGAAATATTCTTATCAGTATTCTTTCCTCCTTTAGCAGGCTGGAAAAAAGAAAAAATAGATGACAAAATACAGTCAATAATTTTTCAGGTTTCCGAAGAAATAGTAATTTGATAACACATAGTCAAATATTGAGACAAGAGAGACTACATACAATGGTACTAACTAAAAAATTGGATTTTTAAAAATATATCTATATTTTTTCTATATCACACAAATTAAAAATTTTGATTACGGTACTGTTTTCTTAAATGATTTAGAAGTCAACAATCAAATTTGTATCTTCAAAAATGTATCTTTTAAGTAGGTAATCTAAGTTAATGTTACCTATTACAGTGCTCATAATATTATGTTAACATCACATACCAATTCTTTTGGAACTTCTATCTGTATTTCTTCATACACCTCCAGATTGCCTTCAGCATTTTCCCTGGAAAAGAAAACATTAAGTGATTACAACACAAGACTCAAAACTCAATTTGGAATTCACTAAATCTGTATGATTTGTTCCTATATAATAATTGCAAACATTTTGGTATGCTCATCTACACTAATATTATAAAGAGAAAGTCACTCTACAGGGCCATTTCTTTGACACAGATAAGCTACTTTTTATCTCAATATTCCTATAGGAGTGAAGCCCCAAAATACATCTACATACGATATTCCTATAGGAGTGAAGCCCCAAAATACATCTACATACGAATTTCCTATAGGAGTGAAGCCCCAAAATACATCTACATACGATATTCCTATAGGAGTGAAGCCCCAAAATACATCTACAAATATTTTAAACTAACAATGCCCTTGCATTACAATTTCAGAATAAAAAGTCAATGTGCTATTTTTTACATTTATTCTATCTGTGTACCAAATTTAATCAAAATCTATCCTGTAGAATTTGCATAATCGATCAAACATACTATAAACACACATACATTGAATCTTTCACATATTTATAATATTAGTTGGACATTTAAAACATTTGTGTAAAATAACTAGCTTGCTGCACGCTTTACTTAAATTAATTTAAATAATTATTGTTTTACTTGTGTAATTTTCACAAATCAACGTGTTAGAAAAATTACAAATCATAAAGTTGCTTCTAAAGATATCTTTAATGGCTTTTTACATATTAACTCATGCCACTGCAACTATATAATGAAAATAAAATTTTAACAACAAAAACATTGGTAACACACTGGTAAGTACTATTATTCTAGAAATGACAGCAAACATAAAACTGATTCAATAAAACAAGTAAAAAAAATTTGTGCAAAGGTGTTTCTTCGTGTAAACCTAATGCTTAATGCTGTGATAAATATGAAGAAATTCATTATTTCTTCACATTTATCATAGCATTTACTCACCCGTCATTCAAAAAATTTTTATTCTCTGATAAGGCCCGGAAATCTTTAATTTGTCTTGTGCTTTCAAAGTTAATACTGAAAAGATTGATAGATCAAAACAAAGAAACTAAAACTATTCTGAGGCTAATCAGATTATAACATTTTTATTTTATGGGTGTTAAAGCTTTTTCTTATTAATCTTTGGATCCTGGTATGACATAACATTATACAGGGCTTAAACAATTCAACTCACCGTACTTTCAGGAACTTGAAGCTGGGCTGATGCTGGTCATCGTCAATTATCTGAACCGCAGCCAGTTCTTCCTCCCCCTCCTTCCTATACAAATACAGTCCGTTGCCAATATCTATTGCATCTACATTTTTACCATCTATCTGCAGCACTACCTCAGTGTCCTTAATGGGTGTATCAGTCTCCGAAACATTCTCTAAAGTTTCTTCATCACCCTTGAACTCTGCAGTATCAACTAATATCAATTCATTAGATTTATCTTCATCAGCGTTATCATCAATTATCAGTTCATTGCCGTCATTAGAATTGTCATTATCCTCAAAAATATCTACCCCACCAGACAGTATATTAGCTGCTTCAATTTGCTTCCCAATTTTATAACTATCTAAGTCAGACTTCTTTCCAATAGGAGACAGGTTCGATATCAGATGGTCATCGGTTACAGTTGTTTCAGGATCCGGGGCCGCTAAAGACGTGTCTTTTATTGGAGAAATGTCGAATTCAGAGTCTTCCGACAGGGAAAAGTATTTGGAGCTCTCATTAGCCGTCATAAAGGCCTCGCTTGGAGGCGACGAGGTGTCCAAGGTGGAGTCCCGAGATCCACCCGCTTCACCTCTCAACTGGTTCAATCTATCCATTTGAACTCTTCATCTGTCGAACAATAAGAATATAGGTACTACGACATTACTAAAATCCACGATTTATTTCCGATAAATAAATGAGTGAAAATTTCGTACGTCGATTTATCGACAGTTAATGTAAACATGTGAAGGTTGTACAATTAATTAATACCTAGGTCAATAGCAAAGAATACAGTGAAACTTTTTTGTAGAACACGATAATCATACTGTGACACTTTTGATAAACACCATACATACTTGACTGTAACAAGTGGAGAATAGGTGGACGAGTAGGAGATTAATTTTCTTTTTACGTAATTTTTGGTTTTAATCTATGAAGAAGTTAATAATATTTTTGTAACAATTTTTGTTAACAACACAACACATCAAAGATTAAAAGATGGACGCCAAATAGCAATGTTGCCATTTTTTCAGTTGCGTGTCCTACTTTCGTAAAAAAAATATCAACCATATTCTATTTAAAATGAAATAATAGGTAGTTCGTTCTTAGTTACATTTACACATGATTTTCTGATATCACAAGTATTATTTCTGTTATCAATTTATAAATATTCCAATGTACATACGGAAAAGTTGCCAGGTCACCGCAGCATGCTCAAATCGAGATCTTCAACAGGTCAATCCTTCCGTCAAGTCGACGCGACTTGGCGTTTGGGTGACAAAATAATAAAATAACGAGAGTATAGAATGGAGTCGCATTTCATTTTTCACTATATATTTACCCCAGGGAATATATACACCTCGGTCTGCTCTGCATTCGGACGTGCGGAAATTCACATTTGAACATGAAGCTCGAATTTTTTGAGATGATGAAAACTTCACTTCCTCCGCCTGTGAGGCTCCAGGGGCCCGATTCTTGAGCAATAGAAAAAAGTTCACATTCGTATAAAACAAATATATTGTACATACACACATACATCCTAACAAACTTTCACATTACATACATTAAGTTGTACACACGGAGTACCTAGAAACAAAACGTTACTAACCTAAATAAAATACAATAGAGCAAAAGAGCAAATTACAAAATGCAGTTGACAATAATGTCTGGGTGACAGTGACAGACTCATAGACGTCAATCAAAATGACAATTACCGTTTCAGTTCAGATATAATTTGAAAACTGCGTTTATTGTTTTGTTTGTGTTTATCCATGTTTTTTCAGTTTGTCCCTGTTTTTCAAGTGTGAGAAAAAAATGGCTCCTCGAGAAACGCCTAAAGCTACACCGAAAGTGCAACGCACCATTGTAAAAACGGCATCAAAACTACGATCAACTCCAACTTCAACTGTTAAAAAGACCATGTCAACGAAAAAGACAGGGGATAAGATACCCCTAAAAGGTAATATTGTCATCTACTTATCAGATCCAAGAATTGTGAAACACGTAGGTCACATTTATTTATTTATTTAGGCATTAATATTAGAACAACCTAGTAATTACAACCTGTAATTACCAGGTTACTAGTCTGTCGCCTATGAGAAATATTCAGTTTATGGCTCTTTCAATTGATTTACTTTAGCCTTATGAATTCAGTGGGTATACCTACTTATTTAACATAGTAATGGAAACAAAAAATATGCTCCAGGTTTTCTATGTTACAAGAATAGTAACTATTCATATACACTAGGTACATAAATCGTATAAGTTTTATTTATTGTAGTTCTATTTGTATATAGATCTGCATGTGTACCGGAGATTAATAATTCTTCTATATTCTAATTCTCATATACTACTTTTTAGGAGAAAATACCTATATTGATGTAGTAAATAACATACTCTGCATGCTGTTCTGAATTGTCAATTTAAGCAACAGCCGAACACAGGTTGACTACATATTTAAAAATTATATTTGAACTAACATTAACAATAAAATGTGTACTGTAGAAAAATATTCATCTTCTATACATTTATTCTGAAAAAACATTGGGCTGAATATGGGCCTATATTTAAATACCCAATATTTGTTTTTCAGTTAGTAACATGACAGAAGTTAACATAAGACAAAGGACCAGCACAGTCCCGAAGGTATCCACTCCGAAACCAAAAGAGAACAAGTCAGTTCCTCTCCCAGGCAGCGTCGTGAAGAGTGCCAAGAAGGCGACCTGGAAACGGAGACCCAAACCGGCACATTCCGGAGTTCCCGTTCCTGAGAAAATGAAGAGGTTGTTCGAAAAACAGCTGCAAGATGCAGATTGTAGTCTTTGAGAAATTTATTGATTTTAAAATTCAATGTACAGTAATAGGGGCAGATAAAACTCACCAAATTCTTATTTTTATTTTCCTCATTGAGGATGCCAGCACAGTACATGCATGTTAATCTGAGTGTACAATTCACATTTATCATCTGATTACTTGAGACTTTGAATAGAAAATCTCTGAAGAGATAATCTTATTTTTAAAATGTCAATTTATTATGACTTAATTGATAAACTCCTTTGCCTAAAATAATTATTTCTGAGGTACTTAGTAATTATTTATCAGGCTAATTGTTAACATAACCAATTTCATTGAGGAGCACAAATAAAATTTACTTAGTTTGAAGCTGATCTAAATGTACTAAGTTTCTTAGTAATTGGTAGTCAGCCAGTATTTCTATTCCCTGCACTTTTCAAGGCTTTTTTCTAGGACTCATCTCAATTTGTCTTTCTTCATAATATGAAGAATTAATATATTATATGAGTAGTAATTACCCTGTGCCATCAAATTTGATTGTAAGATAAAGGCAGAAAAGTTGACAATCCCATTTCAATACTATAGTAGACTATTAACAGTAATACTTGAATATTTTTTGACATAAGTTTTTTCTGAAAGAAGGACATTACTTTCTTTTGAGAATTTTTTCCCATTTATGTAAAGAGAAAATAACAATAAGCAAAGCGGGATTTTGAGACCTAATGAGTAAAAAAGCGAGATTATTTCGTAAATCTCTGTCTCGAAATAATCTCGCTTTTAATAATTGAAATAATCGTATATTAATATCTATATGTTGTTTTCATATAATTTGTTTCATAAACACAATAAATACATTTTATTAAATGTTTGGACACAAAAAATCTGGACAAAGCTATATATAGCCCTACCCTGTGCCCATAAATCGGGACGTCCCGCCAGAATTGGGACGTCTGGCAACGCTGAGAGTAATGTATCTTATCAAAGAAGAATATTTTTGATGTGTTATCCTATCTGTCTCTCTTATCCTCGCATGTTTTTACTTTCACCCGGGGTCTACCTAAAAAAAACCTACAAACATTGAAGATTTTACAACCGGCCGCCTAACTGATGTTAACCCTCTTTAGGAATGCTATTGTTTCCAATTGTCCCTAATCGCCTTGGTCGATATCTACAAGATTAATTTGATACTTTAGTTGTATTTAGCATTTATTATAATTTTAATTAGATTTTGCATAACTATATTATCATGTAATTAGCCGATTAAAGATTTTATAATAATATGACTTGCTTGCTAACATTTCTGCAAATGCTTTTCCCGCCGGAGCTTCGTTTGTATATATTCTGTGTTGCATATAGGTACAGTCAACAGCACATTAAGGCCCTTTGTATACATCCTTTAGCAGCCCGTTCCAGCCTCGTTCGGGGTAAAAACAATAAATACCTAAACCTACCTCAGGAATCTCACTGAAAGCCGCACGAAAATTCGTGCAGTAGTTTTTGAGTTCATCGCGAACAGACAGACGCCGTAGAGGACTCTGTTTTATAATATGTAAGGATAACGATAAATGGACAACACTCAACGGTCCACACTAAGCACTAAGCTTGTATTGCGGGTCCAATGGACACAAACACAGAAACGGGCACAACACACCCAGAACCGCAGACAACGCGTTGTCCACGCTGGGCATCGAATCCAGGACCCCCAGATAGTAAACGGGCATGGTGACCATTACATATGCAAGGATAAGGATATAAAATGATGATGAATACAAATTTGTATGTTACTATAGTGATGCTGCATCTATTTAAATTAAAACTGCGTGCGTCATCCCGCGCATAAGGCTGTATGATTTATTGCAGTCGTAAAAATGTATCTGTAGACAGAACTACAGTACCTATTACATTTTGTAGACTAATAGTTAAGGGGAGTCCAACTTGTGCAGAAGATTTTCAATCGAAACGATATTTTCGAAAGTGAAAGAAGCCTTTACATATTGTCTTCATCATATGTATTTTCGGTGTGGCGGCGGCGTGTGGTCACGCCCGATTCTCCCCGTGTATAACGCACGAGGCGATTATAGGACATTATCATGGCAACCTATATATTTAAATTTGCATAGGTGCCCTTAGACGGTGAAACATGTAGGATTAAGGTTTTCTTTTAACACCACATTGTAACAAATGTCAACTCATGTTTTTTGCAAATTAATAATCTTTGTCGGCTCAAGGAAATGCTAGATGAATATTTCCAAATTCATTACTTTTGTAGTACAATATATTTATGTTATGTAATTACCTAGACAAGTACATAGGTATAGGTACATATCTACAGCTCTCCTGTGACGTGCAATTCCTTACCTTTTCGTAACTTTTCTGTATCTTTATCTAGAGTATTATTATATTTATCTATTTTTAGTAGCTACGTCGACTTTTCTGCGTGGTTGCATTCGACTTTTAGTTAGATACTCCTTTAATTTTTTAAAGTATGTACTTACTTACCAAGTTTTGATTAGTTGATGACATGTTAAAAGTATTTTTTACACGCCCTTAACCGATTCCTGTTTTAGATGCGCTGTTCGAGCCATTTAGGAACATTGTCTGGCTGGCGCTATGCGTGAGTCGAATCTTATCATGCTATTTCTTCTTGTTTCATTACTACAGACAGAGTGATTAGTGATCAGGGCTAGATTCGGCGGTGATTTATTTAATTTTAATTACTCATTCACCTAAGATTACTAAACACTATCCTAATCCGTTGTAACTAACATTATAAATGCGAAAGTATTTAAATTTGTTACCTCTGATAATAAATAGAATGAAGGGACTGTCCTCAAATAATCATGTGTAAATTGTTGTAGAAAAGGGACCCTGACCACAAGTAACTGTTACGAATACCAAGATAAACATAGTTCTTTTGGAGACACTGCCATTCTAGCTTGAATATGTTTTTCTACCAGCGGTTGCATGACGTTAATCCGTGTTGAAAATGCTGTTGTTTCCTATCGGCTGTTAAGGGTATTTATCTTTTAGTTGTATGATATGATATCCACGGGGGGAGAGCGAGTGATCCATATCAGAGTGGCATATCTGTACGTGTATATGGCTAGTATTTTAGAGCACAGGAAACAAAAGCATTTCTATTTAACATTTTTCCTTACTGGTACTTATCACACAATGATGATGATGTTCGTTTGTCTGTGCTAATATTACAAACAGGCGAACATTCATATAATATTAGTCAGTATGATGTAAGTATTGTCTAGGTTTCTGTTGTTTACAAATTCACGACTAACAGTCTTTTATAGATCGAGATTAGGTAGATCCTAAAATTATGCAGCTAGTGGTGGTTATATTCAATGCTCGGCGCCATTTCTCTTTTTGTTGCATTCATTAACAATTCATTTACTATATATATATTACTATATTCATTTACTATAGAATTAGAACCCTTATGGTTCAGTAGTATAAACCCTCAACCTACGGTTCTCGAGGATATAATAAATAATAAATAAATAAATATATTAGGACAAATTACACAGATTGAACTAGTCTCAAAGTAAGTTCTAGACTTGTGTTATGGGATACTAACTACTATATATTTTATAACATATACATATATAGATAAACATCCAAGACCCGGGCCAATCAGAAAAAAAACATTTCCCATCATGACCCGACCGGGGATCGAACCCGGGACCTCTCGGTTCAGTGGCAAGAACTTTACCACTGCGTCACCGAGGTCGTCAGAATGATTCTCGAGGATATAAATTCGGTTACTCCTCCATGTGACTCCACTGGGATAAGAAATTTCTATTTCTCATCCTTGCGTGTTCCTGGATGAGATCTTGGTCCTGAAGATTTAATTATTCTCCATTCTCTCCTCTCATCTGAGCGTTTCCCGGTTTCTTCCTCAGCCGGTGAGCGTCAGAGCAAAGGCAGTAGGTATGTGACGAAAGAGCGTAGGCAACAAAAAATCGACACCAATCTTTGCTAACACACCAATGGTTGTTGTAGCATTTTTCTTGCCTAAAGGCATCTGACATGACTTTTACAACTGCCTAGTTACCGCCATCCATATAGTACCAAGTAGTATACACACTAGTAAACTAAATAGACAACCAATGTGCAGGATTCCTCAAGATGTTTTCCTTCCACTGGAAGCAAGTAGGGGTCTAAAAAAACTACCATACATCATCTCTTGTTATCAAACTGCAACTACCCACGGTCAAGGTCCTAGAAATATTATTTTTCAATTAAAATGGGAATCGAACCCAAATAGATAAGCGAACTTATTACGCCGCAGAAGTTATGAGAAAAATCAAATTCTCTCATCGCCACGCCCCCGTCCATATACGGCCATAAATTATGTGTCTCACGTCGGCCGCGTCCACACAACCATTGACAATTAGCTTGGACACTAGAACATTATTTATGGCTGCCAAGCTCCGCCTGTCCGTGGATATATCTGATGGACGAGGTGCGAATAGAAATCAGGTCGCTGGTGTAATTTATTAACTTATTGCGATGTTATTTTGAGGTTTTAAAGGCTATAGTCACCGCAAAGTAACTAGGTATATACAAAGTGGCTTCCCGCTATCTGTATGGATGTTGATCTTTTTAATTGAAAGCGAAAGTAAGTTTGTTACCTTTTCACGCATTATCTACTGGACCGATTATTATGAAATTTAGTACACAGGTAGAAAATAACCTGGAATAAGACATAGAGTACTTTATATTACAAAATTCCAACGGGAGCGAAGCCCAAGGGCGCAGCTAGTAAGTAAGTATATAATTTCGAGCAAGCTTCGGGCCCGAGTTTACCACCTATCCTTATCGACGAACTGTTCGGCGAATTTTGCGCTTTTGACGTACATGGCTGGTTTTTCGTTGCGGCGATAAAAAGTTCATATACCAACTACACAATGTACCTTGATTCTCGTCGGCATAGTGTGTAGTCGACATTATCTGTTTTCTGCACGTTATTACCAAGAGTTCAGTATATACCAGTTATGTTTAAGTTTGTCGATAGATTTGGACTGTGTATTTAGTATAAGCATCCACTGAAAGTAAAGTCTAATCAGTGGTATAAGTATATTATGAGAAGGGTTTCAGGGGTGTAAGAAAAGGAGGTAGTCTCATATAAAATGTATTGTCTGTCACACACACACACACGGTGGAGGAGGTTACAAAATACAGAAGGGTTCGGAAAAATCCCTTAAAATTATAAAAGTCGCGATAGATATGGGAGCGCGCGGATCGCGGCACATCATTGCCGGTTAATGGCTGACTGCCGAGCAAATAGGCGTCGGGGCAAACGGCGCGCTATATGACGTAGTACGCATGCGCGATGTATCACGCGATGCGCGCGCAGGTGTTTGAAAGAGATAGCGATACATTGCTATTCTCTATATCGCGTCGGCAACCGACCGCGGGAGGCCCGAGTGGGAAGGTCAGATGTACGGTGGTTTACTATAATATTTATTTATTTATAAGTACACAAAACAGTAAGTTAGGTGGGCACATACGATATTTGAACATTACCTACATTGTTTCTACGAATTAACCAAACTGACCAACAATGTAAAGTGTACATAACATGTTAAATTTTGCTCACATTACAGTTAAGTGAAAACAATACAATACATATATAGGGAAAAAGAGGGATACAGTACAAAAATGATAATTTAATCTATTATAACATTACGGCACTTCCTTTTGAATGACATTAGTGCAGTGCAAAAAATGTCGGGTAGTTCTGTTTATGAGCAAAGGCATTTATAAAATCGACACATTCTCTTGTAAAGGATTATCGTGGCCAATTCTAATCACACAAGCGGGAATTAAAAACAGTATTATCTTAGTATAAGAGTGGGTGCCAGTGTGTTGTTTTCAGACGTTCACTGCATGGGATAGGGCCACCCCTGGCCCCCCCTGGCAAGTTTACGGCAAGTTGACTTCAGCTCTCATTGAACGTGATTCAGATACTTTGTACCTAGTTACTTTGGACTTTAATAGAAAGTAGTTTTCCTGTGTTCCATCCTATCCTTCTATAACTTATACCACGCTCTAAAGATGAGTTAATTTATCACTCAATAAAGAAGTAATAAATTCTGTTGAATAATCATACTTACCAACTTACAGCTACAAGTTGAGTGATTTTACTGTCGATCATGCACCGAGGCTTAATGGTTGTCCTGCTACGGAGGTCCTGGGTTCGATTTTGGACACAAGATTTTCTTATCTACAATATTTATATATATATATATATATTTTTTTCGAAATTAGTTTAGATATGTAGATTTTGCTAACATTTTTCAAGCAGAGGACTGGAGCAGACACAATGCATAGAATTGAGGCGAGTACGCGTACACGCATCCTAACTAATATTAATAAATGAGAAAGTAAGCTTGTTTGTTTGTTCATCTTCACGCTCTATCTACTCAACTAATCATCTTGAAATTTTGCATACATATAGTTTACAGTGTTGAAAAGTACATAAGGTACTTTTCATTCCGGAAAAATAACTGTTCCCGTTGAAAATTTACACGGGCGAAGTCACGGGCAACAACTAGTACTATATAAATTCCATATGCGCGAATGTCTGTTATGACAAATCGATGATAATGATAATATGAGTCTGGCCATAAATTACCTAATTTGTGCAA
The DNA here is from genome assembly GCF_027563975.2 of Plodia interpunctella. NCBI lineage: Eukaryota > Metazoa > Arthropoda > Insecta > Lepidoptera > Pyralidae > Plodia > Plodia interpunctella. The sequence goes on along the minus strand of NC_071300.1, from coordinate 1,524,292 downwards.
AATATGAAAAAAAATCATTATTTACAATCCAAGATTTTGATCGCTACCGACCGCGCTTGACGTCACATAACGTGAATGTCATTACTTGCCGATTGAACAATATCTGCAAAAAATGCCACGCCCACCTCGTTGTCCCATGCACCTCTATTTTTATCCCCCCCGACGCAAAAAGAGGGGTGTTATAAGTTTAACGTGGCTGTCTGTGGCATCGTAGCTCCCAAACGTATGAATCGATTTTCGTTTAGTTTTTTTTCGTGTCATAGATAATTTTATCCCGAGTGTTCTTAGCCATGTTTCATGAAAATCGGTACAGCCGTTCAAAAGTTGTAGCGAAATGAATATTAAAAGTCGGGGGTTTTTTTTTATTTGTCTAACAAATAAACTTGTCTGTGTCTGTTTTACATGCAAGGATTTAGTAAGTACTTCGACGGAGTACCTACTAATTCCATGTTTATATCATGTGACATTTTCGAGGTTAGAAAATTCGCCAGGTTAAAATGTACTTGATCAGAAGATAGCATAGATGGGTTTGCGTCTAGTGTTTGCCCAGTTTCTTCCTATAAAGTCGGGCAGGACTTTGTTAATTGAGTGGTTGAAAAATATTTGACAAGCATTTTTCAACTTCTCCTCTGAAGTGGTGGTGGTGTAATGGTTAAGCCTGTGGATCGAAAGGTCTAAGATTCAGATCCTACAGCCACACGAGTCTGTATACCAATCTGACTCATATGGTAATTTTCATCGATCACCACTTGCTTCCGGCGAAGGAAAACATCGTTAGGTAACCTACACACTGGTTGACAGTTTAGTTCCCTAGAGTATATGCGACTACCTGCCACTAGATGGAGGTAAGTAGTCATAAAGTCATGTCAGATGCCTTTAGGCGACTTGAATACGATTGTATTGACACCAGTGTTAGCAATAACACACTTGATATGATGATGATGATCACCTCACCTCTCCATTCTTTTGGTGCAACAGTACACACACTTTGTTATTGAAGAGCGGGAACATAGGTATTGTAACAATTTAACTATATTTATCTTATACTAGCGGCCAATCCCGGCTTCGCTCGGGTTAAAACATAGTAAAATTTTCACCTAAACCTTCCTCAAGAATCACTAACTGTCTGTACTATTATTAAAAAAAGATAAGCGTTTGTTTTTTAATCTCATTAATCTCGGAAACTATCGAACCGATTTCAAAAATTCTTTCACCATTAGAAAGGTACATTATCCAAGATTGATTAGGCTCTCTATTCTCTCACAATTCTCTCACAACTCTATTTTTATCTCACAATTCCCACGGGAGCGAAGCCCCGGGCAACATCTAGTTTAAAATAAAATACATCAAAATCCGTTGCGTAGTTTTAAAGAGCTAAGCATACATAGGTACAGACAGACTGCGGGAAGCGACTTTGTTTTATACTATCTAGTAATTATATGTTAGGTTTTATCATACTATAGAACACATGTAGGTACATACGTCTTAATTAACTGTATAAACGTCCTTTCTACTAGATCAGGAAGGTACAATCGCTTTAACAATTAAATAATATGACAATGTGAATTTGTCCAAACATTTAGATTAAGAAAGTAAGTTTGTAAACTAACGTCTTCAGAGACAGTGATGTTGGATACAGAAGGACTATCGCGGAACTTGCTAGCGTTCACACGCTGTCTCTTATTACCATACTAGCTTCTGCTCACGACTTCGTATGTGAGTAATAATCCGTTTCCCGTGGGAATTTCAGGAAATATTCTTAGTGCTCACCTACACTCCCCAGGGAACCTACATGCCAAATTTCAGCTTCCTACGCCCAACAGTTTCGGCTGCACGTTGTCCGTCAGTCAGTCACTGAGTAACGCAAGAGTTTTATATATAGATCGTGTACGCATCGTGGAAAGAAAGAGAATGTATGGACGCAATTGCGCGCTACGTGTTTTATTTTTCATGGAGCTGATGGGTTGGCGGTACAAAATAGGTGTGGTACAAGGAAACAAGGAAGCGGTGGTGGTGTAATGGTTAAGACCCCCGCCTGTGGATCGAAAGGTCCCAGGTTCGAATCCTACTCGTGCCACATGAGTTTGTATACCAATCTGACTCATGTATAGTAGTTTTCATCGACCACCACTAGCTTCCGGTGAAGGAAAAACATCGTGAGGAAACCTGTACACTTGTTGATTGTATTAACTTGTGTATGAAATGGAGAAGGCAATGGCAAACCACTCCATTAATAATGCCAAGAAAGTTGTTACGTGTGTTTCATTCCATGTAATGACCACGACCCTCAGTCATGAGGAATAGGCTATAAAGAACAAGGAAACAACAACTCTAACAAGCAGACTAGCTGCGCTCTTAGGCTTCGCTCCCGTGGGAATTTTGGGATAAAAAATACCTAATGTTTATTGCAGGTTATATTCTACCTGTGTACCAAAAAAATCCGTCTACTAGATTTTGCGTGAAAGAGAAACAATCATACACACATCCTCACACACTTTTGCATTAAGTAAATTAATAGGATTTGTTGATCGAATGACAACTGTAAAGTTGTCATTCGATCACTAGCATATTAAATATTCAGCGTTTAAAATACAACTGTCTGTAAAACCGCTCGCACGTTCTACTAATATTATTAATGCGAAAGTTTGGATGATTGTTACTCAATCACGCTAAATCTCATGAACGGATTCCTATGGTATTTGGTACAAAATTGTACGGAACCGTGATATAAATCACATCACATTTGTTTTACAACTAGGTACACTATTTATAATCAGGTACAATATTAACCCCGTAGGGTATTTGCAAAACAAGCAAGCGTAACAGCAAGGCGGTTTAAATAATAAAAGTTGAATTGTTAAGGTTAATATAAGTCTTTGGTTAAATTATACGCGTGCTAATTTTATTATTAGCGATTTATAGTCACGTATTGGTCATGGAATAAAACATATTCAATCTTTGTTAACATTGCCAGTTGTATTTCACAATAAAATATTTCAAATAATGATTTTATTTGAAATAATCTTAATCCAAAAGTAAATTTGTTTGTTACCTCTTCACGCTCTGTCTACTCAATCAATCCTCTTGAAATTTTGCGTACATGCACTTTGAAGAAGGACATTTAATACACTACAAGGGTACCTTTAATCCCGGAAAAATTACTGCTCCCGTGGGAAATTCAAACGGGCGAATTCGCGGGCAAAAGCTAGTTTATTATGAAATCAAATTAAATGTGAAAAAAAATAGCTAGGTTTAAAAAATTACCAAATTACAGTTCGAATACAAAATAGGATCGTAGTTCCTTCGAATGACTACGAGACGCGTGTCTACGATAATCGTAGGCTTTCGTAGCAGAGCCTCTACGCGCACGCTACGTGGCTACGAAGCATCTACGAATGAACTTAGTGTGGAGAGGCGATTAGTGTTTGTTTTCTCATTCGTTTATTTCACAATAGGTTGGTACTGTGTAATTTGTTATTGGTGTAGGTTACAATATTTATAAAAAAAATATATAACTAACCAAATACATTGATTATTAAAAATAACTGTTTAAAAAAAGAAAACAAAAAAGATTAGAATTATGTACATAATATACAAAAATGCCAGTCCCTGCAATTATTATTATTATTATTGTTTGTAATAACTTTATTGTACGATATAAATAAGTACATTAATCAAAATTAATACAAGAAATCTATTATTTTTAGTTATAATTTTGAAATTAAATTTTTAATTTCATGATTACTATCTACTGATGGTGTATTTCCAATAGATTATGAAAAATACATTATAAAAACAATTATAAAATGCTTTTTGATTTTTTTTCCACAAAAAAGAGAAAAGTTAAGTGAGTAGTTAACTTTGTTTCAATTTACTTTAATTTTACTCACAAAAATCACAGCATAATCTTCAAAATTTTGTTAGTACTTTGGTATTATTACATAACTTAGTATGCACATTTTATTTGCACCGGTAAATAGAAATATATTTATTTCTATTAACAAACGTTTATTTAACTTGCAATGTAAATATGATTTAAGTAATATGGCAATACATGTGGCCTTCGTTTCGTTGGCAATGCATTATTGTAAATCACTATCTGATGGATTGACCAGGATCGGCTCCCAACGAGGAAACACCTCAACACGCTGATTTTATTTGGCACGCGTTGGATGAAATTATTTGTATTACATTAGATGAATTTGAAGACAATTTCCAATCGTTTTTTATTTGCTATGTAATATCTATTTTACATTGAATTAGTAAAAAAAAATGCGGAAAAAAAAATCAAAATTCTTCATTCAATTTAGGATGATATACATCACTTATTGACGTCAAAAAACTAAACATCTTTGACAGAATGAAGACAAAAGCTTGTGACAAAATTGATATTTTTAATAAATAATATTAAAACGGATAGCCTAATCGCAACTTAGTAAATGTAATACAAATTAACTAATAATACACTAACTTACTATGAAGTTACCGTAATATTACGATCTACTAAATTCGAAATTAACATGTAAGGGACAGCGGAAAAAAAAATGTCTTTGACATTTATTTATTTAGCCTATAAACTGAGCGCAATTCAACTGGAAAGTTAAGACATGATTAGGCTAAAAAAAGTAACTCTGTACCAGCCAGGATACGCCGACCAAACGTGTCTTGTAAAGACCACTAATAAAACAAAACTGTCGAACAAAGATTCAAAAGCAAAACTGAAACTAAATGGACATTAACAATTGCTCAATTCTTACGTTGATGTTATAATATCTTTCTCATCCCATTTATTTTTTATTTATGCCCTAGAGAATGAATGTTTAGATGTAGCCCAAGTGATTTACATCATCGTGACACAATGTTATCATTCTATTGTTCGGGGCTCCGTCTACCCCGCGACTGAAGACGCAACCCGTCCAATGCCGATGCTTTCTTTTCGCCAATTGAAATATTTTGTTGGTACTTTTTGTCCATATGATTATACTAGCCGCTGTACTCTAATGGTGTTATCTGTGGTTTAACATTCGTTATAATTATATAAACGTTCGTATTATTTGTTTAAAAATAAGCTTTTAATTTTATGCACAGTAGCGCCATCTACTAACAGAGTTTTAGACCGAATCTTACGGGAATCACGTATTTTCGGGATAAAAAGTACCGTTTGTGTCCAATCCATGATATCAGCTACCTTAACACTAAATTCATAAAAAAATACCCGACCGTTTGAACGTGAACAAGCAATAATAATACACAAACATTCGCCTTTATAATATTAATGGGAAATAGTAGCCGTTTAGATTATTTCTTTCATCCTATGGTTCAATTATTTACCATAGAAAAATATTACACAGCTTATAACTATAGTCATGCGAACATGTAATCTCAGTTTACGTAGATATTATAAAATAGACGTTATAAAAATTATGTTAATAGGTATAGTAGAAATTGTAGAGCCAGAACGAGAAGAGCCAACCAAGAGATAAGAGAACAGGTAAGGAAGGAGAGTAGATAAGGACTGTCTAATATGAATTTCATACTATAAACAGTAATAATATTGGACATAAAAAGACTAACATAAATTTTAGACTCGAATTCGTAATAGTCAATGTTTTAGGCGACATGAATAAAATTTGTCCCCAGTGTCAGCACACATTTAATAAGAATATGAGCATATTGAGCATTGCTAGTAAAAATATAGCTAAGCTAATGTGAATTGTGTACTATTTGAGGAATATACTTTAAGTATTTTAATTTGATCGTGTTTTTTCAAGCTGGTATTATTCTATATAACGTTTGTATCCTCTCAAAATTTTTGATAATGACGGCAGTAAATTATTGTTTTTCGACAAATAATAAGGTATATTACAAATAATTAACCTACAACCATTTCACAAATATTGATTTATTTCATAATTTCGATAAATATAAACACTTTTTAATTAGTTATTCGACTGTGGTTCTTCATATAACATTTAATACTTATAAGGTTCTATAGAGGTATATATAGTCTGTGCTAAATAAATGAGGTTATGTATTCACTTTCCTGGCAACATTTTGTGTTTTTCAACCAATCACAGCCATTTAGATATGGCATTGCAATGTTAAAAAATGCACTTCGTCAAAAATCCGTTTTTAATTTTTATAGATAGAGTGTATTCGATACAAAAGAAACAGTATTGATTTAATGCAACAATATAGGAAAAGGTAACTAACTATTTATGCGTCACTATTACGAAATCAGGAAACACACATCTACGTCACAGCAATGGGTTAAGTAGTAGTAATATTCATATGATTAATTTTAGCGAGTAGCTATATTTCAATCAAATTTATATAAATTTTGATTATCAACAAATTTTCTTTGTATTGCATAGATTATCTCAGTTTTTTAATTGTTGAATAGGGAATATTCTTAACTTGATTTTAAAAAAATAAAACGACGTGTACTTGCACATATTTTTTTCTGGGCTAGGTATAAACATTGAAAAAATGTTGCTAGGTATTTTAATAGTTTACTGCCCATAAAACTATACATAAAGTCTCCTTAAAATGACATTCTTCCTATTAAAATTTAAATATGCCTTCACGTAGTTCACCCTAGTTTACATGACATCTGAGTTACTTAAGCTAATTTAGGATGTAACTTTAACTTTTGCCGTAGGCAGAGTCATGAGTAATAGCACTAGTATATTAATTTGTGTTTTAAAATGAATGTTATAATATAGCAGTTGGGTCTGAGGTAACATATATCGATTTGCGTCTGATCCAAGTAGTATACTCCAATTGAAAATAATAAATAGCGCGTGATTTATCATAATTTTTATGTTTAATTGTAAAAATGTCTGAGCCACGTGTCAAACAGATTTAAAAAAAGAATTAAATGATGAAACCAGAATATTTTGGCGGGTCGGGTAAGCCCAGCACCACGCGTCGTTCCGTCCGAATAGTCATCCAAAGGGTTGATGCTCACGTCATGGCGCGGCGTGGTAATGAAAACGATGTGGTCAAGAACTTCTGTTGTAGTATATAAACTGCCGCCGGCGCGGCAGGATCATCAGCCAGTTCTTGTTTCATTTATCATATAATTAAAAATAATTTAGTGAAAAATGAACGCGTCCATACTATTAGCTGCGGTGTTAATAGCGGCAAATGGTGAGTTAAAAAAAAAAAAGAAAAAAAAAAACATAAATTAATATATTGCAAACGTTTAGGATTAGTGGAAATTGATTTTAATTATAAATAAAGAGCCTTCTGTGTGCTATTTATTTTTAATACAACAAATATATAAATGAAAAAAAATATTACATTTTATCAAACACTCTTCAATATTTCGTTCCAAATGTCATAGGTATATATTGTATAAATAGAACGTTAGTTATTTTAAAAAATATTTTTATATTATAACATATCAGAAAGTATCTATTTCGAAATTAAAAGTTAATAATATTAAAAGATAATAAACTACAAAGTATTTAAATAGTTCTAAATGTTTAAATACTTTAAAAAAATAAAAACGGGCACTTTTAACTCTAATTTGTACTTTTATTTATTTTTGACCAGCATCCGACTGAGTCCAACAATAACAGTTAGAAAATAAAAATAATATTTTAAATTCACATATAAATTAATTTTAAAATTAATTTGAAAAACATTGACTTGAATGATGTATGTTTTGTTATCGAGTGTTATAGCTAACACGGGTATTTTTTATTATTATATTAATAAAGTTTGTATAATTTGATTATATAAGTACATACATAGTATTAACAATTCAAAAATAAATTGACCATTTAATTCTACTTTCCCATTTTTTCACAAAGCCTTACTTTAACGAATCACATCTAGTAAAGATCAATCAAAACTAAATCCATAAAAATTACCATTTAGATAAATAAAAACTGTATATAGTTTTCGAATTTAAACGAACATATGTGTCTTTCGCATAAGTTTGTTTTTTTTCAGTGCTATATCATAATCATACTTCACTGATGAGCGAAATCATCCCAAAATTAACATTCATCTTGAAACAAATTTATAAACGAGTAAACAAAACAACATCGAAGTAAACTTGCTTAGATCTATGTAACGTATGCGCATGCCTATGCATTTGATACAAACACACTTGTTTGCGCATGTGCGGATTGCGTAAACATCCGACTGCAGGCTTCCCTTGCCGCCACTTTTTATTGTTTACCGCATTTTCGTAAATCTGCTGTGGCAACAGAAGAAAGTATTATGTCAAAATATTATCGAATTCCGCAGTCGTGGAAGGAAAACTTTTGACATGTTTTTTTTTTCTCTATTCAAAATTGTTATTTACGATAAATTCAAAAGTTGAAAACGCAAACAAGATATTAAATAAATTTTGTTTGTATTTTCTACATAAATAATACGGAGCAGAATATAGTAATAGGTACTTATTTTAAAATCGGATATAGGATCGAAGTTTTGCGTGCTAATAGGCCAATACAAAAATCTGCTTCCGGTTTCGATAAAATATATTTCAGGAAATTAATATAAGATTTTATATCATTAACGCGTAGTTTGCGCCATTCCACGGGATTAGATTAATATTGCATACAGCTTTCAATAGTTTTCACAACTATCGCACGTAAAATTGGGAAATATTCGTTAGATAAAACTGCGTGTGTATACCTATACAAAAACCTGATCTATATTTTTTTAAATCGTACAAATATCTGCGAGGTCTAAAAAGTGGTACATTTATAAGCTATATAGGTACTTAATAGACATATACATAAGATATATCCCAGCAGCCTGCCATTATTTAAGAATCTCATCCACAAATAAGTTCGCTATCCAACCAACTAAACGTGGCCTCCGTGGCTCTGTCCACCCCGCATGGAATAAAGACGTGATACAGCATCACATTTAATTGTCATTTGAATCCTTGTTAGTGTTCCACCGCAAAAAATATTATCTTTCTATGTTGACAATTAATCAAATTGGAAACGCACACGCCGTAAAATCTTCGTCCGTATATTAAAAACATAAAACGATCCTTGTTACAAAAATCATGTTTGTTATACTCATATTAACACTAGCTGTATATTAGATATCAGCAACCTAAAAATGTCTTATCTCGCATATCCTATTTTAGAATCGGAACAGACCAAAATCTATGGCAAATTATGTAATAGAAAAATCTAGTTCATACTTAGTTGTTTATTAAACTTGGGCATCTAGAAAAGGGCTGACATGGCCCCTTCCTAGTTGGCAAAGATTCGCAATACACTCCCAACGCGGTCCCAACGCAGGCAAATATTTGTTCTAGTTTTCACAGATATTTTTGTCTGCAGTACTTTGTATGTTATATTAATTTCTATATCTGTGTCCATTGATGCCGCACATAAGCTTACTGCTTAATGAGTGTTGTCAATTTAGCCACGTGTCTGTTGAGTGTTGTCCATTTTTCTGTTAAGTGTTGTCCATTTTCCATGTCCGCATAGTGTATCAATTTCTTGCAATTTATAGTTTCATATATTACGAGTAAACTGTAATAGGATCATCACTTCCTTCCTAGTTATATTCATATCGTCTTTGATGACGTCCACTCAATTGGTTTGTAGATATCCTCAAACCCTACACTTTCATTGTGTATTCTCTCTAAACATACTCTTCTTACTCATTCGTCAATTCAAAAACAATTTCCTCAAATCGCAATTTTTTTTCTAGTTCTAACCCTAATTATAAAAAAATTAGATCTTCAATTTGGTAGTAATAAAAATACGAAATCTATCTTGTGCATGCGATGCACGTAATGCATGTTGCTTGGCCTTAAATGTCAGACGATCCTTCGTAACGATATATTTGCTTAATTTCTAAAATCACATACGTGAAGATATTTTATGAATGAAAATTTAAATTCCACGTCATTCTCGAAATATTTTTTAAAATATATCATTAGGTAATATTAATTTGAAGACGAGAGACCATGGACTCGCTTCTGATCGACTGGTCCATATGAGTTGGCAATACCAAATTGATTATTGTTTATTACACTGGTTGACATAGGTGACTGGCATAAAATCTGACACCAATATTTGTAACAATACACTAGATAAAACTATAATAATAATCCTTACTTGTAACCTGTTATTCAAAAATCTCAGTTCTCGATGCGAGTGCGTAATGACCATCAATTAACGTCAACATTGTAACGACAATACCGCGTAATAAAAAAGTCATAAATTCTTTTTCGCATATAATATGCATTATTATGCATATTCCTTGGCCAGTAGACGTATAATAAATGCTTGATTTTAAGTTGTGGGATCATCACGAGAATTGGTAATGTTTTTGAAATGTTAATCTTTGTTTTATGACTCCGATTTGAAATAGACACACGTATGATTCAATGGATGTTGTAAATTACTATTTTATTATGCATCTTGCGGTTAATTGGTTACTAAGTAGGCATTAGTTGTTATGAAGAGATTTTTAATTTAAATTAATGATTACGTTTTGTGGGATGACTCCCACAAAATGTTAACACATTTTGACGGCTGAAAATGCACGCTGCGTATATTCAGTCTTAGGAATTTATAGACAGCAGTCCACGTCTTTTAAATGTCACAAACGATGTCATAAATAGTATTAAAATTAAGTTAGTAGATTCAATGCTGTTTTTAAAAATAGTAAAACACGACTTTTGTGGCACTTAAAGTGAGTTTGGGCGTCGACTCATTTTTTGGCTGGTAAGTGTTTTGTCCAGCAGTGATGTGGGGAAAAGTCACCTCTTTCAGTTTGTCAGTATCAATGTCTTTCTATCAATCTTTCCCTAGTTGTATGCTTACAAAGGGCTGAACATTTGTCAGAGCGAACTCACTCTATGAGTAGCGCACCAAGTATTAGTTAATTAGTTAGTTGCCGTATCTAGTGGTTAGCCACTTCATAGCCAAGGACTAGGTGTGTCCCAGGCTTTAGGTTGTCTGATCCTGGCCTGAGGTAAAATCTTCGGTGCTTCGGTAGGTGGTTTATTCTCATCATATACGGTAAGATCCAATCCTCCGAGTTCTTCCCAAAATCGTTATTTTAAAGTAATAATCGTTATAAATGCTTTGTCGCGAATTGGGTATTTATCGACCATTTATAAATATTATCTGGGTAGATATATTTATACTAGCTTCCCGAGTACCAATGTTGAAACAGGGTGCATAGTAAATGAAAGACAATTACAATTATACAACGAACGCACAAAGTAAGTACGTGTTATGAAAATAAAGCAAAATGAAATTCATTGTTTTAATAACATTAATATCTTAAGAAAGTAAAACACCGCCGCCATGTCATTACAATCCATGGGAATGTTTTGAAACCTTAACAGCAACCCATTCATGAATACGTGAACAATTAGATAGATAGAAATGTCTCTATGAGAAAGCTAGATGATTATTTTTTGCACACATCGTGAGAGATTAAATTAAAATTACAAATACAGTACTTAATTCAAAATACACATCATATCCCTTACCGGGTAGACATAGTCAGGAGTTTAAAACTCCAAGAGCAAGTAACCTGCTTGCGATTTTGGCTCCAACCCAGTCAAATTTCATTTCCACATGGCGCGTATAGATACATCTGTTAGATGATATGGACCGGTGTTCTAATACGGGAACCACATGCCGCATATTCAATTGTTACTATAATTCCAGTGGCTCTAGTCGTCGGTTGGGGTTACCGAGCATCAGATCAGAGGCGATGGGCCGTGCTGCACCCAGCCTGCGGCGGCCGGCAACAGTCGCCCATCGCCATCGCAGCCCGACAGGCGATCCCCATATCTATCCCAGCCATGGAACTCATCGGATACCAGAATCCATTACCAGGGCCGCTGACCATCACTAACAATGGTCATTCAGGTGTGTGAACTAATAATCTCAAAATTTCTATACGTTTTCTTCTTACCACATGAATTCCTGAAAATAATACAAATGGACGCGGAGATATACGCGTGATTGCGTTTGACTCAATTCCAAAACACGCGACTCTATCACAGATTGTACCCATAGGTCCCTGTACTTGAAATTGATTTGAAAGGTATTTGTTTCTGTCATTATGAGATCATTCCACCCAGTTCTACATGACCTTTTCTAAGAGAGCGGGTTTGCGGGAAATCCTATATTTGTGGCAACGTAATTCTTAGCAGAACCTAATAATAACCAGACAAGACATCTGCTTTAAGCTGCAACACACGCAAGAGGCGAAAGCTGGTTTCCACTCCTTCCTCGTAGCTTGGAGAATGGGTCCAGTTTAGCTGACAGTGTCTTGAAGGACTGTCTCTGCCATACTTCATGTACTTACTAATGTAACGTTATGTTCACAGTTGCTCTGACTATCCCGAAATATAGTTCTGAAGAGGAAAAGAAGGGCTTCCGTTTGCCTTACATCTTCGGAGGTCCCCTTGACAACGAATACGAGATTGAAGGTGAGTTCATTTTGTAGAAATCACTACCAAAAGCTTTAAACAGTCATTTGTAGTTTGTATTAAAATTTGTGTATAGTAGCTAGCAATACGAGTAGGCCTACGAGTACTCATCTGTAGAAATAATATTAATTAAAAAAGAACGTGTAAAAATTCAACCGACTCTCCCGACATCATCCTACAATCGTACTGGAGGTACTTATATTCTATGGATGTGGATGTGATGAAAGCGGGATGTATATGCCACTTTGAATGATGGATAAACCAGATTTCGATTCGGTGCAAGAGAATATGACGTGGAATACTGCTTTTTTAACCCGACAACCAGGTGGTGCAGACATGATACCGTGGCGCGTTACCATAATTGTGTTTCTTTCGAAGGCCTACACTTCCACTGGGGAGACAAGAACAACCGCGGCTCGGAGCACACTCTCAACGACATGCGTCTTCCGCTGGAGATGCACATTATCCACAGAAACAAGAAGTACAGGAGCCTTGCTGAAGCACTGCAGCACCCTGATGGGCTTTGCGTGCTTGCTTTCTTCTATCAGGTAGTTATGGTCTTATAGGTAGTTTGTTATTGCTAGTGTCCGATTTCATTCAAGTAACCTAAAGGCGGATTAGTTTTAAAAATAAATACATCCTCTTGTTGCACGAGTATGTTTCGAACCTGGGATCTTTCGATCTCATGAAATAAACACTCGAACATCCCAAACTTAAATCCCAAAATATTAGTTCGTAATGGGTATTAAACTCAGGACGCTGCATGGCGCACGGGTTTGGTGACCACTACTCGTTTGCGAACAAAATACGCAAAATTTTAAGTGACCCTGGTATTGCAAGCATTCATTGGCTGCGGTGACCGGTTTCCATCCCGTGAGCCACACGTTTACCTACTTATTAGTATAGATACAATATAATCTACTACACACAAAGCAACTCGGTCCATCTAATTAACTTTTCTATTTAGGTGGTTGAATTTGACGCCAAGCTCCTCACACCGATAGTCAAGAACCTGTCAGCGATTGAGAACTACAACACCACCATGAAGCTCCCGCACACGTTCTCCCTGTCATCCATCCTCACCGGACTCGACACTGAGCGCTTCTACACCTACAAGGGATCCCTCACGACCCCGCCTTGCGCTGAAGCCGTCACATGGGCCGTCTTCTCCGACTACCTCCCGATCTCCGTGTTCCAGGTTTGAAATATTTCATTTATGTTATCAGCCAGCGATTTCGTCAAAAAAAGCTAAATTTTGTAAACTGCAGATGTTATAATATTCAGTCAACATTTCTGTTTAAAATTTAAATCTAGTTTTGCTTCAACTATAAAAAAAAATATATTTTCAGCCAGCTATTTTCTCAAATTCCATCAACTTTTCTTGATTGCAACAAGTTACTAAAACGTCTACCTAATTACTCTTTCAGATGGACAACTTCCGTGGCCTCCTGTCGAACCTGAACCTCCCACTTGTAGACAACTTCAGACAATTACAGCCGCTATTTGGTCGTCGAGTCTTCGTCCGCATCACATCGAAGAATCCCAAATTTAAGAAAACCAAGCTTCACTACTCCAAATGGGACTGGGTACATAGTGGCCACAAGAAGGTCGAAAATGAAGTAAACGAATTCGATGAATAAATCGTTCGCAATTCAAACTAACTAAATATTGTTCTCTATTACGGGTAAATGAATATCTCGTTGATACCAAATATTGTTACCATTTTTTTCTACTCTATGGTTGTGTGCACTCTACTTGTATATTTGTGTGAATATTAATTAGGTGAATAATTAAGAATTGTTATTACTAAAATAAATACTTATATAACATATGAGATTTTATTTCTATAATTTGTATACCACTTATAACATTATTAACACATATTTATAATATGACTAATGGATAAGTAAATATTATAACATTAATTGGATCTGTAACTTAGTTAATTACTGTAGTTGTCTGCTCCAAACATAGACTGAAAAATAAAATAAAAATATATTTAAAAAAAGAAAAACGAAAAAAAAAACAAGAAATAAATAAAATACTCCTACCTTTTAGGCCGACAAGTCAAAACCACAGCAATATTTAATTTTCTCAAATGCAAAACACCTCTAGCCAGAACCATAAACACACTGAAACTTGCTTTAATTGAAACAACAATTCAAAAACAAATATTTTACTCACAATCTGTACAATGTTAAATGGTCGTATTATTAATAATTAAAAAAAAAAAAACAAAAATCATTCACCATCGACTTCCTGAAAAACTTCACAAATACTACATGCACATTTAGAAAAACAAAAATAAAACAATTTAATTGGATGACATTTTATATTCTATTTTAATATTAACATCAACAAATCTATACAAGATTAATACTCTGTATTACATAATTAAATATTTTAATTAATTTATATCATATGGAGAATAAATGTTGTGTTCATAGCGGTTAACAGATTATAAAAAAAATTGGCTTTGGAATGTATTGTGAACTGCTTTAGTTTAAATTGCACACGGAAAACAGACTTATTGATTGGATTCTAGTATATTCCCATCTAAAAAAGTGTACAATTTTTCGACTTCATGTGCTAAAGCATATTTTTCGTTTTTTCACATTTTTTTTCTTCTACAGTTATATAGGTGACTTTTAATATATTAGCGATATTTTGTCTATATGCTCAGTCCATGATTCTGAACAAGTTTTAGTTGTAGATTAGAGTAAATTAAATACCTAACTTGTGGAAAATGTATGGATCAGTTGATTTGTTTTCGCGATTTCAAGGTTGCTTCCATACTTTCAAAGTTGTCCAGTTCAATGGACTGAGCATGTAGATAAAATAATGCCAATAATATAAGAAATCACCCTGGAAATATCTGTAGAAATAAAGAGTTACTAGAATGAAATGTGTGTACATATTTTTAGATGTGATTATATGTTAAATGGTTAGTTTTGGTTATATAGATTGGCGTATTTACAGAGCGCCAGGGCTGCAAATGCCAACAGAATCATGCAATATGACTAAATTTAGTGTACCAAGTCCTCGGGGTTGAACATGCCCTGGAAACAAAAGAAAAATTCATGTTTAAATTTAAAAAACATAATTTTTGAGTATATGTAATTACGAAAAATTGGAAATGAAACAAGCCTTTCCGTTTGCCAGCCAGTACACTTGATGCTACAATATAATTGGTCCATGACTATGCTGGGATTAAAAAATGTATACATACTATTATTGTAAAGAGGTAAGCATTTTTGAGTTTGTATGTTTGAGGCTTTGGTAGTTTCGGAGATTACCCAATCTCTGAAACTACCAAAGGGATTTAAAAAATTCTTTCACCATTACAAAGGTACATTATCCACGATAGCTATAGGCTATATTCTATCTCAAAATTCCAACAGGAGCGAAGCCCCATGCAACATCCAGTCTTCAATATTTTAAGATACATATATTTTTAAGAGAATCCCAGTATAGTCACATGAGAGAGAGGTATATTATATGAAATAAAAAAAATACAACCTATGAAGCATGTAAAAATGTATGATTTTCTTCGACATTTTGAGGAAATCTGCACTCTACTTGATGAGATTTTCTGAGATTGTCTGTAATATCTTAGACCATCTTTGCTTCCATCAAGCTAGATTGAGGTCAAACACTCAAATTATTAATAAAATCACCTTAGCGCGACGAAGAATAGAATCTTTGCTGGCATCATATGGGTGGTCTTTAGATGGGATCTCAAGGACTGCCGGTACTGGTGCAGAGTGTGCATCGATGACATGTCGGATCAGCTCGGCTACATTCTGATTGATCAGAATAATGTCAATGTCATCACGCTTGACGAATCTCTTGAAACACTCCTCGATTTCACTCACTGGTGTGTCTGTAAGGATATGTTTATGTATGAATTTATTGATTGAAGAGAAACACATTAGCAACAATTATGGGAAAAATGCGAGCATCTTTCAATCGATCTTTGTGGAAGTCATTGGGATAGACCAATGTCCTGCACTTGCGACTGAGATAATGATGATGATGTTGCAACAAACTTACTCTTGTCAACAACCATGAAGTTAGGATGTCTGTTCTTGTTGATTTCACCAATACCGCCCAATAGGAATCCTACGCAAGTATCCTGAAATTATACGAATCATGTTTTGATCAATATAATATTGAAAAGTAAGCATCATTCGTAGGATAAACAGAACAAAAATGTTGTATACAAATATCAGGTTTAGGAAAATTTACCTCATCGCCAATAACGCTGATTAATTTCCCCTTGATAGCTGCGTGGAGGGCCATTTTTATGAATTTTTGCAATTTATTTTTGGTGATTTTACAAACACAAGAACTGTCACAAGAACTCGTCACCTGACTATAGATTATTTGAAGAATGTTGGTAGCATTGCTTTTATGTCATTTGATTTATTTTTTACTATTGAATCGGTAAAATGTACTCGCTATATAAAAAAAATCATGTTTGATTTCATAATCACACGAGGACAAGTATATCAAAAGTAAAAGCAAAACTGGCTTACATTACAAATTAGGTACATATCAGCGGTGCATGCAACGAGTGAAGGCATAGCTTTATAAATATAAATTTGCTCAGTAGGTGCCTAAGTTCAGTACCTACAACTACAGTAGGCAGGTATGTCAATGTCATGTCTTTGTCATTTGACAATGTAAATGTATCACGTTCGACGTTGTTGTTGAGTCTATTGAACTGAATATGCGTGTTTGTTTTTTTAGTATTTTGGTTTATTTAAGTTCCTTTGTCACTAATAATAACAAGTTACGCAGTTGCTGGTAATTTCAAAGATGTTAAATATACAAAATTATGGCAGTAGTTCGGAAGACGAAAGCGATACTAACCCAAAAACTAGGGAACACAGCAATGAAACTTTGTTGACTCATTTAAAACCTGTTGATCCTAGTTTATCCGTGGCAAAAAGTATGCAAATATGTGCTGCTCCCGTAGTTATGCCCACAGTGAGTATATATATATATATATATGTTAAATATTATTATAACTTCATTGCAATAGGTACCCTATCATAACCTCAAGGCAGGACGATTTACCTTTATCAGCTCTTTCTCCAACGTATGTTCAATAAAATTAAAATATTTCAGCATTACATAATCACAAATACAATATAAAATATATAATTTGCTTATATAGTATAATTTGCTAATATAGTTTTACTATGTTAACATAGAATTTACATAAATTCGCTTTTACTGTTTTAGAATAATGACGATACAAGAGTTTTAATACCGAACAATGACGAACTTATGCATAATCCAAAATACGAGGAGTTATTTGCCCCAACATTTGGTCCAGAAAACCCATTTCAAACACAGCAGATGAAGGCAAACAGAAATATGTTGTCAGGATATGTGGAGAAGGCTCATATCAGTGACTTTCAGTTTGAGAACCAACGACGGACATTTACAAGTTACGGGTATGCTGTAGACCCATCAACAGAAGTAGACAGTGGGAGTGGGGATCCCATTGTTTGTAAGTATCTAAGATTTTTCTGAAATGCCATGTTGGAAAATTATTTAATTTGTTGGTATCCTTTAGCAAGAAAGTTTATTCCAATCATGAACACACTTGAGAATTACAAAGTGAATATGTCTTGTCTCTATCATAGTGTGATATGGAAGATAACATATCACAATTTTGGTGCCAAAAGCCCAGTTACTGATTACATTTTTTTCTAGTATCAGCAATGGTGGCACCCCCTGAAGAATCAGAAGGCAAATCAGTTTTCGAGAGCATAAAGAAAAGGCCTCTGGATAAGAAGAAACGGAATAAAAATGACAACCCAGAAGATGTTACTGGTTTCCTGGGGCCTTGGGGAGGGTATGAGGGGGAAAAAAGGTGGGTAGAATGGTGGTCAAACATCTATTGTAATATCTGATTTTTCTGATTTAATAGAATTTAAATAACTTAATCTGCAATCTCTACTATTTAATATTTCCCAGTATCTTCCTCAGCCATATAGCCCAGAGTAAAACATGTACCTATGAAATCTGCATAGTTAATAATATTAATCAGCGAACACATTTTTCATGTGGCCACGAGTAGAATTCGAATCTGGGACCTTTCAACTTAGAGGCAAGAGTCTCAATCATTACACCACAACTGCATGAACTACTTTTGTATATTCAAAATTTTTCACTTTATATATTTTGTGTACATTTTTATTTTATGGATTCTCCAGAATAATGAAGCCAGAGGGAGATGAAGCTAAAGAACTAGAAGAGATATTAGCCAAGAGACAGAAGAAGGGCAAAGTGGAGGAAGACAAACCATTGGAAGAGAAATCTATATTCCACAGTATGTATACATTATGCAACTTATTATACACATACAAGCATTGTATAGGGGTTATATTAAATGTTAATTTGTTTAAATAAATAGGACAAATCACACAGATTGAGCAAGCCTACAAGTAAGTTCTAGACTTGTGTTATGGGATACTAATTCAACGATACTATATTTTATAACATATATATATATATATATATATAGATAAACATCCAAGACACGAGCCAATCAGAAAAAGATCATTTTCCATCATGACCTGACCGGGGATCGAACCGGGACCTCTTGGTTTAGAGGCAAGCACTTTACCACTGCGCCACCGAGTTCGTCAAGATTAAAATATCATATTTCATCAGAAAATGTTTGGCATCGGATATAACTGCTTGGAAGGATTTGGAGAGACCTTTGCCCAGCAATGGGATAGATAATAAAAAAAAACAAAGTGATGAAACAGGCATGGATTTGGACCGAACAAGGAGCAGTTTATGCAATAAAAAGTAAAAAACGAAATCTATACTTGTGCATTTTACTTTTTGCCTAGTCAAGTAGACACAAACTCAACTTAGTGGTATATCAACATAAGTTTAATAAATACATGTAATAAATGTATTGTTGTCCAGTCGACAACGCTACAGACTACCAGGGCCGGGCGTGGACGAGCGCGCCGCGCGCGGAGCCGCGTCTGCGCAGTGACGCGCCGCCGGACAAGTGCTTCCTGCCCAAGGTTTCTCGTGTGTTCCCGGTATCATACCGGGCTGTCACTCTTCTCTTAGATAGATATAACATAAAAAAACCATACATTCCTTATTTAAAAATATAATTTAAAAAAAGAACAGATTTTTTTTGTGTTTATTGAATATTGACCGCAGGTCTATAAAATTTAATCTTATCTAGAACTAGCTTGGGGGCTTACCATCATCTCTTAATGCGATCCAGTTCAGGACCTAAACTGATCAATATAAACATAACGATCCATTATAGGTAGTCACCAAAACAATACGCCGTTTCGATTTCATTCACTAATTTTGCATACAATTCGGTACCATGATGTGCATTGAGAACGTAAACTGGATCGCGTATCTGTCAAAATTCGCGA
Organism: Plodia interpunctella; assembly: GCF_027563975.2. Taxonomy (NCBI): domain Eukaryota; kingdom Metazoa; phylum Arthropoda; class Insecta; order Lepidoptera; family Pyralidae; genus Plodia; species Plodia interpunctella. The sequence goes on along the minus strand of NC_071300.1, from coordinate 1,504,417 downwards.
TTCAAAAAAAGTTCCAATTTCTGATTGATTACCACGAAAGAAGTCCCACAGACGTGGCGCTACTGTCGCTGAAAACAATGACGTGGTCTATCTGTTATTGATAGTTCCTAGTTTTGCCACCGAAACTCCATCGTGGTACAGTTTTATGTTCCGAAGTTTGTGTTTAGTGTTATGATTATGATCGACAAATTTGTTAGTCTAAATTATATTGCATTTATTGTAATTGAAATATACATTTTAATTTTAAGAAACAAAAAAATACATATTGTTTGCTCAAAATGGTAAGAATTTGATATCGGAACGCAAATCTTGAAACGAGATAAAATATATAGAGATCGTATAGCCTTATCTCTTTCTTTAATTTGGCTGCTGTCACTGGGGTTTACGATTCAGAGACAATTTTTACTTTTTTTATGAATTTCATTTACTCCTTACGATTCAAATGAGACTTTGTTAAGATAAGTTGGTGGTACCAAATAACGCGATTAATTTTAGGTTCCTAAACTGAACTGCCCTGCATTTGAATCATTGTGTATTAGTTGATGGTAGGCGCCCTGATGTCTCACGTCAACCCTCTTTGGCAATGCTATTGTTGCCTATCAAAGTCAAAGCGTCAAACCTCACATTCTGAATTAATTATGATGTAGACGAGTACAAATTAATGAGAATTTCGAAATAGAATCAGAAACACATTTAAGGACAAATGCACTATATCAAACTTTTTGCAGGCTTTCAATACAATTTTGCTGTGCACATGCCTTTAAACAGTTTGTAAAACATGAATTGTAAAATCTAACCCATAATATATACTTCCAGGCACACATCCACACATGGAAAGGGCACACAAAAGGCATTGCCACAGTGCGGTGGTTTCCCGGCACTGCACATCTCATGTTGTCTGCTGGCATGGATTGTAGGGTTAAGGCGAGTTGATTGTTATACTTTCTCTCTCTCTCTATTATCTGAGCGTATTCCCGGTTTCTTCTTCAGCCGTTGTGCGTCGGAGCCCACGGTCCGTTTGATTGTTATACCTTTTAACACATTTAAACACTGTTGGGTTATTAGTACAGTCAACGGCAAATTACCCTGCATGAACATCTATGGCGCGATAATAGCTCCGAGTATGCAATGAATATGGGTAGGTTGATGAGCTGTTGACTGTACTAGTTAATGGTCTAGGTGCTAACACAAGTAATTCATAATAATTAATTTATTTATTGTGAATTCATTGGAATAAGGTAGTTGACAAGGTCAGAGAATTGTTAAAAATATGTCTAGGTAAAATAGATATATTTATGATCATTGTGATAATTCATAGACTGTAACAATGCAGCGGGATCATTATACGAAGATTTAAACTTAGTTGGAAAGTCCATTCAGTCCAAAAAAAAAACTATATCACCATAAAAAACCAAAAAATGTTAACAACTTTTATTAAGAAGTCATCACCATAAACGTAATATTTAATGTGGCGATGTATGTCGAACAAACATATCTTTCTTCGCGAACATTTTCGCACGTTGTGACGTCACTAGTTCGTGTCATTTAGTATGGAGCGTTTGGACGAGTCTATGAAAAAATGTGTGATTTTATTTTTGTCATATCTTTGAAAGAATTGTCATTGTCACAGTATTTTACACAGTAATAATATAAGGGCGTTCGAATATAGTCATAAAAACAAAAAAAAAAACGTATATTTATTTATTTTCTTACAATTTATAGTCTTCTCTGTTCATGTTGTACGTTATTACTTCTGACTAGCCTGCTACTGTATACACGTCCTCTCAACCTATCACCGGTTGACTGTAAGAGATCCCTACATGGGATAAGTCCGCCGTTGTACATGTATCTTTCTTGTATGAATTTTGACTAATATACTTATTTTCGTGCAATAAAGTTATTACGGAACCTGAACGTGATGTGTTTGCAGATCGATGTAAGACGCTTTTCAGAAGTTGTTTGCGGTTTTGGAATGACGAATGCGAGTCGACTTGCTTGTATTAAAAATACAATAATGTTTTTTTTATGTTTATTTTTAATGTGATATTGATAGAAAATATTTTATTTTCTTTTATAAATACTGTAATAGGATACACGTGTACTGTTGAATTTAAATAAAAATAAATAAATTACAAAATAAATAAATATATTAGGATAAATCACAAAGAACAAACAAAATTTGTCAACTAGCCTATTATGTGCAACAAATGTTTAAATAAGTAAATAGGTAATAGTCCCACTGTCCCGTCAGATCTGGGAGGTGTACGGCGAGCGCCGCTGCGCGCGCACGTACTTCGGCCACCGCCAGGCCGTGCGCGACGTCAACTTCAACAACTCCGGCGCGCAATTCCTCTCCGCCGGTAACCGTTATATACTATTCTACTAATATTTAGTATGTTTTGATAGAAAGAAAAAAATGTTTATTTGGTACACAAGAACATTACAAAAAAACAGAAACATTGTTACTTTTTCACGCAAAGTCTACTGGACATCGGATTGTTATGAAATTTTGTACACGGGTGGAATATAACCTGGAATAACACGTAGGGTACTTTTTATCCCGAAATTCTCACGGGAGCGAAGCCCCGGGGCGCGGCTAGTAATATTATACATGCGAAAGTCTATTCCGCTTTTTAGGATAAACCACTGAACCGATTTTGATGAAATTTGGAATAGATATAGTTATGTCCCGAGGTCAAACATAAGTGGAGCCGAGACAACCGCTAGTTCAAGATACAAATATAAGAAAAAGGCGCAAAATATAGCCATGTCAGATGCCTTCAGGCGATATAAAATCTGACACCAGTGTTAGCAATAATACACTCAATAAAAAATAAGACTAAGGCGTAGAAACAGTAGCATTCAATAATTATGTTTCAACCATAGACAGAGATCTATAAATTCCATCATATCTTCCATTTCACTCATACGGCAAAGAAACACACATGAGAAGAAACGAGACACCTGACTTCTTTGTCTGTCATCACCCAATCTGCTACTTTGTATGAGATTCGTCGTAGACGGGGAAGTTGTATGGAAATCTTCTAATGTCATTTGTCTGTGACTCATCTACTGTCTGTACAGGGTTATTGGTATCAAATGCATAACCTCCTAAAGACTACTTGGGTACATCGAAATAAGCAACTTTTATTCTACGACTTTTCATGATTCGTAGTTTTTTTATCATATAAAAAAATACAATCTAATTTGCGATTCTTAACTCTATGTAATAGCCAAGCAACACGATTCAGTACAGTAGCGTTATGTAGCGGAATCGAACACATACTTAACGTTTTATAGAAACGACATTAAAACTAAAAAAAAAGGAAATATTTTGTATTTATTACGTTTAGTCGTAGAACAAAAGATGTTAGTCTCTATGTACTTTATGCGCCTTTGGAAGGTTATAACAGTAACCCTGTATAACATTCTTGGTCTTTGGTTTCAGCTTACGACCGCTACATAAAGCTGTGGGACACTGAGACCGGCGAGTGTATATCGCGGTTCACGTCCCGTAAAGTGCCGTATTGCGCTAAATTCCATCCCGACGAGGACAAGCAACATTTGTTTGTGGCCGGCACTTCGGATAAGAAGATTATCTGTGTAAGTTAAATACATTCAAGCAGATATGGACTGTTAACTAAGTGTATTAAAGGTCGTTTTACTTCGCAGCAAAATGGCTAACTTGCTTTTTAGATATAATATGATATAATGTTTGTTACTCTTTCACGCAATATCTACTGGAAGGATTGTTCTGATAAATTTGGTACACGTACTTCAAACTAGAAATAATCTATTGCTATTTGTGAGAATCTTTAATTGGCTCTGTATTTAGATATTTATATGTTTTACTAGATTTTGGCCGCGGCTGCGCACGCGTTAATTTCCCCACGGGAACATTTATTTTTCGCGATGAAAATGGTTTACTTTTACGTAGTTAAAACTACATGTATGCAAAATTTCACGAAGATAGGGTAGAAGCAGAATCAGAATCTTGAAGAAGCAGATAAAGCGTGAAGAGGTAACAAATAAATTTACTTTCGAATTTATGATATTATTTGGGATTTATTCTCAGTGGGACGTCCGGAGCGGGGAAATAGTACAGGAATACGACCGCCATCTTGGGGCCGTCAACACGATCACGTTCGTGGACGAAAATAGAAGATTCGTGACCACCTCGGACGACAAGAGTCTGAGGGTTTGGGAGTGGTAATATTTTTATTGCTTGCTACTACAATAACATATCAATTAATTCGTATCTCCATACTTATAAATGTGAAAGTATGTGAAAAATACTATATTAAGGTGGCGCTAGTGTGCAGTTATGTATCAATCTGAATACTAGCGCCACCATCGCATTTTGATCAATTTGTTTTTTTTATTAGCGAAAACTAAAAAAAAAAAACACTTTTCAAATTATTCTACATTAGATAATGGAATTGATTGCAAAGTATTATAGTTTTACATTACACATTGTAGTCACAGTCTACTAAATCCTCATAGTAGAACTTCATGCTTGGTAATTTGTCTGCGGCTTCGTCCGCGGCTTCGTCCGCGTGATTTCCCACGGGAGTAGTTATTTTTCCGGGATGAAAGGTACCCTATGTCTTTCTCCGTAATTCAAACTATAGGTATATGTATGTAACATTTCAAGAAGATTGGTTGCGTCTCTATCTACTCAAAGTGAGAAGAAGTGAAGATGTAACAAACAAACTTACTTTGGCATCCTAACTTAATATTATAAATGCGAAAGTAAGTTTGTTCCCTTTTCACGCATTATCTACTGGACCGATCGTTATGAAATTTGGTACACTGATAAAAAATAACCTGGAACAACACATAGGATAGTGTACTTTTTTTTATTCCGAAACTCCCACGGGAGCGAAGCCGCGGGGCGCGGCTAGTTTCTAATATTGGTTAGGACTAGGATAGGAATTGAATTGGATAGGAATTGGTCCGCAGGGATATCCCTGTAGACATGAAGTACATAGCGGAGCCGTCGATGCATTCGCTGCCGGCCGTGACGCCGGCGCCCAACGGCAAGTGGCTCGCGTGCCAGTCCATGGACAACAAGGTCGTGGTCTTCAGCGCGCTCAACCGGTTCAAGGTTTGTTTTTACAACTTTTACGTGTCTGTCTGTCTGTCTGTCTGTGTATCTGTGTATCGTAGCTCCCAAAGTAATATAATTTGAAAGTTCAAATAATTTATTCAGAAATTAGACCTTGGCAGGCACTTTTTCACGTTAATTTTTATATTAAACAGTTACTTCTCACACGCTAACACAAACTACTGGCATTTCGGAACGACCACTGCTGAGATGAAATGCCGAAAGAAACTCATTTGAACAGTGTTGGTCCCTATCATGCCAGAAGGGCTCACCATTATTGTACATGCATATATATATATATCGATAAATAATAAATAAATATATTAGGAGATACACAGATTGAGCTAGCCCCAAAGTAAGTTCGAGAATTGTGTTCTGTGATACTAACTCAACGATACTATATTTTATAACAAATACATATATAGATAAACATCCAAGACCGGGGCCAATCAGAAAAAGATCATTTTCCATCATGACCCGACCGGGGATCGAACCCGAGACCTCTCGGTTCAAAGGCAAGCACTTTACCACTGCGCCACCGAGGTCGTCAATCGATGTGAAACACAAAAAATATATGAGAAACGAGATGACCAGTTCCCGTTTAATTTAGAATATGACGTGAAAAAGTGCCTGTGAAGGTCTAATTTCTGAATAAATGATTTGATTTAGATTTTCAAACGGTTCATCCGATTTTCGTTTGGTTTTTTTTTTCTTGTGTCATAGATAATTTTATCCCGAGTGTTCTTAGCCATGTTTCATGAAAATCTGTTCGGCCGTTCAAAAGTTGTAGCAAAATGAGTATTGAAATCGGGGTTTTTTTTTAATTCGTCTAACAAATACTACTTGTCTACCCGTTCTATCGCATTCTATCTAATACATACATATATGGATGTTTATCTATATATGTATATGTTATATTATAACACAAATTTCGAACTTACTTTGGGGCTAACTCAATCTCTGTGATTTTTCTCTATATATTTATTTATTTAATATTATAAATGCGAAAGTTTGTGAGGATGTATATTTGTTACACTTTCACGCAAAATCTACTCGACGGATAATTATGAAAATTGGTGAACAGGTAGAATATAACCTGGAATAACACATTGGGTACTTTTTATCTAGAAATTCCCACGGGAGCGAAGCCCCGGGGCGCAGTTAATATTATAAATGTCAAAGTTTGTGATATGTGTGTGTGTGTATATAGTTTTTCCTCTTTCATGCAAAATCTACTGGACAGACACAAACGCGGGCCGTTGAGTGTAGTCCATTTTTTTTTTAAATTCCGAATAAACAAATATTCTTTGATTTTCTAGATGAACAGAAAGAAGACTTTCACTGGACACATGGTCGCTGGATACGCGTGTTCTGTCGACTATTCACCGGATATGAGGTATGTTTCTTTATTATATACATTTACACGCGGCTTTGTCCGCGTCCGCGGTGAAATTAGCCTTTTTTTGAAGATAAAAAAAAATCAAACATTCAAAACATAGAAAAGATCTAATGAAATAGGGTCTACCGTAAGAGATTTCGTTTGAAAGGTGGAGTAATGGTTCAGACGCCGGCCTGTGGATCGAAAGGTCCCAGGTTTGAATCCTACTCGTGCCACATGAATTTGTATAACAATCTGACTCATGTATAGTAGTTTTCATCGACCACCACTTGCTTCCGGTGAAGGAAAACATTAGGAGGACACACTGCACACTGGTTGATTATTAACTTGTGTGTGAAATGGAGAAGGCAATGGCAAACCACTCCATTACTAATGCCAAGAAAGTTGTGTGTGTTTGATTCCACGTAATGACCACGACCCTCAAGCCATGAGGAAGCCAGCGACTATGAAGAAGAATAGAACCCGTTGAGGGCGTATTTACCACTAGGCTGAGTATGCTGAAGCTTAGCGGCAAATTTGGACCTGTGGAAAGGTTATGCGGTCAAACCTAATAACATAAATTGTGGAATATGACGTTTATTTATACCACGAATTTGCGCATGTATATTTCTAATTATAAAAGGTATAAAATGTTTTAACTGTCTGACTTTAAAATAACTAGTTGTTCGCCGCGAACGTAGACGCTCGCGAACACTATTTTTTTTTTTTACAAAATTGTGACTATTTTGTCGCCCCACGAACTTAAAAATTCTATTGACAGATCCTATCGATACCTTTTAAATTTTATCAAAATCAGACCAACGGTTCGAAAGTCATCGCGTTACATTTTTTGTGTGAATGTTACATACAAAAAATTGTATTTTTGCCCCAAGTTGATTTGTAGACCTCGTTCCTTTCGCTCGCTCGGTCAATTACTCTGTAATGTAAATTTTATGAATGATTGATTTTGGAAATTGGATTCCTTCCTCAAGAAAATTGACGGATCGTAATGACAGCGCGGCCGCAGCAGTCGAAACGCTCTTGAGATCCACCCATTTATCGCTTCTACTGGAAATCGTCATAACTTCCATTTTTCTCATACATGTCAAACATATATGAAATATAAGAGCTAACTGGTTCTAACTATAGTTTTATTTGTCTTTGGTACCTACAATATTGGGATATGTATAGAACAAGTTTATTTGTTGGACAAATTAAAAATCCCGACTTTCAATATTCATTTCGCTACAACTTTTGAAGGGCTTAACCGATTTTGATCAAACATACCACTAAGGCAGGCTACTCACACACCTGCCGCAGGGGCAATCATGGGTCTAAAGAAGGAAATGCACGTATTTAATAGAAAAGGAAGGTCGTCTTACATCTCTTTCTTTTAAATACCTGCATCCCTTTCTGTAGTCCATTAAATCGGTGCGTGTGTAGCAATCAAATTAAAAAAAACGCATCTAAATCGGTTTACCCGTTGATGAGCTACGGTTCCTCGTACACAGACAGACATACACACTTAGAGGTCAAACTTATAACACCCCTCTTTTCGCGTCGGGGGGTTAAAAATATAATGCAGACTTGAGTGTGTAGACACATTTAGTACAATAAATCAAAATCAAATATTTTTTTATGAAATTAGGCCTTCACAGGCACTTTTTCACGTCATATTCTAAATTAAATGATGTTTACCAAAGCTACAAACTACTAGCATTTCGGAACGACCACTGCTGAGTAGAAATGTCGAAAGAAACTCATTCAAACAGTGTTGGTCCCTATTATGCCAGAAGGGCTTACCATTTTTTAAATATAAATTTATGTATAATTTTTTATCAGTAATATAACAATGTAAGTACACAATAAAATACATGGTCAAAAGGTATACTGAAACATATTATGATTGTGATCAAGTGCTGATGAAAGGAAAATATATATACCTATATAGGCGTTGTTTAGACTATCGTTTCGAATACAAGTTATATATATATATATATACATAATTAACCAAAAAAAATATTTAAACAAAGCCTGGCGTTGTTTAGACTATCGTTTCGAATACAAGTTCAATTGGAGGAGGTTTCAATTTGATAACATCCGATCGGCCGACCGGACGCAGATCTGCGACAAGACATGCACCAAAATATAGTAGGTATGTTGATAGTAGTATATGATTAACCAACTCTTCTTCATCTTCATAGTCGTATTCCTCATGGCTGAGGGTCGTGCTCATTACGTGAAATGAAACACACAACAACTTTCTTGGCATTATTAATGGAGTGGTTTGCCATTGCCTTCTCCATTTCACACACAAGTTAATAATAATCAACCAGTGTCCTCGCGATGTTTTCCTTCACCGGAAGCAAGTGCTGGACGATGAAAACTACTATACATGAGTCAGATTGGTATACAAACTCATGTGGCACGAGTAGGATTCGAACCGGGGACTTTTCGATCCACAGGCGGGGTTCTTAACCATTACACCACCACCGCTTCCTTGTTTCCTTGTACCACACCTATTTTGTACCACCAACCCATCAGTTCCATGAAAAATAAAACACGTAGCGCGCAATTGCGTCCATATATTCTCTTTCTTTCCACGATGCGTACACGATCTATATATAAAACTCTTGCGTTACTCAGTGACTGACAGACGGACAACGTGCAGCCGAAACTTTTGGGCGTAGGAAGCTGAAATTTGGCATGTAGGTTCCCTGGGGAGTGTAGGTGAGCACTAAGAATATTTCCTGAAATTCCCACGGGAAACGGATTATTACTCACATACGAAGTCGTGAGCAGAAGCTAGTATGGTAATAAGAGACAGCGTGTGAACGCTAGCATGTTCCGCGATAGTCCTTCTGTATCCAACATCACTGTCTCTGAAGACGTTACTTTACAAACTTACTTTCTTAATCTAAATGTTTGGACAAATTCACATTGTCATATTATTTAATTGTTAAAGCGATTGTACCTTCCTGATCTAGTGGAAAGGACGTTTATACAGTTAATTAAGACGTATGTACCTACATGTGTTCTATAGTATGATAAAACCTAACATATAATTACTAGATAGTATAAAACAAAGTCGCTTCCCGCAGTCTGTCTGTACCTATGTATGCTTAGGTCTTTAAAACTACGCAACGGATTTTGATGTATTTTATTTTAAACTAGATGTTGCCCGGGGCTTCGCTCCCGTGGGAATTGTGAGATAAAAATATAGCCTAAACAATCTTGGATAATGTTCCTTTCTAATGATTTTATAGAATTTTTGAAATCGGTTCGGTAATTTCCGAGATTAAAAAACAAACATACAAACTCACAAACGCATATCTCTTTATAATAATAGTATAGACAGTTAGTGATTCTTGAGGAAGGTTTAGGTGAAAATTTTACTATGTTTTAACCCGAGCGAAGCCGGGATTGGCCGCTAGTATAAGATAAATATAGTTAAATTGTTACAATACCTATGTTCCCGCTCTTCAATAACAAAATGTGTGTACTGTTGCTCCAAAAGAATGGAGAGGTGAGGTCATCATCCACATCATATCAAGTGTGTTATTGCTAACACTGGTGTCAATACAATCGTATTCAAGTCGCCTAAAGGCATCTGACATGACTTTACGACTACTTACCTCCATCTAGTGGCAGGTACTCGCATACACTCTAGGGAACTAAACTGTCAACCAGTGTGTAGGTTACCTAACGATGTTTTCCTTCGCCGGAAGCAAGCGGTGGTCGATGAAAACTACTTACTATACATGAGTCAGATTAGTATACAAACTCATATGGCACGAGTAGGTTTCAAACCTGGGACCTTTCGATCCACAGGCGGGCGTCTTAACCATTACACCACCACCGCTACCAACTCAATAAATATCAAAACAAAAAGGTATATGTTATTTATCTATATATATGTATGTATATGTTATAGAATATATCATCGTATTCGTTTCTTCATTGGACGTCGAATCGTATTCGGTTTTTTTCTCAGCCGCCGGGCGTCGGAGCCCAGGGTCCGCTTTCCTACTTTTTCGTCTGCACTTCGCGCACGGTTCTGTATACTTAGTTGTTAGACCGTTGTTGGCATATCATCACTATCATTATATAAGTATAGTATACAACAAAGTCGCTTCCCGCTGTCTGTCCCTACGTATGCTTAGATATTCAAAACTACGCAACGGATTTTGATGCGGGTTTTTTAAATAGACAGTGTGATTCTTGAGGGAGGTTTATGTGTATAATTTACTATGGTTTAACCCGAGTGAAGCCGGGACGGGCCGCTAGTCTTATATAAAAGTTAAAAAAACACTCACTCACTTACGTATCACGAAATCTCGAAAACTACTGAGCTCATGAAGATGAAATTTGGCAGGAAGGTAGATTGTGACTAGGAGACGTCCGCTAAGAAAGGATATTTCGAAATTCCATCCCTAAGGGGGTGAAATAGGGGTTGCCAGTTCGTAGTATCATAATACTTCGTAATTTTTGAAGTGAGCCACATGAGAACTGAAATTCACTGCAGCAGAAGCTAGTATTTGAAAACATTGTAACACACTGAATCGTTAAGTCATGGTGACGCAGAAATCACATACTGGGGGCTTACCATTATCTCTTAACGCGATCCACATTGCGACTAAACTGAACTGCATCGCAAATTCGTACCATCGACTTAATTTTTAGTATGAATGCCTTTCATTTTAGGTTCCTAAATCGAACTGAGTTGCATTGGAATCGTTATGTAAAAGTTGATGTTAAGACTGCTGTTAGTATATGTACATTACCGCTGACGCGAACGCTGCGCGTGCTTAATTTAGTGGCCGAGAAAATTGATATTTTCTCCTGTTCTCTGTATGAATTCACAATAACGTCTTTAAATATCATATGTTTTACATATATAATGTAACAGGTTAACCTGTCGTATTAGAATATGTTTTCTGTAATGGTAGGTTAAGTTTGGTGAAATAAATAAATATATGTCTACCATGATATTATACTATATAATGACAATGCAATATTTATTGACTACTGTAACGTGATTGTAGATTATTAGATCATGTAAATGGGGTAGAAGTGGCGTTGTCACGCCAATGTCGCAATAAAATATGTCAATATTATTGCTTTACCTAATAAACCTTTGTCATGGCGTGACTCTTAATATTTGTTGTACTTCAACTTTTATAGAGTTTATCGTCGTGTATCAGGGACACGTTCTAATCATACTTTTGCTTAGCTTTTGCCCACGGCTTCGCCCGCGTGAATTACATAGTAAAATCTCGGTCGTTCTTTAAGAAAAATGATGAAGAGTATGGTTTCTAATTTTCACCTTTTTATCTTGAAAATTGTATTAAGTCCCATACAATCTTTCACCCCCCTTTTGAAGGGGTTGAGGGTTTATTTTCAGAAAAATCTGAAACACGTATTCATTAACTTGTTGTAAACAACTAAAATCCAAATTTTCAAGTCACTAACTTCAACGGTGTTAGAACTTTCACATAAAAAAATTTCACCCCTAAAAATTTTCCCTGGGAACCAACATTCCAAATTTCAGCTTCCTAAGTACGCCTAGTAGTTAAGATATCGGAAAAAATTACTTGAAAGAAATATAGTTTTACTTTAATAGTTTAATTAACATTTTATTCATAACTAATAAATAAATTACAAGAAGTAATATAGGAAATTAAATAATGTGAAACAATTATTCATTGATTATTTCATATGATTTAAGTTAATTCCCGCATTTGTATACTTGTTTGTTACTAGTTATACTTTGACGACCTCGGTGGCGCAGTGGTAAAGTGCTTGGCTCCGAAACGAGGTCCCGGGTTCGATCCCCGGTCGGGTCGTGATGGAAAATGATCGTTTTTCTGATTGAAGACCCGGGTCTTGGATGTTTATCTATATATGTATTTGTTATAAAATATAGTATAGTTGAGTTAGTATCCCATAACACAAGTCTCGAACTTACTTTGGGGCTAGCTCAATCTGTGTGACTTGTCCTAATATATTTATTTATTTATTACTTATTTATACTTGTTTATCTATACTATTATTATAAAGATGCGTTTGTGAGTTTGTATGTTTGAGGCGGGTAATCTTCGAAACTACCGAACCGATTTAAAAAATTCTTTCGCTATTAGAAAGGTACACTATCTAAGATTGCTATAGGCTATATTTTATCTCAAAATTCCCACGGGAGTGAAGCCCCGGGAAACATCTACTTATATGCTTGTTTATTTTTCTTCACATCTCATCCCATACCATTAATATTATAAAAGCGAAAGTTGGTGAGTATGTCTTTGTTGTTATATCTTCACGCTCAAACGGCTGAGAATTTTTGAATAAAAGTCGGTATCGAATCCCGTAGGATTTGGTGAAAATATCTGATAGTCTATGGCGCTTTAAAAAGAAGATGGCGATACTGTGCATAAAAATGTAACATTTTTTAAAATAATTACTCGGGGTGCAGTTAGTAATATCTTTGAAAAGTTCAAAAATAGAATAGACCTCATCGCAGTATTAAGTATTAAGGCCGTATTTGTATGGATGTGAAACGGGACACCAAAAAAATATCACAGATTTATATCGTACTAGCTGCGCCCCGGGGCTTCGCTCCTGTGGGAATTTTGGGATAAGAAGTACCCTGTGAACACACAGGGTACGCGGGTAGAATATAACCTGGAATAACAATTCCAGGTTATATTCTACCCGCGTACCAAATTCCACAACAATCGGTCCAGTAGATTTCGCATGAAAGAGTAACAAACATATAATACATCCTCACAAACTTTCACATTTATAATATTAGTAGGAAGTATGCACTTATACAAGTCTTAAACATATAGTTCGTTTTTTCTTACAAGTTATATTATGTAAACAATCTTCCATGTTTTTATGATTTTACAGGAATGTAAATTAAAATAGACTTTTCGTTTTATTAGCATTTTTTTAACATAAAATATACGGTTTGTAGTACTTAATAGATTTTTTTTAACAAAATCCAACGAATCTGTGTAGATTGTTGACATGATTTTTTGTCGTAAGAAAAAACAGACTTTAGTTTGCCGTTGTTTTGTATTCGAACAACGGCAATAAAGACCTAAGTGCCGGCCGCCATAAAGTCCCTTTTTATTTGGACTACAACAATTTTTTGTATTCTATTTGAAAAAGGAAGAGAAAAAACATTACCATTTAAGAAGGAACTATTTATAGGCGTACGAGTATATGTGCAATAAGAACCAATTTGCAACGTATTCGGAGAGATTAATAATTTATTAAACCAGATATTGTAAAATACTGCGTATATTCATGCCAGATTGACTTAATTAAGCATTACTAAGCATATTTTTTTCCACCATATTTGAATATTTTAATATCAGCGAAAACAAATATCTAGTCATTGTATGTATATATTTGCGTGTTAAACTGGTTGTCACCGGTTTTTATAGTAACTAAGTTAAACACGTGTATTAGTTTGTATGAAAAATTTCTATACATATACGTAACGACTGTAAAGCTATAGATAATACGGGAGACATTTTGCGCAAGGGGCATTATGCGATCAGGGGACATTTTGCGCAAGGGGCATTATGCGATCAGGGGAAATTTTGCCCAAGGGGCATTATGCGATCAGGGGACATTTTGCGGAAGGGGTATTATGCGATCAGGGGACATTTTGCGGAAGGGGCATTTTGCGAAGAAGCGCCAAGAACTTTTCTATCGAAAGTACATGTATTGCTATCCCTTTCATCTGTAGCCCGACCTCTCCTTCTTGCGTTATAAAAGTTACATACAGTGATTATACGTTATACCTATGTGTATTGTGTATATATACCTATATAGTATAACCTCGCAAGACATAAAAATATATGGTCTGAATCAAAAAGTTCTTAGTACACATATACTTAGTATTGCTACCTATAGTTTTATAATAACGACTGAGTAGCTTTTGTCTTAGGTTACGCTCGTATTCATGTCAACAAGAGTCCTTTTTGTGTAAGAGAGGACGTGTCCTTTTAGTACTAGTAATAAAACAGAATATATCATACATATGTACATAAATTATTATTTATGTTTGACCTATTTACTGTTTTTATTTCTCGCGGTCACTGTATGCATAAGATATTTGAACGGTTATGTGTAAATCCAAACAAAAACTGTGGTTCTTGTTGAATCAATACATTTAAAAACAAACTATGAATTCATCTAAGTTACTAATTCGAATGCTGTTGTCAGTATTTAATATAATATTCATGTTGTTCGCCACGAACTTGACATAGCGAAAACAATAAATTTTGACGTAACGAACTTAAAATTTCTATTGACCGATCATCAAAATCAGACCAACGATTCGAAAGTTATCGCGTTACAAACATACATACAAAAAATGTGTTTAAGTAGAATTGTAGACCCCGCTCGCTAGAAATGCGAAAGTTTGTGAGAATATATGTGTATTTATTTATTACTCTTTCACGCAAATTCTACACATGAAATTTGGCACAACAACAAATAGGGTACTTTTTATCCCGAAATTCCCACGGGACCGAAGGCCTCCGACTCAGCTTATTTCCATGTTTTTAGGCCGCGACGCTGGTCTTCCGTGGGTGATTAGCACTTAATCACTTTGAAACTAAGGTTAACCTGTGTGTACCTGAGACATTCGCGAAACAAATGTCAATCTAAAAATTATTATCTAGTAAATGTTACGTTCGTTAGACGTTCGAACGTGAAGCCGAGGTTGATAGCCAAAGATAACTATCTGATTTACTTCAGAATCATCACGTAAAATATGTTATAGCATCAATTGATACGATCTTTTACTCGGTGAGTCTGTAATCAAATCTTTCTGACAAGTTCAAATTCACCCAATTCTGATTGTCTTACATAGTTGAAAATTTTCGCTTCAATTCCCTGATGAAGTAACCAGGATCGGCGTCCAACGAGGGAACTCTATGCATGGCCATGACACGCTTTTTGTCACGCGTTGAAAGTAACAAGATTGTGGCGACAACAAAAGCTTGTGTCAAAAAAAATGCTTAAAATCTATATTTTTTTTTAAATCTTAAAACCTAATTTATGGTTATTTATTCTTGTCTCTGTAACTATGACAACATGTTATAATTAGTAATCAGTGTGATAAATATAGGAAAAATATCTAATTATGTCGTTATCATCAAGGTAAATGATAGATAAAGTATAATATATTAGTTTCCATGCAGGATATAGGTTTTAAATTGTAGGAAAACTTTTCAGAAAATCAATTTGTCTTAAAATAAATAAGATAATCTTTTTAAATGTAGGTGTTAATTATAATACAATACAAAGTTGGCGAAAATTATTCTATCGCGAAAATTACTGATAATTAAATAAAATAAAATAATAAAGTTATATAATATGCACAGAAACGAGGTGGCATAATGGAAAATATTGAAATTTTGAAAGAGCACACCTTAAATTGCAAGTCCATGACTGACGAACCTACGTAATTAGTGGATTATAAATATTATTAGCTTTACTAAAGTATAAATAACTGACGGACCTACCAAATTACTGGAATATAAATATCATTAGCCGACGTGATGACATTTAAATTTATTACGTTTAAAACGTAATAAATTAAATATTGATCACGGTACGAAAGGATGATCTCTATGAAGACACGTGACAAAACAAAATGGCGCTGGTGGGTTGCAAAGCTATTTCGAAACTCCTCTCTGCTCACCTTGTGTTTTGTTTTGACTTTGTATGCCATATAGATTTGTTATACAACAATTTGACATTTGTTATCGTAAGACCATGGATTTAGTAAGTACTTCGTTGTACGGAGTACCTACTAATTCCATTGCGGGCGGGACGACATTGACAAATTTCTATCTGGATCGCCAGAACTTACTATGGAGATAGATGAGTGGAAAAATAAGAGGGAGGCCTTTGCCCAGCAGTGGGACACAATACCTACAGGCTAGATAAAAAAAAGACTTACCGAAGGTTGTCTACCTTTGGTAAATTATGTACGATATCTTAAGCACATAATTTAGAATACTAGTTTTTCTTAATTTAAGATCAAGAGGTAAATCTCGCTACAAAAGTCGTCTGCATGGGTACCTCTATCTCTATCTATTCGGTCGCCAAACAGCAGTGCTTGCTTTGTTGTATTCCGGTTTGAAGGGTGAGAGAAGCAGTGTAATTACAGGGTGCAAGAGATCCTAGGCCACGAAGTTATAGTGCGTGTGTCACGTAATGCATGATTGCCTGCTTGCCGGCTGTGTGGGCAGCACACGACTTTACTGCAAGGACCTGATGTTTTACCGGTCTCGAAATTTTCGCGAATGCGCGGAAACGCTTCGGAAATATTCTCGGAAATTCCCGAGAATTATCTTCAGGTCGATCCCGTGAAATTTCCAATCAGAATTTCTCTTGGAAACTTCGAGAACAGAGAATTTCTCAGTCCCATCGCTAGTTACAAATTTATTATTATCAGCTTTTTATAACTTTTTACGAGTAGTTATTAAACATATGTTTCGACAAAAGGACAAGGGCACACATTAAAAACAGATTAAGATCTAGAACATGTTGCTAAGTTGTCTATTGTATTTGTATGTCAATGAATATGCAGACAAAACCGGTGTGTGTGGTACAACTTTCTCTGTTACGTTGGCGACCTCCTGTCTCAATGGAACGTCAACAAGACTCATTGAACGGTTGTCGTGTCCATTACCTTCCTTACCGATTGCCAACGTGTAGGTACATATGTACAGAAATATAATATTAATAGCAGGAGTTACTAGCAGGCTTAGCTCCATGTTGGTAATTTCTTTATAAGTTATTTTCAAGTTATACCATTTTCGCGAAACAGCGACAATTATGTGTTCTAAACATAAATCTTATTTAAAAAAATAATTTGCTTTGAATTTAAAAAGGCGCACTGGCATGCTACCATTGACTTTTAAAAACATTTAAATTAAGATTTCGAATAAATCGCCATCACAAAGAGACTGGCCGGTCAGACCTTTATTTTTTTTTTTTCATTTCTTGGATGTTATCTAATTCTTGGATGTGAGCAAATTTATTCCATAAGTCCAAGAACATTGGACTATGAGCTGGACTAAATTACTGTGCGAAGACAATTCAGAGTAAATTGCATTACATCCTTATTCATTTCTATGAATAAGTAAAGCATTTTGTTTAATAAACATGGCTGGTTAGTTCCAAGGAATGCTGCACAATTTGCAATAAAGAAAATTTAAAATTTATAACAAAACATTTAGGTATATTTCAAAATGTTTAATAATTTTGTTCGACCTAATGTTTAATATGTAACTCAGGCCTAACATCAACTTTTACGGAACGATCCAAATGCAACCCAGTTAAATTTTGGAACCTGAAATTAATCGTATTAGTATGGTACGAATTTGCGATGTAGACCAGTTTAGGTCCTGAACTGGACCGCACTAAGAGACGATAGTAAGCCCCCTGGTCATTCAACTGTACAGTGCATGTGTTATTGACATTTGGCCTGGATAGATAACATTAATAGCCTCTGGCACCTTTTGTTATTAACCTACTTTCGGAAAAGGAGGTTGTGAGTTTGTGAGCTCATGGTTTACATTTTGTGCTGGTATTAATTATCAGTATTTGCTGTTGTTATATTTAGGGTGGGTTGCACCGTCAAATTTGACGTTAACTTTAACGTGCGCGGAAAAAGGCAAAACACGACATTTTGTCTGAACGTCAGTGGCGCGCTGCCGCGCCGGTTAAAATCGACGTCAAATTACTGTTGATTTTTGTAATAATACAATTTTTTTTTATATCTTTTTCTATTTTTTTTAAGAGTGTTAATATTTAGAACAATATTGTTTGTGCATTATGATCTTCAAAACTCTTCAATACTAGCTGCATCTTAGGCCTTTGTTCAGTTAGTAATATCAGAAATATTAATTTATGTACTGGAGAAAGAATTTTGGGAATTTTAGTAGTTGGAAAAATATTTTCATACCCCAATGTAGGCATTTCGGGGTTGATTTTTTTTTTTAAAGTAGCCTATGTTTGCACTTTCTTTAACTATGTACATGCATACCAATTTTCATCAAAATCGGTTCGGCTGTTTAACCGTGAAAGCGGAACAGACAGACATACTTTCGTATTTATAATATTAGTATGGATATAATGTTATTGCACACACAAATAAAAAAAGTGAACTTTAGATTTAATGCCAAACAGAAAATAACAAAAGGCGACATGTCCAAAACGGTCTAGATATCTAGAGAATTGAAAAACTGAACATATTACAGACAATAATATTTTCACAATGATATCTGAGTTTTAATTGGCTCATTAACGTAAACAGTCACGATGAGTTTGTCTGTAAAGAGTTATCGTTAAAATTGAACTTGACTGATAAAATGTGTATGTTATGTTTTTTTTTTTACAACAAACACATGGGTCAATCGTGAGTCCATGAATTATAAGCCAGAGAGATGCTTCAGCCTGTGATCAAAAAGTCCTACTCGCGCCACATGAGTTTGTATACCAATCTGACTCGTAGTTGTCATAGACCACGACTTGCTTCCGGTGATGGAAAGCATCGTGAGGAAACGTGCTCACAGAGCGACAGTTTAGTTCACTAGTGTGTATCCGACTAAATGCCACTAGATGGCGGGGTAGGTAGTCGAAGTCATATGATGATAAATGCTAAGTTTTGTAAAGTGACAAAACATAAGTATGCTTTATCTTTTTTATGAATAACAGCGTCTGTTCAGAAAAATATAGGTAATGATGAACGGACACAGACGGAACGAACCTGAACAGGTTTGACGTCAATAAGTGGTGTATATCATCCTATATTGAATAAAGAATTTTGAATTTGAATTTGAACCTCGAACGATTCCGTTCGAGGTTCAAATTCAAATTGCAAATGGAATGCAGCAAAAGGTCACACCGACCTTCGCTGACCTACAATACTGTAACCGTGAAGATAAAGGTTTAGCGATTAATTTGTTTATTTACAATGCGATTACGAAGCTAATGCTAGATATATGTATACAATAAAAACGACGACGAACCTTAATGTCAAATTGTAACATGAAAAGGCAAGTGTATTTAACTAAACATTTTAACTTTATTGCACGTAAATAAGTACATAAATTGAAAGTTACATGTCCAACGGCGGACTTACACCATGTGGGGATCTCGTACAGTCAACCGGCGACAGGTTGAGAGTACCTACTTCCATGTATGTAAGTGCGGCCCCCAAGTGCGGCTAGACTTAAGCCATGTAGCCTGCTTACGTTTGGATAAACCTAGATTTTGGCCTTTATCATTTCGGCTAGACTTAGGCCAAGGAAAACCGGCTGCACGGTTTTCCTTGGCTAAACCTATGTATGACAACAACATAAATATGAGTGCAAACGATTTTCGACCTTACTAAATAAATACGTATTAAATACATTATATAAATGGCTTCAAGTTAATGGTATATTCCCAACTTTATTAGTCCATTTTATAGTAAAACTGTAATTATTGGTGTATATCCGTACAGTCAACGCCACATTATCCTCCCCAATTTCATTGAAAATTCGCCTTTATTGCCGCCGCATAAAGGTACCATGGTTATTGGCGTGTTGTTATACGTGCACTTAACTACAGATCTAAACACCTACGTACATATCCTAACCGTTTTTATCTTAAGTTCGTGACCACCGCACGCAACTGAATATTTTATTTTTAGCGCCAAAATGGAACGGATCTTGAGGTATTGTGTTCCAAATGGTGCGCTAAGAGTATAGCATGCAAATCGGATTAAAGTGTGAATGAGTTATTTTTACTATTAATGATTTTAATTGTTTTTTTTTAATTAACGCGTCCCACTGCTGGGCAAAAGCATCCCCACTCTATTTCCATGTATTATATAGGGATTAATTGATTGAAAGTATATATTTTTTGAATGTGTTATGGAGAAGGTTATTATTGCCAAGAAAGTAGTTGTGTTTCATTCCACATAATAATTGCTACTCTCAATCATGATTTAAAATACAGGCGAAGGATTTTGTTATATCTATCATTTAATTATGCAAATTTAATTTTTATTCTACTGTGATTTTACGCCCGCCCGCCAGCCCTATGTCAATTCTCTTTGGTAATGCTGTTTGATGGTGTTTACGGGGGGCAAAAAATCGATTTAACTAGGTCCCAAGTCTGATTTTTTTTTAAATACAGTGTAGAGCTCGCGGTCACCTGGATATGTACTTTTAAACGTTCTAGTTTTTATTTGTCCAATCAATCAATACTGCGTTCGGGTTTTGAAATTATGACACTCAATTTTTTGTCTTGTGCTGTTGAAAAAAAAAAACAAATTGTCATTGAAATATTCATATTATTCCATAAATAAGCCACCTCCGTCAATCTATTTTCAAACAAAAACCATAAACACTGCACGCGATAAATGATTAGGCCAAGTTCGTAAAAATACCCAAATGACAATGCAGTTTATGCATTTTTTTTTTTAATATTTCTTTGTCATCGTAACGAAAATGCAAAGCAATGAACTTAGTGCCTATATTGATAATCTGGTATTTTTAACCCCCGACGCAAAAAGAGGGGTGTTATAAGTTTGAGCGATAAGTGTGTGTCTGTCCTGTCTGTGCACGTGGCTGAAGCTCATCAACGGGTGAACCGATTTGGATGCGGTTTTTTTTATTTGACAGCTAATTTTTTTGCGGTGGTTATTAGATTGATCAAAATCGGTTCAGCCGTTCAAAAGTTGTAGCGAAATAAATATTGAAAGTTTGTCTTAACAAACTATTGTACTGTTGGTAGTGTGGTAAGTAACTTGGCATTGTTTTGACATTTATATGAGTGCTTACATTCAGATAAGTTTTAATGACCTGTGTTCATGCATTGTTCGTAAATAACCTCATGTGTCATAATATTTAATTGACAGTTTTATGAACACTGAAAATTGACATCTTTTACGTTATAAGTACTTATAACAAACTTCCAAAATAGGTTAATTTTCATACGTCGCTTTTGTTTACATTATATAGTTATTTTGTATTAATTATTAATTTAAAAAGATGTAGATTTGTTACCTGGTATTAGATGGTACCTACCTACATAATTTTTTTCATGTCGAATTGACTTTTATGCCAAATGGACATACACACGTGTTTGTGTATGCCTTGAAACAGAAAATACTCTGGTATTTTTCGAAAAGGAAACAATTTAGATCGGCTAAACAATTTTATGTAATTATAATTATAATCTAAACACCAATCGTTTTGAGTACCTATACTTAATGATACGTTCTTTTGTAATTACTAATCGTGATTTTAAATTTACAAGTGTTTATCTGTTTTTAACGAACTAAATTTTTAACGAACTCATTTTTAAAATAAAAAAATAAAATAAAATGCGTTTATTTGACAAAAAAAAAAAGTACACAGTAAATATAAAACATCGACTCCCAAACTAGGAAAACCCTGTCTCTTGGGAACCTGGAGCACCGTTCCTGTAGAGGTTTATTGTGGCACAGTGATCATACTAGAGTATAATTGACTAGTAATACTATCAATATATCTTACATCAGTTATCATTTGTATACATCATTTTAATTTTATTTTATTCATTTATTTATTTTATTTATTACATACATACAATATTTTCAGTTTATTTTTAGTTTTTGCCATGGCATTACAGATCGCGCCAAACTTCTAGTACGCTCTGAAGTTGCTTCGCGCAGGTGTACAGTCGGTTTTGAGCTACTGCGACGCGACTCGCCTCGACTTCAGAGCGAACTAGAAGTTTGGCGCGATCTGTACCATGGTCGGAGTGGTCAATATTGGTGGATAAGCATCAAGTGTTGCCAGCCAACAGGCGCCCTCGTTTGTTTCTTTCACTTTCTTGACAGACTGTAACTTAAAATTGTATTTATACTTGTAAGACATTTGCAGATTATAGTAAATAGAAATAGAAATAAATTTATTCATAACATACTAATATACCTACATCACAGGAAATGATCAAAATGTTAATATTACAAAGGTACATGAAATATGCTACAATAGGGTACCCAAGGGTACTCTCAGCTTGTGCCATGACGAAGAGCCATGACGCTGATTGTCAGTCTATCTTGTTAAGTTAGGTGTGCTTTATTAATGCTTTGGTTGGTAATAAAGGTAAATTTACAATGATTTTGAGCGTATCGATATGCTGTTGACTTTCGATAATATATCTCAGATTATATTCGGTTTATCTTATCGGGAATCATAATACATACATTGTATTTATACTAAACATCGTTCTGAAGCGTGCCATTATTTTATATATGACTAGCGACCCGCTCCTGCTACACACGGGTCATATAAACCTTCCTATAAACCTACTTATATAACTCGTTATCTATAAAATCCGCATCAAAATCCGTTGCGTAGTTTTAAAAGCAAGCATACAAAAAGTAGCTTATATAACGGCACAGTATCACGGCTTCAAATAACATTAATTCATTGCGTGAAATATGAACAAACAAACACACATTCTCATTATTAATTTTGATGGATATTGTAGTCTGTCAAGAAAGCGAAGAAACGATGTCTTTTGTTGGCAGGCACTGGATTGTCGATCAACCAATGATGACCATTGTATTTGGTGTTGCAATCGTAAAAAATGTAGTTCGTCCGTCAAAAATCCGTTTTGTTCACATTCTTGGCAGAGTGAGGTTAGGAGTCTTGCCAGTGTTAGTATGTATGGATCGCTATTTCACTTGATTTGTTGATGATATGATGTCTTTAAATTAACTAACTTATCCTCTTACATATTATAAAGCAAAATCATCTGCTGCGTCTGTCTGTCTGTTCGCGATAAACTCAAAAACTACTGCACGGATTTTCATGCGATTTTCACCAATAGATAGTGTGGTTCCTGGGGAAGGTTTAGGTGTATAATTTTTACCCGAGCGAAGCCGCGACGGGCCGCTAGTGATGAAAATTTAATACTAATGATTTGGTAAAATAGTAATGATATTTACCGGTCCTGAAAGAACAAAAAAAAAACCTCTTAAGATATTTCATAAGAGCAATTCTTGTCTCCATGCCATAAAAATGTTATTACAGATTAATTAAAACTTTTTGTTCTATAACGTTTACATAAAAAAGACCATTAACTGAAAGTAACGGTTGAAGTTAAAGCTGCCGTTGTTACGCCGCGAAACGAATTTTCATTAAACGGATATTTTAATTAACAGTAAATTAACTGTGTTTTGCATTCTTCTATCTTCATTTAATTTGGCTTAAAATTGCTTTTCAGTGCTAGATGCTATATTTAAATTTCTTTATTGGTTTTATTATTAGGCAGTTTATATCAAGAACTTTGTACAGGATGTATCAAAATAACAAAGTAGTAAGATTGTTACCTTGTTGTAACATGTAATATTAGTACGATAATTAAAAGGAATGCATCTCTGGGAGAGCCATACATATTTATGCCTTTTGCTGTAGAGACCCTGGGATCTTGGGGTGCGGATGCAAAAACCCTTTACAAAGAAATTTCCGCACGCCTGGTCGATATCTCTGGGGACCCAAGGGCTGGACGTTTGAGTTTGGCCATATAAAGAGGAAATGTCGCCAGCCTTCTGGTAACTTTACCGCACGACGACGGCGATTTAGTATCAATTTTTTATTTAAATTTATTTAGTGTTTATTATTTAGTTTTAATTTTAACTTACCTATAGTACTTTATGTTGTAAATACTTTTCATCTTTTAGTAAGTATATATCGTTGTTTCTAATATCTATTAAAATTGTTAATGTATTGAATTTGAATTGTTTATCTGTAATGATAGATTTAAGTTAACGATTAAATAAATAAATAACCATATATCTGCTTAAACTCTAATCAAATTTAATAAAATCGCCAAATCAGTCTAAGCATTTTATTATCAATCGATCGAAGTTAGATTATATCTCCGCGCTTGCTCGTTCGTGATCGTCGGTCGACTTGTTCAGTGACTATTATTCAAATGAAAAACCTAACAAAAGTCGGACCAGCTAGCACAGACACAGTTTCTTTTAGCTGGACACGCAATTGAAAACCTAAATCTATGTCCGGTTTTATCCGCATGTCTGGCATCACTATTTCCACCGGTTGGTTTGGTTTTGCTCAAAGTTCGTAGTCATACCACATTACACTAGGTAGGTATATGTTAGCCTAGATAAAATTCTTATATATCTGCCCAATAATTGTATTCTATTGTATTGTAAATCGATTTATTACAACGATTTGATTTGATAACGTTACGTTACTATAGGCAGGTCGATGTTATTTTTATCAGTCTAGTAGCGAAGGTCGTGTAAAGTACCTTTGGACGTCCTCAAACTTGACACAGTAAAATTGATCTCTATTCTATAGCAGTAGGGTTTATATTATTTTTGCAATTTACTATGTTTGAAGAGTTAAAAGATGATAGATATGATTTTACACTTTACAAGAGGGAAATCACTAGGTATATGAGTTTAAAATAATTTTCCAATTCCTAAGTGTAGTTATTTATTGGAAAACGTTCCGGATATGTTCTGGGAAATTCCCAAGAATTTTCTTCAGATTGTTCCCATTCTGGTGAGAATTTCTCGTGGAAATCTCCAGGAATTCTCAATGGAGGAAAATTTCAAGAACAGTTAATTTCTCAGTGGCACATTACTACCTATTCATTATACCTTAGTGCTTTCTATTTATAAACTTAGCTCTTTGTGATCATCAAATTTGCATTTTATTATGTTCTATTCATCTTGAACGATGTCAAAGCGGATGCGATCTGTTTAGTTATGACTGACATTACTATAATGCGAGGTAGGGGACACATAGGATGTTATTATAAGGGGAGACTTTTATCACATAGACGTTCAAGACATGGGAATTTACACGAATTTTCTAATATAAATCTGAAGAATTGTAAATATATACAGTCATGTGTTTCATAATTATTATGTGTGTACGTTTTTGCCTGCGATCTATCATTACGTAAACTTTAGTTCAGCTCTCGCGTTTTAGGGTTATTAAAGAGCCGAATAATGAAACAGATGCCAAACGTTTTGTGCCAGCTAATTCTGTTCTGTTGTTAGTTTGTTATGTAATTTATCATGTGATCGGATTTTATAATTTTATCTAATTTTGTTGCAGTTATCTGGTGTCGGGGGACGCAGACGGGAAATGCTACATCTGGGATTGGAAGACGACGAAACTGTACAAGAAATGGAAAGCGCACGACGGCGTTTGCATCACATCCCTCTGGCACCCACACGAGCCCAGCAAACTGCTCACTGCGGGCTGGGACGGCGTCATCAAGTATTGGGACTGAATAAAACCACAGAATCATTTGCCACGAATTTAATTTAACCCCTACCAAGAACCACGAACCATAAAATAACTCAATAAACTATATAACACCGATTAACATATTTTTTAGCTTTTTCTCATGTTGCGCGCGATTGTCATGGTTTGGCCAAGGCTAAGCTACTTGCGCCGTGTACTGCACGTCGTCAAGGTTGAAATCAACCTTGTACTCCATGCTGCATTCACGACAGGTGCCATTTTTCATAAATTCGTTGAATCCTATATTATTTTCATGGAATGCTTCAGTGAGGGCAGTGATGAGGCTGTCGATCATGACAGGCGTGTGGTACGGCCCCGGCGCGAACCTCAGCCGCTCTTCCCCACGCGCCACTGTAGGGTAGTTTATCGCCTGTACGTAATGTCCTCTCTTCATGAGGGATTCGGCCACAAGTGCCACTTTATCTGCACCCACTATAGGAACAGGTACAATGTGACTCACTGAAGGCAACTGAGGTAGACCAGCTACCAGCAGAGACAACTTCAGATATCTTACTATAGACTGATGCTTGGCTCTCAAGTTTCTCCCTTCCTCGCTAGCAAGGAGTCTAATAGCAGCTAAAGAGCCAGCTAACACAGGTGGAGGCAGTGCAGTAGTAAATATAAACCCTGGGGCATAGCTTCTAATTGTATCCACAAGGAGGGATGATGCAGCAATGTAGCCGCCCACATTCCCATAGGCCTTCCCAAGTGTTCCAGACACTATATCTATCTTATCTTGGATCCCTCTCTCTTCTGCAATGCCAGCACCATGCTTCCCGTACAACCCAACTGCATGTACTTCATCAACAAAGGTTAAAGCTCCATACTCATGTGCAATATCACACATTTCCTTTAAAGGACAAATAGCTCCGCTCATAGAGTGGACAGTCTCAAACACGACTAGCTTCGGTACTCCAGCAGGGGACTCTGCCAATAATTGTCTAAGGTGGTTCGGATCGTTGTGCCTAAATATATGTTTAGGTGCTCTGCTGTTTCTTATGCCTTGTATCATTGAGGCATGGTTCCCAGCATCTGAGTAAACAATACAACCTGGTAGAATCTTGGCCAAAGTTGACAAAGTTGCATCATTCGCAACAAAACAAGAACTGAAGATCAAAGCCGCAGGTTTATTGTGAAGTTGAGCAATCTCTGCCTCAAGTTTTTCAGTCATTTGGGAGTTGCCAGCGATGTTACGCGTGCCACCTGCCCCAGTACCATAAGATTTTATTGCATTGATTGCAGCATCTTTGACTTCAGGATGTCGGGAAGCTCCGAGGTAGTCATTAGCACACCAAACTGTCACACGGCGGTTCTCAGCGCCCTCCAAAGCTTGGGGGTATACTCCATCAGCTGCTAAACGAGACACTTTCCTGAACACCCTGTATGAGTAATCCCTCTTCTTGGCACTGATTTGATCATGGAAGAACTTCTCGTACTTGTAAGGAGGAATGGTCTCCACAATGTCTTCGGACATCTCCTTGGGCGCCTCCGACACTATAGCGTTTTCCTGGATGAAGGGGCATTTCGTTTCGTCGT
The DNA here is from genome assembly GCF_027563975.2 of Plodia interpunctella. Taxonomy (NCBI): domain Eukaryota; kingdom Metazoa; phylum Arthropoda; class Insecta; order Lepidoptera; family Pyralidae; genus Plodia; species Plodia interpunctella. The sequence continues at coordinate 1,477,038 of NC_071300.1, read as the reverse complement.
TGCCAAGAGAGCGGAATCCACGAGAGATCACAGGACAAAAATTCCCATACTGTTTCATCAGTGCAGCTCCATAGTTTCGAGTAAAAGCTTGATTCAATGACCCCAAAAACGGACAGGGCATCTTTATGTTATCCTGTATTAGCACTCAGGAAAACAAAAAATGTGAATAACACAACACAATGTATTGAAGAATTCGATGTTTTTCAACGTTGGCTCTCACTGTAGCCGAACGTTTCTCAAGATGGGTTCGGTCGTTTCAACTGGTGGCTCCAGCGACGGCACCTTTCATTTATAAAGTTCGTGTCGTCATATCGATTACGTTTGATTGTACTAACTTCACGCGTACAATTTATTCAGATTTCGCAACATGACGTTTTTGTTCAGTGTTGGCCTAAAATATTATGAGTTTAACATTTTTTTGTAGAAAAATTCCAAAATATTTTGAAAAATCTAAAAAGTTGACAAATTGACAGATTTCATAAGCACTATTTTTAATTTAAAAAAATATTAAATCGGTAAATTCTGATAAATATCGTAAAACATTTCTTTGTCAAGTTAAGGCTGCCAACACTACGGCAATTTCTTAGCTACAATGCCAATGTCAGATACGAATGACTTTGACAATGACATTTTAAAAATTGTTAAAGAAAGGAAAGGACAAAATAAAAGTAAAATAATTTCAATTCTGCATACAATGACAATGTTTTCTTTAAATAATCAATTGGAATTACGAAAAATTACTGTATCTAGTTTAATTACATGCATTTATTTACCTAGTATCGTCACATTTATTTCATACAAGGGCGTACTTTACTCGATTGGAGAAGGATCATCATTCTACATTTTAGTTCTAATATTTGTGGCAGAATGGCTAAAATCATTTTACTTAGCCAGTTCAAATGACTCGCAAGGGAAGAAGAATAAAGCTAACAAGAGCAGACTTAGTGATATATTGAAGTCCTTTGCATTTATGCTAGTAGTTCTATTTAGCTTTTTCGTGGGTATTATATTGTTCGGTGCGCCGGCTTTGGATTGCCACGAGCAGACATTGATGCTATCCGCTTTGATGACGCTCTTGACTGTGTTTCCCCTGATAGCTCATTCAGGAGTCGAATCGTCCATGCAGTTATTATTTGGAATAAAAAACTATGGAAGGAATACTATTATGGAGATGCTTGTGAATAATTCTATAGTGACGGTTTGCGGGGCATGGCTGGGCGCAGTGGTCATCCCCCTGGACTGGAATACTCCTTGGCAGCAGTGGCCCATACCATGCTATCTTGGAGCGATTGGAGGCTACCTATTATCTAACGTCTTCACAGTGTTTAAAGTGGCTATGTTGTCAGCAGTGCACAGATACCCAGTGTTGAAATGTATTGTAGACTTTATCAATGACCCACATAAGATGTAATACATTTTGTTATTCTAAATTCCAAGTAATGATTGTTTTGTTGTTGTTTTTGGCCTTAAATGTAGCAAAACATTGCTATTTATGAAATAACTGAATATACCATCCCAAGTTATAGAAAGATATTATATTCAATACTCACTGCCATGTTTCTTTCAAAAGATCTTTTGTTTTACTTGTATAATATTTTGCTATAAACTGGAGTTTGATGATAAAATTGATTAAGAAAGTATTTTACGTTTTAGCTAATAAATTATCATAATTTAAAGTTTTGAAAGTGAATGCTATTGCATAGTCTGTTATTCATGATTCAACTGGGTAAGCTGAACCAGAGTACCTTGGTATATTTTAACCAGTGATGTCAGAAAGAGGAATTTAGAAACCTGTTTATTAAAAAAATGGGATCATCCAAAGCGTGTCGTAATAGAAAAAATATGTAAGTGGTGAGTTTTATTGCCTCTGTCCACAAGCCCAGTAAAGCGAGACTGCATGGAACAGTCAATTCTGGGTTTAATAATCGGGACATCTGGCATAACTGGTTAATCCTACCAATATTTGCCTTATGTATGCAAAACATATTTGAGCCTTATCTTTATAATTTATCAGTATCTAAATATATTTGACTAACAAGAAAAATTAAAAAATGCTAGTTAGACTATGTATTGACTGTGTATTTAATTTATGATGAATTACTGTTATAATTTTGATAAAGAAAAGTAAATTTATAAATTTACTTTTGAATATAACATCAAATGAATGCCGTTGACATAATTTTTGAATGATGTCGAATTTCAACATTTATCTTTTATGATGCCATTGTTATATTTATCTATATTAAATATTATCAAAACGCTTCATTATCTCACCAGTATATAAGGAACTTACTTTTAAAATACCAGTATTTATGAATTTAACTTTAGCACATCTAACAAGTTTAGCACTTTGTATGTCCACGTATTGGGAGCGAGGTTTTATGCCCGACCGTCATAATGGGAAGACTTTCCCGCCATTATGCGGATGCTACCGGAAATTGTAAGGAAACATGTATTTACTTGTCTCCTTTCTGGGGATTCCTTTAATTAATTGTATAAAGAGAGATTTGATCTTTACGATTGAAATAGCAATAGGATCAATCATGAATGTCGTATGTCTAAACAGGGATCAAAATTTTCTAAAAAGGATGATAAAAATTCACTAAACGTTACTTTATGAATTACTAACGTTAAATTATGAATTACAACGCAATTCATATCCTTGTTGTCTGAATAAAAGCTTGTAAAACCATTTAATCCTATTTTCTCAGTTTTTTGGGTGATACGCCCATCTCTTTCACACGTAAAGGTGCCGATAAAAAAAAAACTGAATTAGTAAATTAATAATTTTATTTTTTTCTTTTTTAAATATTTACATAGCCTATTTATTTAACGCTCTATTTAATAAAAAATATGAAACTTAACTAACACTTTGCTTGATCACATTTTTCACGTAACTCCTAAATTAGCAACCTTAAAATATGTGGTGACCGATTTCTTTTAAACTACTTACAGAAGTACTGTCAACAGCAATATATTTGCAAAAACGAAGATGTTATAAACAACAATAGTTAACACATCTAAGGCCTTGTTGATATAGTTTAAAAGTTCTTCTAGTGCATTATTTCACAATGAAAAACGTACAATTTCAACTTGATTCTTATTAAATTCATTAAAATTATAAAATATAATATATAATTTAAAATATTAATTTGAAGCGATTTTTATTACATATGAACTTCAAAGTCGCGACAAAGTATTAACAATTAGCAATTACTATACACATCACACTAACAAATTGCTCTTAAAGACAAAGATCGTAATAACTGAATCTTGGAAAATCTTATATTTAGATCAGATTTAAATTACATACATACACATTGCTAGGCTCAATTTTGACACACACAACACACTTTGTATTGCAACTTCTACAAATATTTGAAAATTTTTCTTTTTAAAAGGTGGCACATTGTAGAAAAATGTAGTGGTTACATTAAAATGTCTAAGTATACATTGCAGAACTCTGTCTAACATCTTAGCAAGGGATATCCCATAACAACTATTAATGAAAATATATTTTATTTACCAGTTAGCGACTAATTTAAGGAGGTATTTTAATACACAACTGCATTGCGAGTAGTGGTCGCTTCATTTTAGCAATCGTGGCAGTGGTAATTGAAGATTTAAATTTGGCAACACTACTGAAATGCGAACATCTGTGTAAAAATTATTGAATTACTCTTTTTTTCAGACTTTAACGTTGCTTTGCTCACTTTTATCATTTGCTGTTCGTGCTCTTAAAAATGTGTAGAGAGGTGAAATAATGTTATTTGGCTGGATAATATGACGTTTGACATTTGGTGTTGCAGTAAGGTAGTTAGTGTTGAGGGCAAATGCCATAACATTGAAAATATTTAACAGCGTATATACATTTCTAAATATCTATACAATTTAGCCTATGCTCGAACAACTAATGTAAAAATAAAAATCTAATTTTCCGATTAATTAAGCACCTTTATTAAATTATTTTTCTACAAAAAAATTCTATGGCTCAATATAGATTTAAAAGTAATAAGTGTTATCTATGCGCTAAATAAATATGTCGTACGATTGTTTGGTACTATCGAAGGGGTTTATTGAAAAATGTCAGACTGCCGTTTTATTATCAAACAAAGTATTGATTGATATAGTGAACATTTCATATTAGTTACGTATATATAGAAAATTGAATGAGAGAACAAATTTCAAATTTATAAAAAGAGCAGTCCACTGCGGTTCTCCCAAATGTAATGTACCCACGTCTAAAAGAAAATGTATGTAGATAAACCACTGTAAAAGACTTATAAAATAATTAGAATACTTAGTGGGATATGTTGAAATATTTGGGGTTTACAAAAAGATGCAGACATCGATCGATTTAATCTTAATTTTACAATTATAATTAAAATAATATAAAAATGCACCTCTAATACTAAGTTACATGATATACTTTCAACAATTTAAAAAGTTTCTTTTGGGATTTTTATACAATTGAGTACATACAACAGTTTTAGCTGAGCGATTCGAAAAATGATATGCTAGCGATTAAATAGTCATTAACGTACACACAAATAGTAAATTAGTTATTATGCATAACAATTGGATATAAATCCCACCAAAAACCATAACAGTGACCATGGAAAATTACTTCAGGGTTGCCAGTTGTGAAAACTTCTACTATTTTGGTTGTTTTTACAAATGTCAATCTGAAAATACTTTGCCTTAACACCTTTGTAGCTTAGAGTTTAAATTTATAGAGAATGGATTTAAGCTACAAAGGGAATGGCATGAGGCCATACGAACGCGCAATAACAAGGAGCATTTTAACAAAACGCGGTGGCGATTTACGTATTGTTCGTGTCCGGTTGGAAGTAATGTAGACCATTTATCTGAAAGAGAAAGAAAAAGTTAAACATAAATATGTTAACAAAATAGCTGTATTATCTCATTTGGTTACGCTATGTCCCCTGTTGTCTTTAGTGTGTTGCCTTTGTCTTTGTGTGGTTCCGTCCTAGAACAGTACCGCTCCATATCAATATGGATGTGGTACGTGTCGATTAAGAGACACACATACGCAATAAACGTGTTCTCATAGAGGATTGATATCACCCAGCAGGCCGGTTGTAAAGTCACAGTCAAATCTTCAACACTTTAAGGTTATGTTTTTATATTGACTGGCAGGGCTTATAGGCGATATGGTTCTCGTCACAGCGCCGAATGAAAACAACACGCTCATGAAACACGCGTAGATGAAACAAAGAGAAAGATAATTTATTTGCAAAAACGAGTTTACATTTTACAATATTATGTTTAAAAAAATCTTCTATTTATTTTGGTGACGCTAGCTACTGTCCTGTACTGTGAGAGAGAGGGAGGGAGGGGGAGAGAGAGAGAGAGAGAGAGACCGACCGTCATGTCGTGTTCGGTGACGAAGGCGGGCAGCTCCAGCTGGTCGCGCGCCATGACGCTGTAGAGGAACTCCACGCCCGGGAGGCTGTGCACCTTCGCCTTGATCGCCGGCGCCATGAACGTCGTGAACCACCACGTCATCATCTGGCACAAATATTATAAAACTCGATTCAAGGTCAAATACTAAAGAAGATTTTTGTACCACCTACTGTAGTTAAATTCATAGTATTAGGTGCACAAGTGTCCTGAAAAAAATACTTACTTTTGTCCAAAACGTCGGGTGCACGATGTAAAACGCTTTCAAGTTTTTCTTGTATCTGGAAATAGAAACAATGGGAATTTTAGAGCACAGTTATTAATACTCAACAGGTTAAGGCAATCACGTAGGTACCTACAGTTACAGTGATTTCCATGAAATACTTTCGATAGGTAGTTTCTGTAAACGTCGCGTGCTCTGCAGATAATAAAATGAGACAAAATAGAACAAAAAGTTGTCTCCCTTTACGTAAGAAGTTGCATTGACGTAAATCCATAAATTTTAATTTATTTTACCTTGGTTTTGTGTAAAATGTACCTAAGCGTTGTCACTAGGTATTAGGTAAACTTAATAATTTAATTAGGTTAATTGTTTGATTTAGGTAAAAGATTTCTTGTCAAGTAAGGTCTTTGCTGGAACGAGTTATTCTATCTTATTTTATTTTAAGAATAATAATGTGCCTTATAGATCTTGGGTACTTTTTTACATAGATAGTTATTTACTAGAAAAATAATGAGTAGGGTACATCGTTTCACACTATCAGAAAGTCCTTTAGGCCTTTCCTGTCCTATAAACTATTAAAATGTTGTCGATGTCATACGGGGCCAGCAAATACAGTCGTGAACTCGTGACAAACCGATGGGAAGCAGTGGCACTCCGTAAAGCTACAGTCGATATTTCAATATATTTTTACGGCGTCAATTACGAATACAACCGAGAAGAGAGGGAGAGACAGAGATCTGAGTAACGATGCTTACTTGTAAGGCAGTACGGTATAGACCTCCTTCAGCCAGGAGAACGGCGGGTGGTTGGCGGAGGAGGCCAGCGTGTGGAAGTATGCGATCACGTAGTCCCCGCGGACTATCGGGTCCAGCAGCTTGATGAGGTACAGGAGAGCCTGGAATGGAAGACATTAGAGGTTAGTCGTGTAATCAGCCGTTGGCATGGTTGGGTTTACGCCCAGTAAGTATTTGACCAATTTTTATTTTTCTGTCTAAAAATCCGGGTGGGTAAATACTCCATCTATGGTAGTTATCGTGTGGTTCGTCCTAGAAGAGGACCACTCCATATCCTATTGTGAAATAAGGTAACTATGGGACACATAACCTTGGCAGCGGATAGATATATCTACAATTCCTATGGAGGGTGGACGTAAGGCTGGCGACCTGTTGTAAATCTTGTGGCTATCGAGAATTGCACATTTTGCGAAGTCGCTTATTTTGCGAAATGTCCGATCCTAGATAGGCACTTTGATTAATCGCCCATTTGTAATTTTGTTTGTAAGTATGCAATTGTAGAAATAATACGAACACAAATTATAATGCACAAAATGGTCTGGTGTTGGCAACGGAGGGATGCAAGATTGTAATATCGGTAATTATATCGAGGTAATGAAATTAACGATAATTGATAATACCTATCGATGATTTTGGTCGACAATATCGATTTTAATAAAAATATATGCAGTTAACTGAATGACTGCTTCTCACTTGATTTTTACATAACGTGCACACAACAATACTTCCTTCTTTTTGGAAGGAACTACTTCTTTTAGCTTCTACTTATACTTATTTTCATCTTAATACAAGGAAAGGCTAATGTTCAAAGTCCATACATCCATATCTAAGGCCGTCATATCGATTTTTTTTTCTTAAGATATGATATCGATATTATCGTATCGTTATAGCGCAAATATCGATATTTTAGCGCCGATATTATCGGTTTGCCGATATGTCGTTAAACCACAACGAGTGTCATTTATTCATATCTATAGTTTAATTTGTCTTTATACATTATACATCTATATGTTTCGTAGTTTGTTTTTGCAATTTTTTTCATTTGTGTACGTCATTTTAATAGTGTTTGAACGTTACACGATTCGCCAAGGGGCAGGAAATGACTGGGCGCTTGTTTTATAAACGGCCCACAATCGAGTTTACGTGTGAACATGTATTGTTATGGAGCACGCGACGCAGTGGCAGTGATCAGTTGTTTTATAGTATTTTAGTGTCCAGTAATTGTCGGTATCATGATTGGCGACAACACATTGTGTTGAGTTTCTTTGATATTGTTATGGTTTTGACTTGAATTTTGTTTTGTAGATTTTTCGGGATTTGCAGAATCAAGGATTTACTTACTTATTTACTACTTAAACTAAGATTGCCAAGTTTATATTGAAACAGAAGTGTTAAACTTTACCGTTTATTAGATCTATTAAATAGTTCTTTAATCGTTTTAATAAGAATTGATGCAAAATCGCACCAATCTAATAAGATTGGCGCGATTTGTGGCAATTGTTTAACTATTTACAGAAGACTTAAAGTTGTAGTAGGTAGGTACCTAGTTTTATAAAAACATAAAAGTTATACTACCTATCTAAGTACTTAGTTTTATACCAAATCATGTATATGAATGCTCAAACCAAAATAATCTTAAGTTATTTCTCTGTAAATGAAATGAAAATTTCTTTGAGAAAATACTTTAACCACAATCTATACTATTATTATAAAGAGGTAAGGTAATTCGAGGCAGGTATCTCCGAAACTACCGAACCTTTGACCATTAGAAAGATACATTATTCAAGATTGCTTTAGGCTATATTTATCTCAAAATTCCCACGGAAGCGAAGGCCCGGGCAGCTTCAATTTTTTATAAACTCACCTTATCCAAGTCAATGTCTCCAATCGGGAACCACTTCCCGATGAAGATGACCACAGGCCTGCCCAGCCGGTCCACGCCGCTCTGGTACAAGCAGCCGATGCCCGACACTTCGCTCAGGTCTTCAGTCCTCGCCCTCCGGAGGAGACGGTCGTATCTGGTGAAGAAGAGAAGACAGTGTTAAGGGATTCGAGAGGAAAAGTCATTTTAATGTGTGGCGACATCTACCACGCCACATGCACAACGGCGCAGATGTAAAAAGCCGACCAAACGCAACTAATAACAAGCCACACAAGTGATCCAGGACCCTACGGACAGATGGCACGACGGTCGACTCACTATGGACAGCTAACAAGCCTAGACCGCGCAGACAGTGCGTTTTCTATTGGAACCATAAATACAACCTCCGACATGACACCGTCGGAGCCGAGCGGTTCCCCAGGCGCAACACCTAGCCTGGCGGGAAGGTCTTCCCTTTGTGGCGGTCGAGCATAATCGCCTAGCTCCCGCTACAAATGTTTAGTATAGGCACATGCCGTCACGTACGTCGATCGCATGTCAAGTTGCCCATGATGGATCTTTACGCCACTGTTATAGGGGCGAATTTGTAATTGAATTTGAGTAGGTGATGTTGTGTCGGTTGTACATCGTTCTGTACATTTGTAAATAAAAAATTTTGTTTATATTTCATCATATAAAAAAAAACTGAAACGCATCAGTGGCACTTATTGTTGTTCGTGTTTAGTTAAAGACGCCAGTTCAAATATAGGCTCCTTTTTTTCAAATATCCACCCCCAAATGACTATAATGAGGGGTGAAAGTTGTATGAAATTCATGTCTGTTGTTGCTTTCGCAGAGAAGTTCACGCGGGCAAAGCCGCGGGTAAAACTCAGTATTTATGTTCAGATTTAAATGCGTTACGATAAATGTCGTCAAGAAAATAACAAGAAGGATATTTTAAAATACGCCAATCTATTATTAACGCAAATAAGTATATATACACAGTTACAGGTGATGTAAGTGCCCACAATACAATACGCAACGAGAAAGAGAACGTAAATGCATTAAAATTATAAGGTTTACAATATTATTTGCACATATTCAGGATGTTTGTGTGCGGATCTTGTGAACTAATACTTGTATATGTAACGTCTTTGTTTGAAATACTTAAATACTTTTTAAGGTAATGTCAACGTTTGTACGGTATAGAAAACAAAAGAACGTATAAATTATTACCACATTAATAACTAATACCTACTCAAACTTATTTAAAGAGGCAACATAACTTATTTATATAACAGAACTAGCGGTCCATCCCGGCTTTGCTCGGGTAAAAATATAATAAATTATACTTTCAAACCTTCCTCAGGTATCAGACTAAGTATTAGCAAAAAGCCGTGCTGTAGTTTTTGAGTTTATCGCGGACGAGACAGACAGATGCGGCTGAGGTCTATGTTTTATAGTATGTATGAGAAAAAGGGTAAAGATTAACGAGAGAATAACGTCTATTAGAATCTGGCAAATATGAGAAAAGTTTAGCCGTCATAACACGTATTAAGTATTACTCAAATACTTTTTTTTAATACAGTCTATCCCACATATTTACTACGTTTTAAACACGAAGGAATTTGCGTAGGATGTGTTTATAACTCATTACATTAATGTGATTTTTTATTAAATAATTTGCATTGCAGATGTGGTAGAATATTCTAAACATACTGGAACAAATTGAAAACATACTGGCCATAAACAATAGAGGTGCTTACTTCTTTATATACTTTGTCATTTTAATTGAAAATTAATAATTTAATTTTTTGTAAACTTAATATGAATCCATATCCATATACTTACATATTGTAAAAAGAAGTCACGTCTGTCTGTTTGTATATGAGCGCGATAAACACAAAAACTACTAAACTGATTTTTGAACAGTTTTCACCAATAGGTATTGTGATTCCTGTGGAAGATTTGGTGTACAATTTATTACGGTTTTACTAGAGCGACACATCAAGCACATCGTTTTTTGTATGGAAGTGTAAATTTGCAACGCAAGTTGACGTAATTAAAATATTATAGGTGAACAATAGGTACTGGGGCAAAATGGGGGCCCAGCCTAATTTTCCGTAGTTGGTAAAAAAAGCTATAAGGATAAATAATAATTTTTGATAATTATAATTGAAGCGGTGGTGGTGTAATGGTTAAGACGCTCGCCTGTGGATCGAAGGATCTTAGTTTCGTGTCCTACTCGTGCCATATGAGTTTTACACCAATCTGACTGATATAGTAGTTATCATAGATCACCACTAGTTTTCAGTGAAGGAAAACATCGTGAGGAAACCTGCACATTGGTTGCCAGTTTAGTTCACTAGTGTGTATGCGACTACCTGCCACTAGATGGCGGTAAGTAGTCGTAAAGTCATGTCAGATGCCTTTAGGTGATAAAATCAAGATGAATAAAATCTGCCATGGTTGTTAGCAATAACACACGCGATACGATGATGATAGGATTTCGATGAAGATAGGATTTTTTTTGTAGATAATAATGAAAAACATAAGAACAAAAATGGATCACATAGGACCCAACCGAAGCTCTTCGAGTTTTATTAATCAAAATGACAATTTGTGTCACAAAAGCAATAGTTTACGAAGAGCCTCTTTCGGTTGCCCAATAAATAAATAATAAATAAATGAGGACAAACCACACATATTGAGCTAGCCTCAAAGTAAGTTCGAGACTTGTGTTATGGGATACTAACACAACGATACTATATTTTATAACAAATACATATATGGATAAACATCCAAGACCCGGGCCAATCAGAAAAAGATCATTTTCCATCATGACCCGACCGGGGATCGAACCCGGGACCTCTCGGTTCAGTGGCAAGAACTTTACCACTGCGCCACCGAGGTCGTCAATGCATGCACCAACAGCTCCTTGATAAACAACGCCACATATTAATATAGTAATCTATAGTTCAGCACATAGAGAAAACTTTTAGGCCAAGGCCACCGCCGTCCGTCAGTCAAAATATGGATTATTAAGTAGTTATTCAGTGACGTGTCATTACACATAGTTTGTCGGCAATCGTCAATCAATCGTCAATATACGCTATTTGTATGTACATGTTGTAGTCTAGTTACGTATGTTAATTGTCTATGAATAAATATGTTATTATTTCTAGCAGTCGTGAAGCAAAATTCTATGAATTTAAAGAAGACCGAAAATCCGTACTTAGTATTTTAGTCTTCTTTATCAATATAAATATTGAGTGTACTTGTAATTTTGCCTGTTCAGTGATTTTGAAATGTGGTCGGTTAATGATGTAGCCATTTAGATACCCAGTCGTTTTGCTACTTTGTAAATTTTAGACAAAGACTTCTTACAGTCTTGGTCGTTTTCAGATGTAGTAATTCCAGCGATTAGGTGAATTTATGGACTTAGTCATGATGATACTAACCCGATTGAAGGGTTTATATAGTGAGAGCTAGGGTCTCGTGCCTTAACAGCCCTAAAATGTAAGGACCGGACTCAACATTTGATGGAGTTTAAAACAGCACACCAAGTTACTATCCAAGTTAACCAAGTTTATAAGATAATAGTAACGAAATAATCTATTTCCCAGAATAAATCTAATCAAAACCAGCCGTACACAGGCTTTGGCAAATTTACTAGGAGGCTGAGTAGGCTGGCGCCTCGGGCGGCAGGTTTAAAATGTAATTAATAGAATGACATGACCTTACAGATCTGACACGGCAAAATTGGAATATTATAAAGAAGAAGAATTCTATTATCGTGTTTTTCTTTTGAACGAATAAACTCAAAACAATTCCATCAATTTTAATTATATTTTACCACAATCATACACTAGTAGTAGTTTTTAAAAAACGAATGAAGCCGCAGGCTATATTGCTTCTCGTTTATAAAGTACTTAGAAGAAAACCATATAAAAAAATATATGTGTTATGTAATGTTGTGTTGTGCCTACTTTATCATAACCGCTGAAGGCTGACGTGAAGAAGATGGATGCACAGAATAAACAACTAATGGAGTTTTCATTAGCGATTCCTTGGCACTTTCCACGGTCTAATTAGAAAGTCTAGTCCTCAGACAATAACAAGGTCAGAGTAAAATCCTTGCACAATGTCTTTAGACATCGATCGTATTCTGAGATATTTCTAATGAAACATCGAATCATAAGACAGATACAACAATTGAAGAAGATGCTTATTTTAGATAAGTTTTAGAGTTCTTAAAATAGATTCATTTCATAATAACAAGAGACATGTTTATTTGAAAAAAATTCTTCTATGTGTGTCGATGTTCGAACAAGTGTTGTGTGTGAAGGAAATAGTAGAGGAACTATTAAGAACAAAGGGTTTCAGTGGTTACTTAGTCCTTTTGAATGAACTACATAAAAGTGTCTGTTAATCTTCTGAAGAGACTACTGAATGCGCTATTGAGAACTATCTGCCTTTAATACTCGCGTGTTCACGATGTCGAAGCTATCACACATTAAAAAATTAAAAGTAAAAATTTTGAACATACACTTGTGATTTTACAGTCGCCTGCCTGAAAACAACCCTCTTTAGGAATGGCAATTTTAGGCCATTGTGATCCTTGCAATCAATACATTTCGATGACATCCACAGGAGGATATGGAGTGCTCCTATTTTACATTTTTTGTGATAATTTGAGAAAGACAACAGACTGCAACATTTTCATTAGGAAGTTCTCAATGAACTAATTAAGGAAACAACAATCATTAATAACAAACTTGTGGTACGCGATTCCTATTTGAACGACTGACGCACGAGTCACCAGTCGTATTTATATCTCGGTTATTATTGGCAGTAAGGTCGCAGTGGGTCGAGGTGGTCGTTTCCAAGATGACCAAGGAAAGCATCATTGATATTTCATGTTGGTAATTACATCAAAAGGTTGTGTGATTATAGATCGGTTTACTGAACGATGAAAATGGTAAAGGTCACTGAAGCTATATATCTGTTGGTAAAATAATGATGGTGAAAGAAGTTCAAGCAAGAAAATTCGCTAGTGTGTATTAACATATGTGAAGAAGCCAGAGAGGCAGGTTGATTAGAAGTAAAGGAATAAAAAAGGCAGCTGTTGGAGGTAGAAGATATTAAACTTGAGATGTATAATAGCATCGATGCAATTTGTAGTCATGAATACAAATATCCTGATGTATTTATAATTGAAAGAATCATACCGATTCCTCGATACATAATAGATGAGCTGATTCATCTATCTGGATAAACATTTAAGAGTAGAAAAATGGCTTATTGTGTGGTAAATGCCTTAGGTGATGGGGGAAATTGCGCAGACTCCGATCGGGCATTGACCTCTGTACTTGTAAGGTTATTCGGCATCTAAGTAGGCTATATACTTATAGATAATTTTGTCTAGTCCGAGTACTATCTTATGGTTACAACGTGATTTTATTGTTCAAAATAAAAATAAAATCATTTATTCAGAAATTAGGCCTTCACAGGTACTTTTTCACGTCATATTCATATACCAAAGCTATAAACTACTAGCATTTCGGAACGACCACAAACCAACCACGACCAAATGCCGAAAGAAACTCATTCAAACAGTGTTGGTCCCTATTATGCCAGAAGGGCTTAACATTTTTTCAATATAAATTTATGTACGTATAATTTTATCAGTAATATAACAATGTAAATACACAATAAAGTACATGGTCAAAAGGTATACTGAAACATATTATGATTGTGATCAAGTGCTGATGAAAGGAAAAAATAAAAATTGAATTGTTTGAAAGAGGAGTCCGCAATATATCTGTCTTCTTCTTTGATAATTTCAACTCTGTGTTCATTGGTAGCATTAAGTCATGGTGTTTACATATAAAAAAATAAAATAAACAAAGAATAATTTTATTGATAAATGAGACAGAAAAGGCGGAACTGTAATTGAGAAAAATAATGGTCATGAAGCAACATAATTTCATAATACCTGACTACTTGATGTTAGTCATAGAATGAATAATGGTCTAGTGTTGACTGAACTGCAAAATGATGTCATTATTGTATTATTTTACGACGAAGCTAAGACAGAAGCTGAAAGTAATACGAATGAGTTAAATGCAAAGATGTTAGATATTTCAGAAATAAAATACTGCCTCTTACATTATTTTATATTCTTCATATTGCTAATTATATTCAAACTACATTTAACCGTAGTTTTCGTGATTGAGATTATTGTAAATCCGAAGAAAATTACAGAAAAATTCATTACGAAACAGTTCGCATTAAAACGACTGGGGAAAAAAGTGGGCGTAAATCATTTAAATCTCAAAGAAGTGGAAAATCTTGCGATGGTCCAAAGGATTCTTTCTTTGCAGAAGTGTTTACTCGAAAAGTCGATACCACCGACCGACATTGTATCGCGGTGGGTGCTGAGGGCCCTGGCGTCTCGCCGCGGCGCCGCCTCTCACTGACGTGTGACGTCACTGCATCTCCAACGGATGCAGTATGTACTGGACTTCTGGTGGTATGGGGTGAAGTTAGGAATCAAACAGGTCTAGTTTCAGCTATCTTACTCAATATTCCACACTATAGAACATTACAAGCAATTGGGATAAAAGTGTTTTTATTAACTAGTTGTTTTTAAAAAAATGAGAATATTTCAAAATGGCTTAACCAATTGTGTCGCCCCATGAACTTAAAAATTCTATACGCAGATAAATTTCATCACAATCGGACCAACGGTTCGAAAGTTATCGCGTTACAAACATACGTACATACAAAAAAGGAATTTTTGCCCCAAGTAGAATTGTAGATCTCGCTCGCAATTACTAGATGCTGTCCTCCTACGGCAAATAGTTGCTTGTGTGATTTCCAGCTCTAGAACTACACTCCACTCCAAAAATCACCTCAAGATTCTTCGTTTTGATGCAAATGATTGACTGACAAACAAACGTTCACAACACACTTTCGCTATATAATATAGTGGGGATAAATTACCATAGACTATAGCGTGACATAATAACTGTATGCGTTTATTTATTCTATACGAAGTTATTGAGTTAGGTACTTTATAGTACTATAATCTAGGTTAATCTAAAATAACTGATCTGATTTTTTCATTCGATACTTGCTTTAATAAGCTCAGAATATCTTAAAAATATAAAAAATATAATTGAGGAAAGTAACTCAAAATAGTTTTATATATTTATAAATTAGTATTCATAGAAAAAATTAAAGTCGATAAATGAATGAAAATTAATGGATAACATTCAGTTTGTTCACGGAGGAAGATGTGAGTATTATTGTTTTGACAGCACTCCCCTTGAAACCAATTAATCAGAATCACAATAAACGCAAAGCTATATCAACCTTGACCTTAAATAGCACGGGAAAGGTCACTACACATACCCTACGATGTCTCCCAAATGCGAGCAACAGATAGGTACCTAGTGTAGTCGTAAGATTTTTCAGACGATGCCAAAAAAATACTGCGTGAAATCCTACTTCCTACTAATATAAGAAATGCGAAAGTTTTTAAAGATATGTGTATGTATATTTGTTTCTCTTTCACACAAAATCTACTGGACTGATTGTTATGAAATACATGATACACGGGTAGAATATAATCTGGAATAAAACATAGTACCTACTTTTTATCCCGAAATTCCCACGAGAGCGAAGCGCCGGGGCGCAGCTAGTGAGTGTAGATAAATATTTCTCAAGAAATTTCCGCAAAAATATAATAGTAAAAATTCAAGAATTGAATAAAATAGATGTATAAAAAAAAAGAGTTACAGAAATTTATATTAATTCAACATAACTATTTATTTGTTTGGTAAGAAAATATTAATTAATATTGTATTTCTACAGGCTCGTGGAAATTACATAGGGTAGGTATTAATATATAGCGATGCCGCTTTTACTAGGCATATGGGACAAACCCTGTCGGCTTGATGTCTTCAAGGACGATATGACCGTGCGAAATGGAGAAGAAAAGGCAGAAAAAGCAGCCGGAGAAACGTTCAGATGAGACAGAGAGATTGTCACGTGCTCAAAATACCAAATATACGAAATAAACATTTGGTAATTTGTAACTGTTTAATTACTTTTGATAATCTTCTGAGTTGTATACGATTGAAATGAATAATGAAACGGGAGATACGAGAATGAAAGTGAATATTTAACGTAGGTATTTTCGTTAATAAAAGCCATACTTTTATTGAAATCAATAGCTATTTTCGAACGAAGGAGAGAGAAAGACAAAAACAACGTTGAAGGAAAAACGCTACACTATTCTCCAGAACGGCGAAATAAAATTATTAACCCACATCCCATTTCAAATACGTAAACAAAGTCGCGGTTTTAGAAATGTCCTATCGATTAAATTGTGGTTATCACCAGAAGGTCTATCACATGTAAACACATAGCACGTCACAACGTCCATAAGCAATCTCTCGTGTACGCATCGTGTGAAAAAACGGAGAACGCGTGGACGCAATGACGTGCATCGTGTCTAATGTTTCATGGTAGTTCCCCAGTTTTTAACTACGCACTAGATAGACGAAGGAAGCCATAGGAAGCATAGTACATTCTCTAATCAGCAAAAATAGATGGAACGCGCTGCGTGTACAGTTCGCAAAGAAAGTGTTGGTGTTGTATTCAATTTTCTACCTTACTGTGTAGACATAAGACGCATTTTTTTTAATTTAACTACTTCCTATAATGTTTTCTTGTCGCTTATACTATTTATGAATACTTTACTGTGTAGACATAAGAGGCAATTTTGTTATTTAACTACTTCCTATAATGTTTCCTTATCGCTAATACTACATATGAGCAATTGTCCTAACTAATATTATAAATGCGAAAGTAACTTTGTTAAGCGTTTGTTCACGCTCTATCTACTCAACATACATCTAGTTTGAAGTATGGAGAAGGACATAGGATACCTTTCATTCCGGAAAAATAATTGTACAATTAAGCGTGCGTAAAAGTTGTACAGCAGTTTTTTTAATGTCTCTTGTGCTGAAATAAAAACTACTTATTCAGCTTATTGACTTTTTACGATTACAACACTGCAACTGTGACTAAAACATTTTGGGTAATCAACATAATAAGAATCCAACATTTTGCAATAATTCAACCTTGTGGTTTAGAAGGGATAAGAATGCTAGAACATACGAAAAGGCGTTGAAGATCCCACGTGCTCAAATAAAATCTAGGTTCTGAGAAATATGATATTAAGTTGTTTACCACTATAAAACTGGCCTTAAAATGATCTAGATAAATTATAGTATTATTACCGCCGAGGTAACAGTGTAACTTAATGGTTCTGACTAACACGTCGGTGGGTATTTAGTTCAACATGTGTTCATTGAATAGGTACATTATATACCAACATACCTACAAGGTTTTGAAATAATGAAATATTTTTAATTGCAACTACTGCACTGTTATTTACTTACGTGTGTACCTACACTTTAAACAGTAAATATTTAAAATGTCATGGTTAAAGCTTAAAATGTTGCTTTAATCATAAATTATTATTAAGTATAACAAGTTTATTTGGACAAAAAAAATATACCCCGACTTTCAATTATTAATTTCGCTACAACTTTTCAACGGCTCAACCGATTTTGATCAAACATACCTAAGAACCACCGCATAAAAATTAACTATCAAATAAAAAAAAAACCGCGTCCAAATAGGTTCACCCGTTGATGGGCGTCTGCTCACAGACACACTTGGCGGTCAAACTTATAACACCCCTCTTATTGCGTCGGGGGTTAAAATTAAAAGTAATTATTTAATAATTATTTTAAAGAATCTTCTAATGGAACTGAATGCTCATGGGATCAGTTGTGCTTGTTTGTTAGTTCGTCTATAATTATTACGTAAGTGTATACAGGTGTTGGTTACAAGTGGATATAATCAATTATATACTCACTTTTCCTCTGGAGTTTCCTCGGCTGGGTGTTGCGGCGCATGCGTCGTGAGATCTGGCAACTCTACGGCCATTGTGTCCAATGTTGCCATTTTTTTTATTTTAATTCTACTGATTTTATTATAAACACATTGATTCTTCTAGTATTTCAGGGTGATTGAACGGTTGGTAACTAGGAGGGAAAAATTACAATGACTTTTTTGGAGAAGATTTTGTGGAAGTTCTTTGTTTTACGTGGAATGAAACACACACAAAGGAGTGGTTCCATTTCACACACAAGTTAATAATCATCCAGTGTGCAGGTTTCCTCACGATGTTTTCCTTCACCGGAACTAAGTGGTCTATGAAAACTACTATACATGAGTCAGATTGGTATACAAACTCATGTGGCACGAGTAGAATTCTAACCTGGGACTTTTCTATCCACAGGCGGGCCTTAACCATTACACCACCAACGTTTCCTTTCGTAAACTAGATTGAGCCTATGGAAATCATTCATGTTGAAGTGGCAAGAATCAGAAGGAAAGAAGGTGGTTAAAATGCGCGAACTTTTAATGAAAAGACGAACATCGCTGTTTATTTTCACGAGTCACCTTGGTTCGAGGTCGGCGCGCAGAGCCACACTCGCGCGCACTATCGTACACCCAATTTTCACGGTTCATTCATAAAACGGGACAATTCTGTATATTTTCACAAAAGTTCTCGTAAACATTGTGTGTTTACGCTACAGTTTTAAAGCGTTCATAGAATTTCTGTTTTCTCTTGAACACTTTACGGACAAAATTGGTTATTTGCCAAGAATTTCTTTTCTACTTAATCTTTTATAATAATTCATATCTTTCTGTACAGGAACAAAATTAATGTCTCATAATAATATGAAAAACTTTCTCATAATAATATGGATTTTTATAGCATAATGGGAAAAAGAGAATACGGGTTTCTGATGTTGAAATCACCGCAGCACTTGAACACCTGCGGGACTACCATGAAACATAAAACACGTAGCACGTACTTGCGTCCATGCGTTCTCTCTTTTGTTTTACACGATGCGTACACGTTATGGGGAAAAGAGACAGAATGTGGAGGTTAGTAACGTGCTACGAGTTTGTATGTTTCGTGATAGGCCTTCTGATACGAAACACCGATGGGTTGGCGACGTTTTTAATAAATCGACTTCGACTGGACTCTTGTTTATTAAAACTCTGTTTTTTACTTCTCTTATGCACAAACAAATACGAAATAAATTAATCGATATTTTAACCTGGATTTTTAGAAGGTCGTTTCATTGGAACAGAGTATAAACTAGATCATGATATAAAATTAGTGCGTCCAACAGAAAACGAAGAAACACCAAGGTTAATTAATAATTATATATACCTACATTGTTTATAGCCCTCTATAAGCATTGTAGGTTTGTTTAGTATAGTAACTAGATCGCAAATATAAAATATTTATTATAATTAATTGGGCAACAAGGAAGTTTGCAAATAGATCCGCTTCTACGGTCTGAAAGGTCCTTCTCCATACTTCAAACTACATGTATGCAAAATTTCCAGAAGATTGGTTGAGTAGATAGAACAAGAAGAGGTAACAACAAACTTACTTTCGCATTTATAATATTAGTTAGGAAACAAACACAAAACTCACTACCTATAAATGTCAATACAAATCGATTTTGACGTTGTGTACGTCAGTCAAATGGTCCGCCCCGAATTGAATTTGATGCAAATGTGCCCATGACGCTTGCGGCGTAGAAGTTTAATCGAGTCGATGTAGTGCGATGCATTCAAGACTCGGCAAACGACGCAAATATGCCAGAAATAGTATTCGAAGTAAGGAACAGTAGCATTAACAATGTTATCAGACATCTGCGATTGATAACAGCTGGTATTATTGTATGTATCGCGGTCGTTTGCTTGAGGAGCCCATTCAACTGTTTGCAAGGTGTCCGTACACTGGTCAAGGCCTGCACATCCTCAGATGAGGTGATCACAATCCTAACTATCCTGATTCTAAGTGATATTAAGCCCCTGGGTGGTTCCCAGAGCGTATCGAAACTGACCAAATCGGCCGCGCTGTCTGACCTTAAAATAATTAATCTGTGCTGTGGTAATGACGATTTTATAAATGATTTAAATTGAAAATGATTCCTTCCTTAAGAAAACGTAATGACAGTAACGGCCGGAACTCTTTGACGAAACATATTATTGTTTATGCTTATCCTTGTATGTCAAATTTGTGCAATAAATTATTATTTACAAACAATTATCCTATAACAATTATTACCCTAATATTATAAATGCGAAAGTAAGTTTGTTTATTATACCTCTTTATGCTTTTTCTACTCAATCTTCTTGAAATTTCGCATACATATAGTTTGAAGTATGTAAAAGAACATAGGGTACCTTTGTTGGAAATAGCAACATTTTAGTAAGAAATAAAGTCGTGCTGGACCGTTAGTGTATAACTGTCTACACTCGCGGAACCTCCCTTGTCGAAGGACCAATGTTAATGGATGACAATATTATTAGGACTGTAATTAAATAAGGCTGTTGTAATAAAAAGTCCAGAGGTGACAAAATGCGTGTATCGTCAAGAAAGAGAAGGGGAAGAGAGAGCGAGAGAGGGAGAGCACGCGGGAAATATATCCAAAGACAATGACATACACAATGCTAAAATGTCGCTATTTCCAACGCCCTTTCATCCCGGAAAAATAACTGTTCCCGTGGGAAATTGCCGCGGGCGAAGCCGCGGTCAAAAGCTAGTAATATTACGAACACGAAAGTAACTCCGATAATACGTCCGTAAATTTGTGCTCAAAACATTTACCTTGGGATCATAAACATTGACGGTAGTCACTAGTCAGGCAACTCATAAAACAAACAATGACAAATTTAAAAAATTCTAATTATTTATAAATCTATAATGTGAAAAACGTGAATAGTGAATTAATCAATTAAATATAAATGGTGATTTTTTTAAAACTTTTAAACTTATAAAATTAACTGGCTAGTTCGTGTTGGAATTTTGCATTTCTATTTTGAAGCAGATACGAGTAATATCTGTTCAACCGATTGACCTGAAATTTAGTATAACGTTTAGTTTGAATGACAATCCATTATTATGATATGCGTGACTTGATGGTGCACCTAGGAACGGTTACCGATGAGGGAACTCCTCAACGGTTTACTGCGCGGACATGATTATTTACATGCCGAATGCAATAGAATCTCTCAGACGACAATAAAAGCTTGTGTTTTAAAGACATTTTTATAAATAAATCTTGTTTATTATTAGATACCAAGTGTATCAATAAAAAAATTACTGGAAGATACTGAACAATTTAACTTAAAATATTCTTTACTAGCCAAACGTGTTCAACAGGTTTTGGTTACAAACTACAAGCGTTTAGAAACAAACAGTTCTGTGAAGAAACATTGCAAGAAACTCATTATGCCTACGTATTATTTAACTAAAATTACTCATACCCTAAAAAATATTTTTTAACAAAACACTAGATTAAAAAAGGAAGCGGTTGTGGTGTAATGGTTAAGACGCCCGCCTGTGAATAGAAAGATCCCAGGTTCGAATCCTACTCGTGCCACTGAGTTAGTATACCAATCTGACTCATGTATAGTAGTTTTCATCGACCGTCACTTGCTTCCGGTGAAGGAAAACATCGTTAGGAAACCTGCACACGGGTTGATTCTTATTAACTTGTGTGTGAAATAGAGATGGCAATGGCAAAGCACTCCATTACTAATGCCAAGAAAGTTGTTGTGTGTGTTTCATTCCACGTAATAACAACGACCCTCAGCCATGAGGAATACGACACGACTATGAAGAAGAAGATTAAAACATATATTCAGTTTAAAAATAAAATGCCCAGTAATTAGTGATGGCCGTTTTCACGCAATTAAATTGAACATCCATAAAAATAAACGAGTAACGCAACGTTGCAATTTGGATTGCAATTTCACAGCGCATGCGTCACGATTTGCAGTATTACACACGCAAACTAAACAAAGAACTGTCTTATTCATAAAATAATAACTACCAATTAACCTATATTTTAGCTTCAATATGTTTTGTCTCGTTTCAATATCGCGCGGGTACCTCGGATTGCTGCTAGATAAATATGAAATGTTACAAAATTATCTTAGAGATACTAATTAACTACCTCAAGATAGGAAGCGTATGTTTTTATGTAAGTATATAAATTTTAATGAGATGAATTGATATAGAAAGTAAACGTAGTTTTATAAACAATGATTTAAAAAAAGATTTCATCTGATAGGGCAAGAAATACATAAACTACTAAAATTAGGATAAAGAGCTTTTTCATTATATGTATTGATTATTAAAAAAAAAATTAATATTTAGGTAATTTAATTAGATTGTTAGAAAATAACCAAAGATATTTCGTGGATATTTCCACGCAATTGTGATAAATTTTGCGGGCAGAGTGATGCTAGTGCAGTAACAAATTTCGATTAATATTCCAGCCTCTAAAATCTCCCTTTTTTCGTGTAATATGCTGCAGTTACCACTTTCCCTCATGTGAGCCGCATGTCTGTATGCTTCCTCATTAGTATAAAAAAAAGATTGTTTTCTAACTGAAGTGCATCCTAAGGAAACATATTTCAATAATTGTTTATATCAATTTTAGCTTAGGATCCTTCATTTCTACCTAACCCATGGGTATGTTAGATAAGTTTTAATTAATGCATTCTCCTATTATGTAGCTACCTGTAAAATATGCCTCGGGTACAGCACTTTTCATAGATCGCCAGTTTGTTGAAAGAATCATTGTTTGAAAGAAAACATCGTGAGGAAACCTCTAGATGACGGTAGTCGTAAAGTGTTAGACCGGCTACACACGCACCGATTTAAGGGACTACAGAAAGGGATGCAGGTATTTAAAAGAAAGAGATGTAGGACGACCTTCCTTTTCTATTAAATACGTGCATTTCCTTCTTTAGACCCATGATTGCCCCTGCGGCAGGTGTGTGAGTAGCCTGCCTTAGATCTCTTTAGGTGACATGACTGAAATCGCGTTACTATAAGAATACTTACAGTGTTAATTACACAGACAATAACATGTAGCTACAGATAACAGGGTAAAAGCAACAATAATGAATAATCTTTGAATGATTTCAGAAGAATTGGACTATATGTGATTTGCTACAGATTACAATAGGCTCATTCTAACGCATTAGGTAATAACCTGTAATGTTAGATGTAAGAAATGTTAATAAATAAATAAAATTAAAAAAAAATAAAGGGTACACTTAGTTGACTTGCGCTTAACAGTTACGCGGTTACCGGAAAAGTCAATTTTAGTAACGTAGATGTTTTGGCAACAGCTGCGGGTAATGATCGTGTAACCATAACATGAGGCCGGCGTATGGTCAACTGTTATTTACATAAGAATCGAGTATGGGTGACAAACTGGTATGGATAGTAAATATATAGTATTTTATGATACCATGTTGAAGTTTGGGCTATTTGTTGGCAGACTTTTCTTAATGGTATTGGAATTATGATACTTTTAGGATAGTCTAAGGTTACATCATTATTTTTATATAAGTACCTATTTGTAAATAAATTTTTCTAGACTATATTTGTGACCCACAATGTTATTAAAAAAATTACTAAAAGAAAAATTTTATTCAAGAAAAAAAAAATCTTTTTATTTGTTTAATTTCAGTTTTTATTGTAAATATAAATTTTAATTATTTGTAATATTTTTTGTGTATTCAATACTTTAAATATTTCTGGAAAAATATTTTCATAAGGTAATACAAATAGAAATAATCTCGAGAAAGGAGTTTTTCTAAAAAACCCATGAAACGAACTTCCAATAAAACGTAAGGAATGTTCCATCCAGTAGCCGATGTCGGAAGCATACCATAAAAACCTTTCATTTTATATCAACATTTTCCATTATTTATGTACCTACAACATAAATTTAACAGTTTCATTCACTATTTAACTATTTCCGTTCAAATATAAATAGTAATTACCGAAAACTGTAGTTTCCACCGTTCAATTACCCATTAAAACACTGATAAAAACCACATTAAAGTTCACTGTTTTAGTTAAAATTTGAAGGAAAAATACACAAAACGTTCACAGTATTTGAATAGTGTCGTTTAAAATTGTTTGTTCGCGGTCGATATGCGGGACGTGTGCCTTGCGCAGTGTTCGGCGAGTTACTGGATGAGGGCAGAGGAGGCTACGACTCGACGCCGAGCAAGGCGTGACGTGACGCGGCGCCCTCCAATAGGGAGATTACCCTATAGTAGGGGTGTTAATATATTGTGCATTTTTGGGAAAATGTATATTGAAAACTTGCTGTTGTTCACAGCTGTGTTTGACCCTGGATCGTTTCTATTACTTTCGTTAAAATCTGCTCAACCACGGCCTAGTCGCGAATGCTGCCCAGAAGAGGTATGTCCATGTGACTGACGGACACACTTTGGCATATATAATTTTGGTTTGATATCAATACAAAACTGCTACAGGTAGGTATTCTACTAGCAGATTAGAGAAAACCAATTTTAACTAATACACAAGTTAAGGAAATCTTGTTAAAAAGAGAATATTTAAAAAAAGTTTAAAAATCTGAAAAAAATCTTGTTAAAAAGAGAATATTTAAAAAAAGCATTAATTTATCAATGATACTTAAATTCCATCATATACGGTATACTGTTACTGAGTGTCGCACAATTTATTTCAGATCTAAATTCATAGATGTTTTAAAATCAAACATAATAAACTTAAGATTTCCTTGTTTCCAATACCAAACGAGATTGTATTGTATTGAGAGTATCGGAGAGTCAATACTTAAGGCTGTGTTAGAGCTTTCTCTAAGCTCTCCCCGCCCAGTTGGGCGGCCGCGTGGGCAGTCGGTCGATAGGTCGGGCGACTGGTCGGCCGATAGTGACGTCCGCGTGACGTCATCATGACATATAGTGAGTGACATTGAAGTAGTGCTATAAGAGCTTTCAGGAGTTGATCGACGAGCATGTTAATATGTATATTATGTAATCTAACTCGATATTATGGCCCATATACTGAAGGCACATAGTCTAATTCAAACATTAAATGTATTTTCTTTACTATATTGTTAAATATAGGATAGAAATGTTACAAGAGATATAAAATAATAGTAATTTGACAATACTCAACGGCCCATATTAAATTTGTATCGCGGGTGCGATGGATGGAAACGAACATAACGAACAAATTATACACACAGAACCGCAGATGTGAAAACAGGTGCAACTATTGACCTGAGGACTTCTAAATGGCGTGACCTCTACGTCATTGAGGTCGTCAAAAAGGAATCCAGAAGTATAACTTTGCGCATATAGCATTATGAATGTTAAGTGTCACACCAACGCGGGTAGTTTCCGACCAGGATGCCATGTCAACCCTGGACAAACAAACAGAACATGACACTCACGTCATGTTCCGCGTCATGCTTCATGCCTCGTATTGTCTACATGTAAGTGACACTCGACACAGTTCTTCTGGTCGGGGCTTAGGGGATGATATTTAGCGGGTAACATGTGGCGCAAAGAAATTAAGATTTGAAAGAGAAATCACAATTTTTCTAAGTGAAGTTGTTCAATATGCTATGTAATCGAGCAAAACGTAAGCGTTAAAATATATTTCTTTTTAATTTTCGCTAAGAAATTGATACAAATATGATGGTAACATACGCAATAGCTGCTTTATATTTTGTGGAACGCGTCTCCATATTTGATTCCATTCTAAGGTTGACTGGAAGAATCGCTTTAGCGATAAGTCCGCGTTTGTGCCTTAATTTTTTTGTATTTGTTATGTACTTTCTATACTTTCCGTTGGGTGCAATAAAGAATATTGTATTGTATCGTTGGTTGGTAATTATACGTATCTCAACAGTCTTCTTGTCTAGTCTAAACTGTAGGCAATTGAAGGTTTGTTTGTTTTCTTTCTCTTAAACCTACTGTTCTCTTAATTTTGGAAATTTGGCACAACAGTGAAGCTACTATTTACACATACAGATACTTTATGATTAATAGTTTTCCATCTCGAGATTCTAAAGAAAACAAAGAAGAATCTAAAATTAATTTTTGTTTAACGTACATATTTGCAATTCAATTTTAAGTTTACGACGAAATTGACAGAAATTTCCCTGTGTCCCGCTCAACGACATCACAAAGACCAACCCCTATTTTCATCTCTAACTCATCCAATAAACAGAACTGGGCCACAGAAACAGGGCACCGTGTGGAAGTCAAAGTGATAACGGAAACTCGCCACTGGAGGTTTAATTAAAATTTGCTATAAAAGTGTAAATGGAACGGAACATGCTTTCTCCTATGTCGCTGTGAGATTTAATTGTTTACGTTTCAAAGGAAATGTTTTCAATCGCGTGCGAAATGTTTATTATTCTTTTATTACTTATTTATGAGAGTTTCTTTACTATAGAGGTCCATAGTGCCGCAACTATACCAGATATATGATGTACGATGGTTAACCCTTCACAGAATAGGCCGATTAAATTAAAAAGAGCCACATTTGTTAATTAGCGCCATTAACATTTTGAGCCACATTAACGTTCTTGGAGAATCGGCTGCGGTGAAGTTTGTTTAGCGCCGCTTCTTCTTCACCTGCCATTTTGAAATTTGCCAGTTTAAAATAATTTATTCAGAAGACCTTCACAGGCACTTTCATGTCAAATTTTATCGCTATGAAATGCCAAAATTATATTATTTAATAATTAGGAGTATTGGTACCAACATACTCCTGTAACAGTAACAATTGACACTATTATTAGACAACGCTGCTAATGTAACGATGCAGAGCCATGCAAACTTTGTAAAAATGACAATCCGAGTTTGGACTTATTTAATTCGTTTAGACAATAGCGATGGATCGTGGCAAACATTTTTTTTTAATCAGCTAATAGATAAATATGATTAATAGATAAATATTTGAATCACGGGACAGATTTAGCATAAACATTGATAAGCAGCATGCGGCAGGAAGCGAGATAGCGATGTTTGATCACATTGAAGTCGGTGAGATACTGAGGCATCAGTGTGAGTTTATAGTTCACTTTTCATCATTCTTTACGCAGTTCGCAGACAACCAATCAACAACGACAATAATATGTTGGCTTCGTTTTACTGCGAAATCTATTATATTGGTCGAAACTGCCTATAGATTCTCAATAGTCCAATTAGTTAAATCGACAAAAAGAAGCACTTATAATTGTATTCTTCGTTAATTGGACAAGAAGAATAATAATTGTATTCTGGGTTAATTATTTTTGTCATAAAATTTATATTACGGAATAATAATCCAGCGTTGTTTTGCTATTCGTATGGTTTCAAAATCTATTGATATCAGTATTTAAAATGATCGTAATTTCAAAACGCATATTACGTATTATTATGACGATAATCCGGTCAGAGTCCGGTGTAAAACTGGCACAGGCAAACAATATATATTTGTCCAAAAACAACAAGCTGAGGAAACCTTGATAAATAACTGACTGAAGCCACTGATTGCAAACTTCTGCTATAGTCAACAAAATCATCTGAGATACCAATGGTTTCGTCATAGAATAGCGACAGTTTATAACCTGTGGAAGTCGTAGGAGGCAATTAAGGAACAAAAATCGTTGACAGCTGATAGGCAACGGGTTGACGTCAGGCAGGAGGCAACAAATCGTAAAGTCGCAGCTGAATTTTCATAATACTTGACGTCTAGTCTTCGAGGTGACACTGGGAACACGCAAGGCTGATAGAGAGAGACACGTGACTTGAGACATTCTGATTGTGCATAAAATAGACGAGATTTTTGCTATGTGCTATCTAACTAAGTAGATAATCTAATAAAATTGCTAATGTATTTTAGTTAAGGAGATAACACATTGCCACACGAAGGCATTTTCGAATGTCGTTCTAACTAATGTTAAATTCGTAAGTTTATATGTTTATTTGCTCATATTATTTGCTGTTTATCTCGTCAAGTCTCTTATTCAACCAATCTTCTTAAAATTTTGCATACATTTACTTTAAAGTATGGCGAGGGACATTCGTCCCGGAAAAATAACTGTTCCCGTGGGAAATTTACGCGGGCTAAGCCGCGGACAGAAGAAGTTGTCATCTATAATATTTTTTTAGATTTCTGTGAACTCAGTAAAGTTTTCGTGACATACCTCTATCTGGAATTTCTGAAAATTTGCAATTATTCACCGAAAAACACAAGAAAAACGTGGAGTGTCTTCGTTTAACACGTCACGTTTTATAAACAGGATCTCGTTAAATATAGCATCCGAGAGTATTAATATACGGCATAAATCCACTGCCCACTTTAAAGAAAACATATTTGTTTCAAGTTTTATATTTAATCTTTCTTGGTGAGAGATCGAACCGAAATAATGCAGTCGAGAATCGTGAGTTATTCATCTTATGCATTCTCTTGTTGCAAGCCTTGTATAGGCATGAGAGAGAAATAGTTGGCGGATGCTGCCTACCTGATGGAAAGCGGTGACCGCAGCATATAAACGCCTGGAAGACCTTGAGGTATATTGATGGATAAATAAAATCTCATGTTGATTCAAACCAAACGACTAGTCAGTCGCATAAGAAAATATGAAGACAATTTCTTTCATTCATAACACTATTTATAGTACTGAATCAAAAATAAAATTCTAAAAACGTGACAAATCTCTCTCAAACTTTCAGAACGGTTAATGGACAATCATTTTAAGAGCTATAAAATATATAAATTATTTTCCCTACTGCTGAACGTGGCGTGAGAGGCTTTTTAATTTAAATCATATTTTTTGATTTAAATCGCGAACGTAGTCGCGGGCATCAGCTAGTAATAGCTGATGCCCGCGACTACGTTCGCGTGGCCGAACAATTAGGAGGTGAGGAGTCAAAATTATAAAGAGAAATTTAATTGAACAAACAAAGCGTAGCGATACCAATCTATACTATTATTATAAAGAGGTAAGCGTTTGTGAGTTTGTATGTTTGAGGCGGGTAATCTGCGAAACTACCGAACCGATTTCAAAAATTCTTTCACCATTAGAAAGGTACATTGTCCATGATTGCTATAGGCTATATTTTATCTCAAAATTCCCACGGGTGCGAAGCCCCGGTCATCGGAATGAAAAGCTATATTTCCTATAGTTTAGCTGGACAATTATGACTCTTCTTCAGGTGTTCCAGATGAAATAAGATCGATTACCACAATAACAGAAGTAACATCTATTAGTCATCCACTAATAGCTAATCAAACATTTTCTTTTGATCCAATATAGCTCATTCGGCCTAGTTCGTCCCAAGGCCAGATAATTCGGTGAATATTTATAAAATTAGATGATAAAACACGGTATTTCGGTGACCAAGATGATACTTCTTTCGGTATTTGTGCCGCGAGGAAAATTGATTGCGAATTGCCAAAAACATAATCCCGTTTCCAAGTACAATATAATCTTGAATTTCGGTGAATTTGTCAAAGGGAAGCAGGAAAAAACGCATTAAAAAGATATAAAATTCGTGAATTCATATAAAATATACGAAGAAAATGTAAAAATATGAAATGCTTTATGTTTATATATCCTTAAATATTATAAAACAAAGTCTTATGCCGCGTCAAACTCAAAAACCACTGCACGGATTTTCATGCGGTTTTCACCAATAGACAGCGTGATTCCTGAGTAAGGTTTAGGTGTATAATTTATTATGTTTTACCCGAGCGAAGTCGGGACGGGCGGCTAGTATCTTTTATCCAGAAATGTTGCTAGTTAGATTTCTCACATAGGGTACTTAATTGTGATAAAGACAATCAAAATATGATAGACAGACCCATTATCGAATAACAATTGTTGCAAATTCACATTAATAAACATTTTCTTCCCACATCGAATAGACTCGGTAACTTTCCTGTTTGACTGAACCAGCTGTTTGCCAAATTCATTGATTATAGATTACATTTGATGGCTCTGTTATCTAAACATTCTAATTCCACTTACCAATGCGGAAGTTGGTCGGGCTAACAGTAATACACAATTAACGTTAGTGCGGCCATTACTAGACGTAATGTTTCCGTTAAGCTATTTAGATTGACGCAATAAGAAATTTAATATCAGAAAAATACTTGCACTCGACTTTGGATAGGAATATTTGGCCTCATGTGGGGTGAAAACTGTTAAAAATATCCGTTTAGAAGTTTCATTACGGGCACGAAAAGTAAGTACAATACTATTTTCTCCATTACTAATCATAAATTTTATATTGGTTATGACTTTTGATACATAAGAACAGTTGCAAACATTTAGTTCTTTTAAGGCAATCTGAACAACACAAAAGCAGTAAAAAATATACTTAGGTATTTCATTATTAATTTTAAAAAACAAATAAAGAACTCGTCAAGCTTATTTCTTTTTAATTTTCCGTTCCGGCCAGTATTTACTTTGTCTATAGACTGTTTGCTTTTTAGATTCTTGCGAATGAAAATATTTGCAGGTTAGGATATGTTTGCTAATAGATTTTTAACCTCAATTTAATAACAAACATTTTACATAAAATTTAACTGATTATGTAAAAAATATGCAACAAAAAGATTTATAAACGATATGACGGGGACGGGTGCTGTTGACATTTTATTAGATTATATCTAATATCTATATAATCTGCAAATCAAAATCGATTCCGATAAAAAATAAAATCGTGAAATACGTCCAAAATCGAAGGCACCTGTAATGTATAAGGCTAAGTACTTTATCTTTTTTGTTTGTCCCACAGTTTGTCCATCTGTTTTCTATTCTCTTTTGTGTAGTGGTCTTTTTTATTTTGGCAATAAACGCTATTCTATTCTGTACTTACTGCTCATGGTCATCCAACAGCCGTTTGTCGATGTATATACATATTATATGTATGTACATCGACAAACGGCCCGAAGTAAGTTTGAGACCTGTGTACTAACTCAACGATACTATATTTTATAACGAATACATATATAGATAAACATCCAAGACCCGGGCCAATCAGAAAAATATCATTTTCCATCATAACCCGACCGGGGATCGAATCCGGGACCTCTCGGTTCAGAGGCAAGCCCTTTACCACTGCGCCATAGAAGTCGTCAAAGCGTTGCGACATTGCTGTGTATAGCGGTGGTCTATACACATATGCTATTATAATAACCGATGCTATTATAATGCGTGTCTGGATGACTTGTTAGAACGCAGCGGATGAACGTTGCGGGCGAAAGATTCTTAACAAATTAAATACTAACTGCTCATGGTTATCCAAAAGCCGCCTGTCGATGTATGGTGTTGGTCTGGACGCAGGCGCCAACAACCGCTGCGTGTCGGGCGCGACAGCGCGGGCGAACGCTGCCGCTGCTTCGACCGCCGCGTCTTCGTCGCATAGTGATGCGCTGTCGTCTTCCGCTGTGGACAAAAACATGGTTATATCAATATCATTATTCTAAAATCTTATTTGAAAGAGATTATGATTGTATTGAACGTCATCCTTCTCCGTTTTGTGCCTTACGAAACCTGTTCCAACTTGGAGAAATAAATCTGAAAGATGTACATATATTGTAAAATTGTTTGTATTGTGTGTATGAATAAAAACAATTAACGATAAGGCCGCAGGCTAGATTCTCACGGAATCGAAGTTAATTTCATCAATTTTTTATAAAGTTTTAACACAGTCTCTGCATTTGCAAAAAAAATCCCATTTGGGTTTTCCCATTTTCCAATTGGGATTTTCTGTCAAACGATCGAAATTAAAAGAAAAAATAATTATGACCAACTTTTATAAACATTTCTTAATTTTTAGAAATACTGAATATGCTACAAGTTATTAGCATCAATAAATATATTTTTTTGTCTAGCGTTCAATTTTATATAAATTAAATTAAATTTTTGGTTCTACCGAAATGTCGAAATCAAATCGCGAAATTAGTTTAACCCGTTGCTGCAAGATCTCAAAATGTAGAAAACAGACATTTATAGAGTTAAATCATAATAAAATTCTAAGCTGTCAACCTCAATGATAAAAAATTAAATTTAAATCTCTTGTTTGTTTGAAACAAATTATCACACGACGGCACATTTTTATGACACAAGTAAAGCCTGTTATCGTAATAATTATATATTTAACTAAGCGTCAAGTTATGAAAAATTTAGGAAGGTTTAAAAAAATCTGCATTGCAGTAGTGAATGACGTTGGAGCTATTGCCACACCCCTTGAGATATCATGAATATCATTTGCAACATTGTTGCGGGTACTAATACTGAGGCGTGCGGTTCCCGCCTTAGAATAGGACCACTCTATATAATAAAATCGTTCTTACAGGACAAATTTAATGGATTTCATATGAGGCGACTCTGATAGGCAACAAAAGTGTTCTCAAATAGGGTTGACGGCGGGCAGGCAATCGGTTGTAAAATCACAGCCGAATGTACCTAGTCGTTAGATTTATTTATTACTTCGTATATAGAGAAAAAATATGCATAAATTGCTTATTATAAAAATGGCAAAAAATTGTTGAAATTCTTGCATGATAGATCCAACACTGCTTGAATGAGTTTCTTTTGGCATTTCTTCACAGCAGTTATCGTTTCGAAATGTTAATAATCTGTAGCTTTGATAAGGCGTGAAGATATTATTTCATTTAGAATATGAAAAAGTGCCTGTAAAGGTCTAATTTGTGAATAAATTGTTTGATTTTGATTTATAATTTTAGATTCGCATTACATTATTCGGCATTACAGCCCCGAATGCAACCAAGAACACACGAATATTAAAAAAAAAAAAAAACAGAGAAATATAAATTTCCCCTGTGAATTTCAATAAAGCAAGTGAATTTTCAAAGAAATTACAACAAAAGCATAATTAAATAGTATATATTGCTAATTTTATATTGTAGTGTCCGTAATTTACGCAACTCTTGAAGTGGCATCAAAACTCCTCTAAATTAACGGTGTTATCTTATTTAAATAATGTCAATGGACATGCAAGACGACATTACAACAGACAACAAAGCACTGACAACAACGGCATCAATATAAGACGAACTCTATCTGATCTAAACAACATTATCACCTTAGCATTTAGACAACAATATATTCGAACTTACTGTCGTACTCAAAACCCTCGTTCAACATTTCACAACACTTGACAGTTTCTGAACTGAAACCATAGACAAAAGACGCTGTGTGACACACTTTGACAGTTGCGACGAAAACGGCGGGAAACGCGCAGTTCTGTGTAATTTTCACTGATATTTCTTACTGCAAATATTCAGGTATTTTGGCTGTATATAACGAAGTTTTCTTAACGTTTAGAGAACAGTCGTTAGTTTAATTATCGTCATTTGTGTTTGTGAAATCATCGCATCGCGTGCTTAAACGCAGCCATGGTCATTGAAATCCTTGTTGATTTTGTATTCTTTTTCTTGAATAATTTTTCACATCTTATATACCTCAATAGCATAGACCACTTTACATATAATTTACTTTGTTGTAATCCTAGTATATTTTAAATTTCTATGTTTCTTTTCCATCATTTTCTTACAGATTTCGCTCACTCGGTCACGGTCACATAATCAATCAAAATAAAGCATCGTTTTACAATTTTATTTTCAACACGTGATAATGGGATTTATTATCTTGATTTTAAGCTTAAACCCATATACCCAACAAAAATATTTTCTTTTTAAAATTTAACACTTTACATTTATATACTAAAATAATCTTCAGTTACCACTTAAGTCACACCAGTTATTCTCAATCTTAAATTCTTCAGTCCATTGTCTATTGAAATCTAACACTTTCTAGATGTTTTTCAAAACCAATATATTGAACCAGTCGTCCTATTTATTAAATACAATAACACAAACTATGTCATATCATTTAATCCTAAAAATTGTTTGATCTTATAAATATTATCGCGAGCGCAGTGGTTCTCTGCGCGTTGGACCAGGCACTGAGACCGGTATTGTCACGATAGTGATGGATGAATTCTGTTATATTATTTCTTATTAACAATTTTTTGCAGAAAAATAAAGTTTGTTGTATGTACAAGGTCTTCGGAGATCGATTATGTGTCGGTGGGTGTGCATTTTGCGTGGGAGGTATTGTATAATAAATAGACTTCTTTCTTTTCGAATATGTTAATTGCTAACACTGGTGTCAGATCTTATTCAAGTCTTCTAAAGGCATCAGACATTATGACTACCTACCACATACACATTTCTTATTTAAGAGCTGTACTCTTGTCGGTGGAGTATACGCCACACCTCTCTATCCTCGGCTTTGCTTTTAGCATACACACTAGTGAACTTTCAATTTCTAGTTAACTGTCAATTAGTGTGCAATAAGTTTTCTCACGATGTTTTCCTTCACTGGAAGCAAGTGGTGGTCTATGAAAACTACTATATATGAGTCAGATTGGTATACAAACTGATGTGGTATGAGTAAGATTCGAACCTGTGACCCTTCGATCACATGAGGACAAGACTGTCAGTTTTAACCACTGGACCACCTTCCGATTTAATAGATTAATTAATAAGTAGATATTAACGTATGTAGAAGGGGATAAGCTATTCAACTAATATAATAAACGCAAAATTATGTTTGCTTGTTTGTCTAACTCCTCAACCAACTCCATTCATCATTGCACAATACCAGTTCTTGAGATTTTAATATACCTACGAGGATGCGGTATCTGCGGATGGTGCGGAGGATGCGGTCAATTGGGAAAAATACTGTTCACGTAAGAAATTCACGAAGGTGAAGCCGCGGGCGAAAGCTAGAATTAGTAGAACAGTAATGTATGTACCTAAAAGTGGTTCAGGTCTATACCTAGGTACTTATATATGTATTTAATTAAAAATTATAATAAATATCCTACTATTTTGAAGATACGCGCCGAGATAAGCCATGCGAGGTAGAAAAGAGACAAGTTTTTTACAATAATGTCATATTTGCCACAAGCTTGCACAAGCTTGCGTCGACGCAGCACGTTGCGTCTCAGTTGTGCTCCGTTGTTTTCCATACGACGACGACGTGTGTTAACGTATATCAAAACACCATACAATTTCTGCGTTGTTCTTTGTCTGTCGACGGAATGCGACCGAGCAATGTGTGAGACGTGACTCTAAGACATTGCCACTTTATTATTGACTAGCTTTTGCTCGCGGCTTCGCCTGCGTTTACTTCGTGCGTCCGCTCATAACTGATTATTGTTAATATCTCGGGTTCTGAGCGACGTATCGCGATGAAAACTATACCAAATTTTAAGTTAGACCGCTAGATCCGCTATACAACTAAAAGACACATCACATCACACAGATGCGCGAAAAAATATACAGAAAGACAAAAATTATTTAAAAAAAATGGTTCGCGTCATAATATTTTTTTAAAATATCTTCTATGTAAATAGACATAGCCCACTTAAATTTTATTATTATATGTATAGATCAGTGTGTGATCAGTCGTTAAAAGTAGTTTTTTATCTATATTGTCGCAATGATGCGGGTTGCGTTGCTCGTTTACTGCTCATGAAATGACTCAGAGAAATACATATTTAATATTTCATAACAACAAAGTCTTTTGCCCAGCAGTGGGATGTTATAGCTACTGAAAAAAAAAAAACAACAAATAAATGTACATTAACAGCACATCAAGTTACTCTGCATGAACCTATACGGCGCGGTAATAGCGGCGAGTTTGCAATGAATTTGGGTAGGTTGATGTGCTATTGACTGTACATTATATTCTCAGTATTTCCAACCAGATGACAACTCAACTCAAAATATAACAGTTTAATAACATTTTTATTGCCCTCCTACAAAATCTCAGGGGCAGGGGTGTCTGAAATTCAGCGCTATCTCCGCTTTATTTCTATAAGCGGTGGTGGTGTAATGGTTAAGACGCCCGCCTGTGAATCGAAAGGTCTCAGGTTCGTATCCTACTTGTGCCATATGAGTTTGTATACCAATCTGACTCATTTAGAGCAGTTTCCATAGTGGTCTATGGAAACTGCTCTAATAGTTAAAACTGTTCGTTCTAATTTTAAATATTTTTTCATTTGTCAAAGTCATTCCCGCCGATTGTTGTGAGCTATTAGTTTTTTTTACTTTGAAACGGCGGTGATTAAGACGTCCGTCTATGGATTGAAAGGTCTCAGGTTCGTATCCTACTCGTGCGAATGGATTTGTATATCAATCTAACTCATATGAGTCAGATTGGTTTACAAACTCATAGTTATTTTCATGGACCACCACTTGCTTCCGGTGAAGGAAAACTACGTGAGGAAACCTGCACATTGGTGGACAGTTTAGTTCCCTAGTGTGTATGCGACTACCTGCCACTAGATGGCGGTAAGTAGTCGTAAAAGTCATGTCAGATGCCGTTAGGCGACTTGAATAAAATCTGACACCAGTGTTAGCAATAACACACTCGATATCAAATTATTTGTTGGTGATAACTGAAGCTGAGAAATTCCTTTGACACCTTGTTATGTGTCTCTAAAACTAATAGTAGATTAGTAGCCAAGGGCTGTAAGGCGTCAATCGCAGCCCGAGATATTTCGAGGGTGCAATTGATGCTTACACCCGAGCTAACTACTTTGCTTTACATCTCGATTGTGAGGTATGTAGAAAAAAACGTAATTATAAAAAAAAAACACAAACAAACAAAGTAAAAGTTTTCTATTCCCGCCTTTTTTCATTAAAAAGAACCAAGTAAATATTTTTTTAATTTTTTTTTTCACGAACGAAATTGAGCTTTGATGATTTGCCGTTCGATACCTATTTAAAATTGATAACTATTTATACGAAGACAAGGCTGAATAGCGAAGCCAACTCTTTGGTCATTGGGCTGAATGCATGATGTCTACTGCCAGTATGATGGTTAGAATGTACGCGAACTTTTTGAAAGAGTGAAGTGATTTTTTAAATTACTTACCGCCCTAGGGGTTTTCTAGTGACATTACCCTAGAGCGCTAATTGGTCAGCTACAAGCCCCATTTGGGGGTAATAAGGACCTACTTACCGAATATGTGAGATGTAAAATAAATATTAATATGTTACACTATTAAAATACTAAGTTTGGCAATAAAGTGTTTTTTTTTTTATAAGCAACGGTCAGGCAGGCCGTCGGTTGTAAAATCATAGCTAAATCTTCAAAATGTAATTGTTAATATATACGTGTACCTTGGGCTTTGGGCCGTCACAGCTTCGAATGTAACCGGGAACATGCGAAAGAGAAAGAGAGAGAGAGAGAGAGGCAAAAATTAACCAGTGTGCATGAAGTATATGCTTTTATTTAATATTTTGTTCGCTACTAAATTGACATTTTGTACACATACAAATTTAAAAATTACATTACTAAAGAACGATTTAAGAGCTTAATTTGTGTAAACTAGTCTATTGCATTAGTCGCTTAGTGGACCCTGGGCTCCGACGCTCACGGCAAGAAGAAAATAAAACGCTCAGAGTCTCATACATTACATGAATTTTGTTCAATAAATTCAAACTTAAGTCAATAAAATGTATTCAAAATATTTAGATAATATTGTTTCCGTCCGATCTTCATTATTGTTATCTATCGATTATAAATATTTAAGCATTTAGATTATAAAGAAAAGATCCTTATACTAATGCTTACCATGAGGCCTCGCCTGCAAATCCATGTCCAAACTAACACTTCTAGTTTGCACATCCATATTAATCACAAGTATACTAAGTACGCAAAAATATATCTGATTCAATAATTTTTTACACCACAATTAGTAACACGAACAATATAGAATAATGAGAAAAATCGTCTATAAAATTCAGTACACAGAATGT
Organism: Plodia interpunctella; assembly: GCF_027563975.2. Taxonomy (NCBI): domain Eukaryota; kingdom Metazoa; phylum Arthropoda; class Insecta; order Lepidoptera; family Pyralidae; genus Plodia; species Plodia interpunctella. The sequence goes on along the minus strand of NC_071300.1, from coordinate 1,438,897 downwards.
AGAATCTTCACTGGCGATCGTTGTCCAAAATTAAAAAAAAAAAGAACAAATCTATTTAAAAAAAGAAAATAAAGTATTGTTTTTATTTCACCTCACAACCGAAGTCGAATGACGAATCGATAAAACTAATGCGTCAACGCTAGATAACCTGTATTTTATCGTGGTATCGATAGGTTTTCGACGCGCGCGCCTACCATTAGTATATTGGTCAAAAGATAAGGGTTTTCGCTCGTAGAAAAGTCCAGATTTGTCGCATAATGTTGATTCATTGATGAGATGTAAATAAAAATATTATTATTATGGGATGAACACGTCTGACAGACACGTCAAATTAGACTTGGGTTTCAAAACTTTTTCATTTTACATTTCTGTGGTAAGAATGGTGCATGTTGTGTATGTAGGTACCGTTTTACCGCTTGCTGATAATGTATTTGATAACCAATATGTAACATGTCGAACGGATAGCGCTAAAATTGTGTTTCACAAGTGTTGGACATGTTCATCACATCAGGTAGATTTATCTAGCGGTTTATTTGTCAGTCGGATTACAATATATATATATATATATATTGTACTATTACAATATACTATATATATTACATCAGTACAATATACACAGGATTACTGGTATCTAACGCATAACTTTCCAAAGGCGCATAAGGTATATAGAGACTAACATCTTTTGTCTAAACGCAATAAATACAAGAATTCTCCTTTTTTATTTTTAATATCGTTTCTATAAAACGTTAACTCTATGTTCGATTCCGCTACATAACGCTACTCTACGTCTCGTGTTTCTCGATGTAATAACATATGGTTAAGATGTGTAGAATCGCAAACTAGATTGTATTTTTTTTTATACGAAGAAACATACGAATCACAAGTCGTAGAATAAAAGTTGCTTGTTTTGATGTACCTAAGTAGTATTTAGTAAACCTATTACCCGTACGGTTTGATACCCGTGTACGTTTACTGCCAATGAAATAACAAATAGAGGTCAGTATGCTTCCGAAATACCTCAGCATCCATCATATCATCTAATGAGCTGCAGAACTTTGTTGGAGCTATCTAACCCGTCGGAACATCTGACCTGACTTTTGCGAATGATGTTATGGAAATCAGCCTCGTCAGTATCCGCTAACATACCCTACACACAGCGGAATTGAGGAAGCTTCAATAAAGCCTTAAAAGTATATGAATTGAATCGTAAAGCATTAATTAATGCAAACTAACTAAAATAACTCTAATCTAAATTGAAAATGATGTTAAATTCCATAATGTCAAACACTGAACGGTGGTCAAAACAGTGTGGCAAAAAAAGGCTGATAAAGGAGTAGTCATTTATTATTTTAATGACAGGAGAAACGTAGTACTTATATTTATATATTCTTTTGTTTCTACCAATTTCCTTGTGGCAGAATTGACAGTGTTTATGGGAGAAGCAGTTCCCTGAGGTACTGGTTTTATTGGTAGTATCTTAGTGAAACAACACGTTCTTTTGGCACAATTTTGGCTTAGGGAAACAGTAATGGCTTACAGTGTAGCAGTCCGGCACTCCGGCGACCTAGGCCTGTAAAAGATCTGTTTCGCTATCTTAGAGAAATGAGCGCAAAGCAAGGACTCACCGCTGTCGGAGCTGTGCGAGTGCGGGTTGTGTATGATGCGGACGCGGGCGCGGGCGGCGGGGAAGTAGAGCGGCGCGCGCGCGGCGAGCGCACAGCTCGCGTCCGCGCTCGCCAGCAGCACGCGCCGCGGCCGCGCGCTCTGCTCCAGGTGGCGGCGCACCGCTCCTGTGCACACACACTTTCAAGTGAAAACTTCTTTACTCGCGTCAAGACACGTGACAACGTTACGTGCACAACGTTAATATTCAAGTTTTCACTTCTGCCGACACTCCCGGAGTACAACCAGGGTTTTTTTTTGTTATCTCTTCACCATCTATCTACTCGACCGATGTTCTTAAAATTTTGAATATATTAGGTCCTTACATATGAAATTGGCGTTTTGTTGTACTGACCACTTTAATCACAAATTTCTCCTCTTTGATTAGAAATTCGAATTCAAATTTATACAGCTATTCACACATGTATTTGTGTTTCGTTAGCCGTCATTCATTTGTTTTTTTCTTCTGATTTTTCTGTTTGCGTCACTCAGTTTACAAAATGGAAAACTTAAAATATCGCGTTATTTACGAGTACGAGTTCCACCATGGCACCAATGCTGCGGAAACGGCTCGAAGGGTTAATGATGTGTATGTCGGTCGTGTCACAAAAGAAAACACAATACGTTTTTGATTCCAACGTTTTCGGTCTGGAAATTTCGACCTGCAGAACAAGCCCCGTGGATGGCCGAAGACCCTAGTTGATAATGAAGAATTGAAGACTATTATGGAAACGGATCCATCGCAAATCACGTCCGAGTTAGCTTCAGGCTTCAGTGTTAGTGATAAAACTATTTTAATCCACTTGAACCAAATTGGGAAGATTAAAACACTTGAAAGGTGTACGAATTGAGTGAAGCAAACCGGCAAACGCGTATCGACTGCTGCGTTACATTACTTAACCGGCACAATAATGAAGGGTTTTTAAATCAAATCATTATCTGTGATGAAAAGTGGATTCTCTACGATAATCGGAAACCTTGATCGCAATGGCTGGACCCTGGCCAGCCAGCCAAATCCTGCCCCAAGCGAAAATTGACACAAAAAAAGTTACTTATAAGCGTTTGGTGGACTAGTGCCGGTGTCGTTCATTACAGTTTTCTCAAATCTGGCCAGACGATTACGTCAGTCGTCTATTGTCAGCAATTGCAAACTATGAGGGAAAAGCTAGCTGCTAAACAACCGAGGCTGGTCAATCGCTCCACGCCACTGCTGCTTCACGACAACGCTAGACCACACACTGCACAACAGACGGCTACCAAATTAGAGTAGCTTCAATTTGAATGTCTAAGACATTCACCGTACTCCCCGGACCTTGCTCCAACAGGTTACCATTTTTTTCGAAATTTGGATAACTTCTTCCAAGAGAAAAAACCGCTTTCAAAGATTATATTGATTCCCGTCCGAATGGTTTTTTAGTAAAGGGATCAATGAACCTATGAGATGATAAAAGTGCATAGATAATAATGGTTCTTACTTTGATTAAATAAATACGAGTATATTATATTAAAAAATATTCGACTTTTTGTTCTTCCTATACTAAACGCCAATTTCATATGTAAGATACGTAGATAGATAGCGTGCACCTAATTGTTACTGTGGGAAATTAACGCAGACGAAGCCGCCGGCAAAAGCTAGTATTACAAATGCGAAAGTAAATTTGTTTATTTGTTACTTCTTCAAGTTCTATCTACTCAACCAATCTTCTTGTAATTTTGCAAACATATAGTTTGAAGTACGGAGAAGGACATAGGATACCTTAAATCCCGGAAAAATAACTGCTGCTGTGGAAAATTACGCAGGTGAAACTGCGGACAAACGTTAGTATGTATAAATATGTATAAAAAATTATACAGATCAAGTTGGCCCGAAAATAAGTTCAAAATTGTGTTATGGGTTACTAATTCAACGGCACTACATTTCATAACAATACCTACAGATAAACATCCAAAAATCAGGTCGACATCGAATCGATCGCACTTCTCATTTTACATCCCATCCCATCACACAAGTTACAAACTACTAGCAATGAATTCAAGTATACTGACTTAAAACGACGTGAGCAGCGAGGTCGGGCGGGAAGTTGGCCCGCGGCGTGCTGACGACGCACAGCGCCAGCGCGCGCGCGCCCAGCTCCTCCGCCTTGCACAGAACGTTCCTGGAATTATAACATTATTCATTCATCTCTCTCTCTCTTTCTCTCATCGTCGCATCGCATTCGGATCTGTGACGCCGTAAAGCCCAGGGTTAACGTAACACTATTGCTGTGAAGATTCGGCTATGATTTTACAACCGGTCCCCCTTTACAACCGAATCGACAATGCGTAGTGCAAACTGTGGTATACACTTTTATGACACAATATAAGTATTGTGGGCTGCCATTCATTCCTTGTAATACGTCAACCCTATTTGGGAACGCTATCGTTGCCTATCCTTGTGTCCCTTAGTCGCTTCGTATGACATCCGTTCGTTCCGTGGTTTTACCTGTCTCTCTCCAAGTATCCCTAGAAATTTTGGAGCAATACACAAAGTTAACACCTCCTGACCTTTTAGTATTTTTTATACTACCAAACAGACATACAGACATGCGGATGATGAGAAGTGGTCTGGTCTAAGACGCCTGCTAATCCAGGGGTGGGGTACTTTGTTGCTTAATGTCTTTTGGCACAGTACCACATAATTACACTGTCTCTCCCACCCTTCAACCGGATCGCAACAATGCAAGCACTGCTGTTTGGTGGCTGATATAGATAATATGGTATCCAGTATAGACCTTTTATGTATGTATGTGAATCCTGACCGGGTAGCGAACGCGACTGAGCTATTCCGGCGAGCTAAATACAGCTTAGAAGAAGAACAATGATTCGATGACAACATCGCTCGTCACCAGAAAACAAATTATGTAGAAAAGTATACATACTTGTAACAATTATGTAACGAAGTCTCAGAAGCGGTATGGTACTTGGCGATGTACTTTGGGCTGACAGTGTGGATGATGTATCGACAACGGAGCGAGAATCCTGGCGTCACCACCACCTCGCCCGTTTGGCACTCTGCAAATGGGGATAGGTCTTCATCAGGTGTTTATCATAATCATAAAATTCGCTCAAAAACTTGGTGAGTACACAAGATGTTACAAATGCGTAAAGATGCAATGCAAAGATTTGTTTTAAAACACAAACTTGTTTATAGTTTTTAGTCGTAACTTTTTATTGTCGTCGGAAATATCTTGTTGCATTCACGTGACAAAAAAACTATTTTTGGCAGTAAATCGTTGAGGAGTATCCCAATTGGGAGCTGATCCTAGGTGTAATACAGGTCATACAAGGAAACTGAAGCGACGTGGAGCAACATTTCAACAATGTAGTACAAGCGATATGTGATATTTAACATGCAAGATTTGAGTATAGAACGAAACTAATTAAAATTTTGAAAAATGTCTGTAGGTTTCGGAATAAAAGGGGATGAACATTAACTGCGCCTTGAGTAGAATATGTAATGTATAAACTTGAGTCTCCATGAAGAAATGCAAATAAGAATGACATCAATTAATTATTGAACTTGATACTACTGAGTGAGTATTTTATAGGTTTACGTGTCTTATGCCATCAAACTCATAAACGACACGACTTCTGGTTTTTACATTTGATTTAAAAGCTTGGATTTCGCGACCTCATGTGTTTAAATTATACATTCCATTCATAAAAATATTGTTGGCGATAGGGTAATTTGTAATGGAGAGCAAATATTTAACAGTTTCTCAATACATTTCTTTGAATACCAAATCACCCAAAATTTTGAGAATATTTAGCTAGTTAAGTACTGATTCTAGCGGTTATTCGTACTTTGTAGCACGCATGATGACGCTTTCTTTATTAATGAGGTATTCTATTTCTAGACTGTTAATTAGGGAGTCATACAAGAAAGCTAAAAATAGATTACTCAAAAGACTATAAAACCATATATTCGGGTGACAGAATGGCCCAAGGTTGAATCAACAATGCGTAGTGCAAACTGTGGTATATACTTTTATGACACAATATAAGTATTGTGGGCTGCCATTCATTCCTTGTAAATATTTATTTACAGTCTAAAGATTTTCTCCTTGTCATCGACAAGTGTATTGTTGATACGTTAAACTTATATTTAGACAGGTGATAGTTATATTGCATCGATCGGTTTTCCTTATACCTAAATGACACGTGTAGTACGAATAGTCGGGATCGATTGAACCGAATGAACATATAATTTTTGAAATGAATTCAATAATTGATGACGATTTCATGGCCATATTAATACTAAATCAATTTGCAATAGAAGCCATCTTCAAGGATTGACAGACAACGATTTTTAAGTATGAAGCTAATACTATAATGATATGAAAGAAAAAATATGTGCATTTAACAACAAAAACAACTAGTGTATCATTGAACATCAACTCCAAATACTCAAGGTTTAGCAATCCATGTGAAAATCAGTTGTGTCTCTTTTGATCATACACAACGGCTATGTTTACATCACTCTAAACAATTGAGACAATACAAACAAATTCAATTGTTTTAGTATAAGGACAAGAATGCTAAACAGCATTATAAAAATTTCATGCGTCTCATAAATATTGTAGCTGTTGGCCATGGCGATAAATATGAGGTTATATTATGTTTAACTGTGCAACATAAATATGATCAACATAAATCATAAATGTAGTACACGTAACGCTAATTATCCACTTATATCTTCTAACATGGAGTTGATACTACAAAATAGATGCGATGGATGAGACTAGTAGCACCGGACTGTTGGAAGTGGCGCAAACAAACGAAGGTTTATATCAAGTAATGGCTGAAAATGATGATGCTGATTACAAACAAAAGACAATGTTTCTGTTTGCATAGGGGTTTGATAAAATAATACATTGAAGTATTGATCTACAACGAAGTAGGTTGTTGTGTGCTAGGGCTAAGCTTGTATTAGGTACATCGCTCGTTGAAAATGTGTATATTTCTCTTTTGATAGCCCTGAGCATACTTAATGTATCTTATCTTCTTCAATGCACTCTTTGTCATTCTTATTTCAAGCCTTTTTTAAAGGTTGGGTTGAAGTGACATCAGTGTAAAGGAAACTGAAGCGACGTGGAACATTTCAAGACTGTGGGACAAGCGGTGTGTGAAATTTAACATGCAAGATTTGAGTATAGAAAGGTGAAACTTATGTAGTGCTAGTTGACTCACCATAACCTCTAGTGATAATCTCCTCCTTGAGATCGGGGCCGGCAGCCATCATTATACGGTCACTGACCGCGTTGCTTTCCGTGAGGGTCTCGTCTGTTGTGTTCGTGATCGCGTCCACCTCCAACGTTGTGATGTCTCCTTGCCTGAAACGGAACGTTTTGAGTAATTTATTACGTGATTTGGAAGAAGCGTGTATTATATCTACTGCACAATTTATGTACAAAAGGTGGTCTTAACGCCATATGGCATTTTCTCTCTACCAGTCAACCATTAGACCAAACAAAGACAGCAACAAGCGTATGCCATAAAGCACATATTCATAACTAGTTATATCCCACGGTTCCGCTCGTTGTAAGAAGCACATGGTGTGTCAGCTGTAAGGGGCCACTTATTCTATTAGACTAAAAGAGATGTCTTATTTACTGAAGTTTCCAGATATCACAAAAATTATCTCTTATAGAGGGTCCAACTAAAAGAAGTCAAAACAATTCTCCAGTTATAGAGGTGTAAGATTCATAAAATAAAACTCTATATACAGTTTTAAGAAGAATTTATGTACTTTGTACCCTGTTAGAGTCAATTTTATAGCTAAATATTACACAAATAGAATTTGGAATATTTTTATGAAAAATATTATATATGTATATATATTTATTTATTTGTGAGTGATATGATAATTCACATCAAATTGATAAACTAAACATTGACTCAGATGCATTTCATCAGAATTATTTGTTTGCAATATTAAACAAATGTGGCCGTTCAAATCAAAAGGGACCTTATTGCGACTGGCACTTGGGTCTTTATTGCCGTTGTTCGAATACAAAACAACGGCAATAATGGCGCAAGTGCCGGGCGCCATAAGGTCCCTTTTGATTTGGACGACCACAAATGTATCCAAGTAATTATATGCAGAATATGTAAACGTTAAATATATAATACATATCTCAATCCAATCATCTAGTTTATTTTATTAGGCCACGAGGCATTTAAACTTTTATCTTATTTGTACTAAATTTCGGTGTCACGCAATATTGTTTGGGTACAGGGCCGGTCGGATCAGCCATGTTAATCCAAGTCTGTGTTATTTCTTCTTTCTTATCGAATGTGTTATTGTTAACACCGGTGTCAGATTTTATTCAAGTAGCCTAAAGGCATCTGACATGACTTTTAGGACTACCGACCAGTATCTAGTGGCATGTAATTGCATATACACAAGTGAATTAAACTGTCAATCCGTGTGCAGGTTTCCTCATGATGTTTTCCTTCACCGAAAGCAAGTGGTGGGTTTATACTATAACGTAAAGAAAATTACTGTAAATTAGTGAGATTAGTATATAGCTCATGAAGCATGTGTAGGATTCGAACCTGGAAACTTTCGACCACCTTCATTTTGGGTTTGTCAAAATTGCAATTCAAGGTCACTTTTTGCTTTGGAAATCCAAAAGTCTCTAGAATTTTAAACATTCCAATAGTATCACATAAAGGATATATTTTTTTCATTTGCAGCCATTTATTTAAAAAAATATCTATTTTTTTCAGTGCTGCCACTGCCACAGTTCGACCCTGCATGCATGTGAACGGTATTGTAACATTTTGCCTTGAATATGGTAAATCGGACGTTGGCATATATTTAAGTTGTGCTCAATACCATTCTTTGTCACACTTCATGCGTTTTGCTGTACCATTAAAATATTACTGAAATTAATCTTAATTAAAACAATGGTATAAGATGTTCTGTCGGTAACAGTAGGTTTGTATCACCTACCTCCAGGTAAAATGTTACAATGTACTTATAATATATTCATATATTAGCCACCGGGGCGGTTTGCTCTTGTGGGAATTCCGGGATGAAAGTACCCTGTGTTATTCCATATTATATTATACCCGTGTATCAAATTTCATAATAATCGGTCCAGTAGATTTTGCATGAAAGAGTATTATATATAATAGATCGGTGTCATCTTCACCCTTTAAGTTTTGTAGTAAGTAAGGGTTTTGTAGTCGTTGATATAGCGCTTACCAAAGCAAATTGAACGGGTTACAGCACCGAACGGCTTTCGAAAGCAAATCCATTCCAAAAACCCCTTCAAAACCCGTAAAGGGATAGCGGTCCGGTCCCTGCACCGAGCAGGAAACAATCGGATGAGTTATATCGATAATATCATTAGAAAATATTATTTGGTATCTTCATTTATAAAGATCCTATCACTAGCACTTGACATATACTGGATCATCGGAGGTTGTTAGTTAATTCAGCATCAGCACTAATTCTTACAAATTGTAATAACTTTCAAACCGCTAACGATAAGCCGTTGTTTTTAGGTTATGTAACAGAAAGTATGTTAAGCGCTAGGTTTTTCGACAAAGGAAGTGCGTGTTTTGATCATGAAGGTTTTTTCTATAGTGATTAAGATTAGGCAAAGAAATCGGTTCATTGTAGGGGTTCTTTTGTATAAGTTATAGAAACTAGATTGGAAACAGCAGATTAATTTTATGTATAGATACTTAAGACTTGGTGTACGAGATATAAACAAATATATATACAAATATATCTATAAAACGGTTTGTCTTCATATACCAGAATTTCCAACAAAATTTTCATACATTTGTCTTTTCGGCGACATCTTAATCTATGACGTCAAAAGTACTATATTTAAAAAAATACGTAATTACATGTGACCCAAAGAGGGTCTCCACTTAATCACCTTCAATATTAAATACATCCATTCTTCTTTATCCTGCGCAAGTCTTCATCAGTCCAATGGAATCTGTTATAGCAATTCCTCGGAAGTCTTCCAATCCAAGACTGCATGTTATTGTCTTGATTTTACTTAGGTTATTATTTACATAGTGAATATATAGAGTCGTTCAAATAACCCGTGAAATGATTCATTCGGACAATTTTAACTTTTAACAAAGACAAGAATTAGTTTTACTGTTTGACTTTAAAATATTTAATCTGTACTGTAGTAATCTCTATTATATGAATGATTAATTTTGGAAATGATTCCTTGCTCAAGAAAATTGACGGATCGTAATGACAGCGCGGCCGCAGCGTTCGAAACGCTCTGCGAACCACCCAAATAAGTCCTCTAGCACTTACCATATAGTGAATCTAGAGTTGATGTCCTCATCGTAGGGGTAGATAGGATGTTGGGTGGGAGCTGCGTGAGGGTAGTCGGCGTGGGTGGCCGGCGACTGCGACCAGCGCTCCACGGCGGTCAGGGACGCGCCGGGGGCGGGGGCGCGCATCACACCCCGCGATGTATCTGTGGAGGAGAAAATGAGATTGTTACTTTTGTAATACTAACTACTTCCCGGCTTCGCTCGGTTAATAACATAATAAATTATTCACCTAAACCTTAGTCAGGAACCACAATGCCTATTGGTGAAAACCGAATGAAAATCCGTGCAGTAGTTTTTGGGTTTATCGCGAACAGACGCTTTAGAGGACTTTGTTTTATAATATGTAAGGATATAATATATGTGAGGATACAACGTCAAAAAGTGAAGGTGTTTTACGAGAAGGTTCTCTATAAAGTGAAGATCTATTTTCTGATTAAATGCTCTGAATAAGCGTTCCTGTGATCGAAAGGTCCCAGGTTCGAATCCTACTCACGGATCGACTTTTTAATATGATAGAATTCTACTTGGGCCACGTGAGTTTTTAAACCAATCTGTCTCGTGTTAATTTTCATTGATCATTACTTTTTTCTGGTAAAGGAAAACTTAGTAAAGGTTAAGTCTATAATGAAATAAATATTTAATGACCTGATCGAGTTCTCGGAACTTGCAAATGAATAGGACAACGGGCTATTTCGAGACATCACATTTACATGAATCGATTCAGAGTATTATGTAACGGACATGCCCGATGGCAGGCCAAACAAACTGCGGTCTTTCATTGAAATGATGCCACTAGAAATTAAACTACTGATTGATAGGAATAAGAAAACCATTTTTTAATTATTGCCAGAAAGAAAATAGTTAGTTTAGGCAGACGACCAGCCACGTTGCTGAGCAACATGGATAAAAAGATCAAGGGATAATTTCACGAGCGTTTCGAACTCCGCCGCGAGCTGTCATTAGTGTTTATTAAATTGTACCATACACAGTAACCGATTTAATCTTATTTTATAAGTAAGTAAATTACTGGTACAATGTTCATTTTATAAATGATTAATTTAAAAGAAATGATTCTTTATTTAAAAAAAAAATGTGTGACACTAATAAAACGCTACACGCCGCGTTCAAATGGTCGTGAAATTCACCCTCCACAGACAGGCTCAATTCCAAGACAACTCGGAATAGATACCTCTGGCACAAATGTACGAGGAGACCCATTTTTAACTAAAGTGGGAGAAGGACGAAGTGGTGGAAGAAGAGAAAGACTGCCAGAAAGAATAAAGAGTGGTATCGCATCGCATTGCGTTTCGACCGATGCGACCGCGCTGTCATTACAACTTTACAAATTTTAACAAAAACATGAATTAATTTTACCATCTGACTTTAAAATCATTAATCATTGGTACTGTGGTAATGTCAATTTTATGAGTCATTGATTTTGGAAACGGTTCCTCAAGAAAATTGACGGATCGCAATGACAGCGGTCGAAACACTCAGAGAATCATAAAATACAATACTTAAAATACAATTCTGTATTAATTTCCTATTGTTTCTTTCTACGACTGTTTTGCCATCATGAAAATTTCAATGGAATGGAATTTATTTTTTAGCAATCACAAATCATATTTTAGTTATATTATATAACGTTATTCGTCACTTCAATAACTAACTACACGTTACCCATGCAGAAGAACGATTCGTTAAATATATATTTCAAAATAACATCTTCTAAAAAGGCTGATTCACATTTTATAAGGAAATTAAACCGACTTAAAACTCAAAATTGAAATATGCACTTCAAAATGCTCGTACAATTTTTTTAAATGTATTGGAGTTTGTAATTGGAACCAAACAGCCGTATTCGTGTCGTGTTTGCGGGCGTGGGTTGCGGGCGTTTTCGTATTGAATTATTTGTTCACAGAGCCTTGTCGTTTTAGTACAGTGGACATTTTGAAAAATGGACAGAGGGATACATACTACAATACTGTGGACATTTTAATATGGTGGAAATTGTGATATAGTGGACTTTTGCGACTAGGAGAGTCGCCTTATGGGAATGGCTGCACTGATTGAATTTAGTCAATCTCTGGGATTTATCCTCCTTGACGACCTCGGTGGCGCAGTGGTAAAGTGCTTGCTTCTGAACCGAGAGGTCCCGGGTTCGATCCCCGGTCGGGTCATGATGGAAAATGATCTTTTTCTGCTTGGCCCGGGTCTTGGAATTTTATTTATATATGAATATGTTATAAAATAAAGTATCGTTGAGTATCCCATAACACAAGTCTCAAACTTACTTTGGGGTTAGCTCAATCTGTGTGATTTGTCCTAAGTAATATATTTATTTATTTATCCTTATTTTTTATTTAAATTATGATATAATTATTGAGAGATAATAAAAATACGTAATACCTTTATTTTTTATTACCGACCTTTATCTTGCAGTCTAATTTGAGAACTTTTTTATCCTAACTGTCTATCGGTGACCTTGCAGTCAATTGATAGATTTCATAAAAACACAATGGAAATGTCTTAATGATTGCAAATAAATAGTGCTTCTTGATTGTGGCTTTGAAGTTTTTTATATTTAAAAAGAAGTAATTACTAAGGAAAGTAGAATATTTTAAAAACGCGAATGACCGCAATTATTATAATAATTGTTATTTGCTCATAGATATGCATGCAGTTTATTTTTTTAAATAAAAAAAATATGTAATAGATTTTATTAAAATGAAAAATTACAACTTCACTCATAATCTTAATGGATTATATTCGTTTCTTTTTAATTTATCTAGTACATAAATCTCTTTAAAATTTGCTTGTAATATTATATTACAGAGAAGGACATAGGGTACCTTTTCTTCCGGAAAAACGGTAACGTTGTTTTTTTTTTAGTACTTATTCAGTATTTTTTGTTATGTGTGATACATACTCGTAGATACCCACATTATATTTAAGATTCAATTGCATATTGCATCGGCGTTAGTAATTGTATTTTTAAATAAGGCAAGGTGTTTCAAGTTCAGTCGCCAAATCCATGGAAATAATATGGCGTTGAACCACTAAATTGTGGAACCTTGGCGCTAACTTGCCAGACCTCTGGATTATTTAGTAAGGTGTTATTTAGAGCAGAGATTGTATAGTTATTACGTGGTTGGGTCTGTATAGTTGGGGTTGTATAGTTATTACATGACTTGATCCGAAAATAAATGTATATTAACGCAAAAATACATTTCAATAAATTGTTCTTTTTGTTGAGGAAGACCGAAGAAACGATGCTAGGAATTCTATTAAAATCTTAAAGGTGAATTAAGTTGTGGTAGACAGTTGTGGAAGGAATATAAATTACGCGCTGATCCCATTTAGAATCAGATTTGGCAAGGGAAATGAAGAAGCCCATTGAATAATAATATATATTATATTAGTTAACTAATGTTTCCAAGTTATTGTACTATATTGTATTAAAAATTGTCATGCAACGAATCAAAAAAAAAAATTGGGATTGGTCGGGTCGTGTAAGCCGCATGGTGCCGAGAAAATGGACCGAAAGAGTGACTACTTGGGTCCTGACAGGATGGGAAAAAATCGCAAGGCAAGCCGACGATGCGACGGTCCGACGAACTGTCGGCCTTCGAAAAGGGACGGCTACAACTGATGAGGAATACAAGTGGTTGGAAACAAAAAGGGGAGGCATTTGTCGCGCAGTGGAACCTGACAGATAGTAAGAAAAAAAGTAAAAAAACATTTATTTTCTCCAACAATCGTAGTCAAGTAATACATAGGATATACTAGATAGATAAACAAATGTTTTTGATGAAAAAACTTGATCGATGATCTAAATAGAGTACCCATTAGAAGATTTAAATTGCTTGGTTTTCTTACGTTAGGATTTGTTTTTTTTGTTTGATCTTTCAATTAAATAGATAATTGGTGATCCTGTCTGGATCTAATCTTATGGAAATACAAAAACAAGCTAATTATTACGCCATTCAAAGACAAAACTGAAAAAAAAAAACATATAGTTACTACGAAAACTGACACACTAAAATGTGCTAATCTAATGACATCATATTTTATAGTATTATAGCATTACCTCACTGGCTTTCCCCATGATCAAATAGGTTCCAGTGAATGTACGCATATACATATATTATTTATACATATACTAGCGGTCCGCCCCGGCTTCGATCGGATAAAAACAGAATAAATGATATACCTAACCTAACCTCAACCTTCCTCGAGAATCACATATCTGTTGGTGAAATCCGCATGAAAATTAGTAGACAATATATAGAGATGTAACAAAAACAAATTATAAAATAGTATAGTAACAGTTTAATGGAAGTACCTATGTATGAATAGCACTTATAACAAAATATAACAATTTAGGTAGATTGTTAGATTGTATGTATGTATGTACTATTAGGTACGATGAATCTTACAGATCTCATCACAAAGATACTTCGACACGATGTTTACAAGAGGCCCTTTGTCCAACCAAGCAGAGAAATCGACCTACCTATCGACACAAGAACCAGGAAATATGGGAACCGATTACGTAGGTTTAGTAGTGATCACAGAATGAATGAATTGTCGGAAGGAAAAATTAACAATTGATTGTCTAGAAAAATGTTTTTTATGGTCTAGAAAAATGTCTATATGTTTCTTGTGTTATCTTGCAACCATAATTATTCCATATTTAATTAACGGTTCATATCATATGTAGAATGAATAGTGTTTAAAATACAAAAGCTTATAATCGATTTTTTAAAATCTATTTCTACAAAAAAAAGATCTTTATTAATTATAGTTATCTTGTCATAGATTAACGAAACGTTATTTATCAGATTCCATTGCAGATAATTACGATTGCACACTCAATGAAGCTATAAAACTAAACCAAGCGAAACTAGCTCATGGGATGTAGGTGATAAAGTCTGCAATAAGGCTATGAATTGGATATAGCTCGTTCACATGTAGGACATGACCCTATGACGTCATTGAATGCACTATCTCCATCTCGTGCATTCGAATGCGTAGAGAGAGACAGGGAATCCATTGAGGATAGAGGCAATGCATATCTGATTGGAACTAGAAAGAAGTAACTAAGCATACATTTTCACGTACGAAAAAATTATAAACTAATAATGAATTAACAATATTGTGCGGCAACTTTTCATGATCTATATTGTAAGTCTACTTACTATAGGCTGCGGTGAAGTTTGTTGCGCCGCTTCTTCTTCACCTGCGCTTTGGAAGCCGGCAGTAGACTTAGTTTAAGTAATTTTTGACGTCAATAAGTGATGTATATCATCCTAAATTGAATAAAGAATTTTGAATTTGAATTTGAATTATATGCATTGCTTCTATCCTCAATTCTATCTAGTTCTTTATCCTAATAAAGAAAGTCTTGCAAATATTAAAAATTAGAAAACTCGAATGTAGGTTTATTACTCAAACTCAATACGTGTATAGTAAAATGTATTGGGTCGATGTTTTTACATGGCCAGAATAAAATATGGAATAGCACGCATAACGATGTGCGGTATAGTCAACCGCACTTCAAGTTATTAACAATGCAGTGGTAAAAGAGGCGGATTTATATTCTAAATAGCTTGATATGCTGTTGACTGTACCAGATGAGAAATAATTAAAAATAGATTAGATATTATATTGTAATTTAAGTATTATTCAAATATAGTAATCAACGCAAAGAGGACTAAGCTGAGCGATGGATTAATATATATTAGGACAAATCACACAGATTGATCTAGCCCCAAAGTAAGTTCGAGACTTGTGTTATGCGATACTAACTCAACGATACTATATTTTATAACAAATACATATATAGATAAACATCCAAGACCCGGGCCAATCAGAAAAAGATCATTTTCCATCATGACCCGACCGGGGATCGAACCCGGGACCTCTCGGTTCAGAGGCAAGCACTTTACCACTCGTCGTCAATTTTTATTGGTGTGGATTTAAAACTATTATGAAGATTACTGAACAAGACAGAGCTGTCGCCATTATAATACATTGAGTATCCATTTCTGTATTACTGTGTTAAACAATTTTAGTTCATTGATCTAATACTATTCGTGAGCACTCTAACAAAGCCATAAATATAACAAAGGGTATATTTTAAAACATAGGCTTTTTGTGCAGTCGTATACAGTAGGTAATAGCCTAAAAGGCTTTTAAGAAAATATTTTAGTAACCTAACGACAGCCAAACAAGGTCGACGGTACCACGACACGACAAAAAGAAAATACCAAAAATATACAGAGACTTACCTAAAATTGTCATTTGTCTAACGCACGCAAACACAAAGGCTGCTATTAGAACAGATACGTCCGCGCAGGACGGGGAGCAAGTGGAATGTGGTATGACCTCGAGAAAAACACACCCCCGGCTGACGTGGTGGGGAGGGGAGGGGGCGAGTGGCCGTGACGTCATCGGTCGACGACCTCGGAAACTGGGTCACGTGATTTGGTCGATCTGCCAGGAAGAGCCTTGGTGACCTCGGGCGTGCAGACCGTCGTTAGATAATGTCTTGGATGATCAAGGCATAATCATAACCCTTCAGAAGCGGTGGCTTTGAGATCACTGGGAAACTTGATAACAATGTCGTTTGTGGGGAATGGGAGGACTTGACGCGCCTCTAAGGGAGGACAACGCTATTGATGCATAGAAAGGAGCTATCCCTTAACATTCATAGTCTTATCTTGTCCCTTCTCATGTAAAATTTGTATACATTTAACATGACTACAGTTATTATCCTTCATAAAGACAGTATCTTTACCAAACTCCAAAAATTGCACATTGGCGTTTTGGAGATATTAGCTCAATTTCGTTTAGAGCTAAGTGCACTTTATGTACAATATTGAGGATTCTTGATCCGCCATCCTTCTAGCCGATCTATAAGGATAAAATTGGATGCTGACTGGTTAGTAATTTTGTTGTGTCAATGCGATGTGAGATAGAACAACTAATCATAAGTAGAAATTCAGTATAAAGAGTAATGGAAATTCTGTAACTCGACTCGTGTATACGATACTTTTGGGCATGTGAACACAAAACACTTGAAACTGGGTTATGTGACTAGGTCAGTTCTACGGCCATAACTATTTTAATTGTTATTATTTAGATGCATGGTAATAAGTGCTCGGTAGACTAGCGATGCGAGAGTTAACGTCCTTTTAAGGTTCACTGCATTTAATATATGAAGCAAGCGAAACTATAGTTATTGAGAGAGATTTCTCATAATACGATTTTATATTTGAAAAAAAAATGTAAGTCCTTCTGGCATGATAGGGGACAACACTGTTTCAATTAGTTTCTTTCGGCATTTCTTCTCAGCAGTGGTCGTTCTGAAATGCTAGTAGGTAGTTTGTAGCTTTTGTAAATAATATAACATGAGAATGTGCCTGTGAAGGTCTAATTTCTGAATAATTATGATTTAATTTTGATTTTGAAGATTGCTAGATAGTAACTGGAATCTTCAACTATTGGTACCTTCCACAGAACAATAAAATCTTTAGACAATTAGAGTAGGTACTAAAAGCAAACTTTACAAAACGAAGATGTAAATTCTCTATGGATGTCAAACTATGTCCTCTGTTAAATATCTAATGCTCAGACTGTTAGATTACAAGTACAATAAAATAAAGGAAATAAAAATGCTCAGTGAACTATACACAAGAGTATTTCCGCATCCCGTACAAAAATACTGTTAACATATGTCAAAACCGAGCCAGACTTGTTTTGCTCCATTTTGCCGGAAAAACACGAGAGCGATATTTCAAATGAATAGAATATTTTTATGACACATCTCGGCTATATATAATAATATAATCAGTGTTAGACTTAGTTATCTTGCTAGAGGTTTGCTCTAGCTATCTAGCTAAGTCTCCTTGCAAATTCTATTGAATAGAATTAATACCAGCCGTTACGTTTTACAAGAATTTTGTAGGTGAAAAAAATTGACTGTGGAAAGTATATTTTGCGCCATCGCAAGTTACGAAGAGGGGTTAGGTCTAATTAAACGAGAAACAGGTAATAACAGAGATAATCTTATTGTTCTCGTTCATTAATATGTTTGTTCTGCTTTAGATTATTTTTATATGGCTATAAAGCGTTCTTAGAATTGAGATAATCAGAATAAACATTGTCATCTCTATTAGAGTCGAGCAAACCTACAATAATTTAAGTATCACGGTTTCTCTAGAAAACTTTAGTTGAATTATTTTCTAATAAAATTTATTTAATTATGAAAAATCAGCTCGGTAAATTGACGATCGATGTCAAAAAATTAAGAGTCTAAAAATGTTTTGATACTTTTTTGTTGCACTAATGCATGATCACAATATCTTCTATTATCAATATCCAATCAAATCAATACTTCATTTTGGACAATAATATAAAATAAATCGAACCGTTTCCGAAATCAAAAGCCATTTTTCAGTCACTGAGGCAACATTTAGTCAAAACAACGTTTACTATAAAATTACTCATTGAACCGAAAGTAGGTAATGTATATTCAGTACATTAAGGTCGGCAATTCAAAAGCCATTGATACATGGAGTACCAAAGTCTATCATTAGAAACCTAAAAATTACACATTATTTTTTTGTTTTAACAACAAACGACGAACATTTATCAAGCTAAAAATTATTACTATAGTTGAAAGTATATAAAAAACTACCTGTATTTAGACGGAAAAAATTGTTTACTTGGTATATTGTAACATAAATAAATTAAAATTTAAACTTAACGTTATAAAACACTTATGCACTAAAAAGACCTTGCTCAGTACGTGTCTAAAGCTGGATTTCTGCGGCTGAGTACCAATATATTATCGTGGGGAAGTACTTTTTTATTTATTCCTGTTTGATTTTTGATAGGTGTTCAGAAGTACATAACACGAATTAGCTGTGAACTGTGTGTTTCATTTGGAATTTTGAGTTGAAGAGCTAAAATATATCAATATATATATATCTCTTTGCATCTCTGGGAGAGCCATACATATTTATGCCTTTTGCTGTAGAGATCCTGGGATCTTGGGGTGCGGATGCAAAAACCCTTTACAAAGAAATTTCCGCACGCCTGGTCGATGTCTCTGGGGACCCAAGGGCTGGTAACCATTTTGCCCAACGTTTGAGTTTGGACATACAAAGAGGAAATGTCGCCAGCCTTCTGGGAACTTTACCGCACGGCGACGGCGATTTAGTGTATTTTTTTTATTTAAATTAATTTAATATTTTTTATTTTAGTTGTCATTTTTAATATCTAATAACAGTAAATTACAATATATACTCAAACATATAGAGGATATTATAATATTGATATGAATATTCTAGGTACTATGGTGCTTTGTGCAATGTTCAAGAACCTTCACCAATAAGATTGGCTACACAAGCCACATGCGAGCACACCAGCGAGTTCAATAATGTTGAAGCTGTCGCCGGGACCGAAATCTGTCGGACATCATCATCAGGCCGCTTTAGTATTATATATAGAAAAAGAACAAAAATAAATATAATTTTTCTTCCATTGCAATACAAAGATATGAGCGCCAATCATTGGGAAGCCAGTAGGTCGGTCAATATTGATGTAAAATTCATAAGTTTGGCAGCCGTGGACCTGTTATATTACAATGAATTGTAATAGTAAATCCCTGGTTTAGTTTACATTATAACATGAACGGAACTATTGGCTTGATGCCATCAAGGGGATTGTGTATGTCAATAGCCTGATAAATGAGAAGGATGACTGTGCAAAATAGAGAAAAATAGAAGAGTATGGAGAAGAATGTAGAATAGGTAGGTCCAGAGGGGAAGGTCTGAAAAAAATACTGTATCCCATGGGAAAGTCATTGGAGTAGTGGTTTGAGAAAAAGCCACACACATTGTAGTCGAAATTACTTAAAACTTCAATAAGATTGGATGTAGAAAAAAAAATTATTGTAAAAAAGTAGCTTTTTTTAAAACTTAAATTGTTACAAAATCTGTTGTATTAAAAAAAAAAAGTTGTGTTAGGACTATTAACGTGGTTATTTCCTGATGATTGTGGACATTTAAGTACGTGCTTTACTACGACTGCCTAAAGTAGATTAGCTATTGTTTTAACAAATAAAAGCTATTTCAGAACAATATAACAAATAATTTGTATTAGCATATGAAATGACACCGAATACTGTTCAAGTTGTGCGCCTGCGCAAACCAACTGGAAAGAAAACAAAGGCATGAGTAACGCCACAAAAAACGTTGTGGCCAATGACTCTGAGATCATAACAAGGCCAGGATTTTGCTGGCTTTTTGAAGGTAATTTACGCACTATTAAAGATGCTTTACGCAATTACATCTTAAACTCTTTATTAGACATTATAATGATTAGTTTTTGTTCTTTTTCTTTAAGATTACTTTAGATAAATATTTTTGATTTGGACGTCATAAATGAACATTTATGATTATATAACCTGTAACATGAACATGTTACAGGTTTGAGATTTGGGTCTACCGAAAAACCACAAATCAATGTAATGCAATCAGTGTTTGCTCACACTGTTAGTTGAGAATATACAACATATCTTTACGCATCACATAACTGAATTAGGTATAATTCAGAATTAAGAACAAAGGAATAAAGTATACACTCGTAAAAGCTAATGCAGGCTTTGTAATCGCATTTATGACGTTACTGCGAGGCGGAGGTAACTTCGTTTTATTTGCTGCCTACACTTTGCAGTAAAATCTTTGATATTATGCTTGATGTGAGGTACACATTTAGATATCCTTGTAGACATTTTGATATAGATATCCTAGTTTTTCATTACATGATTTCCAATATTACTTTTTTAGTACTCACAATACACACACACGACTTCAATAAAATCTGACAACGGAATTAGCAAGAACACTAGAAAAGAAGAAGTGCTTACAACAACATTATTATTGCAAAATTTCAAATTTCTACGTTCAACCGTTTTGGATGTACGTTGGTATCGCAATTAGTTAGTGTACAACTTTTGAACGATGTCGTTTTGGAGGATATGAAGGAGTTAGAGAGAGAAAGAGCAGCGTCGAATTTTTTTAATATACATTAATTTAATGTGACAGATCAGACCAGACCACGGTGACTGCAAAGTGGTGGTCCATGCAAAACAATGAACGAATTCAGCTTTAACGATTCCAATGCAGGTGACATCAATAAGCCTATACATATTGTGGAAAAAGTTATCTTGCAACAATTTAAATGAATCCATCAGACTAGGCCAATAAGGAAAGGAATATTATACATGGCGTGGGTTGGATTCGAGGTGAACAACAATCTCTTCACACAATTTATGACAAAACTGCAAGATTCTGCTTGATGTTACTTATTTTATTGGCATAAATAAATAATATTCTATGTTAATGTGTTGAGTATCCGTACTTTCATACTAATGTAATAAATTTGAAAATCTGTCTTTCTTATTGTCTGTCGGTCACTGTTTCACGGCTAAATCGCTAAAACGATTTTAATGAAATTTGGAAATTAAATTTTTTTAGAATAGATATAGATTAATGACCCGGGGTCAAATATAGGCGCCCGGGGTGGACCTTTGGGCAACAGTTAGTCTCGAGTAGTGCAATATTTTTTCCTGGACTTACATATAGTATAGTATTACATCTTAATCCGACCTTACAGGGAGAGAGAGTTCATGTTGGCCGTCGGGATGTAATATGAGACACATTCAATATGAGTATTAATTATTACGTATATTATGTCTGCCCAGTAACCACACAACGGAACTTGCCAAGTCGCAGAGGTCGTTGACATTTCGATCAGCTGGCCTGGGGTCAGAGACCCTGCATCGCGAGCTTTCTAGGATTGCATGTGACATAGTGGACGTATCAGATTTCGTGACCTGTTCCAATCAGACTAGACCTTCAATTGGTAGTACAGTCACTTGCATATCTTGTTACCCTCCACAAATGTTTACTGTGGTAATAGTGCCGCATTTTGGTAGATTGAATTTGGCACTGAAGAAGAAGAGCACTGTCCCGCATAGACAGGGGAGTGTACGTTCCCGCTTGATCAAGATTGAATATGGGTACAAAAATGTGTCTATGGGCATTTCTTTCTCTAACAGTACATCGAACATTAAAATCCGCAATAGTTTTTTGCAGGCTTTTTTGTGAGAACTTGTATCACATAGACCGGTCATTCCAGTCCCTACAACAACAACTTAACCGGACGGCGCCGCTTCAAGCGACCACCATAAGTACAGATGTTTGTACTGATTTTGACAGACATTAGCCGGGTCCTGACTGCGGATAGCATCGCGAGGCATAAATTGAAAGGTTATGTTTCGTCCGTGGACCAATTTTTGAGCAGTCCAATTGTCCTTTAACTCAGCTGCACGAGGAATTTGTCTCGTTTGGTCGTGCCTCCTCTGAGGCAATCACAAGCACACCCACTCCTCGTAAGACTTCTGGCTTAGTTAGGGCCTTCTTTTTTATGTGGTTAATCATTATAATGGCTAATTATTGCTTAATTTTAGCCGTCAGCTCTTTAAATCTAGTCTTATCCAGTGATGGCAGACCATCACTGGATAAGACTAGATTTTATTTAAACAACAGAGTTGTTAGACTGTTGTGACTTTCATCCTTTGAAGAACGTCTAATGTTTTTGAGCTGAGACATCTTGCTTCGGCACGACGATTTCTCTTTCCTTCGATTGATTTTTCTCTTCAATATAGTTTTATGGAGATGGTGCTGTGAGCTCCTCAGTTTGCGAATTATATAATTATGATCAATGTAAGTGACTTTTCTAAATTTGATGGTTCAAACAGGCTCCACCTTTTCGATCACGCGTCTAAGAACAACATTAGTAATAGTAATATATCTCTTTCTAGTTTCTATCAAAAGTAATTTTTTTTTAGGATATGTGTGCATGCAATTTGATTGTCAATTATTTACAACCAATTCTATTTTTGTAAACCCATTGTGTAGACCACAATGGGTTTATAGCACCCGTTTGATTCCAATTAATGTCATTACTGAATTAAGGATATCGTTTCGACTTCCCAAGGCTATCCTAGCTTAGATCTCCCAATAGAATAGCTAACAATTAGTGATCCAATCCCAGCTAATTCGACTTCTGACCATTGTTCCATTGCTAAGACAAAGAATAATCAATCTCGGATATTACCTACCATATTAATAAATCTTTTTGATTGATCATTATTTATTCCGTCATTTCAATGGAACATGCAATGTTGCATTGTTGCATTTTGCTAAAATTGTTGCAAGTTTTTGATTCATAGTTTTGGAATCTCACGACCAATTCGGTTAAATGTGATCTCTGTGTTTCGGGCTTGTCACTTTTATTATTTTGTAGGTACTACATAAGTGGTTATAAAATTAAAAATTTTTTGGTCAGTCCAAACAAATTAATTTTGGTTCTATCATAATAAATAGTATCAGCAATAATATTCATACCCAATGCACCATGAGTCTTTCCAATAATACCAAATATTGAAGCTCTGCAAATACACGTATATCTAAAAGTATGAATAAGTAATTAAGTATTAGTACATCAATATAAAAGGGCAAAGGTCAAGATGCTTGTTCAATCGTTGAATGGATGGTTTATTTAGACGTGACCTTGGCGTCAAACAAAGTGACGTCATCTTATAACTACAACACAACAAGTACAAAAATAAATTGACTGTACCCGCTGTGGTATTCTTGGAAATTGTGAATTACGTATTTTCAATAGAACTAAAGAGAAATATGATAAGTGCAATATATGTAGTCTGTCCTTAAAAACCTTAGATTAGAATGCAGAAAATGAAGTACATATTCGTATAAATCATTCACAACTGTAGCATCAACAGAAGCATGGTTTAATTATAACTATCGCTTTATCCTCAAAATTATGTCTTCTTCATATTTAAGAGCTATGCTCTTGTCGGTGGAGTATACGCCACGCCTGTCTATCCTCGGCTTTGCTTTTAAGGTCTCTATACGACACAACGCCTGCCTTCTGTTTTAGTTCCTCGGTCTCACTTCCTTTCACCTTTCCTTCAAAAATAGCTTTAGGTAAGGCGTTGTGTCATATCAAGTGGCCAATCGTTCTTCCCCTCCTATTGAGACAGACCCAAGAACATTTGTGACGCAATGTATTTTTTCCTCATACACGTCATCATACTTTCAAAGCAGCAAATACTATTCGCCAGGTATGGACAATATCAATTGACAAGTTTCCCAACCTTATGTCTTTATGTTTTTCCTTGAGTTACCTAGTCAATATGAATCGTGACTGAGTAATGACTCTATAGATAAAGAGAAGATAAATTCATGCTGCATATCTTTATTGCAATAGATTTTCCTTTGGATTGATTTACTGTAAAATTGATGTAAATTTTTGACTATATATTTGTGAACGAACACTCACCTACAGATGGAATTTTTGGTTTTAAAATTTTAGATTTCATTCCAACCAAGTGCAAAATTTCATAAACATCCAAACAGTACATTAGTTGTCCCATAAAATAGTAATATCATCCTCTCATTAGAACATTCTTACAAATTTTCTCTATTGTAAAATTGGTAGACTTCGAATTTTGTTACACAATCAGGTCTCCACTGAACAACCCTAGGTTGCTATGGTAGAGTACTTAATACAAGTACTCTACCATCTTTCCTTTCATAATTAGCTCGAGGACTCCGTGGCGTAGTGATTCGAGCACTCAACCTACGATTGTGGAGGTTAAACAACTTGCACAGTGGTAATTAGTTAGATGACCATGCAGTATCTAGAGCTCCAGCGAGTTTGAGAAGGCACGTTGTATGGTTGGTTCGATTTATAGTTTTAAACCCCACCAAAATGCGTGGACAATCTTCATGGCTCATGCCTTGTCCTTACCCATCGGTGCCCACTTATACAGAATGTCAGTTCCAGCAGTGGGTACATTATTTATCATAGAATTATATAAGGAAGGGGATAGATAAACCTGAGCATTAATTTAAATGGCTGATGATGAATTCAAGCCTTTGCCTGGCCTTTATTGACGTAACGTTCTTCAATTACGCAAAACAGAATCCCCATTAATCTGATCTGAACAGTTGTCTGGCTTCCGCGGTCAAGAGAAGCCGGACGGATTTGTCATATCCAATTGATGCACTGTGTATGTAGACCCAGTTGAGGTATTTGTTTATACGCTGAAATAATTTTTATCTTGAACTCTAACGGAACGTATTTTAGTTTGTTTGTTACTTCTTCACTTTTTATCTACTCAACCAAGCTTTATTTATTTTTGCTTAAGGACATTGGGTACCTATAATTGTACTGGAATCGATTCAAGTCGCCTAAAAGCAACAGATAAGATTTTCAAGACTACTATCATAGAACGATTGCAGTCATATACACCGTGATCGTGAAATGTTATCCTTTACCGGCATCAACTGTTTGTCTATAGAAATGAGCTTTTAACCGTGGATCCACCGCCGCCCTTTTTAAATCCTTAGCAAAAATTCACATTACAATTAGATATCGGAAGGTATTTAATAAATGGGACTACCAATAACATATTAATCAATTCAATTACAGCAGAATGTTGCCGATGTTAGACCGCACATAATGCTACAAAGAGGTGCATGGCTCACTGGGCTAGCACAAATGGGACTGATTCGCTGCACAAGTTGCACAAACTACACCTGTCTGTACTACTATTATTAATGTTCTTTGTAAGTATGCTTGTAATTATGAAATTCATAAAAATACAAGTAGTCCAATCATATTATAAGGACATATATAAAGGACTTGTATAGTGCGAGGAAGTAAACATATTCAAAACTCCACCGGTTCCAGAAAATTCTTAATTTTGGCTAAGAGAAAAGTGTTCTATTGCAGAACGAAAGTTAATGAAATTCTCTACAACTTTTATTCTATATAATTTTTCTCATTTCATCATTGGTAAAGTGCTTGCCTCTGAACCGAGAGGTTCCGGGTTTGATCCTCGGTCGGGTCATGACGGAAAATGATAATTTTCTGATTGGCCCGGGTCTTGGATGTTTATCTATTTATGTTTATGTTATAAAATATAGTATCGTAGAGTTAGTATCCCATAATACAAGTCTCGAACTTACTTTGGGACTAGCTCAATCTGTGTGATTTGTCCTAATATATTTATTTATTTTCATTTAACAATTTTTTACCTTTATGCTTCGGCAAAACTATAGTGATTTGTCGAGACATAGAGATACAACTCCATCTATATCTTCTATACTAATTTCTACTTCAATTTCTTGTATTTTTGTTTCTTTGTAAAACCTTTACCTATATTTTATAAAAAGTACATGTTTAAATGTAACGCAAATAAAAAATAAAAAAAAACAATGGCGGATTTGTCCCATGAATATGAACATGAACACTACATAATTTACATGAAAAATAATCTATGGTGAAAGTTCAAATTCACGAAGATCACGCGTTTCATAATTATTGTTCCATAAATGTGAGTAGAACTACTCACTTTTATGGATCAATAATTATCAAACACGTGATTAAGTATTTAGCATGATTATATCGATATTAATAACTAAAGGTGCAATGTGTTATCGGCCACTACACATAGATTGTGATCCTATTGATAGCTGTAACAGTGTGTATGTAACATATCTTTCTTATCGAGTGTGTTATTTACTAACACTGGTATCCGATTTTCTCAGATCTTTTCGCCTATAGGTATTCAAGATTACGGTCATCGACAGGTAATCTAGCCAACTGTGAAACCAAACTTATCGACGCGGAATTGGCTAGAGCTAGTGTTGTTTAAAATTTTTTGTATTTGTTAATTTCCCCCCAAAGTCAAAGCATTTATTCAAAAATACGATCTTCACGATAAATCTTAGATTATCCCACTTCACACCAATGTTATAAAGGCTGGTATTCAGGTCGCTGACATCCTGGATTAGTAGATAGGATAGGATTTAGTTAAGTCTGATATTTAATGACCCTTTAAAAAGTAGATGGCATTATTGTGCATAAAACGTTAGTACATATTTAAAAAAATAATTAAACGGTTAACACTGTTGCTGTAGTTAGTATACAATATTTCCCAAACCTACACTCAGTTATCAGATATGGATTCTTGGACCATTAGAAAACATCATTAAATATTTTGGGATTGTGTGAAACAAAATTTGATTTATATTTATTGGCTTAATGTCTGAATAAAATAAGCAACTTTAGTGACGACAAGACATTGTTTTCGCGGAGTTTATCATCATATGATAACATTAATGATGATGACCTACATACAAATTTGCATTATTAAAGTATTTGCATTATTATGCTACTCATGTTGACTGTAAATCATGAAAGATACAGAAACAACGCCTTACTTATTTCAACGCAGAACAATGTAGGAATAAAATAGAGTTTGTTTGTAAACTTTTTATTGTACAAAGGAAATATATGTAAAGAAAACAGCAAAAAAAGGATGGGTACAAAGGCGGACTTATCCCAGAATGGGATTTCTTCTAGTCATCCAAGTATTACATTTGAAAGGAAATTAATGCAAAAAGTATGGTAGCGTAAGATGAACGTGCAATGTGAAGAAAAACCGAAGTAAGTACACGAAAAACCAAGTAATATACAATAAATTTTTTAAACTTGTAAATGCACATCAATGTCTACAATGTAAAACAACGGAGCATAACGCGTTGTGTCGTCGGAACGGAGGATGACGCTGCAATTGGGTCGTGGCCTCAGAACCATGTTCCATTGGTCCGTGGTGCGAGGCAGCGTACCTTACTCAGGTATGTCTATTATATACTATCTTTTGGTGAAAAACCGCATGAAAATCCGTGCCGTCGTTTTTGAGTTTATCGCGAACAGACAGATGTATAGACAATCGCGGCAGAGGGTCTTGTTTTATAATATACAAGGCTAAGAATAGTTATATAGTATCTGGGGGCTTACTATGATCTCTTAACTCGATCCACTTTACGACCTAAACTGCATCGCAAATTCGTACCATCGAATTAATTTTTAGAATGAATGCGATACATTTTAGATGCCTAAATTGAACTGAGTTGTATTTAACCACCCTAATTCTAATTAGAATCGTTCTATAAAAGTTGATGGTAGGCCTGCAGGGGACTTACGATCATCTCTTAACGCGATCCACTTCGCGACCTAGACTGATCTGCATCGTAATTTCGTACCATCGAGTTAAATTTTAGTATGAATGAGTTTTAGGTTCCTAAATTGGACCGAGTTGCATTGGAATCGTTCCATAAATGTTAATGGGAGGCCTGCGACAATCCAGCATGTTGTGGGTCTGTCGTGGTCCGTTCGTTTTCTATAGGTTTTGAAACAGACGTGCGTTGACGTACATCGAGACTTCATACAATTTCTAGAACGTTTTACGTTGATCTATCGACGGATGTCAACGTGACGGAGGACGATGCAGCACAACTGAGCAATAGAACATGGGGACATGCTTTTCTCCACCCGCGTTCTGGAAGTTTGTTGTCTTCTAGTAAACACAGTTTTGACGTCAGTGAGAGATTTTACATTTGTTTAGAACTAGGAGCTAAGAGTTGCTAACTCAAAGTCACGTTTAGCAACTGATAGTCTCTACTGTATAGATGACTTATTGGTGGAATTTATGTTTTGAATCTAGTGACAAGATACTTTGTCAGTCTACCGGCTTTAGCACTAATACAGTCGAGGTGTTCTAAGAACAATGTTGTGACAAAAAACAATGTCGAGTTTTTTAGTGGACTCGATTCATTTAGTCTAATAGATCAATTCCTGAATATAATCCCATTTACTTTTGTCACTGACAGTCACAATAATATTAAGTATATACATGAATGCTTGGCGCTGGTGTTTATGGGAAGTTATTCATTATAATTCGAAACACGTGCTGAAATATAACGGAAACGGTATCATTGTGGTGTGATCGCACCTTTATGCATACAAAATTGGGTCCGGCCTTAGGTACTCTTAGACGAGGAAGACCAGTTAGTGTTCCATCAACGAATGGGAAAAAAAAACAAAACGTCAAGTATGTCTGTCCATACGATCGTTTGTCACAGTCATTTTATTCTGACACTAGTCAACACAGCTTGATCAGAACTTGTAGTTTGATAGATGTATTCTATGAGTCACTTTGCGATTATAAGCACAAAAATGAAGGGAAACTTCCCATATATGGAACTGAAAAAATATTGTTTTCATCAAACATTCACCCGCGGGATGTCAATAGAAATATATTTACAAAGCAGGTATGACGTAGCTAATAAAACCATTTAGATAAATAGGTCTTTAAAAAGCCACCTGAGGTTCCTCAAAAATTTTTTTTCCTCATAGCAAATTGTTTCAAACATAGTAAAATTCGGCTTTTATTTACAGGCAACATTTTTAACCGTTCATCATTGCTGCGTGAAAAATAGGGCAATTGTAAATCCAGTTAGATTATAATCTGACGTAATCTATTAGGTTAGTTTTGGAATATTTAATCTTCTACAACCGCAAGAATATTTATATTTTACATACAACGTAATCTTTTATAACATTACATGACTTTTATTTTGGTTAATACCAAAGCACCTTGAACAAGAGGTACCTGAACTTCACGGTCAAACCAATGGTCTAAAAAACAAGCAAAAAAAAAAGTTATCAAAACACAATTATACCGTCTGAGATATCCAGGATGACAAATTCACTGAACCTGCAGAAAGAGACCACTGAATCACTATTTCACTCGCACAGGAATTAAAAAGTTTATTGACACCGAACTAAGTTGTTACCAACAATAAAAAAAAAAACAAGCGAGGCGTCCGTTCTACACCACCACAGAATGATCACTGACGCATATTCACAGTCAAGATGCAAGCAAACATTGATACCTTTTTGTTTAAATAAAAATAAACCTTATCTGTTTGACAACAGAAACGATTTTCCGTCGTTCTGTAATTTGTGTAGGCTTAGATGCAGATTCCATGTTAAGCATTTGGTTTAAGCCTCTTTCAGTTACATTAGGTTGCAAACTGTGTTTGCAAAGTAAACTTTATTGGTTAAATGTATATATACAGCGCAGCTAACTGTTTGATATACAAATACACGTCTTTGTATCGTTGTAGCTTTACCTAGAAGCGAGAGAAAAGAGTTGGGCGGTTTGAAAAATTCAAATTTTCCCACTGGATATAAACTCGGATAAATTTACAATCTTCCCAAAAATCAAGAACGAAACCGAAGGTAAAAATCGGAGACATCCTTTTTTGCCTAGAGCAGTTCGTTTTAATACGATGATATCTTAAAAGCTTATAACTGATAGACAAATAAAACAGTTTCCCAAATACAATGAGAATATAAAATAAAATAAAATATAAAGAATCTGAAGATATCTCTAAGCACAGCCTCTAAGTAATTAACTATAGAGATACTAAAAAAAACCCTAAAATCAAACTCTTTTTGGGCCCAACATTGCGCACAACGTGGTCAGTTCCCATAAAGAGTGATTTTTGAGTTTTTTAGTATCTCTATATGACATTAATTAAACAAGTTAATGTTAGAAAGCTTGTCATTTCATCATAGTCATCAAAATTAACGATTTCCCTAAATTTTATAAACAGTAATAATGAAGCCATTAGTTAAACGCAGGCGGCACCAGCTGGATTAATTCCGTTTTGATGATAGCAATCAATAAACATCAAAAATAATTATTAACTAGTGTATTGATTAAGAAGAAACTAGTTATTTTACTTGTTATAGATGGGACCAATTCCCAAGAAGCGCGCTGTTCTTGGAATGTTAGAAAAGCTACTTCTGTCACTGAAAGAAAACGGCCAAGAAATAGAGAAATGTTTAGAGAAGTTCCAGGATTTTCATTAGAAGAAATTTCTGAGAGTAAAATGTCTCAGCAGCACATCACTAACCACTGAACCGAAGAAGTCGAAGTGTAGCGATGCACAACTAGTAAAAACATAATTTCGACAAACAAAGAATTTTATTGTTGTGTCTGATATGTTATCTTATCTTTCAAAAGATTTATATAATATATGTAATGTTTATTTTGTGTCTCGTAAATATTTAGTGAGAAGTTTCAACCTAAAACCAGATGTGATGAATGGCATTGGAATTGTTACTATGCACATAAATAGGGAGATTTTTCGAGATTAGGTACACACCTGATCACAAACGTGGTCAGTTCCCGTAATTTTTAGCCATGTAAGAGCATTAAACGATGGCTCATCTCCCAGGCGAGGAGATGAGCCATCGATTAATGCTATCCCGAGTGTCCAAACACCTGGTACTCGGACTTGATGGCACCTTCCGATGAAGCCATCGAAGTGGCTCGGCTCTGGCAAGAATATCTTTAGCACCCTATTGGGTGCTAAAGTAGCGTTGTAGATTTGTCATCGACACGCAGAGAAGAAGAAGCATTATTTACTCGCTTCAATCGATATTGGACAACGTAAAGAACCCAAAATACTGGCCGAAATCATAGAACAAAGACCAGCTGATTTACCTATTAGACCAAATGTGGTGGCTATACATGAGTCAGACAAACTCATTGTGGCATGAGTAGGATTCGATTCGACCTGGTACCTATCGATCACATGCGGACGGTCTTAACTACTTGACTACCACCGCTTCATATAACTATCATATGTCAACTTATGTTTCATTCAAGCGACTAAAAGTTGTATTTTGAACAGGCTCAAATATGAATGGTACTCCTAAATGCGCCAAGAACCGCCAATTGATTCACGTTGCATTTCACCTTCAATGAATGAAGTTGTGATCTAAAAATAGGACGACCGTGTGCTGCAGGGATTAAGCCTGAATGGTGCTGCCACCCCTTCCTGCAATATCCCCCTTCAATGCCTCCCCCTTTAAATAGGGCAGTGTGTCAGTTGTGACGTAGCTCTGACGTCACGGGCGCATCCTAACTGTATCTGGAACACTGGGACAACGTTTCTGGTTGTTGGGTGTTTGAATCTTAACATTTTAAAAATAAAGCTCACTTTTCTCCTATATTTTATAGTTGCTCGAGAGGTTTTAAAATCTGTTTGACATGTTTATTATTTTTAGATACATTTTTGACGGAGGGTTTTTGATGTGCTGAAGATAAGAAGCTGAATTTGTGTATATCTTTAGGGTGAATAATTACTACACAACGGCCCACATTAAAATTGTTAATTATATCAAGGGTCAGAACATCGAATACAGGTTTGTAACGTTACCATTTGGTATACAACCACGTCGGTTTCCCACGGGGGTAGACAGAAACTAAGGATTTTGATATACTTTGTTCGGCTTTTCTATAAGTGTTATTGATGCAAATACATCACCATCATCAGCCTACCTTTATTCCACTCTATGTGGAGTCGGTACAGCATGTCAGTCTCCTCCACTTCTCCCTGTCTGATAACCGATCTGTTACTTCTATTTAAGCCATATCCTGCCTAACGCACTCAATCCACCTCTTCTTCGGCCTGCTCCTATTTCTTTTCTTGTTCTTTTTATTGTTGCAAATACATTAGACACTTAATATTGGACTAAGAGGATGTTGGAAAACTTTGTTCGTACCTAGTTTGATGGATTTATATCATTACGCCAAGCAGTTTGCGGTCTCGATAATGGTGGTTCGCAGAGCTTTTCGACTGCTGCGGCCGCGCTGTCATTACGATCCGTCAATTTTCTTGAGGAAGGAATCCAATTTCCAAAATCAATCGATACTTCTATACTATTATTATAAAGATGTAAGCCTTTGTGAGTTTGTATGTTTGAGGCGAGTAATTTGAGAAACTACAGATCCGATTTAAACAATTATTTCACCATTAGAAAGGTAAATTATCCAAGATTAATTTACAACATTACAGATTAATTATTTTATAATTACTAATGCCTATCTTTGCTAAAGTATGACAAATTGTCATGACAGCGCGGCCGTCGCGGTCGAAACGCTCGGAGAATCACCCATAGAATTCATTTTGCTTCATTTCCTTCATATAGATATTAATTATAACGACTTTGCTCCAATGGCCATCGATACTCAAATCAAAGACAAACAGGAAAAGCGGTACTAATTACTTCTATTGTGTTACATTTAGATGTTCTTCAATACAGATTATTGCATAATCCATTGTCTGAAATTATGTCTCAATTTTCATATCGAAGATTGTAACACTGATATCAGTATCGAAAGAACGATTTGTATTTACGAGTATTGGCATTTGTATTAAGTCCCTTCTTCTTTACAGATCTTCCCCTTCATTAAAATAAAAATTATATATGACATACGTGTTAGCAACATAACACTCGATATGAAAGAGAAAAAGTATATTGTCTTATCTTTTTATTCCTTTGTCTTCTCACCACGACCCTTAGCCATGAGGAATACATAAGCTATGAGGAATTCTAGCCAAAAAACTTATTCTCTTTCATAGGATTTTAACGACAAGACCAGACCGCATCATACAAGAAGCTTCATTTCAAAAAAGAACATTTCAAAACGTCTCATTCCGAAACCTAAAAGAAAAATACGCCTTTTCCCATACTTCTAAAGTCAAGAGTGAAAGTATGGGTATGTTGGTTAGTCGAGGGTTCTTTCATAAAAGGTACTCAAAAGATGCTCGGATACATTCTAAGATGAGGGCGAAGCCTCGGTTAGTGAAGTGTTAGGGAGACTGCACAATGGCTTGCTAATTCTCGACGAAAATGCGAATTTTTGATAATACTGGAACTTTTTGTACTACCAGCAGGCGAACAGGTTATATGGTCCACTTAATGGTAAGTCGTCACCGCAGCCAGCACTATTAGGTGCCTTGTAAATTGTACTGCCTCATTCCCCTTCAACTCTTTCACCATTCAAACCGAAATAGAAAAATACAAATACTACTGTTTGGCAGCTGAAATTGATTATAGGAGGTACCCATATTATTTTTTCTTTCCTTGGTGGATAGAAGGCCAATATAATTGCATCTCTACACATAGTTGTGGCCAATCGACAATACTCTGCTTAGACTTTTTGTGCGTTGAGGTAAAATTCAAAATGAAAATCCCTAGTATCTGCCAACCCCCACATAGGAAACAAACATGTATTGTATGTCTGTTGTTGCAAAGTACACATTAAAATTAAGCATTGTATGGTCGGCTGCAAAAGTCACGTATAACTTTTAAATTTTATCACCTAGGAATAAGGTTCAAAAGTATGACCGCACTTTTGCAGTACGTTACAAGACTGCGATTTGTGTCTATGCAGAATTAAAATCAAGCTCAATGCTGTAGTCACTTTAACGCTGGCGTAAATAAGAATTCTTCATCAAAGATCTGGGTTACATGTCAGGTTGTACGCGTCGTTGTTGACAATGACGAAAATGGAGCAGTTTAGTTTGCGGTCAAAAGTGCAAAAGTCACTATGATCTCTTAACATCACTACTTCGTATTTCTCGTTCGTATGTTTATTTATTATTCATTGTTATTAAAACAAATTTTTTCCAGGTTTATAGTCTATGAAACCCGAGCCTGGTCGCTAGTTAAAAAATATATAAAATCAAAATCAAATCATTTATTCAGAAATTAGTACTTCACAGGCACTTTTTCACGTCATATTCTAAATTAAATGATATTTACCAAAGCTACAAACTACTAGCATTTCGGAACGACCATTGCTGAGAAGAAATGCCGAAAGAAACTTATACTAGCTTCTATACAATACTAGCGGCCCGTCCCGGCTTCTATAAAAAAAAAATATAAAAAAAATGGAAAAACAACATCAAAAAATCTTCTATAAAAATTGTAATAAATTATACACCTAAACCTTTCTCAGGAGTCACAATATCTATTAAAAATCGATACATAGTGTGATTCCCGTCGTCTCTTCCCGCTGTCTGTCCCTACGTATGCTTAGATCTTTAAAACTACGCAACGGATTTTGATGCGGGTTTCTTTAAATAGTCACCCATTACCAGTACCCAGTAGTTTACCATTATTCCTGAGGAAGGTTTACAAGTATAATTTACTAGATGCAACATCTATTATACTTGACCGCGGCTTCGCTCCCGTGGGAATTTCAAGACAAAATATAGCCTATAGCAATCTTTGATAATGTAACTTTTTAATGGTGAAAGAATTTTTGAAATCAGTAGTTTCGATGATTACCCTCCTCAAACATACAAACTCACAAATGATTACCTCTTTATAATAATAGTATAGATTATGGTTTTACCCGACCGATATATAAAACTTTGCCAACACTGTAAGGACTTATAATTGCATGTCTAGTGATCATAACAATTCACAATATCCTTTGTTCTACACAGAATCAATAAACGAAATGGTTCCGATGGTTTACCATTGTTTTAGTAATTGATAGTAATAGGCACTTGAATATAATATTACGATTTTAAAAGAAATTACACACCTATGTAAATAATTTATATAAACTTTGTCCTTTAATTTGAAAATAATGCTATATGCATTCCAACTTTTCTTGCCATTTCTTGTCAATTTAGTCGTGTAATCATTATCATAACGAGTGTGTTATTTAAACACTGGTAACAGATTTGATTCAAGTCGCCTAAAGCCACCTGACTTGACTGTACGACTTCTTACCGCCGTCTAGTGGCAACTAAACTGTCAACCAGTGTGCAAGTTTCCTCACGATGTTTTCCTTCACCGGATGCAAGTGGTGGTCTATGAAAACTTCTATATATGAGTCAAATTGGTATAAAAATCATATGGCACGAGAAGGATACGAATCTGAGACCTTTCGATCCACAGGCGGGCGTCTTAACCATTACACCACCACCGCTTCCATTTATTTAGTCATCTGACTAATGTAATTGAATGTGGATGGATGGAGAGGAAGAGAAAGATTGAAGAAAAGTTAGAAAGAGAGTATTAGGAGTTATACGAATGACATAAAAGTGATTTAACGTATAACAGGAAACAGACGTGGAAGGAAAAGACATTACGCATCGACCCCAATTAAAATGGCATTTGTTAAGGAGCATGGAATCATCTGGATTTTGCCCAGCAGTGGGTCTTATGTAGCTGGTAAAAAAACTTTCATTTCAGCGTGCATTGAACCGACGGTTGACCGATTTCTATATTGTGTACTTACATTGTTATGTTACTGATAAAAAGTTATACATAAATTTATATTTAAAAATATGGTAAGGCCTTATAATATATAATAATAGGGACCAACACTGTTTGAATGAGTTTCTTTCGGAATTTCTTCTCAGCAGTGGTCGTTCAGAAATTCTAGTAGTTTGCAGCTTTGGTAAACATAATTTAATTTAGAATATGAAGTGAAAAAGTGCCTGTGAAGGCCTAATTTCTGAATAAATGATTTGATTTTGATTTTGATTACAAATATTTCGTTAAATAAACATATTTATATTCTCCTATTCAATTGCAACTTCTTCAGCTGCACCGGGTGTCGTTCGACGTTATATGGTGAAAACAGCATAAAAAAGCATTATTTGCAGTAATTTTTTGATCTACCGAAATAAATGCAAATCTCTCTCTCATCTGCGCGTGTGCTGGTTTCGGAGCTGTGACGCAAATTCAAATCATTTATTCAGAAATTAGACCTTCACAGGCACTTTTTCTCGTAAATTTTTATATTTATAGTTATTTCTCACAAGCTACAAACTACTGGCATTTCGGAACGACCACTGCTGAGAAGAAATGCCGAAAGAAACTCATTTGAACAGTGTTGGTCCCTATCATGCCCGATTGGCTTACCGTTATTGTTTCTTACAATGTTTTTTTTTTTCTAATAATATATAAAAGTACATAATGTACATAGTCAAAAGGTATATCAAAACAGGTTATGATTGTGATCCGAGTGCTGATTATAATATATATATATATATATATATCGATGTGAAACACAATAAACTTACATGAAAATATATGAGAAACGAGATGACCAGTTCCCTCCGCCTCAAAGCCTAGGGTTCGCGTAAGAAATTCCGTAAAAATTTAAAGATCCGCTTACGATTTTATAACAGTCGTCAGCTGTGAGCCTCTTAGTCGTCTCGTACGACATCTACGGGAGGATATTGATTGGTCTTATTGTAGGTCGGAACCACACCACAAATAAATGCTAATGAGTCATTATTACAAATATGTTTAAGGGTTTTTAAACACAAAAGCTCCCACAGATACAGAAACAATATAAAACGCGTCTAATTCCTTACGGGGTAGATAGAGACAACGGTTGTGAAACACGAAGTTAACGTTTTTTATGTATATAGGTTGCTAGCAAGATGGCAAGAATCCCTAGTTTATAGCACTATCCCTTGATTGCCTTTTACACTCTGCACGGTGTAAGATCAATGTGTAAGAAGTATATTTAAATTACAAAAATATTGTTTATATAATGATACCATTAAGTCCGTTTGTGATTGTATTTGTGTATTGAACGTCACCTATGCTATTATTAATTGCAATAGTAATATTGCAATTGCCTAGTGAATTTTTTTATTTTCATTTCTATGTAATGATTATTCGTGTGTCTAATCTATACAGGAACAGGGGTGACTGATTCATCAACCTCCAGGTCGCCCAGCCTAATCCATATTAATTATAAGAGTACAGTATTATATTTGATCGGAACAATCGGCAGGTTGTATGACATTGGCCTTAGGAATACACAATCGATACCGTGGTAGGTACACACTATAACAGAGTAACTACAATTATATACTCACTCGTGGACAAAAGAAACAAGAAGAGAATGGACACTAACACTGAAACACTACAATAAAATTAAAAACAGAGATATTTCACTACAGAAATAGGAAAAACTACAACAAATAGTAACAAACTCAGCAACCGCCCATTTTGTTATGTTTCTGTCATTTTTTGTCACTAAATCAGTTTGTGTTGCCAGGTGAAAATATACGTCATCCGGCCGGAAAAGCGTTTTCCCATGTTTTTCCAATGGAGAAAAATTATAATCCTTTTTTTTAGAAATTTAACAAACGATTCTATATAGAGTTTTTATGATTAGAATTATGCACTATTAAAACGAATATATTTAACGAATATAATAATAAATACCAAAGCTAAGTAAAATTTAAGTTAATGTTTGTCGTGCTTACAATACTACTAACGCCCTCTCTGTATTTGTATAGAAAGCTATAGGTAACAATAATAGCAAAGAAAACGAGTTTTCCATTTGGAACCTCAACGTTTCATGTTTACGTGAAATCATCACAGATGTCGCCACAAGTATCAACTGCGTCTTACTTGTACATTTTATTATGCCGGCTCCACACTATTTTCGAAATCTAACACATGCCGACTCGAATGCGTGAACATTGCATAGTATGTAAACCAGCACGGCATTTCGCACGGCCTTTGGCATCCTTAGTCGTAAGGCAGCATATATCCTTCTTGACAACCTCAAGCCAGCCCTTTCTGAGTTCGCCCCTTTTGCCAGGCCGAGTGGGAACGACCAAGCATTTGTTTCCTACGCAACATGTCGGTCTAAAAGAAGCTAACTACCAAATAAAAAACAAAATTACCCATTAGGTTTTATAAATTTTCACGTATGTGATATTAGGGAAGAGGTACAATTTTTCGATGTCGAATCGTCTAGAGCAAATCGCGTCGTACTGCTCATAGATCAGCTTTGCTCCTAAAAAGGACACCATGAACAGCAGAGCTAGAACAAGGGCGCAGATAGTCGGGCATAGGATAGCACCTATCTTGCTCACTCTTGGCTGCTGTACGGAACCCGTCTCAGAGTCTGACGAGCTGTGCTTCTCGGAACCCTTAGACATTACTGCAAAAGATTTTTACAACATTACATTTAATTTGCCGCAAGATCGTTGTCGTCACAGATATGTTGTTTGCTCAATACGTGACAAAAAAAAATCATGTCATTTTGAGGAGTTTATGTATTCCCTCGTTGGGAGCCAATACTGAGTGCAATATAAGATCATACTTATATAAAAAATTAATTGTAATGGAAACTGAAGTGACGTGGAGATTTTCAAACCTGTACGACAAGCGAGTGTGAAATTTAACTTGCAAGATTCGATTACAAGCAAACAAATCGCGACAAGCGCAAACAAACGTTTTTTTTTTTTCTACGTTATTTGTATCATATGATTTTTTTACGATTAGGAAAAACTAGCAATGCAGGTACGTCGAAACCGTCACATTTGGTGAACTTTCGCCGCCGAGCCGGCATTAAGATTTCTGGATCCATCAGGTCATAAACATTTTTGAGCAAAACGCAAAACGAGGTGGTGAATTCTTCATATATAATATAGTTGACTGGTAGAGAATGGCGTTAAGCCATTTGCACAAACATTTTGTAATTTTGTGCAATAAAGTTTTGAAATAAATAAAAATAAATATTGCGAGAACTTTTTCTATAGTTTCAGATTCTTTTTGCTTTTTTCTGTTTTCACACAAAGTTTTTACCTCCATTGACACCCTTATGGTATGATTTAACCTCTTTAATTTATGTTTGACCTCGGGTTTTTAGCCATTTCTGTATCAAATTTTATCACAATCGGCTTAGCTGTAAAAGTGTAACTGATACTTGGTTTGTGACCGATATTTTTGATGAATTCATAGTATCCAGAAATCGTATTGTACTTACTTAAATTTATGCAAAATAATTGCGTAGTAATATTATAGGTAAATTGTTTAAAAATGTGCTCTATTGCGGATGACTAAAACTATAGGGTGAACGTCATCGTGATGACAGACTGACAGACTGTAGTGATAATATACTCTTTTCTGTGCTTTCGACATAGACAAAGAAAATGAAAGACGGTGAGTTTGTTGGCAGAGTGGCGCAGTTGAGTCGTGCTGGGCCCATAACCTCTTATAGTGAAATTAAGAATAGTGGAAAAGATTTAATAACACATTGATTAAACGCAGGGCGACATCACCTAGTTTATTCCATTTTGATAATAGCAATCAATAAACATCAATAACTTAGATATGATAAACTGACACTGTGTCAAGCAGAGGTGTCAAGTGACAAGTCAGAAAAATATAAACATGTTGTCGTGCAGCTAATTGCTTGAAATCAATTTCAATAGAGCTAGCTAGCGAAGCCAATGCGCAGATATTAGAACATTACATAATGTTCTAATTATCTGTGGCCAAATGCGATAAGATATTTTCATACAACTTCACGTCCCATCTCATACAAAACATAGCGGATTGGGCAATATGATACCAGGCACGCAATGAGCGACAAATTGTATTAGTTCTCCGTCCCGTTTCTTCTAATGCATTTCTAAAAACACGACGAAGCCTGTAGCATATATATATATATATGTATATATATGAGTATATATATATTTTTTCCTTTCATCAGCGCTTGATCAGTACTTATATGTTATATTACTGATATACATAAATTTACATTTAAAAAATGGTAAGCCCTTCTGGCATGATAGGGACCAACACTGTTTGAATGAGTTTCTTTCGGCATTTCTTCTCAGCAGTGGTCGTTCCGAAATGCTAGTAGTTTGTAGCTTTGGTAAACATCATTTAATTTAGAATATGACGTGAAAAAGTGCCTGTGAAGGCCTAATTTCTGAATAAATGATTTGATTTTGATTTTGATTGCATTCTCTGTCATCAGAAAGCGGTGCGCGTCGTTGCTGCCCCGCTTGCGGTTCAGCTCCAACATCATCCTCAACGCGCTGGTTGATCGATGAGAGTCCCCAATGCTGACGCACTGGATCCGCTTGCATACAGTGATGTAAGCGTACATCTGTGTCTCAGCATAGAATAGATGCAATTAATTTTAATTTGACTTGTTATTTATCTTATGTTATTTATAACTCGCATATGGATTTAAATCTGAAATAAATGATTATTATTATATTTCTGTCTATTTTTCCACGGCTCTCTATTTGTCTTACTTTATGGTCAGACTATTGTGATGACAGATAATGATTCTACATCTATGCCCAAGCCAACTTCAAGACAATATTAGAACTTAACGATTATTAAGATTAATATATAAAGATTAATAGTTGATCAAGATGAGGACGCCTCTATTTGTGTTGGCCACGATATTCCTGATAGTTGTTACATTCGAGGTGGTGTCGTACTTGAATTCTCTTATAGGTCCTAGTATACTGGAGTTCAGACAGAATGCCGAATTGGTAAAAAAACATTTGGAAGATCTTGACAAAGTGGAAATGAAGGATACATTGTTTCAGTAAGTAAGTATGTTCGTCGTAGACGGTTGACTATTTCCCGACCTAGAATATGTGTTACGAGGCAACTGGGATGTGAAGCCTTGACAGTTGTCAGCATTCCCAATAAGGGTTGGCGTCAAGAAACTGGCAAAATCATCGTTTTGGCGAACGATGGAGCCACGAAATTAAAAAATAAATAAATAAATGAAGTGTTCGCGTAAAAATAAATCTTTATATTTTGAAGATTCGGTTGTGATTTTCCGACCGACCGCCTGTGATATCAACACTCATTTTTAATATACAATCATGTACTTAGAATAAACATTCGGTATAATAAAAAAAGAAAAATATCTAGGTCGAAATGGTAAAAATAATAAGACAGGCCCAAATCCATGTAAAAATAAACCAAATTGATACATTTCTCGAAAATGGTAAATACTAAAAATTCAGGCTTCCTGTTTTATTCACAACAAAGTTATTGGGGTTCGAAATTGGCCTGAATTGCTTCGAAAAAAGAATGGTACGGTCGTGGGCCACTGCCGTGCCCCCAGAAACGTTTGGGCACTTTAATGGGGGTAAAAATTGGTTACCGTAACTAACACCCGGTTGAATTACCATTAAAATTGAATATTACAAACTGATGCAGTGTATAATAAATCCATGAGTATAATAATACTTTTTGAGCCCATACTGTGAGTGGAGAGAGATTCCCAATAAATTTTATTATTTATAATTTTAATTCTTAGCCAAACTATTTTTTGGGCCATTGCAGATATTATGGCAAATTCGAAGAAATGTACATCGACGAAGTGTATGATTAGTATGAAATAATATTATATAGAATCAAATACGTCTCTACGTTTACGTGCACAAAATGAAAATTGATTACTTTTTGAGAATATCTCAATAAAACCACCGTGGAAGATAGATTCATCTTTTATCTCAACAATTATATTTTACAAAATTACAAAAAGTTTTACATATTATATTTTTATATGTTTTATAATAATTTCAATAAT
The DNA here is from genome assembly GCF_027563975.2 of Plodia interpunctella. NCBI lineage: Eukaryota > Metazoa > Arthropoda > Insecta > Lepidoptera > Pyralidae > Plodia > Plodia interpunctella. The sequence goes on along the minus strand of NC_071300.1, from coordinate 1,396,653 downwards.
ATACACATTATATTAAATTTCTTTATTATTTTAATTGTTCATTGTCCTAATATATTTATTTATTATTCCGGCTTATCTATCCTTAATATCGCCAAATAACACGATACATTTCAACCAAAACAAATCCCTCCAAATGGAGAAATCATAGTACTAGGTGCACAAAATGGCTTCGCTCCCGTGGGAATTTCGGGATAAAAAGTGCCCTATGTGTTATTCCAGGCTGTATTCAACCCGCGTGCCCAATTTCATAACAATCTGTACAATAGATTTTGCGTGAAAGAGTAACAAATATATCTAAATACACACGTAATTATATCTTTTTATAATATTAGTGGGATTATAGATATAGTAACACCTTATTAAATAAAATAAATTTACTGCAACAGCTAGTTATTTAAACATCTAAACCATTATGAAGGTTAATTTTTATTTGTTTCAGTGAATTTGATGAATTTGATGAAGTTCCATATTATTAAAGCAGCTTTTAGCAGCTACTAGTTAGCTTTTTAAGGAAGAAAACGAACTGGTAGATAATTAAGTGAAGAATAATTCTAGGAGAATACGAAACGATCAATGAAAGATTTGTTTTTTTTTTTTTTAAATAAATCATCATTATTAATATTGTGTCTGTTTATTTCTCACGTCACTTTTCACTTGTAGGCATTTATTTTTGTACTTCAAATTCAAATTCGAAATTATTTAAGTTAGCATGATATACATCACTATGAAATTTAAATATGTGTTAAGTTTTGTAAAAATGTAGAATTATATTTAGATACTTGCATACGTGGAAGTTTTTATGAAACTTCATTATTTTTGAAGTGAGGTATATGAAATTATAATTTATATTACAGTTTAGTAAAGTATTGGACGGGACATGTCGTGGAAAATGCAACAGGGCACACTGCGAGAAACGGAATGGGACACGTTGCGGGAAGCAGGACGAGACATGTAAAGGGAAACGGGAAATTTAAAGGATATAATCTAGTCCCGTAGAATACGCGATATTCATTCTTCGCTTTCAAAATAATTACTTCCAATTATATTTTAGACTTTGTCTATCGCCTGTAGTCTATGTCGAGACCCCGCCACAGACGGTCACTTGGGAGGAGGAGGGGGTAAAAAGTTGTAAAAAATGGCTCACGTGGTACGTGGATACATTCTATTATCGATACAAATATCACAGAATATTAAATAAGTTCTTATATTTGCGAAGCTAGCATAGATATAAGAACATTACACAAAGATTTAGAAAGGGGCCACGGGATATTACATATAATGTTCTTCTAATCTGTGGATGCTAGTTATTACCATTGAATTAGAACAGTACTATGAACTAATAAGTACTTATTGAACAGTATCTACTAATTCCATTGTTATTACCCATATGGACACTACTAACACCCGCCATTTATCTCAAAACATTAAAAACTATTTCAAGAACAATAAAAAACAAATTTGACTGGAGTAATTCTTGACACGTTTCTTAACATTTGATACCCTATATTCTTTCGTACACGTTTAAGCTTGAATCAATTATCCACTATGCCGAAATTGATGACCTCCGTTGTAGTATTCTCGGCTATTGCAATGACTTTGTTCTTCATTTTGTCCGTACGTGTAACTCATCTTATAGCGTCGCTAACTTCTAAGGGCAATGACACAGATGGAGGTAATAGCACCAATGCATCAGAACCGGCACCCGAGGAACCAGAGGAGCCTGGGAGGAAACTCAAACGTCACCCCGGTCTTTACAATGAAGGCAGAGTAAGTAATTGTTGCTATCTCAAAACCAAAATCAAATCATTATTCAGAAATTAGGCCTACACAGGTACTTTTTCACGTCATATTATAAATTAAATGATGTTTACCAAAGCTACAAACTACTAGCATTTCGGAACTACCACTGCTGAGAAGAAATGCCGAAAGATACTCATTCAAACAGTGTTGATCCCTATTATGCCAGAAGGGCTTACCATTTTTTAAATATAAATTTATGTATAATTTTTTATCAGTAATATAACAATGTAAGTACACAATAAAGTACATGGTCAAAAGGTATACTGAAACATATTATGATTGTGATCAAGTGCTGATGAAAGGAAAAAGTAAAAATTGAATATATATATATATATATATATATATCCCCGGCAGCACCCGTTCACGAGTTGACGCGTGAGTCAGCCAGCTCATGGACTTCAGATAATATTGTTTGCTTCTATTTTAGGATGTATGCACAAAGACACTACGACTTGACATTCTAAACTAAGCAGACATACTTAGTAACTAGACTATTGATGTTAAAGACAATTAATCTTGATGAAGTAGAGAAAGAGAGAGAGAAGTTATGAAGAAGTCTTTCTTGAAGTAGACGGCAGCTAGTCAAAGTCATAATTGACCAGACAAGATACGAAAATTGTTAAAAATATGCAATTATAATACCTATATAAATGAATCAATCTTTACAAATTTCAGCTTGAATTTATATATATTTTTTTTATATTATAGGTTAATTCATTACTAGAGCTAAAACTTTAGTTCATTTCCTGTCGATGACGTCTTAAGGTTATGATAGTGTGGGGCGTTTTTACAAGTCCAAATATTCTCCAAAAATATGCATTGTTTTTCGTTATACCTTGAAATTGTTTATTTTACTGATGATTAAACTTGAGACAATTAGAGACACTACAATTGTTGAGATGTTGGTCATAATATCCTTGTAAGCACCGATTGTAAATCAGGAAAAAAACATGTCAACGTGTTACCTTCAATCTAACAGCTTCTCTAACTCTAATCTTTAAGGTTAATTGTGTATTTCTTTCAGATTAAATATGTGACATTGCCGGTGAAATCAGTAAATAATCGTAAAGTCAGAAAAGGGGTATTGGCCACTAAATCATACAGGAATGCAAATCATTCTAGTCTGGATCGTCAAGGCAGGGTAAATATACACACAGGGTATTTCTTATTTACTTCACAAATTTTCTCAATATGCTCAGGGCATATTTGAAGCGGTGGCGGTGATGGTGTATGGTTAAGACGTCCGTCTGTGAGTCGAAAGTTGCCGTGAAGGAAAACAACCTGCACACTGGTCTTGATTATTAACTTGTGTGCAAAATGGAGAAGGCAATGGTGTTTCATTCCACGTAACGAGCACGACCCTCAGCCATGAGGCAATACGACTATGAAGGACATAAAAGGCTCAGGGCATAAAAAACGACTTCGAAAATAAATTAATATGATGAACGTGAAATTTCGACTATGCTGGATTTCAGCTGATCCGCTGATCAGCCAAATTGTATGGTCAAACAATTTTTTAAGGGGTGGTGTTTTCTTTTTTAAGTGTGCAAGTATAAAACGCCTGAATCACTTTTGCATCTTACGTTGGGCAGCGTCGAAGAGTCTATTCACTTATCATTTATGTGCCTATTCATTACTACATGTTGGATAATTCACAACTGATATTGGTTGATAACTTAATTATAATTCAGTTTTTAAACAATAATGAAACATGGATTACTTCTATTCACTTAGTCTTTTCGATTTATACATTTGAAATTGATGTTAATTGTGTATTTATTTTCCAGGGTGATTACGTGAAAATTAACGAAACAATAAATATTAACCGAGCAATGGCTACCAGTACACCTGTTAAAACTTTCAAATCAGATAATATAAAAGGAACAAACACTAGTATATCACTAACTGAACCCGTTACGATTACAACCACTGGTCCTATTAAACCCATTCCTTCTAGTATTATTTAATCAATTGGAAGAAGCCGAAAGAAGAATACCTATATTACAATAAAAGTACTGATCTAGGATCTAAAGCAGTATTGGAAGAAAATTATGAAATTAAAGTATGAATTGAAATGTGATACATTTATTTAGATAATTTCTAATATACATTATTTTGTAATAAAATAATCTTGTTTTCATTAGATTGCGATAGCTCAGTCAATTAAGCTCACTAAACAGGGGTAATCACAGGTAATGTTACTGAAGAGCTAAAAATTGTACGGATGTTGAATTTAGTACAGAGCATTCTGCAACCTAGGTACCTGGACCGCCGCCGACTTCCACTCAAGCAGTAGGTAGCACGTCCCTTATCACGACTATGTTGGAATCATGTTGTATCCGTGATCCTACCTCATACCGATTGGAAGTTTGTAGAACTATCTATTCTATACGCTGTCTCGTATGTAATGAAAAAAAATGTATGTATGGAGAGCCCTCTTATTGTAGAACAATAGGACGAGTAACAGTTCTTGTGGTCCCGTCGATGGGATAAAATCATCGAAACACGAGGAAACTGCTCATTTTTGTATGAATATCTTATATAGATATAGTGGTTCACTTAATAGGTACATTTAAACACCTATAATTAACGAAATTTAGTTTTTGAGTTTATATAAATAAATTAAGTTATTATCTTTTCGATGAGTCTGCGAATTTTCAATTCGATTTAAATTATTGATACTTCGTACTGCAGCTTGTTTGCGTCAATATGTCACAGTGTCTGACGGTGACTGTAATTTTTAGAATTCGTGACAGAAGCCCTAATAGTATCCAAAATATTTTTGTAAGCTTTTATTTGTAAGTTATTACTTTATTTTAATAATGGGCAAAGGAATATTGATAGTTGTAGCGTGTTGTGGTATCCTTGTGGGTTTGTTCTGTACGTTCTCATACCTTATGACTACGGTCAATCCTGAACCCCTTGTGTATAGTTTGACGGACGCCTTAAATAGTGGAGTATCAGCAAATGATACGGATGCAATTGCAAAATCAATGGTAAACGGCACCATGCTCAGAGATCTATATGAGGACGAAAAATCCAGAGGCGAAGTAAGTTTAGATCAATTACAAATAGATTAGTAAGAGATTGCCTAGTAATAAGCCCGTCATCATTACATATACTACTATTAACAAATAAATAAACATATTAGGACAAATCACACAGATTGAGCTAGCCCCAAAGTAAGTTCGATACTTGTGTTATGGGATACTAACTCAACGATACTATATTTTATAACAAATACATATATAGATAAACATCCAAGACTCGGGCCAATCAGAAAAAGATCATTTTCCATCATGACCCGACCGGGGATCGAACCCGGGACCTCTCGGTTCAGTGGCAAGAACTTTACCACTGCGCCACCGAGGTCGTCAAACAAATGGTTGTTAATTGACGTCCTCGGAGAAAAGGCTGTTGTAAAGTTTGTTACGCCGCTTCTTCTTCACCCGCGAAGACATGGAAGTCTGCGTTAAACTTAGTTTTTAGTACACTTTTGACGTCAATAATGGATGTATCTATATCATTCTGTTGAATAAAATAATTTTCAATTAGAATTTGTAAATATTGTTGCATTATTTTGTACTGTTGTTGATTTAATGAGCAATAAAGATATTTAGTATTTGTATCAATGAGTTCGCTTATGTTTATGTTTCAAAAAAGTGTAGTTACATCATCATTATAAGCTTCAGTAGATATGTTAAAGAGGGTTTCTTTTGCAGGTGACATATTTAAAAGACTTCTTATCAAAGCAAATTGGAGCTTTACGATATGGCATGGAGAAAGTTGATCTCACGCTTAAAAATGACAAGCCTCCTAAAAAGGCAGAAACCACTCATTTCTTCTTCAAACGCCCACGACCGCAAACCATCGAACCAGTAAATACTAAACCCAATACAAGCAACAATATCGCAGTACCATTATTGAAAAAGGAGAGAGAAGAAAGAGAAAGGAGATCGGTAGATGAGCTTGAACCACATACAGGAGCTATAGTTTTGAAAATAGCCGATAATACTGGACGCATGATTACAATAATAGTTGAATCTGATGCATTTGAATATTCTAATGTTGTAAAAGAAAGTAAAGAAAAATATAACAAAACAAATAATCCAAACAGAAAAACTGATAAAGAAATAATTCAGAAAAGAAACACTGTTATTGAGATTTTTAATAATTCATTGAATATGGATACGAGTGGCCAGTCTTCGTTGTTTTTAGATTTATCTAGTAAAAATGAAGTTATGTTGAAAATTAATAAAAGGGCACTAGGCATCATGAGGAATGGGTCTTCCACGCGAGATACGATTCTTCAGACATTAAAAAATGATAAATTGGTGCTTTATGGTGTAGCAAACAGTACAGCAATATCCACTCATCCACCCAGAAATAAATTGAGTGTTTAAGTCAAACAAATGCACTTATTAAAATGTCATTGAAACAAAGAAACCAAGTTTGAGTTTAGTAAATATAGGTCAGTTCAATCCTTTTTTTCGGTTTAACAAAATACAAGATTTTCCCCTATTTCCTTTTACGTCTTCAAAGAAAATTTTGCCTTAACGCACATTATTTTTATACACTACTAGCGGCACGTCCCGGCTTCGCTCGGGTAAAAACATAATAAATTACACATCATATGAAAATCTCTGATTTTATCTCGAACACACAGACAGACGCGGCAGCGGACTTTGTATCATAATATTTAAGGATTTCTCAAAGCTACAAACTACTAGCCAAAACCGTGCGTGGCGTAGAAGAGTAAATAGAAAAATTGATCTAGAGCTCTACTGATTGACGGCCGGGAGGAAGTAACGCCGGGACAACGCAAAGATGACAAAGAGAGAGAGAGAGAAAACGAAAGAGAACGAGAGTTTATAGGAAGCAAAACCGGGCACACGATGACGGCTAAAATATATTAACGTTCTGTCTCGTTCTTTATCGCGTATTATCTTTATAAGAGAAACGAAAGATATGACAATGTCTATAGTGTTCTCTGTCTAAGTACGCAGAAACTAGTGACCGACAAGGTCGTCCAAGGCAAGCGAGCCACGTGGGACCACCGCTCTCTCGCCACATGAGCAAAGAAATAGCACAGAAGCTTCGCTTCATACAGTATATAGACGTACGTCTATATTCTTATGAAGAAGACAAAGCCATAAAACCAAGAGTTTAAGTGAAAAGGGTGGGTAGGCTGCGGTATTTGCTTACCATCAGGCAACACGCATGCTCGTTAGCCCACCACACCATTTATAAAAAACGTGTCTACGACTTTTTGGAGGGCCGGCAATACTCTTGCGTTGCCCCTGGTATTACAATAAAAAAAAATAAAAAAATGGTTGCCTGTAAAGTCGGTTTTACGGGCGAAGATTTTACGTGACAACGTCTTTTTACGCGCGCGGCAGACCGATCATAGTTGAGTGGGAGAGAGACGCAAGGCATTCGGCGGGCCTCTCTCTCGTTCGGTGACTCATCGTAACGTTACCGGGCGTTACACTTTTTCATAAGTGACTCCCAGCCGCAACCTAATTTAAGACGTTGTCACGTCAAAAAAAGTATATGAAAATATCTTCAGTTAATATCCCTTTCACTTGATCGACTTTTACAATGAGAGCGGTAGGACAAGTAGCTGGATCATTCTATGTTTTTTCTCACCCAGAACTCTTTTCATCAAGCAGACTCTATAGCTTGCTTGCGTACTATAAGAGTAGACGTTGTTATAAATAAAGATTTTAATTTAAAAAGATTGAGTTGTGAACCTATAATAGTTTCGTAACTATTATAGGTTCACAACTAGTTTTAAACTTTCGCGTTGCATAATTATAGGTATGCTAAATAAAAGTTTCGAAACGTCTGGGAAATAAAAAAAGTAAAGCGCGTTTAATACATGTTATTTAGAACATTATAATACACAAGTTACAAATTGCTGGGTGGATGGTACATTTCCAAAATTTCACTTATTTAAAAACAATATTGTCGTGGAATCGCAAATACCGTGCAATCGTTTCTCATAGAGACATTATAATTTTAACTCCTGTATCATGAGTTATAGTTTTACGCCTCTGGACTGTATCTTTACTCATGTGCTCTAATCACTCTAAAAAAACAGCACAGCTAAAAATCATTTGCTTTTATCCAATGACTACGACCTCTTTGGTAATGGTATTGTTGCATATCAGTTTTGAAGTCTTATATCCTCTATCCACGGGAAGTTTTGGAGCGGTCCTATTCTAGGGCGGGAACCACACGCTTCACGTTTGGATACGCATAGCAAACTTAAATCATAGCGTCATAGATATACTGCTAATGCCATTTGAAAGGAAAAATTGTTTATAATCCCAATCAAAAAGTCTAAGTATCAAAACGTCCAACAAAGCGAAACGTTTAACTTCCAATTCACACACCAGATTATAAAATTATCAACTAAAGTGCAGGTTACGATGCTCCCTTCAATGGAAGCAAGTGGAGGTCGATGAAATTTACTATAAGTCAGAATGGCATACAAACTTACGTGGCACGTTAGGATTCGAACCTGGGACTTTTCGTTTTACAGGCTAGTAGAATAGCACCGCTAAATAGAACTTACCCGTTGACCCACTGGTGGGTGAGGCTGGTAGACAGGTCGCAGCTGTCAAAAAGAAATTAAAGCAATGAAAAAGCCCGCATATACAAATCTTGATTCAACTTTTTATATTTTTCCTGGGAATTTAGTGACAGATTGACCTCACTCAAAACGCTATTTAAATGTAAGTTTAGCGTAGGCGTCATATAACAAGCGCGCGCGCAGACCAGTTTGCAAAAAAGGTTCTTTGTGCAATAGACATTCACCAGCTGATAAGAGCTTTGGGAATTTATTTATGTCCTGGCCCGATACGGCACACAGGCATGCGGCCGACTATCAATACGAGATAATTACTTTTTATGTAAAGCCACTGTACACATGCCCAATAGTTCGGCAGCGTTGAATGAAGCTGTACACATAACTAAGCAACGTAATACTCGTATTATTGGCAATTAGCACTTAATGAGAGGGTAAAAAAGAGCAATTGTATTGAAAAGCTAGATGTATTCGTTTTGTGTTAGATAATATCCTTAATATTTTCGTGCTATCAAACATTTTGATTGATATTTACTGATTACCTACTAAAACCTAACCTTGTATGTTTAACAAACGAACATGTGCTCGTATTTATAAATCCAAGACAAATACTCGCAATAATTTAATTCTAATCTATCTAAAAATTACCCAAGGTATGTTGTAATAAATTCTGGTACAACAAAACGGGCCATGATTTATATAAATTTTGTTACCCATTCAGCAAGTGCAACAAATCGAGTCAAGTTATAAACTTTTTTGTATGTAAGTTCAGGTATGTACTATACGAAAAACGGGCCATGGAATAAATAAAATATTGCAATAAGCTCAGCAATTGCACACGTGCAAACACCACGGGCTTTAAATCTAGTTGTTTTAGGGCTTTATCTGATAGCCTTAGGTTTGCAAGGACCTTATTAATATTGTAGATCAAACACTGGCTTCTAAGAAATACAATTGAGTCGAATAAGTGCGCTGTAGATTTATTAGAACAAACGGCTTTATAATAATAACTAGTAATTGTCGTTGTTGTATTAAGAAGTTGCAATTTTTAATAGTTTTTAACATTGCAATGACCTAATATTTATTTCAAATTAATTTAATAAAACGACTAGGGGGTCGTCGCTTAACATGCATAAGTCAAAACCTAAATTGACTATTCCATGCTTTACTATAGAAGTAGTCAAAGTTGTGATGTGCTGAGACTATAAAAACAGTCTATTTAGACGAATGAGGAAAACGAACGTCAAGATGAGAGTGTAACAACTTACCTTTTAAGTTATGATTTATCTATAGGTATACTAGCTTTTGTCGCGGCTTCGCCCGCGTGGGTTTCCCTTTCCGGTATAAAAGGTACCCTATGTCCACACTTCAAACTACATGTATGCAAAATCAAATCTTGCAAGTTAGATTTCTTCTACTTCCAGTTGACCAATGGATTTGTAATTTCCCACGTCGCTTTAGTTTCGATGACAATGCATTATTATCATAAGCATGACCTGATGGTGCAGCCCGGATCGGCTTCAAACGAGGGAACTCCACAACCGTTTACAGCACGGACGTGGGTTTTTTTCAGGTGTTAAATGCCATAAGATCTCTCTGACAACAATAAAAGCTTGTAGTAAAAATGACATTTTTGTAAAAAGCTTGTCACATTTGAGGTACAGAATAAATAGAATGGAAAGGAATGTAAGGATGTATGTATGTATAATATATTTATATACCTTTAAATACGACCTTTAAATTTGACGTTGGCAAAATCATCGTTTTGGCGAACGATGGGCCATGAAATTAAAAAAAAAGTATTAAAAACTGCGTAGTATCAGTAGTGGACACAATCTCTGCCTTGTATAAAACAATGGATAAAATGCGGTTATATAATATTTAATGCGGAAGCAGCAAGCTAATTAACTCTAATACAATACTTAGACAACAATAGAATTATTTTTGATTTAGTAATAAACAGAATAATAAATAATATAATAAATATATCAGGACAAATCACACAGATTGAGTTGGCCCCAAAGTAAGTTCGAGACTTGTGTTATGGGATACTAACTCAACGATACTATATTTTATAACAAATACATATATAGATAAACATCCAAGACCCGGGCCAATCAGAAAAAGATCATTTTCCATCATGACCCGACCGGGGATCGAACCCGGGACCTCTCGGTTCAGAGGCAAGCACTTTACCACTGCGCCACCGAGGTCGTCAAAATAAGAATGTTATAAGAACAAATATAAAGATATATATAGTTTATGATAGATGTTTCAGTCAAGCAGTGGTTTACCTGACTGCTACCTGGATGACTGAAAGGGTTGTAGCTTTGAAAATAATATTTACGAATTTTATTGCATGTGAAAATCTAATTTCTTTATTTTCTTAATATTTTTTTTAATTTTGCATTGTTTTGTTACTTACAAAATTCAAAATTAAGCTTTAAGTAACGTTTAAGTTTCACCTGGGCGCGACTAATTAATTCTGAAGTATTCAGGCTAAATTTGGATTTTCTGGATTACCTAGTAAGTACATTCTGAAACTTATAAGACTAAGTATTATCTGGGATAAACTAATTTGGCCTAATATCTATTTTAACCGTTAACATATACATCAACCCCGTAAACAGGATCGGAGGGTTTAGTGTGGGATTGCAATTAATTATTCACAATCGAGACTGCTTGCAGTGAGACTCAGTCAACCAATTACAGTACAAAATTGTGACGCAACGACAACCACACTTCAATGTGATTGGTTAGCTGCGTGACACTGCGAAAATACTGTTAGTGAGATGTGAATTGAAAACACAGAACGTATTAGAAGACTGCTCGCCCCAAAGTATCTCATCTAAATAGACTCGCTAAACGGGATTTTGGCCTAAATACAAGTCATTGAATTTTATTACCAACCAGTATATTCTGTGACAAAATTATTAAAAAAAAATAAAGATCTTGAAAGGCCATTCTTTGATACTAAATCAAAATTGGGATGGACATTTAAATTCGTTCCAAATTTATAATTTTGAGTAATTTAGCTAATTATATCTTGGCGCTCGTAGTAATAGTAATTTTCGTTACAATTTAAAATATCTGTACGGATATATTTATTTATTTAAATTTATTGCACTACTTCAAAAGCAAACAATACCCACGTGGACTTATGCTATATGTCATTATTTACTAATCTAACTGTTCAATTTTGTGTATCTAACTGATGGATTAATTTGTGTTACTGGCTCTGTCCAACCCGTAAAAAATGAAGACGTAATACTGTATTGTTTATCATTATTCTTATACTATTTGTTTGCTGTTTGTATTTGTTGCATTCCGTCTCAATACATAAGGAGTTGAAGTTTAAGTCACAAATGTGTCCCTAGATGGCGCTGTACCGATTTAAAACGCGGTATCGTTTCTTTTTTGTTAAACCTTATAGTAAAACTCTCACCTCTATAAGTGAGTTCAGTAGCAGTGTGTATTTTATTAAGTGACGTCTTTGATAGACATCTTTGGACAAAACAGAAAATGGCAATAGACATCTTTGGACAAAACAGAAAATGGCAAGGTGTTGCTATAAAAATTACTTTAATATTTACCCTAGCTACCTATATAAATTTACTAATTTTATGATATTTCACCTATTCCCTGATAGAAGAACTGAAGCGTAAGTAGATTTCATATTCACATTTCATATAGTTTTCACCGGAAACAAGTGATGTAAGATTCTAAAATCTATCTACAAAAAATCTGATTGGAAGACCAATCAGAATCTACTAAAATAGGATGATAGAAAACTGAGACCTTTCAAACGCAGCACGGCTTAACCACTACACCACTACTGCTAGTGTATATTGCATAAAATCAATTTGAATTTCATAGAACACAATTTCCTTTGAATACAGTTGTGGTCCAAATAAATAACACACGAGTCGAAGCGCGTCGAACCTGAACTAAAAACAAACAAGATTTTTAGTTTCAATTGTAGTATTATTCCATCATTTTTTTTTTATTAGCTGTTTGAGCCCCACTGCTGAGCAAAAGCCTCCCCTAACTTCTTCCACGCATTCCTGTCATTTGTGTTCTCTTGCCATGTGAACCTTTTGATGTCGTCCGACCATCTCGTCCCATCAATATTGTAAAGGCGAAAGTTTGTATGTTTGTTACAACTTCAAGCTAAAACGACAGCGCCATTATTTTATTGCATTTGGTATCGAGATAGCTAATATCTTGGATTAACATAAAAGAGGTACTTTTTATCCCGAAAATACGAGATTACCGTGATTTGGTCAAAAAGTCTGATTGTCAATGGCGCTTCATAAAGAGAATGGCGCCACTGTCCATGTAAACGTAAATTTTATAATTACGCGTGCAACATCGCAGTGTGTATTAATAAATAATGTTAAGAGTTTGTAAAAAATACCTATAACACATCTTACTTGAGATAAAACTTGGTACAAAAGTCACCTGGTACCTACCTCACTCTCTCGCATTGATCAGGACTAATAGACATCGTACTCAGGCAGCAAATAGTATTGCGTAATAGCACAACACTTTTCTGACAAATTAATCTAATAGATTTTTTCTCTGTTCTAATTTTAAATTACCCTACACTAAATTGTTTTTATGTCTCTTCCATTTGAAAGATCTTTAGCTAATGTCAATGTCAAACTATCTTCTATTTGGAAAGTACTAGGAATGTTCTTTTTTTATTTTTATTTCGGTTTGGCACGGTTCTTGAAAACTTGTTTTCTTGCTGATCAAATTATTGTGCGAATCTGTTTTTTATGTTATTAAATGAATAAATATTGCTAGGCCACAAAGAAGGCAACGCGCGTGACACCCATGTTGTTGGAGGCGTCTATAGGTGACCACTTACCATCAGATCTAATTTAATCGTTGCGGGCAACTGCAAATAGCAATAAATAATCAATGAACCTAAGAATAGCGATGAGGGAATTGAGAAAGGTAACAAAAGGTCTAACTATGATCTAATATGATTCTTGGCTTTCTTCTAAATCAATAATATTCATTACTTAACTAATATTCGGAGTTGGTCTACAGCTGGCAATTTGACACGACTTATTTTGTAATCCTCTTAAGACTGATCTCCTGCGCAGGGAATTTGTGTATACGCTTCATGGATCTTCATAGACATTTTTAACAATAAACTATTAAACACTAGCTGCGCCCCGCGGCTTCGCTTCCATGGGAATTTCGGGATAAAAGTACCGTATGTGTTATTACAGCTTATTTTCTACCCATGTACCGAATTTCATAACAATCGGTCCAGTAGATAATGCGTGAAGAGGTAACGAACTTATTTTCGCATTTATAAATATGGGATTAACGTTCAACACTTTACATGGGATGGGCTGTCATGATTAATTTTCAGAATTTTCGCATTAATCCGACGTTTGCGGTGAATTGCGGTGGTTAAAGATTTTTGATTTTTTTATGACATTAATACGTTTTGTACAATATATATATATATATATATATATATATATAATTCTTATTATAATTCTTAATTTTAATCTAATTTATATTTTAAATTGCAATGCCCGACAGGGTTTACATTGTGCCTAGATTATAATGACTGAGGTGACTAGTTACTTAATTACAATCCGAAATATAAAAAGCAATAAAATGATTTGAATTGAATTGATAACAAAATAAACTTTCACTTGAACGATGAAATAGTAAATAGATAAATTAGTATCAATTCAGTAATTTTAAAAATAAAATAAAGAGTTCATTAGCTTTTTTCTGTTTCAATTAATTTGTTTGTTGAATAGTTTGTGTGTATGTGTAAATACTATCTTAATTTGTAATTGAACTTATTATTTATCAGTTGTTAGTGCATCATTATTCTTGGGTAAATACGTAAATATAAGTAATATTGATGCACTCATGTATATGTCATAAAGGTAAAAATAAATTTATTTGCACAAAGCAAATAAATTTATTTTTACCTTTACCGTCAGTAAGTATTGTTTAAATTTTGTCCCGAAAAAGTTTGATCCTAAACTGTATGTATATTTGTCTTTTCTCAGGCGCCGAAAACTGAATAAAACATGAGATGATCATCTCAACAGGGACCTTCAAATAAAATACACAGATTCAATGTTTATCACTTTTTTATAATTTATTTTCACAACATTTTTATTTAATTTTCTGTAAAATTTACATAGCTTAAAACTCCTCACAAATATAATAGAAATGTAACGCAACAACTGCGCGTCGGCGCTCTGTGCTCGAAACAGGCTCTCGGAAGAGAAAAAATTACTACAATGTATATATTTGATAAACCTAACAGTAAGCTTATTTAACGTAAGGCGTTATGAACTAGCAACCCTTATATCTGCTAAAGAGAGTCGGGTGGCCGACAGCTCGCTTGTAACATATGAGCGAGACAGCCGACTAGCGTCGTCGCAGTCGTTCCGACGGTCACACAGAAGTTGCATGGAAAGCAGCATTCGTATACGCACATTTTAGCTACGCTTTTTAAAAATTCATCTTCAAAATTCAAATAAAGAAATATTTCAATTTTCTGTTTTGCATGTGGCCAGTATTTTGGCACAGATCACGCACACATATCTCAAAAATGCATTATTTCCTTGAGCATTGCAGTATCGTAAATGTGAGCGCTAACCTTAATTTTATGTGCTAAAACATTTTGAAACACTTTTAAATACAACATTGCAAATATTTCACCTTTTTAAAATCAAAGAAAATGAATGATTAGTTCATTGTTAATGCATTTTTCCATATGTTGGGAATAAGCAAAAATAATACCAAACAATGCCAAATAACATATTTTGAAAGGTATAAAAATGCCTGCACGGATTTGTCACACTTACATGACCTTGGGGATTTCTAAGTAATTTGAACGCTTCAAGGTTCCTGTACTAGGCCTGCTTTACGCATAAGCCCGGCAAATCGAACTACATTACTTAGTTTTTTCTGCATTGTTATAAAGCTCAAATTAAACACACGCAATGTATGTCCCAAGACTGCGATCGTGGCCGAGTTACGATCGAAATATGCAACACTTGTAAAAAAAAACTCATTAAATTGTGATTAGATTAGGTACTCTCGCCACGCCACAGATAAATTAGGACTTTGCCCCGTCACGGATGGATTACATTTTTTTTAAATTTAATTTTCTCCATGCAACTAATGTATGCTTTTTATAACGACGCCTTTTGGCGCTTGCGTACTACTCAGACTTAGCTTATTAATGACAATTTCATTGTGTAATAAATACCAATTATAACATTTCAAAATTAATATTTACTGTCATTTTAACTGCTAAAACTAAATAAGATATTAGATTTTTGACAATATAATTAAGACTGGCAACACAATGTTACAAATGCTTTTCAGTTGCGCAAAAATTTACCAAATCAAAATTACTTTTTACGGAGACTTCACATGAATACAATGTACATTGTAATTTGAAATTAATGCATTAAATTTCCGTAAATTTTATTTAAAATGCCATAATATTTTTTTCTTAGCTTATATATAAGAATATAAGAAAATATGTGCATATATTTTGTTACTTTAAATTAGCTTCTGAAAATTCAAATTGTAAAACCGCATTTGCATAAAAAAAATATAATATGTTCGATTTTTGAATTATTTGATCGAAACTAAAGAAAGTTTTTTTCTATGAAGAACACTGGCAGACAAATTTAGCATCAACCAGACGAAAATGAACATAATTGGCAAAGACGTAAAGATCAAAACAAACCATCATGTCTGAAATTCAATATATACATATACATGTACGCAAACGCCTTGACCAGTGCTCACTTAGTTAAAATTAACATTAACATTAAGGCTAGCTGAAACTGATGGTAACTTTAGAAAATAAACACTTAACTATATTGCAATGTCTCTCGTGACAACAACTGAACAAGTGAATACTCGCCCCCTTAGCGAATCGTACTGTAGTTGAAACGCCGATTGAAACACTCTATACAACCGCAGCGATGGAGTGGTAGAAATTAAAACGATGATTCAAGATAGAAGACAGAGATTGATGTCCTCTTAAATTCACTTATTGAAAAACTGGAGTCTTAAATTATCATTAAAAATACGTACAGTCAACAGCACATCAAATTACCCTGCATAAACCTCTATGGCGCGGCAATAGCGGCGAGATTGCTTTTGATTGATGCCGTTCACTGTACATGCCATCGCATCCATCATGCGTATTCCAATTTTATTCAATATTCATATTAATAATATGAATATTGAATAAAATTGCGCGGCAATTTTTGCCTCGGACTGTTCCTTAAGACTTCATGCCACAAACGCAGCTTAACTTCAGCCATTTTGCGATAACAACGATTTATTGTACCCTCTGGTGGTATCTGAAAACCAGTGCCCTGCTCTCTTTGTCGAGCACAATATGCGCTGAGATACTGCCCTTTTATATCGCTGCGGCACATGATTGTATAGTTATGTGGAATGTTTCTTGTGTATTTGTCCTTTATTTTAATAGTTCACTGTATCATAAATGTATATTGTGTGTCCTCGATATGAATAAACAGTTTATCTATCTATCTATCTTATTGAATATTCCCAATCAATAGGGCATTTCAATCTTCGCGTCAACTACAGTCGTCCACTTTGCTTCAGGGTCCACACACAATCCATAGGACATTGTCTATAAAGGTGTATGTATCGTATACATTAAATTAATATTGTATGTTAATAAATAAATATATAGGGACAAATCACACAGATTGAGCTAGCCCCAAAGTAAGTTCGAGACTTTTGTTATGGGATACTAACTCGAAGATGTTATAACATATACATATATAGATAAATATCCAATACATAAATATTGATAGAAATACCAATAATTCCGAATAATAATATAGATTCCATAAATATTTGAATTCTAAATTAATTTGGATTTCTAAACTGAGAATATTTAAAAAATATATTCAGAAATTCCAAAAAAAAAAACAATAAGCCCCAATAGACAATGCCTGTTATTATATAATTACATACATCAAAATATGGATTGACGTTCAATGTGACACTGGAATTGAGTAAAGACAATGTGTTTAAAGTATAAAAATGATTAGACCGTATGCCGGAAGCAATGTGTATTGTATGGAAGAACCATGTAGAAATTTAGGCCTATATGTTTCGATATTTCTTCTACCAAGTTTTAATATTGGTTTTGAGTGAATTCTGAAATGTATAACAGCTAAGGTATTAAACATTTGTAGATTAGTCGCGCATTCCGGCCTCGTCACGCGCGGCGCGGCGTGGTGGTTACTTCAATACAATCATATAGTTTTGAAAGCGTAGTGGAAGCCACACCACGCGTGACGGCGACCTAACATTGGAAGCAAAACGGACTTTTCTATCAAAAATTATTTCTTAGAAACAAATTTTTGAAAAAAAATAAAAAATACAAAGTTACCGGTGATCTCGAATTTACGCGAGGAGGTAGTTTTGCCAATAGATATTTTGATAGGTCCCATGAAAATTGCTAAAAATATATGAAAACACGATCTTGCATTTTCAAATATTATTCATCAAAATTGCAACAAATATAAATAGCTTTGTTAAACCACAGGGACCTATTAAAAATTATGTTTAAACAGATAACAATCACAGTTACAATAATTATGACAAGGACGATTAAAAACATTTTTCGAAAATACTACAAATCACAACTTACGTGTGTCGCGACGCGGGCACATACGCGGCAAAACACTAGTGATAACCCTTAAGTTCATTCTAAAAATGGAATATAGTTAAGTTTTCGTTAGATATTATGTACTTCATTTATTTCTAAGTACATATATACGACTGCGAACTATGTATAGTATGTCTGGTTAAGGAGTTCTGTTTATTTCACTTTAAGTTTTATTTGTTGACATATTATGAGTAATGTGGTAATGAGCATTGTTAAGTTTTTCAACTAAATGAAACATCAGATCTCCTTAATTCTTGCTGCTTTTGAGGCGTAGTCTCAACGTATATTCTGTCTGTCTCAAAACCCTACTTTACAAGGCAATTTCAATACTTTTTCTTGTGAAAAAATCATGAGATATGGAACGTGAAAGGAATTATTTTCGACTGCAAAAGAGTGATGTCACTTTGATATCATGAAAGCGAAGTCACTATTTTGCAATAAAAAATAATTTTAACTGAATTATCAAATTATGTAATTAATAAAATTGATAATTAAAATAAATTGTATACATGTGATCTAAGTTATAGGCTGTTCGCTCTTTTTTATTGCATTTGAGGTGTGTGAGTGAGAGAGGCTGAACACGCGCCAAGACCAGCCCGTAACGTGCGGACGCTAATAGTCCTATTAGTTTTTGAAGACAAAAAAAATGAGATCTTAAATTTTGGTTCAATAGTGAGCAAATGGAAAATTCGTTCAGAGTCGTTAAATCCCGAAGAATATTATTCTAAAGCTGATTGTACTTCACTACTTCGGATAATCTAATATAATAATATAGAACGCCCGCAAATGTACGCGTGGTCTTCGATATTATGGCCGGGGCACAAAAAAAAATGCTTTTTATGACAGTTACTATATTTACTTTTGACAGCTTATAACCCAATCAAATAAGAGGACGCAGAGCCTTCCAATTTTAAAAAATATTACTGGCTGTATAGCTTTCGCTATCACCTTCCTACCGAAGTCCAATCGTACACTTTGAGGGCGCCCCCTAACAGCTTATTCTGAGCTCTAAGAGAATCCAGTAAATATATTTAGTTCAATATACACTTTCAAAATATCTAAGACATTCATTTGGCCGGACATTGTTCACACGTCGTTCATAATCTACACGTTTATAATATACAACAATAATAACTCTCTATTGTATTTAAACTATATAATAATATAAGTAGTATATAATCTGTGACAACAGTATTATTCTACAACAATAAAATCACATTTTCCATATATTCTACTGTAGACTGAATGAGACGTAAAACAAATATTTTATAAGTATGCATCTAATATGACTGCTACTTGTAAATGTTCTTAAAATATTTATATAATGGATTTATTTATCATTAAAAAAGAGTGAACTTTAATATTGTACACACCTTAGTGTTAAAATATTTTTTTTTGTATTTTTATATTTTTTTTTTTGTGTTTATATTTATCTTAATTTGTTACTTCGTATGCCAAGCCGTATACAATACTAGAGCGATCACGTAATAGAGATACATGTATATACAATTTCGAGTTGATAAATACATAGTAAAATAGTTTACGCTTATAGCTATATGCTACAAGTTGGAGCATCGCATTTCTGGGAGTGAGTGTCTGTACACGAGTTCATCTCGACTGCAATGCCGGATTGCAATCGCAATTAAAAAAAATAGAACGGTATATCTCGCGTTAAGGCCAGCTACAACAAGACTGGACTTGTTTTTTTGTACGTCACTCGCAAATTACGCTGTTTCCAATAGAAACCTTCCTTCGCGAGCTCTAAAGCCAATTCTAACAATACTTTCAAACTTTCTGTCTTTATCTGAGAGACATGCTGTATGGAGACAATTTTACACACATATAATTATATAAAGCTTAAAAATAACTAACTAGTCTTTTTTATAGGCAGACCATCGATTTGGACTTACACCCTAAAGATTCGCGTGGTAAATAATTTTCGTACTGCTAACATATTAATGTATCAACACGAAAGGAGTACGACTAGAAATTATTTCACGTCGCCTGCGCCGCATTTCGTACCTTACAGCTATATAATGACGGTTCAAAATAATTGGCAATAGGCAAACGTGGGTATGTGCCCACGTTTTCTATGGAATATTACGTGAAATGCTGTGAGGCGGCCGAGGCCAGCCCCATTCGTGACAATTGACGTGCGAAAATTGATCGGTGTACATAAAGTGAGCAACTTTGAATTGACAGAGTAAATTGTCTCCAAAATATCGGTCCGTTTCCACAAGAGCACGTCAAGAAACGCGTAAGTCCACCGGCCGGTGTTTTCGCTTCGATATCTCCCATTTTATACTTTTTTTTTTGATTACAAATAAAAAAAATCAGCCTAGGATACGAAGCGTTATACACGACAATACAATCACACTCGCTAGGACAGGGAAAATCATACATATACATATATTTTTATCCGTATTATATACATTTGGCACTAAATTCATCGTCGATCGATAGAGGGTTAAGATTGACGTCCTATGGCGGCGGCCTAGAGGGGTCACGCGGGGCAGAGTGCGGGCCGATAGCAATCACAGCAGGGCGCGGGTGCGGGGGGCGGCGGCAGCGCGGGGGGGTGCTGCGCGGCCACCGCGCACGCCGGGCACGCCGCGCACGCCGCGCACGCCGCGCACACGCACACGTAGTACCCCGGCGGGGGCAGCAGCAGCGGCGCCCGCGCGCACAGCTCTCGGCACGCCAGAGCTTCGATCAGGGCTAGTGTTTGTCGCCGCTCGTGCCCCATAAGGCAGACTGTGGATTCTCGCACGACGGAGTGCAGCAGTGTTAGGTACCTGTGGAGTTGAAATATTTTTGTCAGTGTCTTAAATATGTGCAGAAGGTTGATATAATTTATTATCCTCATTAAAATACAGATGCAGTCAAATGTCAAGTTCTTATTGTCTTAGCTTAGTAGAAATCATTGCTTGTTTCTTGCATCGATTATAGTATATTTTCCATAGAAGCTGCATACATTGGACAACGTATGAGTTTATAGTGATTAATAGATCAGTTTCGCGATACAAATACCATATCTAAGTAACTAACTATATAACCAACAAAACTACCGTGATAACAGCCAGTTAAACATTTAATTACCTGTGTTTCAGCGCCTCCTCTTCCCGGCCGACGAAATGATTCCTCAGATAAGCCTCAAGCTTGGCCCTCTGCTGGCCCAGCTCTGGGAAATCGATAAAGAACCTCGAGCACATGTATCGCTCCAGCGTCTTTATTTTGTCCGGTCGCGCCGGTCGGTATCCTTTAGCGAGGAGGGCGCAGTATTTGAGCAGTCCTCCGCCACGGATCTCCTCAGGTTGCCGCGTCGCAATCAGCTTCTCGGCCAGGTGGAGTAGGGCTTCACTGAAGTCCCCATACACTGATTCCCCAACCACAGTTGGGTAAAAGTTCTCTCCGATCGGCAGCTGGGCGCATTCATGGAACGCCAACAGCGAGTCGAGAGCAATCTGGAACGAGTCCACCGAGAACTCGAACTGGCGACGCATCGTGTCCACGAATTTAAGTTCCACGGACTTGTGGCCGCGTGAGTTTCCAAGAGAGATCAGGGACCATCGGTCGCCGTCGGAGTTGACGCGGACCATTTTGGAGACGTAGGCTTCTTTCAGTCCTGCGGTTGATGCGCGCCGGCGTGGGGTAGCCGGTGGTAGTAAGGTGGCGAGGTGGCCTAAGACTGCTGCCTTGACGCGGTCGCAGTGACGCGCGGTGGGCAAATCTGCAGTGAAGATGAGGTCGATATCAGAGTAGGGTTGGGGGCGGTCGGCAAGGACGTGGCTGGCGGCGCCGCCGTTGAGCCGGACGTCGCGGACGGTGATGCCAGCTCCCCCAGCGCTCTGGGAAGTCTCCAGCCTGGCGCGGACACCGGCGACCAGCTCCCGCAGACGGACGTGCAGAGTGGGGAAGTTCCCGCGTCCGTGGATGGCCACGACCTCGTCCATGACATCGTTCAGGCGCCGCACTTGCTCGTAGCTGAGCACGGCGTGCCGCTCGCCTCCACCGCAGCCCTCTTCCGACGAGGTGTAGCTCGACTCGCTCTAGAACAAGAAAATAATCCCATTAGTTGCCTGAAGCATTTGAGGAAACAATCATTCATCTTAATGGAAACCGTCAAACAGCAACGGTGCTGTAACTTGTTCATTAGATTCAGACAATTAAAGTATGAAATATTGCGATTTTCTGACTTGTTTGAAGGCCGTTTGATGCGTATACCTATTGCATTAGGCATATATAAAGATGACCAATTAAATTACGATAAATTTTGAAAATATGTTAAATGTAATGCACGTATAATTGACGGGTAGTGTAATGAAGTATTGAAAGTTAGTATAGAGACAGTGTACAGTTTCAATATTCCAATACATAAGAATGTATGATTGGAAATATTTTTTAATTAAATTAACTTTACAATCAAATAATAACATCAAAACATGTTATAGTGTTTGTGTCGGCATGTTCGACAGATACAAGGTTGGTTCAATTGGCAAAAACAAATCAATTTATTGACAAAATATATTATCGGAATGCACTGCTGACCTTGTCTTATATGTCAAGATCTCATTCTACTATATTTTAGAGTTTATTCACACTTACATAAAGTTGGTAAAATTAGAATCGTTATTTTTATTTGTGAAACTTGGATTCGATCGAGGTTTTTTATTTATTTTGTTTGTTTGTATGTAATTGTATTTTTCTCTAAGTAGGGTAGGGTCCGCGCAATAATAGCTCATCAATTTTCGCCATTTTTTAAATGTTATAACACAGTTACAGCTTTCATTGAAAATCATCACCGAAAAGAACGCATCGATCGATCGAACATTTTGATTTATGACTTTCCATCAAAATTGGAAAACATTGAAGAAATTAATTTCGATTCGCTCTAGAATCATCGGGGCGATAAAGTTGAATTACTTTAATATTCGTAAGATGGTGATACATATCACCGTCATATATCTATGTCTAATCTAATCTTTTGCATGACAAATCAGCGAATCAACTTCCCCACTTCAAATTTATGTCAATTGATACATTTACAATATGTTGGTACACAAGTACCATAAGATAAGACCTAGGGTGGTCCCTGGGCGTAATTTTTTGCTTCCAATGCTTTAAATGAGCGCGATTTTACAAATTGATTCACAAAGAGCCATTGCAGATTTCGTGTGGACATCTCATAGTCTTACTTCAACGTTGGAGCTAAATTGATTATTTTTACAAGCTTTTATTTCACTTGCTGTGTAACTTGTGTTGTTTTTATAGTTAATGTCAATACGGAAATAGGTCGGTCGAATCGAATGGACCTTAGTAATTCGATCCCTTACCCCCCGCAGCGTTTACGATTTCCCCATAGTAGGAAGGGCTCTATTGAGTTAAGTGGACCTGAGATGTTACTTTTCGTGAGTTGTTCCCGTAAATATATTTCTTTTTGCTCGACTGGCTTCACAGATTTTATAATCAAACATTTTTTTATGGTCACAGCCATGTTAGATATCAGATAAAAAGTCAATGATATAACAATAAAATGTTGTCTGTCTGTCTGCAGTAGAAACAATAGCCGTATTGTCTTAATAGACAAATCTTTTAGGTTAGCGATTCCGCCGGCAATCAGGCGGAACTACAGATCAACAGATGTTCAGATTAGGAATTTTATAAATAAAAATACAACGAAGCAAAACAAAAGTAGCTCTCTGCCTCTCTTTTGAGTTGCATCGTCAAATTTTACGTTAATCTTAACTGACGCGTTTTTCTGCGCACGTTAAAGTTAACGTCGACGGTGCAAACCACCCTTAGCCATCTTATTTTAAACTATACAACGATACAAGCCACCACTTCTTGGGTTTGCCCCTTCTGCCAGACTGTGAGATAGTAATCAGCCAATTGTTTTTAATTTTCAAATGCGTGATTCAAACTCGCAAATGCGTGAATTCAAAAATTCACACAATTCGGGCCGGCGGCGTTCGTGTGTTCGGATGTACTCACCGGTTGCACGCTTACCAAAGTTCAAGAACATCGCGTGTTTATGTTTGGCGGAACTGAACGCAGCAGTGACGTCCGGATTTTCTAACGGCCCCGGAAAACTTGCATTCAAATCCAAATTTCTACAGATACAAATACTTCCAAACTTAATTAATTACTAGCGGCCCGTTCCGGCTTCGCTCGGGTAAAAGCGAAATACATTATACCTTCCACAGGAATCACAAATAATTTATTCAGAATTTAGACCTTCTCAGGCACTTTTTCACGTATTTTTTTTATATTATATGTAATTTCTCACAAGCTACAAACTACAGACAGACAGACACAGTAGAAGACTTCGTTTTATATTGAGTAAGGATGATAATAGGTATACTGGCAACCTGGCGACATTTTATACCCTCGGGTATAAAATGAAATAAACTGTTATTTAGACGATTTATATAGAACAATAAAAATTATAAAATGAAAATTATTAATTATTATTATTAGGTAATTAGTCTAAATTAAATTTGATAAGAAAAGTGGTGTTGTGTTATGTAACAAATAATGATCAATATAAATCACATTAGCGATTCATGTTAGAGGAATTTAGAGAGAAAAAATAACACAAGGTCCAATTTGATAACAAGGCTGATGGAAGAACGCAGTTTGGAAACTTATATTTATATAATTTTTTTTTTATTTCAAATTCCATTTAATTTATTCAAAAAACAAACACAAAACATTTATAAAAAATAAAACTAGGTAATAAAAATAAAAATAAAAACTTTATATTGTGCTCGCAATTTGAAAAGGAACCAGCTCAGCATATGTTGTTTACCCCGCGCGAGGTAAGCAACGCTGGTCATCCGCTGGGAGCCACGAGTAAAAACGCACGGACAGTTGCAACCTTATAAACTATAATGCGCATAACTAATACTAAATCGTCCTATATTTCTTGATTATTCATATTATCGTAAAGTTTTAAATTGTTATAATAGTTGTTATAAGTCTAGTAAGAAAAAAATGCAGTGTAGGTAATATGAATGACAAAAATGTGTTGTGTTCACTACATTGCCTAAATTTTATCTATAAGCAAAATATTTAACTCTAGTTAGTATACTTTTGAGGTAGACTCAATACCGAACTGAGAAAATTCCAATACCAAGAATACCAATACTCAATACCAAGAACTGATGATGTAAATCAATGTGAAAAAACGCTCTTTTACATCTTATTCTAATGCTGCATTCTGGAGCGATATAATCACAGTAATACCCCATTTTCCATTTGAAATGAGACACGGAAATGACGAATATCTTATAACGTATAACGTTATGCAATAATTTTCTATCCATATTGTATTACAACGTTAGTACAGTCGCACCCGGAATTGTTACGACTTTTCTCAAATAAATTACGCAAATAAAAAAGCCAGCGGAATACTAATGAATCAATTTATTGGTTATGCGTTCACCTTTGAAATAGCCGATGTTACTTGTGAAAGGATCGCGGGTTCAAATGTTGGTAATAAAACTCCACTCGTGTTAATGTGATTTTGTGTACAATCAGCATTTATATCTGTTCAAATTCAATGTAAACTCGCCGTATCTCGCGTCGATGGGCGAAAATGACAGAGCCAACGTAGCAAATATGACCTGGGGCCCGATTCTCGCTCAATCGAAGTTCACTTCGTCAATTTTCCCCAAATTTTCGATCGTTTTATGCAAATTTACAAACGAAAAACTTCGATCGATCGATGCGTTCGCTCGATCTTTTTAACGTTGATTTTTTGTTAATGCAGAAACACTAGCAGAACCTTCAGAAAAATATGAAGAAAACTGATGAAGTGAATTTCGATTGCGTAAGAATCGGGCCCCTGGCCCTTAAATACAGTCGATCTATCTTCGGTATTTTCTAAATATGAAGTACTTAATGACATTTTGGCTAATTTGAAGATTTACCCTGAGGCAGGTAAATCATAAGCCTGAGTTTACATTCATGTACAAAAATGTACTCTATGAAGTTTAACGTCAACCTACCTTCACCAATTTTTCGAATTATATTTTTTGTTAGTCTTATTTGGTCCATCCTAGCAAAAAAAATACAACAGTTTGTTTGTTTGTTTGTTTTTTTTTTTATTTAGTCTGTTGTACATATGTTGTATTTTTTAACGGTAAAAATATGGTTAAACGAATTATGTGTAATTCATAAAAATAAATATAATTTTCATTTTCTCCATCAACCTTCCTTTATCTAACCAGAAAACTAGAAATCTTCTATGTTCTATGTTGTCATTAGTGCGAAGCATAGATAAAAGTAATAGACAAAACCTATAATGTGCTAGCGATTCTTCTTCCCGCGTAGATTTCAAAACTCAGTCAAATGACGGTCCACTGATAAGCGATGGTTTGGTAGGATATCTTAGGGATACTATAGGGATTTCAATTCTACGAATAAACCGATATATCTATGCTGGTAAATTAAATTAACCTCAAAATGTGCATAAATACGCTATAAATGTAAAATATATTAAATATAAATTATTCACGGCTCTTACGGGTGTTATAATTAAATAGTATATAATGAGGTGTATATACGATTTATCGTTACCCTCCATAGTAATTTAAGAATACCACCTGAAATAACTCAAGGTACATTCAGTCTGAAAAATATTATGTTAATTACATATATTTTTATTAACATTATATTTATTTGAAAGTATACAATTATTATGTCCTTTCTTTTTAAATTTTTATTTTTAAAACACTTTAAGTGTTTAATTTGGCCAGTCTTGGCACTTTTAAAATTGCCATGATTAGAACTTGAATCACAAATTTATTAAAATAGAGAAATGATAAAAGAAACAAACACTTGTACTTACACTAAATTTACTGTTGTTAATTTTACTCAGTTTGTATTAAGGCCCTGTCTAGTGTGGCATAATGTCAAGTTTTTATATTTCATTAAAAAATAAAAGTTATTGATAAAAATTGTGGTAACCTACATTAAGTTGTTACACTGAATATATAAGTTAAAATGTGCTTTCAGCATTAAGTTCCACCTTTTGTATTATTCCAAATTTTATATTGTAAATAAGAAATTAAAATGATAATGTGTTTTGTAACCGACTGTACCACGTGTTGACGTGGTGGTTCGTTCACAAACACACAATATATACAATAATTTCATTATACACTCAGGTGGTGGGTTGACGTCTGTGTATTGTCATGATTATTTCTTTGTTCAACGTCTCTCAATTGTATGAATTGTAGATTGGCATGTTGTTTTTTAATGTGAAGAAAATTGCGCAAACCAACAGCGCAAAGAAAATTTAAACAAGATGAAAATATAATTCAAATATACTTCTGTTAAAAATGTGACATTTTTTTTTAAAAAAAAGCTACGCGTAAATATAACTCAAATTTACCATAAATATTATAACAACTCCATTGCCGCTCGTTATCTAAGAATTAGTTAAATTAATGTTGCAAGTACCTTGCGAGGAAAAATAAGGGATCTTATCACAACATGTGTGTTCGTCTTATCTGAGTTTGTCAATATGATTGTGCACTACCAAAATTACTTTTATAAAATACTACCTATTACCCGCGATTTATTTGATTTAGCGGTTTCCCACGGGAGCAGTTATTTTTCCGGGATGAAAAGTGCATGTATGCAAAAAAGAAGATTGGTGGAGTATATAGAACGTAGAGTTAACAAACTTACCTTCGCATTTATGATATTACAATAGCGAATTAAAATTATACTCTACATATAATCAATAAAGAATTAAAATGTACAATGTAAAAATCGTTAAAAGCATTCGCATTTGTTGATAAAGGTGTTGATTGGCTAATAATAGAGGCAATTTATTAAATTATATTCGAATACGAAAATCTGTGTAAATACAGCATATATCATGGAACATGTAAACATAGCATTGTCAACAGAAACTGAAGACGCGTATTCTGTATTTGAAATTAAAAAAAAATAAATTAAAAATGGATTTTGTTTTTTTTTTAAGGAATTACTGGCAATAACGGTTTAGGCTTAGGCGTTAAATCTGAAATGCCATAAATCACAATCATATATTTCACTTGTGGAACGATAAAGTGTGAATAAAATATAAATGAATCGATATAGTGACAGAGTCAAGGTCCGGATACAAAAGGGCGAAAATACAGCTGTTTATATACCTATTAGAAGGGCTACGTGAATGGAAGTTCCATGTCGTTTTGTTTTGTCCTTTCAAAACTAATAAACCCTAATATATTTTTCCTGAGTCACTAGGATTACGATTTCAATGCACTACGCCCGCTCATTCGGAACGACGTCATCCCAAAATTTTCATATCGCTCGTAGTCTTGACTGATAAATTTATACTATTATTAAAAAGAGGTACGCGTTAGTGAGTTTGTATGTTTGAGCCGTGTAATCTCCGAAACTACCGAACCGATTTCAATAATTCTTTCACCATTAGTAAGGTACATTGTCCAAGATTGATATAGGCTATATTTTATCTCAAAATTCCCACGGGAGCGAAGCCCCGGGCAACATCTAGTCTAAAATAAAGGAGCAATCTTTCGTAGCACTTTGGTGTAAAAACATATGAATTGTAAAACCCACTTTTAAATGTTGTTGTTTTAAAACAAACTTAGCTTAGATCTACTTAAAAAGAGCCACAGGAACGCAAGGTCGCCGCAGCCGTTTTGGTAATTACAGAATGTGTATTTCGAAAACTGGCAACAACAGGCGCACAGAGCGTGACCATCGCGATACGCGCATGATTTAACTCCTCATTAATAAATATTACCATAAATATTTTACCACAATTAAAGTACGTACAGACGGAATATTCCGTGCGTCATCTATACTATTATTATATATAGGTAAGAGTTTGTATGTTTGAGGCACGGTAGTCTCTGAGATTACCTAATCTCAGAGACTACCGAAACGATTTGAAAAATTCTTTGACCATTAGAATGGTACATTATCCAAGATTGCTATAGGAGCAGATTGCTAAAGGTACATTATGCAAGATTGCATTATCCAAAAGGCTATATTTAATTTCAAAATTCCCACGGAAGCGAAGCCCCGGACAACATCTAGTTTCATAAAATCTTGGGAATAAGTTTAGTTGTATAAAATCGGACATAAATTTATTAATTTGTTATTCGCGTGAATAGTTTAATTTTGAACTTATTTGAATACCTAGCACTACTACTTAATACCAAAAACACAGAATGTTTTCAAAAACAACGGAATAAATTTTAACTTTTCACATTTTCTTTTGAATAAGCAATAATAGACTTGTAAACTTTACCATTCCTATTCTCTCTTTCTTTCTTTTATGGGGGATCGGGTGAGAATATAAAATATTCAAAACTATACCTATATACCGGTATATACCGGTGTATACCTATCAGGATGTCAGTATAACAGAAGGTAAAGTAATTCATTTATTTTGAATTACTTTACCTCAAATTATCTACAAGAATCAGTTCGTCCAAATAAAACTCATTGAACGATGCCACTTCTGTATTGCTCAATATTTTTTTTTAGACAATGCGATTTCGTTTTCGTATATATAACGATAATGACCAAGAAATGCAAAAAGCGTGACGTCTCTTGTTCAATGTTAAGGCGGGTTTCATTCAGCCGATGTTGTAAAAAAAATGGTTGCCTGTAAAGTCGGTTTTACGGGCGAAGATTTTACGTGACAACGTCTTTTTACGCGCGCGGCAGACCGATCATAGTTGAGTGGGAGAGAGACGCAAGGCATTCGGCGGGCCTCTCTCTCGTTCGGTGACTCATCGTAACGTTACCGGGCGTTACACTTTTTCATAAGTGACTCCCAGCCGCAACCTAATTTAAGACGTTGTCACGTCAAAATGGAAGGGCAAAAACGCGCAGATCATTCATTCAGTTACAATAGCTAACTGGATTATTCATGATTACTGGTTATTTATGATGTTCCAGCTGGACCAGGCTGAAGGCGCAAACCCAAACAATACTCCTAGCCCTGATGTTATCACAGAGGTTACGCTTGCCAATGGCCCGACTTCTAGGGATGCTAGACCGTGCAAAGCGGAGAAAGGTAAGTAGGACAGCGGACAGCTGTGCACCGACGCCTTGTGGCTGAGGAAACAACCAGGAAAATATTGATATGGATGAAAGAGAGAGAACTGTGAGGTATTAGCATGATTTTGCGAGTACGTCTAAGTAAAAAAGAGAGTTTATTTACTAAATAAATGACGTTGAAATAAATGCAATTATAGTATCATAAACATTGAATTTAGGACCTTTTCTTTCTGGAATCTGCACAAATGCACAAGCGAGAGTATATATAGCCTAAGTTGGTAACATTTTTTTTCATAAAAGGATAGCATTGTTAATAATATTGTAAGTACATTTTTGCTAATTCTACAGGAGCTAAATCTTTCAACCCATAAATAGACATTTAAAAATGAATTACAGAAATAAAAATACTCAAAAATCCCGTAAGCCGGATATCGAAATAATTAAAAAAAATATAGACAGACATAATTCAAATCATGCAGAGACAAAGGAAAAAGGTTGTGACGAAACCAAACTCGATTCGAGCAATAGTACTTTCGATTTCAACATCGATTCATTAGTATACACTTTGATCTTGTCTTGAATAATAATGAGGACCGTCATTCATTACAGATGTAATAAAAACTTATTAAGATATTTCAATGAATTAATGAACGCGCTTTTGGAGAATTTCGGAATAAAATGATTGAAGCCTATCTGCAGTACGCGGAGAGAAGAATATAAAGAATATAATAGAATTCTTCTATTATTATTTACTAGCGGCCCGTCCCGGCTTGCAACCCACATCTAGACTGGAATACTTTCGATTTCGTGAGGTCAGTAATTAGCATGGCCTCGGATACGTGAGCGCTATGCGTAATACGAAACGGAACTGGCATATGGGATAGGTGCATTTTTGAACATAGAACGAGGGAATTTGGCTTTGCACTTTCTTTTTATTTGCAATCGATTGAAGACGTTCGTCTATTGTTTCGGCCAGTATTAAATCCGCTCATAGTTTTTGATTTCAGATATTTTTGCATTAATCGAGTCTTAGGTGATACGTGTTTGTTCAACCGCACATAAATTGCGATTTTAATAAACATTTTAAAACTTATATAAATGCTTTATCTCCTTTAAACATTTCATCTAAAAGATCATTATCTAAGATCAATCTGGTTTTGACGTACCTATAACATAAAAGTTACAAAATCACGTGTAATTAATATAATATATTAAATAAACATTTTAAAACTGGTCACTCAGTGATAAAATAAAGGATATGTCTCAAAGTAATAATAATTAATCACGTCTTATGATTTCAACATCAATTTATATTAATTACTAATAGATTAGGATGCCTGCCTATTTTAAATAGGTTAAAATTAAATATGACTTAAGGAGACATTGAGATAGAATAGAAATTATTTACGAATCAGCGACGACGTAAAACTTGAAAATCCTGTTATTTTAACGATTCGACCAGAAATTTATAGTAATAAATCAAACGAGTTTAAAAAAAAAAAATCAGCGCTGATGTTAATTTGCAATTTACGAAGCGAACTAGTTTCTTTTGTTTTTAATCGAAATGTCGGTAGGTCTATAATGACCGGTTGCTATCGCTCAGTCAACAATCTAAGGTCATTTCGTTGTGAGAACATTTTATCCTTCTTTGTTTGAATGAGACTAGATTTTTTACCGCCTATGTAGCTATGTAGCCATCAAAAAAATATAAAACCGTCGTTTTAAAAAGTATGACAACTTAACGAGACAAATTTAAAGTCCAACTTTACAAACTGTCAAAAATAATCTGTACAAAATAAATTGTTATAAAATACCGAAATGTAATTTGTGTCTGTCTCTTCGAGCGTCGAGCGTTACTTTATACTGAAAAAAAAGGGAACAAAGCGAAATTATCAGCCAGTGCTATCAGTAAAAAGTAGGCATAAATAAAAATTACAATTTAAAATTCGAATTCGGTTTTCGACTTCCTTTGTTTTCATTCGCGCGCTGGAGTCACTAACCGCCAAATTCACTCGAATGTAATTTTTTTAAACTTTGCTCGTGTCATGGCCAAACCGATTTTAGATGTCGGTTTTGATTTAACCGATTGTGCAAAAGTTTACATAATTCGAGTTAGCCTTTCCTTGATGTTTTAACACTGATAATAATTGTGATTTTGAAAACTTTACCACTGTATGTTCTTTTAAAAATGAAACACAAACAAACATACAAAAAAATGTCTGATTGTCAATATAAATTTGATGAGCTATAAAATTAAAAGGCAATTAAATAATAATGTCTTATTTGTGTTTAGACGGACGTTTTTTAATTGACATCGATTAACATTTTGATACGTCTTCCCATATATTTATGTTTGACTAGAATATAATTATTAATTCAAGAACAAGAATAGAAGACATTCCTGAACAGGCTAAGTTCGCTGTTGTGCTGTAGATACATACCTATATAAGCTTAATTTCTGTATGACTGAATTCAAAATAAACAAAAATCTAAAGCCAATATATATATATATCTCCACACTTATGTATTGGAATTATTAGGGCGTTTTTCTTAAATAATTTCTGACAGCAACAAAATTACATTTATGAAAATTGGGTTTAAAAAGATTACGATTCATTTTAACAGAGTTAGGTTCACGAATACGGTAATCAAGGTCGATAACTATAGATGGATGATGATTTTCCAGCTCCAGCTCTATATATATATATATATATATATATATATATATATATATATATATATATATATATATATATATATATATATATATATATATATATATATATATATATGCGAATGTTTGGATGTACGAGTAGGTGACTATGTTTGTCTCAATTGAGAAATCTACTAGATAGGTTTCTATAAAAGGTACACAATTTCATTTAATTTTATTTTCAAATAATTTATTTTACCAGCGTATGTTATAACCAGGAATATAACCTAAAATACTTCTTCTTCATAGTCGTATTCCTCATGGCTGAGGGTCGTGGTTATTACGTGGAATGAAACACACACAACAACTTTCTTAGCATTATTAATGGAGTGGTTTGCCATTGCCTTCTCCATTTCACATACAAGTTAATAAGAATCAACCAGTGTGCAGGTAACCTCACGATGTTTTCCTTCACCGGAAGCAAGTGGTGGACGATGAAAACTACTATACATGAGTCAGATTGCTATACAAACTATTGTGGCACGAGTTGGATTCGAACCTGGGACCTTTCGATCCACAGGCGGGGGTCTTAACCATTACACCACCATCGCTTCAACTAATATTCATTTCGAAATTATTACGAGAACAGAAGGCCCCGGGAGAATCTAATAATTATTTTAGTATAATATATATATTTTTTGCTTATATAAAAATATATAATTAATTAAATAACAATTGGTGCCAGTGTCCTCTCTTGGGAATGCTAGGACGCGTTTAGTATGTATGCAGTGTCCGTAAGTTATTCTACGAATTTTCCTTATAAGGCGCCCCTTGATCTACTCTTACGAAGGACGGTGTAGGAATACAAGGTGAGAATAGTTTTGGAGAATATTAATTAGATTAGTTTCCATGATCTCGTACCATGTAAAAGTTTTTGACTGCGTGTCAGTCAAAATACAACAAAACCGCGGGAAATAAGTCTGCATAATAAAAACTACCTGTGTCAGCTATTACAAAACTATTTTAGAATATGTATAATAAAAAAAAATACAAAAGATATTTTAAAACGCAAATTGTGTAAAAAAAAATTGCGTTTGCGCTTGAGCAGAAGTAATGTGACTACGCGGCGTCCTACATGAGCGACGGAGGTCTGCACCTCGCGATATACTATACAGCCTTCATTTGAGCACAAAGTCTACTGATACATACTTACTATTTGTAATGCGGCGTGGCGTTTCGTTATAGTGATCATAGTATTCTGTCAATAAACGAGATCAATTTTTTTATCTATATTTCGAATAAAAT
Source organism: Plodia interpunctella (assembly GCF_027563975.2). NCBI lineage: Eukaryota > Metazoa > Arthropoda > Insecta > Lepidoptera > Pyralidae > Plodia > Plodia interpunctella. The sequence continues at coordinate 1,362,528 of NC_071300.1, read as the reverse complement.
GGTTAAATAGAAAAAAAAAAAAAACAATTTAATAGAACAGTCCGTAAGGAACTGTATATACTCCTAGTGATATAGTCGATTAATTCCTTACGTAAACTGTACATGTCGCGGAATTTCTATAAATAAAACAATTTACGTGACATAAATGTAACTTTTTATCAGCTTTTATTCTAGGCCGAAGATTAACTAGACATTTCAGAAACACGTGCCACTTTTATTACGATGCCAACCATCTATCTATACTATTATTATAAAGAGGTAAGCGTTTGTGAGTTTGTATGTTTGAGGCGGGTAATCTCCAAAACTACCGAATCGATTTCAAAAATTCTTTCAGCATTAGAAAGGTGAATTATTCAAGATTGCTATATCTCAAAATTCCTACGCGAGTGAAGCCCCGGGCAACATCTAGTGTTAAATAAATTAGGTGATAGCGACTATTCTATGTTAGACTATCAAGGTCATTTTTCCTTATGTATGTCATAAAGGTGCGATGAATTCTATATATAAAATTCACGTGATACGATGTTTGTCCAATGTCTGTTAGCCGATCACGCCCATATCACATTTTTTTTGGACATAGCTTAAGGAAATTTTTTGACGAAAATCTTTATACGCGCAAATATATATAAAATCTGTATACTTAATGTAAAAAAAAATACATTTAACGAAGATTATCCTACACAAATAGGTCCTGGTTAATATTGTGACGATTTAATACAAAACTAACAAAAGGACGAGCTTTTAATACAAAACTAGGTATTCCATGTTATTATACCTATATTACTAGTAATTTATTATTTCGACGCCATTTTTTTTGAGTTGCTGGAAGGTTACAATAGCTCCTGTAAATCGAATACTCACTATACTCAGTCAACTAGTATTATGACATCTTTCGCAGACGAGTGAAAGTACCAATTTTGGCCTTGAGGCAATGTTGCTCGGCTTCGAATCCCGTCTCTGAATATTTTATTGTTTTATTTTTTTTTCCGTGATATTGACAGAATTAGGGTGTCCGGAGTTGTGTGTGTGTGTGTTGTGGGAATAAGAAATCGACACAGAATTTCTTGAGAATGTTATGAAGACCATTTTTTCATAAAAAATATACTCTTATGATTTTTGTTAGTGTTACTTAAGATATGTTATCGGTCATATAATAACAGACAATTTAAAATTAAACAAGATCAAAATTAAAACAACACATAAATTACAAATAAAAAACCTCCTCAAACGCGCCGCACCGAGGCAACGTGCCCAGAATGCTGGCAGCATTTCCTCTCTGTACTGCCAGACTTATATGCTGAGCAAAGAAAATGCCTGATCTCGGATCAACCAGTTGTCTCGATGAGACGCGTTAAAATCTCTTGAGATATGTAAAATTTTAACTTAAGTTATTAGTGGAAATATTATTTTTAAACATCATTGGCGAAAATGAGAACGATTTATATGTACAGCACACAATACAATACAATTTTTGATTAAAAAAAAACAAAACCATAACGATAATTAACATTTTCGTCCAGATGTTGGCATTGTAATCAGTATTTATAGGCACTATATGAATTGTAATTTTGCCCTTTCAAGATCTGATGTATGAATTTGAATACAAAAGGTCGACTGATTTAAAAACGGAAGGGTTTGTAATAAAACGCTTTTAGCAGATTTTTTTGGAAAGGGTAATTTTGTTACTTTGTTTTTGTACAATGGTTGTTTAACCGAAATCGAAAAACAATACTACGGCCTTTCTAAACATAAGAACTTGCTATAAATAACCAAATATTGCCATTTCATTATTCGGTCATAATCCCGTATTTATACATTTCAAATTCTATTTATTGCATGGAGATATTCGCCTCTGGATTTCGAATCGTATACATGAAATGTTATTTACATTGAAACTATATATGTACAAGTATTTGGCAGAATATAAACAGACATGATTGAGTAAGTACATACAGTTTAAAATGTTGATAACATCACGTTTGAAGCCAACGTGCTTTTGGCGAAAGGTCATGGCGTTTTAGCATTGACACTGATAATCATGTCATAACAACCATTAAAATGCTATGGACTTTTAAATCATTCTATAAATATGAGAAGAAAAACATATTTTATAATTATTCCTATGGTGTCACGGTGTCATCTCGTGATGAAAGATAAATAACATAAAAAAAAAAAAAAACATTTTTTCACTACGGCTGAGGGTCGTGGTAATTACGTGAACACACACCAACTTTTACAAACTCATGTGACACGAGTAGTATTCGAACCTGGGACATTTCGATCCGAATACGAACAACGTGAATTCAATGGTGTTTACCGCTGAGCTGTCTACTCATATCTTTAGTTGACGAAATTTTAAATGGGGTTATTCGTTATTTCTTTTCACCCTCATTTAACTACCCTAAAAGTCATATTAAAAAAAGATCCTGAAACACGGGTTTCATTATTTTTGTTGCACAGCATTTGTGCCAAGAGATCAATAAAAAATTTCGTTATTTTTCATACAAACTTTACCCCCTTAGGGGTCGAATTTTGAAAATTCCTGAGCACTACGTAATAGCCCAAATTTCGCGTTTATAGCTTCTATAATTTAGGCTGGGCGTTGATTAGTAACAAACGCTTGTTCTTTTATATATATAGATTACACCAGGAAAAGTCTAACAGCGTGTGTCAGTGAATCAGTGATCATTATATTGTTCTAGCTGCGCCCCGGGACTTCGCTCCCGAATCTCGGATAACAAGCTTGTGATCCACCTGATGGGAAGTGGTCACCGCAGCCTGTAGACGCCTGCAACACCAGGGGTGTCACACGAGCGTTGCCGGCTCTGAATAACACACCCTTTTCGAAGGACTACATCTACGTATGAGTATTGGAGCCATCCTAAAAAAATATACAAAAATAGACGACATCTTTCGACACAGCCTCACTTATCCAACTTTACAAGGCAGGGTGCGGTGGTCGTGATTGTGGTATCCTTCACAAGTGTGGCACATCTGAGTGCAGTATATACACGGATGCTCTGTATTTAGGACGCACGATGCGTTTTGTAACCTCCAATGTCAGGTAACAACCTCGCCGCTCGATTTACTTATAGGCTTTTGATCTGATTAAATTTACTTTATGTTTAACTACTAGACTCGATCATTTAATTTTGTCATAGCTATAGTCGTAGACTATACGCATTTCCAACGTTTTTATAATTACATTCAAATGAAGCCTGTAGCTTTTTTCCTTTTCTATATATCTGTTTACCCATACTAGATACCTAGGTGTTCTTATGAGAATTAAAGCAGATGTCCACCCGATGTAAATAATTCTTTTATTATGTAGCAAATGCTTGACCACGCGATTGCTATAATTAATCAAAATGTGGAAGTTTTTGGTATAAAAATTGTTGTTAAAATTAAATTAAAATTGCATCTCATTTATATTTTCGTTTTGATATTTTAGTAGCAGTGGTGGTTGTATTGGTTTAGATGGTCTGTGAACCGAAAGGTCCCAGGTTCGAATCCTACTCGTGCCACATGAAAAGTATACCAATCTGACTCATGTAATAATATAGTAGCTTTTATCGGCCACTACTTGCTTCCGGTGAAGGAAAACATCGTGAGGAAATCTGCACTTTGGTTGATTTATCAACTTGCGTTTGAATTGGAGAAGGCAATGGCAACACTCCATCGTTGTGTGTGTTTCATTCCACATAATGACCACGACCCTCAGCCATAAGGATACGACTATTAAAAGTGAGATAGATATTTTTTTGATTAAAAATAAATAGTTTTCGAAACAATACTTAAGAGCACGCAAACAATGTAGCATTGAATATAACTACTCTTTGTTCCTAAATTGAGTAATTATTTCAAGATAATTTTACGCGCATGCGCACAAGAAAATCAGTTATGTTATGATCGCCGAAATGGATACTGTTCAAGGTTGGAAACGTAAAAATAAAACTATGGATATCAATAGTTTTAAACAATATCCTGCAACTAATTGTTATTGTCCATCTGAATAAGTGCTTAGTGGACACACTGAGTTGAGTGTAGTGATTTTGTTTTTAAATTTAGAAAACAAACAGTTACATAGAATATTGGTTTTTGTAATAACAAAAACCATTTAAGTTTCCAGTTTTGTTATTTTTAATAAATATTATAAATATAATGTAGTGTGTGACGAACGAACGAATGTGAAGGTGTGGATGTGAGGATTTTTACAGTCAATCATGTAAAATTTACAAGACTATAATTTGGATGTCATTTTGAATCTACCCATGCAGATTATATTTTTTTTATCTCGCTCGTTAGTAATAAAGTAAAAAGTGTCTTCAAGTATGGAGGGTAGCGTGACAGTGAGTAACCTGATGGTAAGTGGTCACCGCTGCCCAGAAACAATTGCAATAGGAGGAGCACTGTAAACTATGTACATCTAAGATACAATAATCTTTATCGTTATGATTAATTCGGTTGGATGATTTTAGAAGGCGATAAAATTAGATGTAAACAAATTAATTTTTAACTTCACACAATTGTAAAATATTAGTTAGGAAGTTGGTTTTTTGACAGTCGTGTAGAATTTCCGCTTTAGAAATAAAAAAAAAAACGAATTATATCAGTGAATGTCAGCGTATCGATGCGCGAGCGACGATCGGTGCACTGAAGGAAATCGTGAGGCTAGGGTTGTCAATATTATTTATAATTGTGATGGATACATAAATTTTGTTATTGAATTACGCAAAATGTAATAGAATAATTTTATTGTGGTATCCGGATTAACTACACAAGAAATTATGTGACTATTTTTTTTTTCTAATTCTTCCTCGAGTTCTTGTAAATTTTGTCATAATTTATATTGGTAATAAAATTATTGATAATTCTTAGAACCTTCGCGAAGAAGAGGACCGACGGTTTAAAAAGTAAATGTCACAAAATCTGTATCGTGTCTGGGCAGTTTGCAAAGAAACAATTGAAATTGGAAATGAAACGGAGTATAGGACACTTCAAAACTAGGTTACCTTAATACATATTATATACTTAAAACATCGTGAAAAAACTGCTTTGCTATCATCATCAAGCAAAACGATCCAAAATCGAAATATGTACTGGGAGATTCGCCTTTTCACCGATATTGTATATGTAAAAAACTCTTATTTTGAAAAAAAAAGTTTGATAATGATAAATCCTCATGGCCACTGCGTTGGCAACCCTATACTAGGCATCCACGCATGCGCGCCGAGCGTGCTCGCAGCGAAACGAAAACGTCGTCGCGTGCGCGTCGAGGAATTCTCTCGGTTGCCATGCACCGGGTGCACTTAGTCATGGGACGGTAGAATTTGAAAAGAGAATTTATGAAAATGTTTATTTTTTTAATTTCTCGTTTCTAACTATTTCGTGCCAGTTGTATTACTTTGAAAAAGATACTAATATCAGCAGATTTCAATTTATGACTTCATTTTTGAGTTGATTGCTTCGTATGAATTAATTTGACCTTGATAAATGGTTCTATGGTATGCCCTTAGATCTCAAACCTATTACCTTTGGGCCTATACGTCGAATACTAAGACCATTTAGACATAGCAATGAAGATAATACGAATAGTTAAATGAATGTACTACGAATTTAAACTCATACTTTTGCTGTCTCTCTCTCTCTCTCTCTCATCTTTGTGTTCGGGGCTGTGACGTCGCGAAGCCCGGGGCCAGCACAATTATGAAGATTTAGTTGCGATTTTCTAACCAACCGAATGGCTACCGTCAACTCTCTTTGGGAATGCTATTTTTGCCTATGACATGCCTAGGATATGTGTCCCTTAGTCACCTTGAACATCCATAGTGGTTCTATTCTAGGGCGGAACCATATATTTTTAAATAGACTTTTTTAACTTAATGGTCACGGTGTAAAAATAAAAAGAAATGATAACTTTATCGCAGAATGTGCGTCACGATCATGAACGTACGAGTCGAAAAACCAAACAAAATGTAATTATATTGCGTCACGGCTGTGTACAGACCGACGCACAGACCTATGTATTAGTTTTATAGCGTGAATCATTATACGCGGGGTAATATGACGGAATTTTATTATGTAATTTAGAATATTCCACGAAAATTCCATATTTTCAAATTACTATTATATGTAGACTGTTTAACAGGTTAAGTTCACTAGTATGTATGCGACTGCTTGATCCTAGATGTCCCTAAGTAGTCTTAAAATTCAAGTCAGATGCTTTTAGGCGACTTGAATTAAATCTGTGTACAATAACACACTCGAAAAGATGAAGGCTTGACTAAGCTATGTCACGGATAATTGCCCAAAAATACTATATCTGTTATATAGTATTTTTGGAACACATTCTATTTTTATATGTATAATTATATTTATACTTTTTATATAACTAAAATCAACCACTATAGTACTAACGATCATTGGCTTCTATATATCTCTATCTATATATATATACAAGCTATAGTTTCTACAGGCAATATAGATAGACGTTTGGCCACACTCGACACGACATTCAGCAGACATTATGAAATTCTTGATTGCAGGAAAAGTCGAAGCTCGGAGAGGGAACGTAAAGCCACGACGGGCATTCATGGATCAGTTGAAGAAGACAGGAGTCGTGTAGGAGAAGACAGGGACGTAAAATCAATGGCAGAAGATAGATATATATATATATATATATATATAAATGGAGGCAGCTCCACCGACAAGAACATACTTGATGATGCCAGTGTCTTGCAACATACACTATCTTATTCACACACCACTATTAATAGGGGTCTATTCGATAAAACAAGACTCTTTCTCTCACTCATTTCTCTTGCTATTGACCTTGTTCCCAATTTATAAGACTTTCTATAACTTATTTGAGTGCTATACTTATTTTTCTATTTATTTCGTTATTTAACAGGATACAAAACAGATTGCAATCTTTGAATCTACTTAAAATGCTTATTTAAATTGTAATTCTAAAATATGTACGCCTAAATGCTTTAACAGTAGATTGGCAGACTAAAGAACAACATTTTAAAATACACGAAAACAGAAAAAACACATTGGGTTCAAACAATGTGAGGTAGTTCAAAAATTAATTTTAAAGTCAATTTTTGTATTATCACGCTTATTTTTTTTAAATCGTAAGTATAATAATTTATTTCTAAGAAGTTTATCAAAAGATAATTGAATTTATAATGTGCGGATTATTATTCCCGATTACTATTAATACGTGACAGACAGATTAATAGGTGATTTTAATATTTTAATGCTCCAGAAACTAGGCCAGGTTGTTGCAATCAATTTTTAATTTATATATAATTGGCAAATCAATCAAGTTTATAATAATAGTTTTGAGGTATTCATTACTTTATTTTTCCCACAATATACAACTTAATCAATGATATATAGATTGTAAAAATTACGATGTTAGGAGAAACAACTGAAGGGAAATCGACATTAGGAGGTACAAGACTTGGTCTCTGAAGAAATAATTGTATATTTTTTAAGAAATATTTATTAATTAAAATGTAATATTGCGTAATTTAAATAGCTTTTGTAACTTTGTATAAATTTATACCTAATTATGATGTTATCATTTTATAAGTATTCTTTATAACATACGATAGATTGTTTTATTTTATGAGAAAAATTTAAGTGCAATTGTAAAAAAAAAACAGTTGATTGTATTTTTTAACCAAAAAAGACCCAAATGTTGATAAATTCGTGCAATGATTTATCTAGTACCTAAGCGACCCAGCTTCGCTCATAAAAAAAAGAATTTTCAAAGACATGGGACCTAGCCAAATCAATTTTTGCCACCGCAATATTTAACATTCAAATTAATCGTTACTATCGTTTTCGAAATCACAACAGTACAAATATAGCTCGTATTTAACCCGTAATAGATATTTCAGATCATAGTGTAGAAAATTATAAATATTTGCGTCTTAATAAAGAGACAGTCGTTGACAGAAGTCAAGGAATAAATTAATTTCCGTTGCAACTGTGTCACAAACAACTGATAAGGGCACTACTTCCGTCGTCAGTTTTCACCTACGACACGCAAGAACGTGAAATACCAGCGCGTTCACTCACTACATCGTAGTAGTCGCATACTCGCTTTTTGCACTCTTTGGATACCCGCCATGTCAATTATCACATGATTTTTCTTACCTTCATATCGTCGAGCAAATCGCAAGCGGAGATTAAAGACGCGGTGTCCGGAGTCACTTTTATGACGCCCATGTTGAATGATTTTTATTTTATATCACAGTTTTCAGACACTTAGAACCGAATGGTGTTTAGTGTCTTTGTAAGAGTGACGCGTGATTCGGTAAGTTTGAGGAACACTCGCGCGAGACGTGCTCACGCTATAACCGAGCCGCACGGACTGAAGTTGGGGCCTCGATCAGTCGCGGACAGTGAAAGGGCCTGACGTCACACACACGATAACGCCGCGTCTCGCGACTTGTTGCTACACCTGCCGTCCTTGTCTCACCCGCTCACATTCCATATCGCCGTCCCTTTCTAATAACATGATATGTCGGTTGATTAAACGTGCGTTCCACACTATTTTATTAGCATTTGCATAGTATTTTAAGCTACTTTTATCTATGTTGAAAACCGGTCTAAAAGAAGAGTTAAGAAACACGATTGGAATATCCTGTTTAGTCCAGTAAAATGGGGCATTATATTGTGGGTAGACGCGTGCGTAGAGGGCCTACGACGCGTAGGCGTCGGGGTCCAGCTACGTGCGTAGCTCGTAGCTTTATCTACGTTGCTACGCGACGAGCAAAAAATGTTTTATGTGCCTTTGTTTTCTGTTCACTATTATTTTTCTTTGTATTTAACGTACTTTTTGTTAGAAACGAGAATGCCGAATGAACTTGATATTATTCAAATGCAGTTACGTCATTAATAAAAATTGTAGCAAGTTTCATGCATAATTCAATTAAGTAATAAGTGTTATACCTGCATATCTTAAAGTTTCCATTTAAAATATGTTAAAATACTAGTCTGCTTAATTTTATTACTTATATAGGCTATTGAATCGAACACTAATAGATTTTAGACGTACTTTTTTTCCTACTGAGATCATAATTAGGTTTAAAATTATGTAAAATATACTTGTTATAATGAAGAAAATGCTTTTAACAACCAATATGTTATCGATTTATTTATTTTTTCTTCTCGTCCGTCGACATTCCACATTACTCCGACCGATTGCCGTGTTTAAATAAAATTGTTATTAAAATTACAACCTCTAGTATACCAGAGGACACAGTAATACCTACAGAGACTGAAGAAAATGTAGAAATTCTAGCAAAAGCCAAATCATTTAAATGGTTTAGACATCATAGAGTTAAGAAACTGCGATTCGAAATGTGAAATAAATGAACTGTTGAAACAACTCGTAATAATGGTCCGATTCCTAATAGCGGTGTATAGTTCAGTCGGAGAGCGAAAGGGCTCTTCGCGCCCTTGAACTTATGCATAACTTTTTAACAGGCTTCGCGAGTGATTGATGTGTGTGGTTAAGACGGTGTCAATTATTTTAAATAACCAATGAATAAGTTCGCTGTGTAATATAAATTTATTGAAAGAAATTGTCGATTTGGTAAATTTTTCAGTTCAAAATTTATACGGGGAAATTTACGTATTGTTTCATTGAGTATTTGTAAATAGAACGTTGTAATTTTCTTCTTTAATATAATTACATTATAATTTTTCCCTATAACTTCAAGCTCAGTCTAAGTTAATGGGTATAGTGTTTATATAAATGTTGATTGTATTGCACATGACTGCTGTCTTTTATGAAAGAAAATAATATCTATCACGACACATAAAGTCTAACATATGCTAACGCAACTTAAAAAACTCTTTTTTTCTCCTAAAACTTGTCTCCATAAAATAGTTTTAGTCCCAAATCCGCGTCATTCCAAATCAGGTCCGCGCCGACGACCCGGAACGTCAACCCAAGGTCGAAAGACATTGTGACCTTCGCAGGAGGTGCCGCCATTGATTTGGTTAGATCTAGGTCTACAGACACAGAACTTCTAATAAAACAAAGGATCGTTTGCTGTTTTACTAAAAATAAGTTTTCTCTATTGACCGCTAGACTAAATTTCTGTTTAATGAGTGTCAAGGTCAAAGCAGATATTCTGAAATTAGACCTTTATTTTAAATTTTAAATAAGTAGTATTTCTCAAAATAGTAGGTACTACCACATAGTGACATTTCGAAACGACCACTCTGCTGAGAAGAAATCCCAAAACACAGAGGGACTTTTACGGCGAATCTCAATGTAAATTACTTTCGGAAATTAATCTTAATTTATGCCAAATTATTCGAGGCCAAAGTCAGTTCTTTTTTAGCCATTTTTTTAGACGGAAAGCAGTTTAGTGAGTATTTTCCCTGACCGTCGGTGGTATTGGGAGCCGCAATGGAAATACAATAAAATAACATACACTACCTTCTGAGTATGAGATAAGTTTGGCTCAAGAAAGTTTATGACTACAACAATTTCCCGTACTGACACACACAGGGCAAGTTAAATGACATGTGCAATGGTGACTTTGACATGTCAGCTACTCACTATACATGTGAGTATGCAATGTAGACTGAAACAAGTTTATTTGTTAGACAAATTAAAAAACCCCCGACTTTCAATATTCATTTCGCTAAAACTTTTGAACGGCTGAACCGATTTTGATCAAACATTTCTAAGAACAACCGCATAAAAATTAGCTGTGAAATAATAAAAAAAAAACTGCATCCAAATCGGTTCACCCGTTGATGAGCTACGATGCCACGTATACAGAGAGACAGACAGACAGACGGACGGACGGACCGACAGACAGACATACAGACAGACAGACAGACAGACAGTAGCGGTAAAACTTATAACGAGGGGTGTTATGTTATTTTTGCGTCGGGGGTTAAAAAGTATAGGCTTCATAATTTCTTACGTTTATAAGAACAAGAAAGAGAAACGCGATTGGGCCGGGAATTTGTATGGAAATATTATCTCATTTGATTACGCTAGACCGTCGTCTTCAGTTTTCTTTGTCTATGGTGTACAAGCTACTGACATACGTGTATTTCCGCCCTAAATTCCATAAGTTTGACACCAAGTGTATCAAAGTCTATTAGGTAATATGATGTTTACAATCTCGAAGCGGCGCTCGTGTCAACGCCTCCTAAAAATGTCAAGAGTGTGTCGCAATCTTAAATTATGGTTCGAGATATTAGTTAATCCACTTTATAATGACCGCTAATAAAATCTATTAATAGAAACGAAAGGATTGGATTTTTAAGCTCTATCTATTTCTAGATACACAACACAAACATATTAACAGCGTGCTATTTTATACTTAAAATTTTGTTAAAATAGTTATACTGGAGTGATTCAAACACAGTCAAATTAATAATAGTAATAAAAATCACAGACGAATCTTCAAAATGTTCAACACCCAATAAAACTCATTTTTGATTTTTGAAAAAATAAAACCCTATGTTTGAACCGGAGCCTTTAATTATATGCATACCAAATTTCTTCAAAATCAGTCTAGCGGTTTAGCCGTGAAAGCGGAATAGACAGATAGAACTTCGCATTTATTTTAGTTGGTTGGTTTTATAACATAATTTTGCACGTATGTGGATTGTTAAAATAAGATGCTTTTTATAATTTGTAACACGTGTACGTAACCTGTATTCACAGATAAATAAATTTTTTTTTTATTTTGGAAAGGAACCCCGAATATTAAGAGTATGCATGTCAATATCTATACGCGGCATCTCGCCTTGGCTCGACACTGACATACTTTGTAGCCCGTTCGTATTAGCTACATTCCTTTTCGTCGGTACAGGCGACCACACGTTAATAATGTACACTGCAGGAGTTTCTGTGCTGCGGTAATAGCGGGGAAATTAAAGTGCAATACCACGTATCTAATCTTTCAATAGCGTTGTGCCTACAGTTGCTGAACTTGATGTACATCGCGCTTGAATTATACGAATTTGTCAGTGAATAAAATAGTGGAAAAATACATTAATACGTGGTTTATTTGAAAAAATAAATATATTAGGACAAATCACACAGATCGAGCTAGCCCCAAATTAAGTTCGAGACTTGTGTTATGGGATACTAACTCAACGATACTATATTTTATAACAAATACATATATAGATAAACATCCATGGCCCGGGCGGCCAATCAGAAAAAGATCATTTTCCATCATGACCAGACCAGGATTCCCGGGACCTCACGTTTCAGAGGCAAGCACTTTACCACTGCGCCACCGAGATCGTCATTCTTTATATGAATCTGCACACTGGTTGATTCTTATTAACTCGTGTGTGAAATGGAGAAGGCAATGGCAAACCACTCCATTAATAATGCCAAGAAAGTTGTTATGTGTGTTTCATTCCATGTCCCTATAACGACGCTCAGACATACATACATATACATAAATTTATATTTCAAAAATGGTAAGCCCTTCTGGCATAATAGGGACCAACACTGTTTGAATGAGTTTCTTTCGGCATTTCTTCTCAGCAGTGGTCGTTCCGAAATGCTAGTGGTTTGTAGCTTTGATAAATATCATTTAATTTAGAATATGACGTGAAAAAGTGTCTGTGAAGGCCTAATTTCTGAATAAATGATTTGATTTGACCCTCAGCCATGAGGAATACAACTATGAAGAAGAATATGATAATATAAAATGCTAGGTTAAAACAGTTTTGTCTAAGCGGCGGCGGCGCACACATTAAAGTTAACATCAAATTTGACTGGTGTAAGTGCAATTAAGACTAAGTACATATTGAATCATTTTCACTTACAACTAATAACTGTCATTATGTTGTTAATTTGTATGCACAAATCTGAAACTAAAACATGTTTACGAAAACATCAGATAAAAATATAGGCCAATTATTTTCTAGATAAATAACGTACAATAAGGCACAATTTTAATAGCGCCAGCGTTTTGCCTTGATCCATTTAATATTTTATTATTATTGTACTAAATTAACACTGTCGGTGAAGTAAATTATGGATACGAAATGTTATTATTTTTCAAAGAATTTGCGAGTGAAATAAGTTAAAGATTCCTCCTATTCAAGATTCCTATACAAACATTCGAAACTAGCGTGAGTTTTTTGCGAGAACGTTATCGATTTGACAACATCAAAATTTATATGAAAAATGTACAGCGCCTCTATCGTATAAAAAGGAACTATTAATTATTAAAATAAATTATGAAGTTTTTGATACGATTATTATATTCTACGTGCTCAAAAAATCTCACGCCAACCCCACAGAATAATTCTTAGAAACCTAGTTCATAAACATAAAACTGAAATTAGAAAGAATATCCAGACATAATATATCTATAAATATTTACCTTTCATCAGCACTTGATCACAATCATAATATGTTTCAGTACCTTTTGACTTTATTGTGATATCACTGATAAAAAATTATACATAAATTTATATTTAAAAAATGGTAAGCCCTTCTGGCATAGGTAATAGGGACCTACAGTGTTTGAATGAGTTTTGACGGCATTTCTTCTCAGCGGTGGTCGTTCCGAAATGCTAGTAGTTTATAGCTTTGGTAAACATCATTTAATTTAGAATATGACGTGAAAAAGTGCCTATAAATGATTTGATTTTGATTTTACGTTAACAATTTTATTTCAGTGACCGATCTATTGGACATTAAGGACATTTTCCTGTTACAATTAGATCCGTGCCAATGGAATTGTGCCTTAATGGTCATTCTTCCATATTATTGATGTCGTTTAATCATGCGATGACCAAGGGATGTCGGGTACATTCATAAAGCTCTATAATCGATGGTTCCATAGCCATAGAGTAAGAGGAAAAGGGACCGACCCTTTTCTTGTAGCAATAGCGTATTCAATGGTTTAAAAGAGTTTTCTTGATGAATGGTGACGTATTGGTAAATATTCGTTTTTATGATAATTGAGAAAGCTTCATAAAGAGATCGAAACACCACCAATATATACAGGGTTACTGGTATCTAACGCATAACCTTCCAAAGGCGCATAAGGTACATAGAGACTAACATCTTTTGTTCTACGACTTTTGTCTTAACGTAATAAATACAAAATTTTTCCTTTTTTCCTTTTTAATGTTTTATATGAAAATAATAAACTACGAATCACGAAAAGTAGAATAAAAGTTGCTTGTTTTGATGTACCCAAGTACATAGTGTTTAACTCAACAATATTATATCTTATAACAAATACATATATAGATAAACATCCAAGACCCGGGCCAATCAGAACAAGATCATTTTCCATCATGATTCGACCGAGGATCGGTTCAGTGGCAAGAACTTTACCACTGCGCCACCGAGGTCATCAATATATATATAGCCATATATATATATATATATATATATAATCGATAACATTGATACACAATAAGTAACTGAAACAGTTGCAAAGTTTCAACGCCCTTTATCTATTAACCTCTGTTAATGGCTAACGGGCGTTGAAAGTTTTCGAAAATAATACAAAAAAAAAATTGCGAAAATTATTGTACCATATAAGGTTGAGATTTAAAAGAATTGAATTCTTTGTAATGCCTGCTAACCGCGCTTCTATGGATCAAGATGTATGTAGGAAATGTTACTTTATAGTGTGTTTAGTTATTTCCTATAGAGTGTATTAAAATATATTCCTTTGAGTGATATTATCCAGCAAGCAGCAAACAACATTGGGGTGTATTTCTACAACTATTAAGTGGTAATGGTGTATCAGTAGCTATTCAATAGTAGTACTACTTCTCGACAAGTTCAACAGGTTCGGCTCAGTATGTTTTCTATGACTTGTAATTTAGATTCATAGATACGAGATTTCCGAAGTGGTGGCTTCAATTGGCCGTCCGGAGCGTGGGTCATCTTCAATGGACTCTCTTCCTTGTTTGAAAAGACCAAGCGATTTGTAAACCATGGTTTTTCCAGGGGCAGAGTCCCCGTAAACAACCAACAGCTCTTGAAAAATAATCTGAGCGGATTTTCCTTGCTTGGTAAGGAACTTTATAACGGCGCGGTGTTCAATTTTCTCCATACTGGCTGATTCAGTTTCTTCCCGATTCAGTTGTTTACAGGTCGATAACACAAAAGTTAATGACCCGATTACGTTCAAACTTGATATATATACTCTTAATGAGGTGCTCAACTAGTAACTACCTGGACGAGTAAACCTACCCCCACCAACCCCTCCATTCCGCGAACTTATTGACCTCCCCTCGATAATGAATTTCGGTTCGGTTTCAATTCTTGCCTTTAGTACTAAGTACGTATTATGTATTAACAACTGTTTTTTCTTTCACGCAACTTTGAGAGTATAAATACGAACCAATATTTAAATATGTTTGGTACACTGATTTAACATTCGCAGAATCGACACTAAATGGAAAAAAAACATTGTTCAGTGGAAAAAAGACACGCAGATGTCTTCCAGAATGCAAAAAAGAAATATCAATAACAATGCACGTATTTCCCAAAGATATTGTGAAAGGATTATTTTCGTCGAATTATTGATAATTGTGGAAAAGCCGAATAACAGTATTAAATAATTAAGATAATGGTGATTGTATTGTTACTGTTAGTGTTAATTCTATAATGGCTTTGTGTTATTAAAAAACATCGAAATATTCTTTTAGCACACCATTAGTATGTTTCACGATTATAAAATCTTGATAATAACAATGTGTGTTCAATTATCAATTCTTTAATCTATATACAGAAATAGCTCTATACAGAAACAGCCCTATGTATTGACACAGATTGACATTCTAAACATACAAAAGCAGAACAAGTTTCTGTGCTTTTTTTTTCAACATTCATCGTGTGACATTAATATAATTAGTATAAAAATAAATTAGATACGCTGCATTTATGTCACCGCTGATAAATGGCGTTATTCGTTTTTTGCTTATTAGCATTATAAATATCATTTGGTTTTTTTGTGGGTGGTACAATTGTCCCTTATTGTTGTTATTAGCTTTTAAACGAATTTATTTTGTAAATAGCTTTACTGTTACTATTACTATTATCTTGGGTTCTAAGCGACGTATCGCGATGATATCTATAACAGATTTTAAGTTAGACTATTCGCTATACAACTGTGAAAACCGCATCAAATTTCATCGAATAGTTTTGGCGTGATGCGCGAACAAACATATAGACAGACGGAAAAAATTAAAAAAAATATATGTGTGGCTTCTATTAGTCCCGTAAAGATCGCCCTTAATTATTTTTCTTTAATTATACGTACAAACATAGTCCGTTGACAGTTTTATTATATGTATTGGAAGACTAAGATGTTGCCTCATTCTGGCAAATCAGCCAACATGTCACTCTTCTTCAGCTATCCAAAAATCATCTGAATCCAATAAATAAATATATTAATACAAATCACACTGATTCAGCTAGCCCCAAAGTAAGTTCGAGACTTGTGTTATTGGATACTAACTCAACGGTATTATATTCTTATAACAAATAGATATGTATATAGATAAACATCCGAGACCCGGGCCAATCAGAAAAAGATCATTTTCCATCATGACCCGACCGGGGATCGAACCCGGGTCCTCTCGGTGCAGAGGCAAGCACTTTACCATTGCGCCACCGAGGTCAATCCAAATCCAATGTCCCGTTTTAATGTGAAATAAGTACACACAAACACACTTTCGTATTTATAACCATCTTCAGAAATCACTTTAGTCATTTATATAATTAAAATGCATTATTTGTTTCATTTATTGAAAAAGAGTGTCCCTAAATTAAACTAGAATTTGAGCAGAGACGAGTTTACGGTGCGAAAAAATGTTCGCGCCCAATATAAAAATGTTTATCATTTATTGGATGCGTATACGCCGGGAAACATAATTAAATTCGTTTTATGTCCAGGCCTAAGGACCACATATTTTTTTTTGTATATCAAACAGTGCTTGTAAAACTTTATTGTTTAAAAAAGTGAATTCAAATCTCAGTGACCACAAATTATCATTAACCAATAATGACTATGAATACTACACGTTTAATGATAAATCCATATTGAGGTCAAATATCTTTTTATCGATCCACATTATAGTTGCGTTATAGTAACATTCATAACAATTAACAAGTTTACTTGTTAGACAAATTAAAAAAACTGCCGACTTTCAATATTCTTTTCGCTACAACTTTTGAGCGGCTGAACCGATTTTGATCAAACATATCTAAGAACCACCGCATAAAAAGTAGCTATCAAATAGAAAAAAACCTGATCCAAATCGGTTCTTCCATTGATGAGCTACGGTGCCACGTACACAGACAGACAATCAGACAGACACACTTAGCGATCAAACATATAAACGCAAAAAGAGGGGTGCTTTTTGCGTCGGGGTTTAAAAAACCCTAGGCTAAACTAGATAGGTATGATAATTTACTTTTGTTATTTTTAAGTGTGTCTATTTATAATTAAAACTGGCTAATTCATGTCATAAGCACACGTGATAGTTTCATCATAGTGACAGAAGATAGAGCATTTTGTATAGCAAGCAGTTTCGACAGCTGTGATAACAACGCGAGTGTTCACCTTTGTCTGATGTAATTAATTGGTTTTAAAATAATACCCTTTCAAAATATATTCTCGGTTAGACTTTGCCGACATTTGTTTTTTATTGTAACCTAGCTCTTGCCCGCGGCATCCACCGCGTAATTTTCCTATAGGAACAGCAAAATCCCGGAAAAATATATAGGTAATACATAGGTACCCTTTGTCCTTCTCCATATTTCAAACTGCAAAATTTCAAGAACAAAGACTATCAAAGATGTTCCTGACGCTTAAAAAAAATGTTTTTGCTTTGATTTTTATGCAAGAATACGAACCAGCTAGACTAATAACAGGCAGTACATGTCATTTTATTTAACAAAACTGTAGGATAATTTAATTATCATTGTAATGTATGAATCCATTTTAAATAATTAAATAAATAAATATATAAGGACAAATCACACAGATTGAGCTAGCCCCAAAGTAAGTTCGAGACTTATGTTATGGGATACTAACTCAACGATACTATATTTTATAATAAATATATATATAGATAAACATCCAAGACCCGGGCCAATCAGAAAAAGATCATTTTCCATCATGACCCAAATGGATTCATAAATTCACAAATTTCATATTTTCTAATCCCAAAAACTACTTTCTACAACATCTATTATCGTTGAACTCATATAGAGGCATTACATTGCGTAGGTTGCTTGTTATTTTTTTTATTACCGCAAGTAAAGACCGTTAATGTACAGCAAAACCGCGGAGTTCGGCGAACTGTTTGCCGATAGTCTATTGCCGGTATAATATTATTCAGATACATGAATACACAAATTAATTAGTGTTTATTATCAAAACAACCCATTTTATTGTTAGTTCCGGATTTTGCCTCATTTTCGTCTATCGCAGTAACGGATACACTTCGCCCTTGAAGGGCCGAGATTGGCATTCGGTAAATACGACCAGTAAGCGGATGTGAGGCGGCCCTTTAGGCTTAGTGTACACTATAAATGCTGTATTATGTTACGAATTTAGCATTTCGCACAGTCTCAATCAATAATTATTGATATTTATATCTATACTGTTATTATAAAGGGGTAAGCGTTTGTGTGTTTGTATGTTCGACTCGAGTAATCTCCGAAACTACCGGACTGATTTAAAAAATTCTTTCACCTTTACTAAGGTACATTATCCAAGATTGAAGCCCAGGGCAACATCTAGTCAGTTATATTTATATTACTGAGCTCGAAGTATTTATGGATATGTCAAAATCAAATCAGGTGATATAAATAAAGCACAAGTTACATGAGTCAGATTGGTATACAACTCTTGTGTACAAGTAGGATTCAAACCTGGGACGTTTCAATTCATAGGCGATAATTTCGGCCATTGGACAAGGTATCAAAGAGTAGCGGTTTTTTAAAAGTAACTTTTTCAAAACGTTAAAGCGCTTTTAAATAACTAGTTGTTCGCCGCGAACACAATAAATTTTTGATGAGTTTTTACAAAATCGTGAATATTTCAAAAACGACTTAACCGACTTTGGCGCCCCACGAATTCAAAAATTCTATTAACAGATTCTACATACCTTTTAAATTTCATGGAAATCAGACCAAGGTTTCGAAAGTTATCGCTTTACAAACATACATACATATATGTACAAAAAATGTATTGTTGCCCCAAGTTGATTTGTACACTTCGCTCGCTTCGCTCGCTCGCTCGGTCAACCAGCTATATTCCCACGATTCTAGTTATTTATAGAATAATAGTGTATTAATTATAGTGAAATTTAACGAGAACCTAGCAGAAACCAGAAGTAAGTAGGTATGTAGGTTTAATCTCAGCATAATCGTTTTCGTATAATTTCGAACCATTTCACACCTAAGCGATGCCTAGTAAATCGATTTAAATCGATTATTTGCTACACAATCTCGTTGTTAGTGGGGAAAAGCCTTTATAAATACCTTAAGGTGTTACACATTTGACGTGGTAAGTTTTTGTCATTAACCAGTTAAAGATAATTGGATTGATCAATTTAATGTACCACTTAATAGGCGTGGAAAAATAACAGAGGAATAAAAAAAAAACACCGTGGTAACTGTTATGTTGGGCTAAGTATTATTTAATCATTTACGTCCAATTATAAGTCATTATGTATTTATTTTACAATTAAGAGATATTTAGGTCGCATAATTTTTAAATTTTTTTTATTCGGCAAATCAAAATTGGACCTCCTGTTAATTTGCAATACAATATATATATTTGATTTGATTTGAAAAAGGAACGTCTTTTTATTATTTTTCTTTTTTATAATATCTCATGCGATTTTTTAAATAGATTTCTATTCTATTCTTGTTTTAAAGTTATACCTTCACCGTTTTATTCACTAAAAATGTCAAAAATATTTATCTCACGCTATTTCGATGGCAAATACCTTTTTACAATATAAATGATGAAAACATACAGGGATAAAACGTAAAATATATTGGATCGCCACGAATTGAGAATATACTTATTTTTCTGAAGTCGATTAAAATAGGTTGTTCATTTTTTTTTAATAAGAAAATTTCAACTTAGTTTTTAGGTTTAACCCTTCGATGCCGGAGATAATAAAAACAATTGAATAACATTAAGATGGCAGTCAAATCGGGCGGGGCGCAAAATCAATCCGAAATGCCAGTAGTTTGTAGCTGTGGTTAATACTATTTAATTTAGAACGTGACGTGGGAAAGTGAAGGCCTAATTTCTGAATAAATGATTTTATTTTTATTTCGATAGGCTTAACATTGTGTGAAAGTGCCTTTATATATATATTCTAATCGTAGCGTTAATAATCAGGAATTATACTTTGCATAATCAAATCGAACTTTAAACCCAAAACATATTGGCTGTAATTTATGTATTTGCCGTTGCTAAGGAATCATAGTTATATATTTCACTTAGTAATATTCATTTTTATGAGCCTATAGTGTTCCAATACAGGGCTTGGGATTTGCTCTCACTATTTTGTGATTAAAAAGTTATCTTGTTACTATTCAGATTATATGTCCAATACCAAATATTATCTACTGGTAAAAACTGATGTCAGACATATTATAAGATTTGGTATAAGCAAAAATGCTCGGGTAGATTTAAATATTGTTACTTGAACTTGAACAAAATGCAAATCTTTAGTCTATAAAAAGTTCAAGAGAACAAAAAGGGTTATTAATAAAAATTACACTAAAATAAAAAAATAAAAAAAATGTGTAACACGTTAGCGTTATCAAATGTGTCAATTGGTTGCATATTTTTCTTCTTATCAGTCACCACAGGTCCCGCTGATACGATAATATTATCAAATTGCAACCAAAAACATAGCGGGTATCTAACATATATGTTGACAGGATACCAATATGGTGATAAAAGATTCTCATTTCTGATAAAGTGTTATGGTGACTTGTAATAATTTTTTTTGTTCATCTATGCCTGCACTTCGATTCTCACATAATCGAAATTCATTTGAATGAATTTTCACCAAATCACAATCAAATCGTTTATTCTGAAATTAGGCTCTTCACGTCATATTCTAAATTAAATTATATTTATAAAGCTACAAACTACTATATTTTTTAAAGGCGTAACCCAGTTTTTTATTCAAAGAAATTGAATAGATATCGAAAAAATTTAATCGAACGCGCGCCGATCGAACTATTTCGACAGAGAATATGCTTGAAGTCTTCGAAAAAGTTTTTGAGAAACCTGATGAATATCGATTGCATGAGAATCGGGTCCCAGAACGACGGAAAATTGTCTCAGGGCCCCCACACTTTGCGGCTGAGAAGAAAACTGGTAAAATGCTCAGATTAGAGAAAGAATCCTACAATGAATAACGTTTGTTATATTTTAGGAGTATACACAGGTGAGTGCATTATATTGTTAGCTAGCAGCCCCTGTCGGCTTCGCTCGGGTAAAACTATAATAAATCATACAAATTTTACGGGAGTTACACGGGTAGTTTTTGAGTTTATCGCGTTCATACAGACAGACGCGACTGGGGGACTTCTTTATATATTAAATAGGTACAGATTTACATATCGTAAATACAATTATATAAGCATCAGTAACTTTTATCAACGTGCAAACACAATATGAAGTTAAACGATTATCTCATTCAAATTCAGGTTCAACACACTTTATCAGGTGTTTATATAGCAACTAAGTATTTAAAAAATAAATAATGTTTAACATAAAGGTTAAAGCAATTGCGATAATTAATCTTACCACTATCAAATTAAAAAAGATAAATTCAAATGGATTTTTTTTTTAATTTTCTTTGAAATTAGCTGTTGCCAAGAGCTTCTCATTCATGACGATTTCGTAATATAGTTATAAAATATTTATAATTCACTGACTCAAATCAGTTTCAATTTAAATATCACGGCGAACGAAAAATACAGTTGTCATAATTCGTATAATGCTTTTGTTTTTTATTTATATTATGTTATCAAGTAAAAAATAATCTCATTGTATTACAACTCTAGACCTTAGAAGAATTCCATGACATCTTTTTGTATAGCTTTTCCTGAAATACATTGATATCAAAATTTTATAAAATCTGACACCAGTGTAAGCAATGACACACTCGAAAAAAACTTAACTGACACGAAAAAAAATCTGTTGCTGCGTCAGAGCGATCTATCTCTCGAAAATGTATAGGTAATATTCACAGAATGAGTTTAATTAACCGCTATAATCACAAATATTAAACATTCCCCCTTGATAAGTAGTAAAGTAGACTATTTATACATAACTACTGCTATCGTGACATGCAGTCGAAGTGAATCAAAACAAGTAGGGACGTATTTTGTTATAGATAATATCAGTGTCAATAAAGTGTCTCCAATTAGTCCTCAAGCAAGCGTAAATATGACCCCTAGATAATGGTATTACACGGGTATAGTGCACTGACTTCGAATCAAGATTATTTTTATTTGCCCAGCAAAAGATACATTTTTCGTCAAAATATCCAGACATGATTTAATTTTAAAATTTCCATATTATTAATTAATAAAAATCCATATTGTAGAATTAAACTTATGGTAATAAATTAGTCAAAGATATTTGAGAACATACTGTGAAAAAGAGAATGTGTTCACTATCAAAGATTAGATATTTTGTTCAAGAAGATCTAAATCAACATAATTTGATAATATATTAGGTTTAATGATAAAAACATGAATTTTACCTTTGACACAATGATAACAAATAAATAAATAAATATAAAATAAATAAATGTATTAGGACAAATCACACAGATTGAGTTGGCCCCAAAGTAACTTCGAGACTTGTGTTATGGGATACTAACTCAACGATACTATATTTTATAACAAATACATAAATAGATAAACATCCAAGAAACGGGACAACAGAATATATGTAATACATCCCAGATTACACTTTAGATTTGTATATAGTATCAGCTGATTCGATATGTCAGTTTCATAACCCGTAGACATATGTTGAGTGAGATAGGAAGTTACTCTGTATTTTACCCGTTGGTAACCAATTTTAATCGTAATATTTACTGTCTATTATTACAACATTGATAGTATAACTAAGTTTATATCATATAGATATACATAATATAGAATATGTCACATTTTGGAGTCAAAAATATTCCTAATACATTAACATAACGTCATGGATGATATGCGTGCCAACGGTCTGACAACTAGGGATGCCGACGACCGTGCGAAGTGGAGAGTCCCTGGGCTCCGACATTCAATGGCTGCGGAAAAAACCAGTTAAACTATAAGATGAGAGAGAGTGGTCGATGATGTAAAGGAATTCCTATGGCAACAACTGGATAAGGATGGTTCAGGACAGAGATGGTTGGATTAGACGGGGCCTATGCCCAGCCCAGTGGTCCATCCGACGGGCAGTGATCACTGCAGTCTATATATACAAAAATAACGTATTTTCATTTATATAGGGAAAATTAAGCTGTAGGATATACAGCTAGTAAAAGTTGGTATAATCTTTGCTTGATGACGAGTTCGGTGGCACAGTGCTTGCCTCTGAACCGAGAGGTCTCGGTTCAGAGGCAAGCAGAGGTCCGGTCGGGTCATGATGGAAAATTACCTCTTTCCGATTGGCCCGGGTCTTGGATGTTTATCTATGTATCTATCTATATATGTATTTGTTATAAAATAGTAGTATCATTGAGTTAGTATCCCATAACACAAGCCTCGAACTTACTTTGGGGCTAGCTCAATCTGTGTGATTTGTCCTAATATATCAATTGCTAAACACACCATTTTGTCTGCGTTCATATTTGTTTCACAAAAATAAAATTTCCAACGGCCTTGGCTCGCATACAAAACTTTGTTTACCAAATACCCAGTATCGCGAGTGGTCCCTTATCAGCTCTTATCAAATCGTTACCTTATCTGGGCCACGTTTGAAAGTCATGGCGATATTTTCACCTATTTTCTTCTATTTTTATGTAATAGCAAAGCATACAAATCAATACATATAATAAAACAGTAGAAAAAAAACCTGTTCATTGAATATATTTACATAAAAACAAAATTAGGCGATAGAGCCATAGTAACAGAGAAATAATTTGAAAAAAAAAACTCTGTTTGTCTGTATGTCTGTTTGTTTGTTTGTCTGTTTCAGCGGTAGTCAGGTGGTGGTATCAGTGTGCGTAGGGCGACTTTGTTATGTAAATTTCACCATCGAGTCGCTCGCAGTGAGAAGCAGCTAACCTATCACAGTGCGCCATTGTGACGCAACGACAACCCACCGCAATGTGATTGGTTCGCCGCGTCTCGCAATCGAATGATAGTGCGAAGTGAAATGAAAATCCGCACTTCGCCCTCTGAAACCGCTTGCCAATGTGTTGCCACTCCCCAAATCGTGGCACACCTAGAGCCATGCCTCAATGCTCATTCGTGCTCCGTTGCGACGACGCAGCACTTTATAGTCTCTGCTGTGTTTTCTATAGGTTTTGTCACATCTTTATACAACTTCTACGTTTTCTGCGTGATCCGTCGACGGACGTCAACGTGATGGAGCGGCCCTGTGTCGGCCCTGCCACCTGAAGAAATAGGTCCTTCAGTATGCAGATACATAGGGTAATACATAACGCCACAGATAACACTTGATGGATGGGATTGTATTGGCTTGGCCCTCACAAATTAAATCGAGTCGACACGATAAGAAGATGCTCATGAATATGTCGTAGTCACCTGGTTGATTCTGCTATTTGATTGAATGACTAGCTCGTTCATTGAATGACGCTTTTAAATCATACAACATATCTTGGGACACCTCTATGACTTGATATGGTTTATCATTAATTTTTGCCCATCTAACTAAAGCGTACCACTGATCGGGTGTATAAATTATTTTTTACCCTTCGCAGATCGTTCAATAAGAGCATGGACGCTATTCTTATTCTTGCTGGGTATGACCAGACTCTAGAAATCTATGAATTGAATGACGATATTCAATTGATTAACTAAAGTCAACGAGTTGACTGTAACGTTCAACGTCTTGAATGAACGTCATTTAGCTAATTCGTTGGGATATAGCCGACTTTGTAATGTTTAGTTAGAGTCGCAACTTAAAAGTTAACCTAACTTAAAATAAAAATAAATGAATTATAAAGTGTCTCGTTAAATAGGATCTGTACGACTTTGAAATATTTGATTAGGGTGACCATAAGTTCGCAAATTAAAAAGGTAACCTTATTTAGATAACAAAAATGACGACATGACATGACACCCTTATTCTGATTTTATAATCCAGTTTTAATTAATCTCATTTGAACTAAATTTGAATCACCTGACCGATTTTACGTTAGACGTTAGACGTTTAGTGAGACTTGTTCAATCAACGTTTAGCCTATTCATTTAATTGAACACCGTCATTCAATTAACGAGCTAGTCATTCAATCAAATAGCAGATTCAACCAGATCACTGCGACAGTTATAATGTGATGGAAATAAACCGAGAAACCTCTCCACCACACCTATATTCTAACATGAATTCAATGCGAAATCCTTTCAAAGGATTTGCCGATCTCGTGCTCGTTTTGACGGCTTAATACCGATTAATGGTTTACGCCATTCGATCAATAAATCAGATAAAATCGATGATTTATTCGTGTCGTGAGTTGTAAGCTGCGTTAATTTACAAGTGTAGCATGAAAGCAATATTTCGAATGTACGCAAAATTTAATTTTGTTTCGCTATAGAAAACAAGAGTGGGATACATCAGACAATTTTGAGGTTAACTTTAATTTGCACGCCGCCGCCGATTAAATAAAATGGCGTACTTTCTTCCAGGTTAAAGTTAAGGTCAAAATAGACTGGTGCGAGCCACCCTAACGTTTATTCATTAAGATCTTGATTTAAATAAACTAGTTGTTCGCCGCGAACGTAGACCTCGCGAACACAATATTATTTTACAAAATTGTGAATATTTCAAAAACGACTGAACCGATTTTGATGCCCTACGAACTTAAAAATTCTATTGGCATACCTATAAGTTATCGCGTTACAAACATACATACAAAAAAATCTCCTTGGTGGACCATGGAGATGAATTTGTAAATAAATAAATAACGTTTGTAACTATCGAGCAATTATTATTATATATATATATATATATATATATATATATATATATATATATATATATATATATATATATATATATATATATATATATATATATATATATATATATATATATATATATATATATATATATATATATATATAATATTTTTTTTCTATTATTTCAAGTCTTACGATTTTAGCAGGCTCTGTGTATCCTGTCAGGGATTAAGCCGTGTTTCTGAATGACTTTATTTCCGAATCTAAATGTAGTTTATTATAGTTAGATTACATTTGTATATAATTGAATAGAGGCACATCCCGGCTTTGCCCGGGTAAAACCATAACTTAAAAAGTTGCCTATATTACTCCTAAAGGTGTCTGTGTCTCTGTGTCAAATTTATCGAGGTAGGTTTTGAGTTTATTAATAACAAAAAAAAAACTAATCCTTTCTCTTTATAATATCAGTATAGATAATCAAATTTTATAATGAAATACACTGACTTATGCTACATATAATGTTTTTATAATATAAAATAAAAAAAAACCATATCGTGCATAATGCAACTCGCACGCATTGACACTGACCCCCTTTTTCATACTTTCTTGCAATTACTGTACTAATTACGTCAAAGGTCGTTGACCGTAACACGTGGAATGAAACGATAGGCCGTGATCTTAAGATACTATGTGATCCGTGACATTGTATCTGGTAGTATTTATAGTTAGATTGTACTTATAAAGCAATATTCTATTCTATTTATATTGATTAACTAACTCAGCTCTTTTTGTCGTAAAAGACACATATAGCCTTACATAACAAACTTTAGGCATTATTGTATAAAAGGAAATGATATCTACCAATAAATATATTGGTGTTAAATTGTTTTTAAAACGTACACAGTGATTATTACCATTCTAATAGCTTGAACATAATGACAGCAATTTTAAGCCAATTTCAAACAAATCACCAATTTATCATGACCAACTATAAGATAAAACAATGTTTAGAAACAAGCAAGGCATAAAATAATGAGTATTCAGAAAGATTATACTTATATACCTATTAAAAACTTACGGGATTTATAGCTTGATAGGCTACAATGGCATTCCTAAAGATGTCAGGCAGGCAGTCATTGATAATTCATTCTTTCATGAGTCCCGCTTTTTCATTTTTTTTGCACGGTGTAACTATTGGTAATTTCACGTCTGTATCGTCACAAGCTCGGCAATGTTAGTGATAACCGTCTCCTTCATCCACACTCACCTAGGGCTCTCGTGACACTGTTGTAGTGACATAGGTTCCCATATGTAGTGTATGTACCTACATATAGGTACCTAAATCAAAAAGGGAAATTAAGGACTTAAGTAAATTAAAAGTATGTAAAATTGTTTGCTGTTGCATTTATTATTTTCAAATGGATTTTCTTATGAAACTAAAGAATTTTAGTTGAAAATATTACAGTTAGTATTGTAGTCTAGTATGGCACAGTTTCTTAATGTTTATTTTTGCTAAGAAATAAAAGAAAGTGAGAATGTGAGGTGGCGCTAGAGTGCGAGAGCAAAGCGTACAACAACAAGATGATATTAAATCTTGTTGGTACACAAACATTTCTATTTTTATCATATTGACTGTTAATAACTATTTAACAAACAATAATCTCGTTAATTCAAAGAAACAAATCAACAGAATAAAGTCAAGCAATAAACTTTATATAGTCTTTAATTTATAACCAAAGATTGTAATTTTCATTAAAACTCGACCTTCGTGTGGGCAGTCGGTTGATACGTTTATTGGCCAATCGGCAAATTGGACTTAAATACTTAGGAAATAAGATTTAATTTCGGTTTCATTGAAACAACCTTGGGCTGGACAACTGTGGTATGAAAGTTGATCTAAGGTAGCTTTCGACGAGTAACAAAAGGTGAACTGATACTAGCCTTTTTGTTAAGGTTTTCTGTTTTAATGTGGAAATCGTAATTTGTTTTACCTGACTTTTTACGTTCGAATATAATTTACTAAAACAACAGGTTTATATAAAACTGTTTAACTGTGTTTTTAAAATTCCATGGTCATTACGTTTATCACAGTTAAATCACTAAATTGGAATGTTATAATCGAGTGTGTACTATTTAAAATTAAAATCTAAAACGCTTAAACCCAGTATTACCAAGTTACGGTGTAAAATTACATTGTAATGCTATGTTTTGTGTTTCATGGTAGCCCCCAAGGACAGAGAGTGGCGTACGCTAAGAGAAGTTTATGCTCAGCGGAAGGCAGATAAACGCTAAAATAATAACGCTGATTGTCTTCGCCGACACACTGGAGCCAATGATACTCATTAATACGGAAATTAAAATACGTAATTATTTGTATTCATGGAATTACAAAAGTTTTAGATAGGTACATTGGAAAAACTCGTGGTAATCAAGACGTGCCAAATTTGGGCAAAGAGAATAATAAAAAAGATGACGTGACATTGACAGCTTTGACATTTGGCAAAATTAAAAAGTTAGCTAGTGACAATACAGCCATAGGCCTAAACAAACACTGAAAAAAATTAAATGACTTTTATGCACAAATAGACGCATATGTACTATATTTGGACAGCTTGATGATGACCATATACATATATGGAAAAAAGTGTCTAGTCGTGTGCAACTAGAATTCCAATCCGATCATTCACGTGACTGACAATAATAGACGTCTCACATTTTCCTGACTTTTCCTCGACGCTGTCAATCAATTTTCACACGTATTTCTTAACATGTACGGTTCTATTTACGTTGATTTATTAATAGAGTTACCTCGTTTTACATCTAGTTATAAGGTTGGACGATAGCCAAAATCTATAGATTAACGATTTTTTAGTTTGCGTTTTGGGTACAGGTGACTTGTAAAGTGATTCTTAGAAGAGCATTCAGAAAATTAGTGCAAATATATTTAACTATGCGGCTTATTTTGCCCACCAAATTGGATCTTATTTCCTGAGCAAAAAACAAAAAATGGGTCAGATGAGAGATAATAAGAGACTATTGATTTTTTTGCGAAAAGCAATCCATGTATTTTTCTATTAAATTTTAAAAAATGGCCTCAATTTATATCTCAATATAGCCTGTTGAAAATGACCAAAAAAATCGATTAAAACTTAAAAAAAAAATTAAAATACTAAACTAAACTTAGATATATATCCTTGATATTTGAACAGGATAGTGTATTGTATTAATTTTAATGTAATAACTAAATTGAAGACTTATATATTTCGAATAATTAAATAATCACTATGAATAAATAGAATTCATGTTATTTATTTATTCCGTAATAAAAGCCTTTACCAAATAGCTTTATTTCTATTACTATAAATACTTACTACTATAAATACTATAAATAAATATATCTAACGATTTAAATAAATATAAATACTCGCCAATAAGAGAAAATCATCGAGGTCAGTTAAAAATAGAAGTGTCCGGTGTAAATCTTGGCAGGTCAAACACTTTTTCTGCTAACAATACAACAGAATTGGATAAAAAAACGTAACCGATGTGGGTCACAAGGACGTTGCTGAGCGATGGTGTAGTTCGCCACGTAATAATAATCAACTGGATCTCTATTTGTAAGTAATACTACTGGTTTATAAATAGTACTTTGATCTGAGCATTTTCCCGGTTTCATACTCAATTGTTGATCTATGGAGTAGTTTGTAGCTTGTGAGAAATAACTATAAATATTGACGAGAAAAAGTGCCTGTTAAGGTCTAATTTCTAAAATTTCAGTCATTTTGACGACTATAAAAAAGGTACACGTTATAATATCTGGTAACTAGGAATGCCGACACCCCTGCGAAGTGGTGAAGAAGAAATAAGAAAATTGACCTTGGGCTCCAACGTTTTATGGCTAATCAAGGAACCAGGAATATGATAAAATGAGAGACAACTCAGTAAATGGTATCTGTAATAACAAATATATTTGTTAGAAAAATTAAAAAAACCCTCAGCTTTCAATATTCTATTTCGCTACAACTTTTGAATGACTGAACCGCATAAAAATTAGCTATCAACAAAAAAAATCGCTTTCAAATCGGTTCACCCGTTGATGAGCTATGGTGCCACGTACACAGACAGACAGACAGACACGCTTAGCGGTCAAACATCGCTCTTTTTGCGTCGGGGTTTGAAAACCACAAATGATTCAAATATGAAGTATTATACTATATATGAAGTATTATACTATATATGAAGTATTTTTTATTCATATGTATAATACATATGAATAAAAAATACTTCATAATAATGATATTTAATTAAAATGAAATCAATAAGGCTCGACGAGATTCAAATTAATTATATCGATGGTTGTTGATGATCATTTTATTATGGCCATCAATTCATTATACTTCACACATCTTATCAGCGAACGGGAGCAATTAAATATAACTTTTTATCCATCTCAATTATAAACTGATTTGAAAACATTCCATTAATCAATATTTATCAGTTACAGAAAATGATATTTTCAACTGGTATACTTTATAATGTTAAGTGTGGTTCCGCCCTAGTATAGGATTACTCCATATCCTTGTAAACGTACGACGCGACTAAGAGTCAATGTCATTCCCCAAGAGGGGTGACGTAAAATCACGGCCGAATATCCAAAATGTTTATGTTATTTTTACGCTAATCCCTGGCTTTAGGGGTGCTATCAGAGGAGCTATAAGACCGAAATCAATTGGGTGCATGTGCTGTGTAAATTTCCCTCTCTCTCTCTCATTCTTGAGTGTTCCTCAGACTCATTCAGAAAGCAAATTTAAATGTAGAGCACGCTATCATCCCACACAACAAAAACTTATATCGATACTTATCTGAGTTTATCGTAAAATAAATCGTTTAAACTATAGTGATATTTATTAATTAGTAACGACCTGAGATGCTATTTAGGTGAAAATATTTATATTGTCGTGGAATTTTGTTATAAATTTTACATGCCATACACACTATTTTGTTATAAATTTTACATGCCATACACACAATAGTGCGTATATAGAATTTAATACTAGCGCCCGTCCCGGCTTTGCACGTATAAAAAATTTATACACCTAAACCTATCTCAGGAATCGCCCTATCTGTTGGTTAAAGCCGCATGAAAATCCATGCATCAGTGTTTGAGTTTATCGCGAACAGACAGACAGACGCTACAGTGGACTTTGTTTTATAATAAGGATACACTATATGATACTACTAAACAATACTTTCACTGAGTAATATAATTTGAGAAGGCTATAAACATAGTATATAATTTATCCCGATGATTTCATAACACATCATAAAGACGTGGGAATAAATGAGAATTAGATTTAACGAATATTGCCACCTCAAGGGAGGATATAAAGTGGTCATATTCTAAGGCGGAACCACACACTATCAGCATTCCTTGTGGAAATATACTACTATATATACTTATATATATCGCGTTGTTAAGTGCAAATGCGGGCTCGTCTTTGGTAATAAACATAGTAATAAATTGTTTTTATCTACACACTACATATTTGCAATTAAAAGATAATAATTTATGGGTTAATGATAACAGAAGCCGTTACGTAAGAATTTTGAGTAATTAATAATTTCGATAAAAAATATACCGGAAATATATCAAACATATAACTTGGAAATTGACAATGAAGAAAATTTATATAATACATGTTAATAATTGTTTTTAACCTCCGACGACTCAGGTTAAAGCTACTCGTATAAGGTTAACGTGTATGTCTGTCCGTGGCAGCCAAACGGCTGTACCGATCTTGATCTAGTCTTTTTTGTTTGAAAGAGAATTTAATCGATAGTGTTCATAGCTAATTGGAAAATATTTGTTCAGTCGTTTGGTTGGTTTTTTGTTTTGTTTTTCATGGAGCTAAGAAAATTGTTTTGCTTCTATCGCATTTCGGTGTTTAGGGCTGTGTCACACACCAGATGCGTATGTTTACATGAGTATGTCCGGGTCGATTGACCGAGCTACTCGATAAAGAAATGACTGACAAACCTACCATTACTTGTTTACTACAAACTACAAGCGTCCAATAGTAATTTATAGATCATTGAGGCAATGTAATTAAGATATAATGTAAAAATAGTTTTTGTTCGAAATCAGTACCTTCAATAAATATATTTATATTAACTTGTTTTACTAAAATATATTTTTGCCTTAAGTTTATAAATAAAACGTGAAACATATTCTAGTATCAAATACACTACATATTCTAGTGTCAATTACACTAGAATATGTTTAATTTAACATTCCTACGATTG
This sequence comes from Plodia interpunctella, assembly GCF_027563975.2. NCBI lineage: Eukaryota > Metazoa > Arthropoda > Insecta > Lepidoptera > Pyralidae > Plodia > Plodia interpunctella. Next base: position 1,330,040 of record NC_071300.1, on the reverse strand, counting down.
CTAAGTTGTCCTCCGTTTTTTCGACGTCCGTCGACGGACGACGCAGATAATGTATGGAAATTCGACGTACGTCTTTGTCAAAACTAATGGAAAACAAGAGAGCAAAACGAAGACGGGTGGAGAGTGTGATAGGTATAGGAATTTGACTATTAAGACAGATTATACTGTTCCTATCACTCTCTTGCGCGGTGGTGCTACTTGAGGCGGTGGTGGTGTAATGGTTAAGATGCCCGCCTGTGGATCGAAAGGTCCCAGATTCGAATCCTACTCGTGTCACATGAGTTTGTATACCAATCTGACTCATGTATAGTAGTTTTCAACGTCCACCACTGCTTCCGATGAAAGAAAACATCGTGACCTGCACACTGGTTGATTATTATTAACTTGTGTGTGAAATGGAGAAGGCAATAGCAAACCGCTCCATTAATAATGCCAAGAAAGTTGTTACGTGTGTTTCCGTCCATGTAATGACCACGACCCTCAGCCATGAGGCATACGACCATGAAGAAGAAGAATCACTCTCTTTGGACACCTATACATACCATTAGCATTTGCCCGCAGCTACGCCCGCTGTAATTTTCCACGGGAACAGTTATTTTTCCTAGATGAAAGGTATCTTACGTCCTTACTTCAAACTACATGTGTGTAAAAGATTGGTCGAGTAGATAGAGCGTGAAGGTGTAACAAACAACTTTCGCCTTTATAATGTTATTATAGTTAGGATGTTCTAAGTTCTGAGGAATATATCTAGATCCTATCTATCTAATATTTTCGTTAATATTTCATTATTATTCATATTAAGAAAAATATTTCTTGAATTTTTTACGATTATCGTAAACAAAATGTCTGTTAAATAAAACAAAATATTTCATAAATTTTCACCTTTGATGTAAAAACGGTAGACTGTTTTTTCTTTGAAATTATTCAATTTTCAAGTATTAATTTGGGGTAAGTTAATTGAAAATCGTATAATTGGATTGAAATTCGACGGAGGTATGATTAGAGACGATTTTATCTAATTTGCCGGGTCCCGGGCGGGCCTCGTTTTCGGGAATCGAATTTGCGACCTTCTCGAGGGTTACCTGAAACAAATAAACATAGGTGTTATAGAAAAGTTTGTTATTAACCATAATAATACTATTAAAATACCGGAGATAGACCTTGGTACAGTCAACAGCACATCAATGTATCCATGAACATCTATGAAGCGGTAATAGTTGCGAGTTTGCATTGAATTTGGGTAGGTCGATGAGCTGTTAACTGTACATAGATCGCCTGTACTTGTTTGTTTATTAAACTTTATTATTCCAAGTAAAAACACACTTATAAACAAACGAACTTAATGCTAAAATCAATCTCTCCCAAAATAATTATACTAGTACTAATAATCTTTACGGCTACTTCGCTCACATTAATTTCTGTCGAGGCAGTGTAATTACAGGATATTGTGGCAAAAGACCTTAGGGTATGTAACGTCATTGCATTGCATACTACCTACCTACCCCGACGTGTAAGCGATGCATTTTTGTATAGCTTACGGCCTAAACAGTAGTCCTTGTATCGTGACACTGCAAACTCGTATATTGCGAACATTTAGCGCTACTTTAAAATGCACACAGCGCCGTCTAGTGTTTTTATATTTTTTACAATAGTTTTATCCGGGTTGAAAGGTACCCTATGTCCTTCTCCATACTCTTAATTATATATATATTATGTGAAATTTCAAGAAGTTCGGTTCAGTAGACAACGCGTGAAGTGGTAACAAACAAAACTTACTTTCGCATTTATAATATTAGTTGGGATGTACGCTCCAAGGTCTCATATACTTGTCAAACGGAACTATACCTCAACATAATTCAATAAAGCGCTCACCTGGCCCCGTATCGCTCGGACCCATACAGAATTTAATTATTTAAATTAAATAACCCCAACTAGGCCCACGGATTAATTTTACCCGGGTCCAAATGAATATGGCACAGGATTATTGTAGGTAATTTTCGAGCACAGAAATCCTAATCATAAGATCGTAAATTGAAGTGTCAAAGCGTATTTTTATTTTTGAAGTTCATAGAATTATGATTAGTTAAACTTTTGAATTAGTTGTGCGTTTATTAGTATCATTTTTTTTTGTATGAGAACATAGTTATATATTTTCCAGAGGATTTGCATATCATTTCTAACTAATGAGTCACGTCTCACATTGTGGCGTGGTTGTCGTTCCTTCACAATGGCGCACTGTGATTGGTTAGCCGTGTCTCACTGCGAATCGACTCAATGATGAGATATAAACAGCAAAGCATTACGCACACAGTTGGTCCAAGTAATAAATACGCTTGGTGCATTTGAGTGTCATTCGTTATCATTAATTACAGACCACGAATTCCAATTCTAGTTGTTTTATTATTTCGATTTTAGTGCGATATTTGAATTAAAATTCGATTAAGGTTATCTATTTTATGATAGGTTACAAAACTTAATTTATAATCTAATAATTTAATAAATTATTTATTGTATAATAGTATGCTTTTGTGTTATGTTTCTTATTATCATTGCCTTCCTTATCGTAGAGACAAACCGTCCTCTTCATTGGTGTTTAAAAATAGAATCTTATGTTTCTTAAAATACTCTCTCATAAACAGCCGGCCAGTAATTTGTCAGTAATTAATTCAGAAGTTACATCAAGACGAACGCCAGTCATTTAACTTTCGAGACTCCATTTAGGAAGACTTCACAATTACTTGATTTAATTATGAAATTATTTATTCTGAATAAATATTTTTTTTAAATTGAGAGCGCTCATAAACTGGCCAGGTATAAACGTGTTTTGACCACACAATCATATTATAACGTTCAAAACCTGAATATTGAAAATATCCCAAGTAGAAATGGCACTTACTGAAACCCGCCAATCCGTAATGTGCCCACCACGGGACTATACTCCATTATCCATCCATAGGGAAGACTAGTGCCCCAGCAGTGAGGACGTAAAATGGCTGATGAGAATGGCATTTAGGCAAGCAATACTCAATTTATAGTAGGTTATTATTTAGGATCTAAGGATAGTAGCAATCGATCATTTTCGAAAACATTGTGTATTTGTTTGATACGAGAGACGAAACGATTTCGTACATATAGCTAGTATAGTATAGTAGATATGTGTTTATGATTGAAATAATTACGATTTTAAATTGATTAGCCGCTGTCTAACACGTGATGCATACTTACAGATACAAAGATATACAATCAAAGTCTGCTACAGTTAATTATCTTGTTTACATTGAAAATTACGTTTGCGCACACCGCCGTGACGTCACGCGCGCGTTATTAAACAACCACGCGGAAAAATGTATAATTTTCAAAGCAATAGAGTTTATTTTCGGACGTATCAGAAGTAAAGGACTCTATCCTGTTCTCTCCCTCTATAATGTTTTTTTTTATTGTTTCTGCGTTGTTCTCTGTCGAAATAACTTATTCACCAAAGAAAAAAGTACAATAATCGACAGAATCATTTTAGTAGTTAGATTTACAATTTATAAGTTGGACTGTGGACTCTGCACTAAGCGATGCTTGTGTCGCAGCGTCTAGAACATTTTCAATTTACATTACGATTTTTACATGTTCATCGTATATCATACATAATAATAAACACAATATATAACACATACATATATAATAAACACAATTTGAAGTAACAGAAGAAATACATTACTCAGCGACGCGTTTAGCACTAAAAGCTATACTTAAATACAATATTAATTACAATATTGCTTTAAAAATTATGTTGTAGTGAAGAAATATACAATGATACATTTTATTGGAAGACACAACCAGATATACGTTTGAGAAAACACTAAACATACTCGTGATTTGGTTAATACAAAATATTTTTAAATGCTAAATAAATTAAATTAAACTAAACACTGTGTTAAAATTCAATGGTTAATGATTTTTCACTCACTAGTTGTCGCCAATAATTCTCTCTCTGTCTCATTCTTGGCGTGTTACAATTTATATACGGGACTGTGACGCCGCAAAGCCCGGGTTCACAGTAAAAAATAAACTTTGAAATTTTTAAGATTCAGCTGTGATTTTAGTACCCGGCTGAATGACGTTAACCATCCTTTGCAATGCTATTGTTAATTAACAGTGGCCCAAGCTTCATATTACTAGTTAGCAAGGGTCTATTTATACAGCTGACATTTAATTTAAAATTTTTTATGACATTTTAATACATAGCGGTGAGTTTATTTTCTAAACAAGTCTAAATCAACGTTTTTTTTTTCAAGAATTAGGTCTTTACTTTTTTAAAAAAAATTTATAGCCTGTATTATGTGTTCCGCTGCTGGGCAAAGGCTTCCCCTTTTGTATTCCAAAGGTCTCTTGAACCGTTTGTTGCCAACCACAAATTTTAATTATACTTATAATATTTCGTAGCGGTGGTGGTGTAATGCATAAGACCCCCGCCTGTGGACCGAAAGGTCCCAGGTTCGAATCCTACTTGTGCCACATTAGTTTGTGCACCAATCTGACTCATGTATAGTAGTTTTCATCGACTACCACTTGCTTCCGATGAAGGAAAACATCGTGAGGAAACCTGCACACTGGTTGATTATTAACTTGTATGTGAAATGGCAAAGGCAATGGCAGATTACTCCATTAATAATGCCAAGAAAGTTGTAACGTGTGTTTCATTCCATGTAATGACCACGACCCTTAGCCATGAGGAATACAACTATGAAGATAATATTTCCCACAAATCTACTAATTCAAAATCATATCGGAACGAACACTTAAGAAATGCCGAAAGAAACTCTTATTCTATTGCTCCTTTAAACTTTAAACCATCATGCCTGAACAGACTGTTCACATTTTTATTAATAAATATTGTACAAAGTTATTGTGTTGTAGTAGGAGGGATTTGACCTTTGGCATTCGGATGTCCGTGGGCGGTGCTGCATATGCCACAAGGTGAAGGTCACCAAGGTCACTGCAATTGCGCAATACGTTCGGAGCACAGATGGGTTTGCGTCAGGTCAAATATTTTTATGCCCTCTATACGGGCGAAGACCACACTCTTTTCAAAGTTTGTAAAACTTTTATATATATGGTGGTAATCCTAACTAATATTATAAACGCGAAAGATTATGAGGATGTATGTATGTATGTTTGTTGTTCTTTTACGCAAAATCTACTTTAATTTAATAATATTTAATTTAATATATTAGGACAAATTACACAGATTGAGCTAGCCCCAAAGTAAGTTCTAGACTTGTGCTATGCGATACTAACTCAACGATACTATATTTTATAACCTATACATATATAGGTAAATATCCAAGACCCGGGCCAATCAGAAAAATATCATTTTCCATCATGACATTCATGACCCATCCGGGGATCGAACCCGGGACCCCTCGGTTCAGAGGCAAGCACTTTACTACTGAACTGATTATTATGAAATTTGGTACACGGGTAGAATATAACCTGGAATAATACAGAGGTTTCTTTTTATGCCGAAATTTCCGCGGGAGCGAAGCCCCGGGGCGCAGCTAGTGTTTGTATATGGTGGTAAATATGTTTGTTAGGGTGGATTATTGAAAATTAGTTTTGTTTGCATAACTTCAGCTGATTAAACTGAAACTTGGTACACACGTTTAGTTTGGATACCAATGCGTTATTATGATATTTTTGACCTTATCTAGGTACACCTAGATTTGGCTCCCTACGAGGAAACACCTCGACGGTTTCTCGACGGCAGAATTGATATTTTTGTTACGCGTTGCTAGTAACAAGATCTCTTTGATAAAAAACTTGTGTTAAATATTTTATTTTTGTATAAAGCAATTTATACATTGGTTTACGGGAAGTAAATACGTTTAAACGTTGAAACCCAGGCGTATACCCACTCATCTGTAATGTGTAGGGCTGCTGCGTAGAAGGTAGTATTGATTTTGTTTACTGTGTCATTCAACTCGCTCTATTTTGAATAGTGCTGCGTGTTTGAATAATTATGTTTCTGTGTTTATTTCCTTTTAGGGTTGACACATTTAAGTTTATTAATTAACAATTTTTCTGTTCATTTCAATGTAATCAATGGAGTTTTTTGTTAAGAAATAAATTTACGGAAGCATAATTTCATTCATGAAAGTAACACTGAAATCGATTGTAGTAATGATTATGGACTGTTCAATATTTTTTAATAAAAACTGTTACAGGATAGAAACATTTATTTGCATACTTTTAATAAATCGACATACAGCCAACTATACTTAAATTAAAAAGAAATTAAATTAAAAAAAAATGTTTAACTCGAGGTGGGAAACTGGTTTTCCTAAAGGCTGAGGAAAACTTACAGGAAACTATGATGAATGGAAAATGCTTGAGGCCTATCTCACAACACGAGGAAAACTATTTAATAACAGATTAAATAAAGAGTACTTTCTTAATTTTTGTTTTAGTAGCTACAATATATCTTATTTTAATTATTTAACAATTCCTGCAGGTGTGGACACGCTGACCTCGACAGAGATTTGTGGAAAAAGGAAGGGAGGCCTTGTCCTTGTCCAGCAGTGGCACACATCAACTTCTTCTTCATAGTCGTATTCCTCATGTCTGAGGGTCGTGGTCATAAATGAAATTAAAGATAATGAAATTAAAAGATTAGAAAAATGAGACTCATAGTATTCTTTTTTCTTTTTCTAATCAACTAAATCACCTGAGCGGAGGTGGTTTAAGTACACCGACTCAGTGGACTTAAATCACCTGGGTGAATTAGCCAGGTAATTTAAGTGGAATAATTCCTCCCCGTTTACATTATATACTTAACAAAAATAGCATGTAAATAGTCCAAGTGCCATAGAGTAAATAACTACATATTTAAGGCAATTTAGTCCGAGCAAACTCTTCGTATTATTGCGCAGAGAGAATCATAATACCGCACAATATTTGGGTCGTTTTCCTCAGAAATTCTATAGGTTAAGTAATACAATAGGCATATGAAAGGGCAGTACTCAAAGATTCAACCTTTTATCTGTTTGTTGATTATTTATCGAACAAATATGTAGTTTGGACAGGTACTTATCTCTCTCTCTCCCTCGAACCTGGTCTAGTCTGTTATCTCCATAGCCATCGGTTGGAATCAATACAGCCAATATATATGTGATCTATGGATGCATGCGGCAGACGTACCTAGGTAATGAAAGTTAACTTAGAGACACAATATCACTATTGCAAAATCAGTGCATTAAGTTATTTTTTTCGTGAAATCGACTATTCTAATTGCAACAGACCATTAATAAAATCCTTATCCTTACGTATTATAAATAACAGTCCACTGTCACGTCTGCCTGTTCGCGATAAACTCTAAAACAGCTGCACGGATTTTCATGCGGTTTTCACCAATACGTAGTATGCTCCTGACAAAGGTTTAGGTACATAATTTATTATGTTTTTACCCGAGTGAAGCCGGAACGGGCCGCTAGCTATACATAAAGTACTAGTACTTGTTAATACAATCAATTTTAAAATCACAAAAGGGAATCCCGATACATCACAGAGGTTGACGTTATAAAGCCGATCTATTAAGCAAAATCCCTTAGCATTTATCGCTTGTAACGTTATGTATCGATATATTTTATATTATATACGTTATAACTTCAACCAACCGTAGGGCACCCCTATCTTTGTGAATGAGGACGCGGTGCGGCGCTGCGTAGGCGTTCAATGAAAGCGTAGGCGGTAGAACAGTGACGCAGATACAGTTTGATGTTGTGAGTGAAAGAGATAGCTAAGCCCCCCTAGGGAGGCGAACGCCTATGTTTTCCTCAATGGAGGGTGAATGAGGGACGCCGTAGTTTTTCCTTCGTTTGAGTTAATGTTTATAGGTAATCGCTTTTGTTTTGTGAATATTACAAATTGGATGAGTTGCTAGTTACAAGTTTTTGTTTAACTTGCAATGTGTAATGTTACATTGCAACTTAAATAAAAGCAATGATTATAGGGACATAGTTGTCCCTATGTCTCGGGTGGAATCTTGCAACCCAATTTCGAAGCAGATATCTTCAACCGATTTAGCTAAAATTTTGTACACACGTTTACTTTGGATGGCAATGCATTATTATGCTAAGCACGACCTGACGGTGCACCCAGGAACGGCTATAGACGTGGGAACTCCTCAACGGTTTGCTGCATCGACATGATTTCTTTGTCACACACAAAGACTACAATAAAAGCTTGTGTCGAAAATTACATTTTTGTAAAAAAAATAATTGTAATAATAAAATTTCCTTTCTCGATCACGACCCTCAGCCATGGGGATACGACAATGACGATGATGGTTAAAAATTTATTGTTTATCAATTTGATATAACATTTTATGGAGAACATAATACACATACAAAAATACCACTTATATCAACCTGTATATACTATTGTTTATATACAATAAATGATACAATTGTATATGCTATAGTTGATACAAGGGGCGGCTATTTTTTGTATGGTTATAACCTTATACTACACGAACTATATCCCTAAAATCAAGTAGGTAATATAAAACTATACAGAGTCAAGTGATCCAACAGTTACTTAGCGTTTCAAACCAAAATAGCCTTAAAGATCAACACTTTAGTACCGTAAGCTGTTTGGCACATTCTTGGAAAAATCGCGCGCGACGCAATTCGGTGGACTGTGAAGGGTGGTTTTGACGTCACGACGAGCCCTCTGACGTCATAGAACCGTAAATGTCTTCTGATGGAGAAGTTATGACGTATCGCGTCATACTTTGAGGGTATAGTACGGTATGTATATGTCACTGGAGAAAATATGTAAAAATGAAAAAAAACATTACAAATTTTTACAATATGAATTTTGTATATAGAATTAGCTTTTTGCCCACTGCTTCGCCCGCGTGAATTTCCCACGGAAACATTTATTATTTCGGGATAAAAGGTAACCTATGTAATTCTCCATATTTCGAACTACGTGTATGCAAAATTTCACGACGCTAGTGTAAACAAATAAAGCGTGAAGAGGTAACAAACATACTTTCGCATTTGTAATATTAGTTAGGATACAACTTCCAAATAAAAAAGTTACATATTTAAACTTTCCACAAATTGCCCAATCAGATGAAAAAAACAGCAAAAAAAAACTTTGGTACGTTTTGCTGTAAATTTGTCTGTGGACTGCAGGATTACTCGTATCGACTCTTAACGAGATCCAGTTTAAAAGATAAACTTATCTGTGTCGCAAAATGCATCATTATTTTTAAAAATTCCTTGCAGGTTCAATTGACCACAGACTTAAATCATTCCGTAAGAGTTGATGCTACTCGTAACTCTCCTCCTCTATTTTGTCATCCAAAACTGCTATATGTACATTTGTTTTTTAAACGTATGATGGCGAATTTCTACGCATCCAGACACGAATTTCCAAGGACAAAACCATCCAGGGATTCCTACAACACAAGCGCGGCACATAAATAAAAATAAAATAAATATAATACGGACAAATGACACAGATTGAGCTAGCCCCAAAGTAAGTTCGAGACTTGTGTTATGGGATACTAACTCAACGATACTATATCCATACATGAAGTGTGATTTTTACGACACATAGAGATAAATGTAACCTGTTTTGCACACCATATGAAATAAATAAATAGGCTTCATAGTAATTGCATAATCTGATAATGTGACATCATCATTTCGAATTCAAATTCAAATCATTTATTCAGAAATTAGACCTTCACAGGCACTTTTTCTCGTCAATCTTTATATTTATAGTTATTTCTCACAAGCTACGCAGTGCCAGTAGTTTACTGGCATTTCGGAACGACCACTGCTGAGAAGAAATGCCGAAAGACACTCATTTGAACAGTGTTGGTCCCTATCGAGTGTGTTATTGCTAACACTGGTGTCAGATTTTATTCAAGTCGCCCAACGGCATCTGACATAACTTTTACGACTACTTACCGCCAATGTGACACTATAATGTAACGCTACAGTCTACAAGTTTGCGGCTGAAGAAGAAACTGCCCAAACGAGAAAGATACTTAAAAATCAAAAAAATTGTATCCCGTAGTTTTTCGAATGAACGGGTAATTGAATGAACGAATTGAATGTTATCGATCCGGTCTCATATGTTTTTCATTAGGGCTATTTCTTTCAATTTGCTTAGTATCGATTGAAAGCCTCGTATTCAGACAATTGACGCGCGTTATGTCGCTCTGTCTCGCTCACGCGGCGTCCTAGCTGAGTGAAAAAAGAGGAAAGGCAGCGCAAAGACTTGAATTATAATCGACAGTGCAATCTTATTGAAACTTCGGATACATTTCATATACAAATACCGAAAAAAATCATATAATATGTGTGAAATTTATGCGGGCGAAACCGAAGGCAAAAGCTAGAGTATATATATATATATATATATATAAGATTTGCCCGGGGCTTCGCTCCCGTGGAGATTTTGAGATAAAATATAGCCTATAGCAATCTTGGATACTTATAACGTACCTTTCTAATGGTGAAAGAATTTTTGAAATCGGTTCGGTAGTTTCGAAGATTACCCGCCTCAAACATACAAACTCACAAACGCTTACCTCTTTATAATATTTAGGATTAGAATTTACCATAAATTTCATCTATACTATGATGATATTTTTGAAATTTATGGTAAATCCTTTCATTGTCTAGGCTACAGAGAAAATATCTGTAATAATTATGCTATTACAATTTAATTTCTGATACACGTTTTGCACATATTTATATTTATTTACTAATAAATATAGGATCAATAAATATATATCAATAAATATATATAATATATTTCAATAAACGTTTAACTAGACAATAGTTACAGTGCAAAATAATTACAGTACTTAAACTACGCCTTAATGTAACTCAAGCTTAATATACACATGTTCTCATTTATATTTCAATTATTATCGGGTAATAAAAGTAGGCATCATGACAGGACCACATGAGTAAAGAAAAGGTACAGAGGCAACGTTTTATATTGTAATCAAATGAGTCCCTATTTCCGACACTAGCATCTATAGATACTAGGAAAAATACCCAAAGACATTGTGCACCTATTTGTAGAACAGCAATGAAAAGAAATAGTTTTATCTGTATGGCGCCAAAGTTATATAACAAATTGCCGCGGGATTTAAAAAATGAATATTTGAAAACCTTCAGGAAACGCTTGACTTCACTCCTAGTACAAAAATGTTACTACACCGTTGATGAATTTATAAATGACAAATGTTTAAAATAAATCTGACTGATGCACGTTAAATGATAATTAACAATATTTGTAAGTCTTTAAAGACAGAGCATAGTGATACTACCTACTAATTTATTTCAACTGTATTTTTAATGTACAGCTACCTATGTCACACAAATAAATATTCTTATTCTTATGCTGTCATACTAATGTAGGTAGGACTTAAAGTTATGCGCATTTATTTTTTGGTTCATCTTTTCTTCTTGTTTAACGTTAGCCGCGCTCGGTTAACATCAACGTGAAATTTGACAGTCCAACTCACCCTAAACCACCCTAAAACAGATACAATTTTCGATAAACATTTTAACCAGCCGTTAGGGGTGCCGATGCGCCGTAGGTCACGAAGAAAGTTATATATTGTACGGTTGACAACCCTATTTGCCGCCAACGCGGCCCTGGGCCCGTGGTGTGAGGTTCTATTTCGGTATCTCCTTGAATGACCCGCGATTTCAACGCTTCAGCGAAAAACGGCGTGTTGAATTTAAAACAGTATTTTTGTTTGTGGACAGCAGGATTTTCAAGAAAAATTATGTTTTTGCCATAAAGTTTTATTGACACACACAAAATAAATAAAATATATAAATATATTAGGAAATGGAATTGTAAACAAAAAAAAAACGTAATTTTTTTTGTCTTTCACTTTTACGTTATCTTCACACAAAATTCGACAACCAAAACAAACTTAACATAAAATATTAAACCAATTAAGCCTTAAAAGTTTTAAACAATAGGTGAAACACAAAGAGTTCCTAACAATCGTAAGGCATTGTAATCGAAAATCGATACTAGTACATACATACGTAACTCTTCCCATACAAAAGGATGGCGTAGCGTCGTCGTAGCGGCCACGGTTCTACGCCGTAGCTAATGACGTGCCGGAATGGGATGAGGTGCTAAATTCGTAGCACGTAGGCGTAGCATACAAAAAGTTAATTTTTGATCCTAAAGAGCACACACCTAAGGTTTATTTTTGAATATAGTTGAGAATAATTTCGTAGCGCACTGTACAACGGTTTTAGCGTTTCAAATTCTTTAACGACTTTAAAGGTACTAAGTTTATAACAGTACTAAGATTTTTATTAGATTTTAGACAAAGTCAAGAAGTGCTGGCTTTACGTCGTCAAGGATGATACTCGTGTAACTGAAAGCTAGGGATGCCGATGGCCGTGCGAAGGGGAGACGAACCCTGGGCTCCGAGGCTCAATGGCTAAGGAAGAAACCAGACAAACGCCCAAATAAGAGAGAGTATTGAAAAACAAATACGATTAAACAATCTTATTCAGCTATGTAGTAATAGCATCAGAAATTAATGACATTACATTTTTTTATTAAAAATCATTTGAATTAGGATTTCACCGGCAAAGAAAAGCACTTTGCAACTTAATTATACATATATAATAATTAAATATTATTATTATAATTACTTAATTAAATAAATATATAACGTGGGCGTTTACGAAAATATTAGGCACGGATACAAATATGTGTACGTTGTGTACGTAGCATACTTTATTGGTCCTAATTTACCTATGTAGTATTTTATTTATATAGTCAATGTTTATTGTATAAGTAATATAGAATTGGTAGTTATATATCTCCTTGCTCACTGTTAATATTATATTTAACACACACCATTCGCACACTGATTCAGGTCCCATCTGAAAATCAGTGTATCGCCCCTCTGGGTGAGATGTGTACTGAGATGGGCCTTTTTGTATTGCTGCAACACAGAACACTTACTTCAGTTGTGCTTTGTGAATACTATGTTTTATTTTGTGTTTTTATTCTGGTTGTGTATTGTGTTGTTATTCTACAAATAATGTTTTATCTATCTATAAATATAATTCAAATAAAGTTGTCATCCCACTAATGAGTGAGTATATTTGTTATTTCTTCATGCTCAAACAAATAGGTCAGTTCTTATGAAAGCTATTGAAGTAGCTGATATTTTGGATGAACATTGGTACTTTTTATCCCGAAACCACTCGGTTCCCGTAGGATACAGTCAAAAAGTCGGATAGCCAATGGCGCTTTTAAGTAGACTACTATTTATCATCAATAATTACGCAGGTAACGCCGTGGGGAGCAGCTAGTGTATATAATATGAGTCAGCCATCTTTTAGGCAATTTGAGTTATTTTAATGTCATTGTTTCGACGCCATTAAAACTTGTTCGTAAGTGTTCGCAACCACACGGCTCTGAAGTTCCAACCATACGTCTTAATTACTACGAAGAAGAGTTTTAATTAACAGTATAATTAATAAGAAATCTTGACGAGACGTGTGCGAATATTATACGCGTTTAACTTTCAATTTACGCGGGCATTCTCTATGGGACTTCGCTCAAGTAGCGTGTTATTCATTATATATTTATGTAACAGACTTTAACTGTCCGATTTAATTGTTTTAGCGAGTTTCCACATGTGCTTATTGTAAATTTTTATTACTTCTAATAAAAACATCACAAAATAGAATTAATAAAAAATTATAATAATTTAAACTAAAAACCATCTACTAGCCGTAACTACCCGTAAGCTGGAAAAGTGCCTCGCTTTATATAACAACTAGTTTTTCCCCAGTCACTACTAGTTACTATTCCGGGATGAAAGGTAGATGAAGTGTCCTCCATACTTCGAACTGCATGTATGGAATATTTTAAGAAGATTGGTTGAACATATAGAGCGTGAAGAGGTAACAAACAAACTTACTTTCGCATTTATAATATCAGTTCGAGCATTTATAAGAAATACCGGCGGAACGAATCATACTCGCGACATTTACAAGTAAAATACAAGTGAGTTTGTGTTTAACTTACACGATTAGATTACAGACCGGCCAGGTGGAATGAAATAAAAGCTTTTGTAAGGGCTGGAAATGTTAAGGGCAAACAGCGAAGGCTGGAACAAAATTTGGGTCGTATAATTAACTTGCCAGAAGTTTCGCAGGGGAATCCTAACACAAATTAAAGAGAGATTTATATACAACCATCGATATATAACTTAGATTTTTCTTGAACTTCGTACGCGCCATTTTTTACCGTTCCCGTGAGAATTTCGGGAAATTTTTACTTTGTGGTTTAGTAGGTGTGCATATACCAACGAGCGCTTCCCCAAATTTTGTGTCAATAATTGGTATTACAAAGCGGAAGACCAGATTCGGGGTCCATGACATGTTGAGCGGAAGCCAATTCAGCTGCTTTTTTAATTGTTTTGTGTGTTTTGATTGTAATGTCATTGTTTTGTTCTAACCAAAGCTTTTGATACGCGTAAAAAGAATGCCATCGAAGAAGAACATGCTGTACAAAACCCAAGTCTCGCAGCTGTAATACCAAGTCGATAAATTTTTTTATTCCCTACTTAAGGGACCTTCTGTCTTAAGTTATTACGTAAGTAATTATCATATCAATATTAAAAATCTTTTAGGTTTTAAATAAATAGATCGACTTGGCCATCGCATGATTAGATTGTTTAGTATGTTATACGTAAAAATAATAGAAACAAATGTAATAAAAAAGCAAAGACGTATCTAACACGTAAGTTCCTAATCTCATTTAGAGCTAAAACACACCAGGATGAAACAGCGGAACATAAACGGAACGCACTAGTGTTTGAGCCAGTAAAAATGGATAAACTAGGTAAGAGCGAGAGGACTAGATGCTGAGGGTTCCGTAGCAAAAATTCTTAATCGTAGTAAAAAGTCTTTTCTTCATAATGTCTGCACGTTTTCACGACGCGCAAAGACATGGTGTGACTAATAAGGAAGCCGACGACCGTGCGAGGTGGACAAAGGAAAAGTAACAAATCGGGCCCTGGGGTCTCACGCTCAATGGCTGAGGAAGAAAGCAGACAAATCCTTAAACAAGAGAGAGGTTCTTCTCTTCTTTTCGTGTTGTATTTGTCAATGAGAATAACTAAAGTATTTGCAGAATTATTTCTGACAACTTAAATTGCTTCATATGTGGCTGCCATCATGTCAACTCGAGTCGAGCTATTGTTTGCGGAGAGAATAAATTGAATGTGCGTATGGCATGGCGGAACCACACATCCCACTCGTCCGCCCCAGCCCTGCGTATTTTCGTTACACAAATTGTGTTAGAGAAATAGTAATAAGGTAGCTCTTTGTTTCTGTTTCGTGATAGCGACAAGGGTTACGATAGAAGCTTTAGCTTTATTAGGTACGGATCCCTAACAGGAGAAATTCGCTT
The DNA here is from genome assembly GCF_027563975.2 of Plodia interpunctella. Classification (NCBI taxonomy): domain Eukaryota; kingdom Metazoa; phylum Arthropoda; class Insecta; order Lepidoptera; family Pyralidae; genus Plodia; species Plodia interpunctella. The sequence goes on along the minus strand of NC_071300.1, from coordinate 1,314,551 downwards.
CTTATAGCTTCCGACTCGCAATTAACTAAAAAGCCTCGGTACCTTACTTCTCTTTCTTATTCAATTAATCCAACATGGCGGAGATTTTTCTCAAGTGAGTTTTAATATAATGAGAGTTTTAATCTCTGAAATGAGTACTCAATATTTCAACCATTTAATTTTTCACGTGGAGTACTATTATATTTATTATTTCCCGTCCGACAGTTTGTGTAGATGTAGTATGTATGTTTGTTACTCTATCACGCAAAATCTACTGGGCGGATTGTTATGAAATTTGGTACACGGGTAGAATATAACCCGGAATAATAAGAGTACTTTTTATGCCGAAATTCCCACGGGAGCGACGCCCCGGAGCGCAGCTAGTATATATAATGATAGCTAGTATATATAATGAAAAAAATAATAATTAAAAATAGCTATGATTTTGTCATTGGAACCTTCGAAGATACCACATCGGCATACTTTTGGCTTTGTGTACACTGATTTTTATAGACCTCAAAGTAACCTTCTAGTTTGGTCAAAGCAAACAAACAAGTCGTAGTTCAGCGTGGGAAAGACCAGTGAATCACATATTAACATACAATGGCGTGTTGGACACTATATATAGGTGACAACAAACAGATTGACAAGTGGTTTCGGGTGCGGATACACTTGTAACTGATGTTTTTTTTATTGACTTGAGAAATATAGCAGTTTTAATTAATCACTACCATACATAGCATATAACAAAGTCGCTTCTTGCTGTCTGTTCCTGAATGCTTAGATCTTTGAAAGTATACAACGGAATTTGATGCGGATTTTTAATAAATAGATAGTGTGATTTCTGGGAAAGTTTTAGGAGTATATTTTATTATTGTTTTATCCGCGGGAATGCGATGCGTCAAATTTATAGTTGTAGTGGTATAATGTTTAAGACGCTTACCTGTGAACCGAAGGGTCCCAGTTTTAAATCCTACTTGTGCGACGTCAGTTTTCATACCAATGTCACTTATAGTACGTATAGTCGTTTCCATTGATCACTTGCGTCCGGTTAATGACAACATCATGAGGAAATATGCACAACATTGGTGTATGTTTGCCTTCTTTACGACAATGATAAACACTCAATTGATATTGCCTATAAAGTCTTTGAAACATAGCGTTTCATTCCACTTAATGACTGGATATTGGATTGGACTTGGATATTTTTTGTCGTTTCCTCCTCCGTGGGAAACGACAAAAAATATCCAAAATCTCCAAATTCTTAATTGGAATAAATAGAAAACTAAATAAATCCCGAAATGAAAATAACATCAAACAAGAGAAGCCATTTACAAAACCGAACAGTTTGCCGGGCCGATAACTTTCAAAGCTTCTGTTTCAAAGTTTTGATGGTTTGTTTGGTCGTTGTTTACTCCTAAATTATATTTCGACTATCCTTTAAAGACGGTTCGACAAATTAGTTTAGTTTTATTTGAAGATCGAACAGAAAATATTGCTATTAATCAAACAGGCATGCAGTCCACCTGATGGAAAGTGGTCACCGCAGCCTATGAACGCCTGCGAAACCAGGGGTGTCACACGCGCATTGCAGGCACTGAATTAATATTTTCACGGCCTGAAACTCCATGTTCTTGGCTCCTATGGAAAACTATGAACAATCGGTTAATTATCCATAAAAGATGACAATAGCAAAATTTTACGTACTGCCAAGATATCCTTGTACGACTTTTATACTGGGGTAATAAGGGTAAATTTCCAATAAATTTGGGTAGGTTAATATGCGGCTAACTATATGAAACTGAACTGTACTATATGAAAAATATAGCCAATAAAACATTTAATATAATCAAATAGCTTCTGAGATATAAATTCGAAATATATTTAGCTGACCCAACCATAAATGTATAATGATTAATTATTAATTATTGTCTGTGTGGGTCGTGATAGCAACACTATAATTATGACCGTAAAACCAGCCGAAATACGCCCTTTATTCTCTAGGGGAAGGTTGCACCATTAAACTTTGACGTTAACATTAACCTGCGCAGAAAAACGTAAAGTTTAACAAAACCTGTAAAGTTTATCAAAGCATCAAAGTAGAGTTTTATCAAAATTTTGACTGGTGCAGCCGACTGGCTTTGTTACCTAAGGGTTTTATATCGCGATAGAAGGACTGTATACTGTATATACTGATAAACTAGTTGTTTTCTGCGAACTTCGCGCGACCTCGCGAACACAACATTATTTACAACATTGTGAATATATCAAAAACTTACTTAACCGAATTTGATGGCCCATGAACTTAAAAATTCTATTCGCAGATCCTACATACCTTTTAAGTTTCATCAAAATCAGACCAACTGTTCGAAAGTTATCGCATACATATATACACACATTCATACATACAAAAAATGGATTTTTGCCACAAGTTGATTTGTAGACCTCGCTCGCTCGGTCGATTATGAAATTACATTGTACAACTTCATTATTTTGATATATATATATATATATATATATATATATATATATATATATATATATATATATTGTGCAATTTTATTATGCCTGCATGCATATATATATATATATATATATATATATATATATATATATGCATGCAGGCATAATAAAATTGCACAAGCATGATGCATGTATGCATAATCATACGTACATTGTTATGATAAATTGAAATGTCATTTTAAATGTAGATCAACTGTAACTGCGCCCTGGGGCTTGCTCGTGGAAATTTCGAGATAAAAAATATCCTATGTGTTATTCCAGATTATATTCTACCTGTGTACCATATTTCATAAAAATCCCCCCAGTAGATTACGCGTGAAAGAGTAACAAACATACACACACTCATACATCCTCACAAACTTTCGCTTTATAATATTAGTAGGATTGAAATCTTTTATAATTCATGTTAACCCTTTTCTTAAAATTTTTTTAGACAAAAATGACATTTGACACATGTATTAAATACGTGTCAAATATATGTAATAAACCCTAGAGGAGTTCCATCGCTGGGAGCTGAACCTGGGTATACCCATGTCTATCATAATAATCATGGAAACTGAAGCAACGTGAAAAATTATTCGTAGGGTAGGTAATTCACCTAGATTACATACAAACACACAACGAGACATTACAATAAAAACAAAGAGTTTATAAAAATACTAACAAAATAGCTTAAACTGAAATTTCCCACCGAACCAACCTTCAAGTCAACATTAATCTGATAAATGTTCATAAAATATTAACCCGAATTCTTGTAAAAAAGTCTCCTTTCTCGAGTCAGGGCCGCCTAGTTGTAACTGATAAGAACATATTTATCAGTGCAGTTCGGTTGTGCAACAGTGAGAGGTATGCGGCATGGCTTGCCTCAATGTGTAGAGAACAATATTATTAATAGTATTATTTATAAATTAGATATATTTATGCCATCAGAAACATGCTTTAAAAAACCCAATTCTCGCAGCTCAGTTTTTCTACCGTAAAAAGTTGTGAGATCCATGTAATACCAAGTCGATTAATTTATTTAGTCCCTACTTAAAGGACCTTCTGTCTAAAGTCATTACGTAAGTATATTTATTGCTTTATTTAGTAGCAGCACCCCGCGGTTTTATCCGATCACGTTTATGATTATATGTATTTTTTTGGATGCAAAGTCCGTCCTAGAAGAGTCATACGAAGCGACTAAAGGACACTAGCCTTAACAAGTGATAGGAAACAATAGCATTCTCAAAGATTGACGTGGTTGTAAATCATAGTCATATCTCCAAAATGTAATGGCAAGTCTTTTAAGCTAACGCTGGGCTTTGGGCCGTCACAGCTCCCGAATGTGACAGGGAATACGCGAAGGTGTGTAAGATAGATAGATAACTTTATTCACCACCATTTAGTAATGTAACTAAACCCATTACATGGTATGGTTAACAAAAAAAGTGCAAGACGATGCGCTGTAGTCATATCGTAGATTACTTGATGAACAATAATCTATGGTCATAATAAATGAAACTCTTGTGTAGTGACAAATAAAATGTAAACATATATTGGTAACCAAAAATACAACTCAACTATCGGCGGCAATTTTCTTGACAGCGAAAAATATTTGAAATTAGAATAACGTTGTCAACTTATTTCTCTAATACAATTTTGGTGGCCAGTGCAGTTATTTTATTGTTATTTAAATCCTGGACACTTGACGATAATAAATGTGCAAGTATAAAAGAAGGATGATGACGAGAGAGTCATGGGGCAGCCAGTAATTCATATTTTAAAGTGCGAAAGGTTTAAATAGACTTTAAGGTATTAGACTTCCACTTTCGCTATAAGATTCTTGAGTTTACCTCGACGACGTAATTACTCCTTGAAGGTAGCATTTCCTTTAACTAACGAAGCGAAGGAATTATATTAATTACATTGAAATGGTACGCACCTCGAGCGCTTAGCGAAACCCCGTAATAACTTTATTCTAAAGTATATAACAGATGGATAAGTACAAATTTTTAATTCTTTATTCTTCCATACTCAAAGGTCACTTTTGATGAAGATAATGGTGAGAATAAACATTTTTAGACATTAATTGCTGAATTATTAATTGGTTATTAGACGTGCGGAAGCGGTGATGGTGTAATGGTTAAGACCCCCGCCTGAGGATCGAAAGGTCCCAGGTTCGAATCCTACTTGTGCCACATGAGTTTGTATACCAATCTGACTCATGTATAGTAGTTTTTATAGATCACTTGCTTCCGGTGAAGGAAAAACATCGTGAGGAAACCTACACACTGGTTGATTGTGTGAAATGGAGAAGGCAAACCACTCAATTAATAATGCCAAGAAAGATGTTATGTGTGTTTCATTCCATGTAATGACCACGACCCTCTATCATGAGGAATACGACTATGAAGAAAAAGACGTGCGGTTAACCAAACATATAAACAGATACGCAAATAAACAAAGAAGTTGTTTATACAAAAAAATTCTGTAGAAAACAATACATCACCGTCTCTGACCATTGACTTAAATGTCACAACGATGCAAGGAACCGGATGTTTTTGCTATCATTCAATTGACATCTTTATTGATATGTCTTAAAGTTTATAATTGAATGGTTGATTTGTGAGATATGCCGTTGTGATGTTACAGATGTTGGACATCAATGAATGTCAAGGGTAGAGCCTACGCTGTATGAAAACAACATTTTGTTTGTCACATAAAATGGGTGTGTGTATGGTGAAGTGTTAAAATAATACTCGAAATAAATAAATATATAGGGCAAATCATACAGATTGAGTATAGGGACAAATCATACAGATTGAGTATAGGGACAAATCATACAGATTGAGTATAGGGACAAATCATACAGATTGAGTATAGGGACAAATCATACAGATTGAGTATAGGGACAAATCATACAGATTGAGTATAGGGACAAATCATACAGATTGAGTATAGGGACAAATCATACAGATTGAGTATAGGGACAAATCATACAGATTGAGTATAGGGACAAATCATACAGATTGAGTATAGGGGCAAATCATACAGATTGAGTATAGGGACAAATCATACAGATTGAGTATAGGGACAAATCATACAGATTGAGTATAGGGACAAATCATACAGATTGAGTATAGGGGCAAATCATACAGATTGAGTATAGGGACAAATCATACAGATTGAGTTGTCAAAGTAAGTTCGAAACTTGTGTTATGGGATAATAAACCAACGATACTATATTCTATAACATATACATATGTAGATGAAAATCCAAGACCCAGGTCAATCTGAAAAAGATCATTTTCCATGTTGACCTGACCGGGGATCCTCCAGTGTAGCAGCAGTCCGGCGTGATGACCATTAAGGCCACGGAGGTCGTCGAAATATTTACACTATCTATGTACTTTATGGGATAGAAGTGTCACAGTGGATATTTTCAAGCTGTGTATGTCCCACACCTGGGCAAAAGCCTGCTCCAACTTTATCCAGGAATTCCTTTCACTTACCATTGCTTGTCGACCGATCATCTTGTCCTAAGCCTTCGTCTTTTCCTGTATCCATCACTTGGAATCCACGAGTTCAATATGTATGTCTATAGTAAATATTTCCTACACGATCTTTAGTATTGAGCATTATGACAACGAATTATTTATTGAAGTTATGCGTCTCTTAGGTATATAAAAAAAATAAGAATCGCCTACTCTTAATACTGTGCAATAAGCATTACATGATAGTAAGTAGCATGTGGTAATCAGTTTAAATATAGCACATGTAAATTCGTTTTATTGCAAACAATTTAATTATAAAGTCGTCCAGGTATATAAATAGCAGAGAGTATTTTTAGTGAGTTATAAATGCGAACAGGCTGTATTGTAGTGCTTCCGACTTTGTTTTTGCGAGTTTATTTACAAAGCCAGATATTGCTTATATGTACGGTTTTAGTGTTACTGTAGTAGATAACCATCGTAAGGGCACGGATTAAGAAAGGAAGAGTCGCACGTGATAAATAAGTGTGTGCGTGTTAGGATGATATGAAAGTTACAAAATTTAATGAACGTTAGACAGGAAACAGACAGTTGTGGAAGGAAATCCTATTATGTGCCGGTGCCGACGCCATTTTGAACGAGATTTTAGTAAGGGACCAAAAGACGGTACGGACTTTGGTTTGCTCGATATCCTCATCTTCAACAATCATTAACAAAATGAAACTTAGGTAGGAAACAAATGTCTTGCTATTCCGTTCCAGTCCCGTCCTGATAGAAGGGATAAACCCAAGAAGTGCTGGCTTGATGTCGTCAAGAATGACATGCATGGTCTGACTGGATCTGACATGGATGAATAATGCTGAAGGCTGTCCAATTTGAAGAAAAAAAGTGATGTAAAAAGGAAATGTAACTCTTAGTTTTTATGATGATAGAAAAAGAAACATTGAAAAAGAATCATATTTTAAGTTTCAAAAACTAAAATCACAACCAAGATAAAGCTGTAGCTTTTATAGTGATACCATATATTTAAATCTATACTATAGATATAACCCAGTATTGTCAAAGCACTCCGTAGCTAAAGAGATAGGCTGAGCTTCGTGTGCCAACAGGGAATCTAATTAGGGCTCGATTGTCATTTGTTTGTTACACTTGCAAAGATCACACAAAGATAACTTAGATTGGTAAAATGGCCGGCGAAGGTGAGGACACTGAAATTTTGACAGGTTATTGTTATTATTAAAAATAATAACGTTTATTTTTGACGTGTATCATTGTTGATCGCCTGTTCAAATAAAAAAAAATATAAAAAGATATTTTTGGACAATATGAATCCATTGTGTAAGTATTATATATTATATATTCTACTAGGGATTTGGTAATTTTTGTTAAATGGCCAATTAGAGAACAATCCCCACTATCGACTATCCTAGGATAATATGTTACAGGTCTTGACAGCATATAAGCTAAATTGTGAACAGATGATACTTGACCTGGAGTCCAAAATAAAAGTCATTTTCTCGTCCACCAACCGAGACCATATACAAGTTTAGTCCCTTGTGTGGATTGTTATATATTTTACAATGATATACATATTCATTTTGATGTAATTTACTTACACACGTCCAATTTGTGGTCATTAAAAAAATAGCAATTCTCTATTATTTCCATTGTAGTACATAGACATTTATAGATAGATTATATTCAGTATTGTAAAAGCACTTCGTGGCTAACAAGACGGGCTACTTCGTCAGAGCCAATCTAATTAGGTAGCTTGTTTCTGCTAAACTACGGGCTTGTTTGATTCACTGAAATACGATTGGCCGGGAGACTTTTACAACTGCAAACGTATACTGTTGGATTGCAGTATTTTTTACTATTTTTAGAATAAATAATGGTACGTTCATATAGGAGTATATGTTATCGAATCCCGCGTTGATTACCCGATTAAATCTGGGATATGAGACAGACTGAAATATTAATCTTCTGTTAATGGTGATGTGGGATAACTCTCAACTGAGAAGAAAAATACAATAAATTCCCCGAACAGAATAGAATTTATCAGATAGATATTCAGTAATAACAACGTCTGTAATTATTTGCAACGTGTTAACTTTCAAAAACCATTCAAATTCCTGAACAGTTTGTTGTACGTATTTCAGATGACCTTATAAAGATTGCAGCTGATGCAACAAATTTAGAAACTTTTATTTTGACACATCGCTGTTAATTTTTATATGCACCTAACATTGTAATGCGAATATCGATATTTTTTACTCAATCTTGCGCACCACTTTAAAAAATATTTTTTGTCTATTTCCTACGGGAATAGTACGTTTTTTAGAGTTGGAATGGTAGCCTATATCTTTCTCTGTATGCAACTAAAAAATCCTTGTCAGAATACTTACTACTCCTGTAATTATTTCTGTTATTTCATCGCCCACTAGACTAGACAGATATTACATTAAATCATAGTATCAAATAGTTAATTTGCAACATATATCAGATCACCTACGTGTCCACACTATAGTGCACACTGCACTGCACAGTGCACCGGTCGTCCTTGCCACGCCTAAAGCAACCTATTTATCACACTAGTCACTATCTCCGGCTTCGCCCACTTTTCAAGTCCTGCTTTGGCGTCGATAGCGAGCGTATCTAAATCAAACTTGTCAGTTTATGTTACGATACAAGTATTTTTTATTTAAAATTAAATAGGAATTTTAAAGTTATTGAGGTTTTAGAACTGTAGATAGAATGAACCACTTATAACTCATAATTTTGGAACAATATTATTTTTGGCTCTGAAATCTAGTAGTTTTGACAAAAGCATGGCTCTTTGCTTTCGGCATATGTAATTTTTATATAAAAACTTTCTCCTTCCGTTGTAGCTCTTTGAGAGTAACTTAAAAAAAAACCTTGAGAATTTCCTTGATCGCTACTTTCAAATCAACCATATCTACACCAACATTTCATCAAAACCAGTGGAGAGGTTTAGCCTTGAAAGCAAACAAATACAAACAGACGTACGCTTGCTTAATTTTAATCTAAAAATCCAGAACAATGAAAACTAAAGCAGAAATAATGAAGCATAATTCTTACAACGTTGCATTTGTCGTGATTTCGCATGTAAATTTTGTTCCAAAAGCACAAATAAAATGAGGAGGTGTTTATTCATGAAGGAGGAGTAGAAATTTCTGACTGAACAAAATTTTTGAAAAGTTTTCAGTGCTCTAATTTAGAATTATTATTAAAGAATTATAATTCTCGCTTTGAAAACTGTGTACCTATATATCTTCTTCTTCTTCATAGTCGTATTCCTCATGGCTGTGAGTTGTGGTCATTACGTGGAATGAAACACACACAACAACTTTCTTGGCATAATTAATGGAGTGGTTTGCTATTGCCTTTTCCATTTCTCCCACAAGTTAATAATCAACCAGTGTGCAGGTTTCCTCACGATGTTTTCCTTCACCAGAAGCAAGTGGTGGTCGATGAAAACTACTATACATGAGTCAGATTGGGACATTTCGATCAGAGTGTGATCGCTTTTTTAAAATATAAAATGAAAACAACGAGACAAATGGAGACAATCTTACATCAAACATTTTTGCCGACCTCTGTGGCGCAGTGATAAAGTGCTTGCCTCTGAACCGAGAGGTTTCGGGTTCGATCCCGGGTCGGGTCATAATGGAAAATGATCTTTTTCTGATTGGCCCGGGTCTTGGATGTTAATCTATATATGTATATGTTATAAAATATAGTATCGTTGAATATCCCATAACACAAGTCTCAAACTTACTTTGGGCTAGCTAAATCTGTGTGATTTGTCCTAATATGTGAAGTAATATATAAGTATAAAATTTATGATATATTTTGTTCCGTTTTTGGGCGTTGCGGTTCTTATATTATGCTTTTTCTGTTCATGCACAATTGGAGCATGTCATAGTGATAATAAACGTTGTACATAAGTGTAAATTAAAACTTATCTGTCAGCCTTGTCGCAGCTATCTAAGTACCTGAAAAATAGATAAACATACGTATATTAGTCTTAAATACTTCCATTTAAAAACATTATAGCTAGTGCTACAGTCAAAACATTACAAATGCCGGTATATAATTTGTGTATAAACGATCATAATATATCAATATTATTCATAATTAACATAAACTCGTATTAATTTCCAAAAGTGAAAATATAAAAAGCTTTGTAAAATAGTAAATACAATATTTTTTCAGATAAAAGTGTCATACTTTAAAAAAGGCCCTTTAAAAAGGCTGCTTTCGGGATAAAACGTGCCCCATATATTCCAGTTTATATTCTACCCGTGAACCAAAATTCTATTTTATCCTCAATTATATCCTCACAAACTTTCGCATTTATAAAAATAGACTTAGAAAACGTTTCCTTCTATTTGACAAGCCATCATCTTCTGAGGGTCGTGACCACCGTAGCTGTTGCTCCTTTGACCCTTACAGGCAATACGTTCACAGGGACAGCCCTTTAAGGCCTGATAGACTTTGCTGCGTGTTAAAGTTGACATGTCTGTTTAATCTGTATATATACTTGATATTTCGATAAATTAATAACACTTTCCTTTGAATACAATTCGCGTAGGTACCCGAAATGAAAACAATCAATTTAAAGTCAAATATTATTCAGTCGTTATAAATAAGTCCGATTTATTCCGGTCAATTTGAAAATTAATTACGAAGATATGCAAAAAGTATGGCCACCCAAAACGATATACCGAATTAATGATTCCCATATTTCTCTTTTTGTACATTAAAGTGCCAAATCACACTGCAAACTGGTTTTAAACTCGAAAACATTTTTAACTACAAAATGAAATTAATACGTGTATGTTTTTAGTAGTCAAAATAATTAAAAAATATATTTAATTACACTTTTACTACTCACAAATATGTAGTGTACGGTACTTACATAGTAAAACAAAATAACTTCTGGCTGTCTGTCCTATGTATGCTTAGATATTAAAAACCTTACAATGGATTTTGGTTACAAGCGGTTTTTTTTCTATTAAGTAGTATGATTCCTGACGAAGGTAAGTATATTTAATCATGGATTTAGTAAGTACTTCGAGTACCTAACTAATTCCATGGGTTTAATATACCGCGGATTTTTAACTGTCACTAACAGATATTTGACTTTGACATTATCTTCTTCGTTCAAAAAATAAAAAATCCCAATATTATGAATGCGAAAGTAAGTTCGTTCGTTCGCTCGTTTGTTCGTGGACATTTGACAATAATATGAATTTAAGTGTTAAAACTTTCTCGTAACAACTTTTCACTTCAAACAATTTATTGTTTGTGATTTATGTGCGTGTAATTTGTGATTAACACTCGGAAAGAAGAAAAATACACACTTTATCAACTGAATAGATAAATTGATGCCTAACACCAATGCATACACGAGTGGACGAATTAAATTTTTAACATAACCTATTGCCAGCTCCACCGGAACAGTTTAGCGACTTTGACATACATTCGGTATACATTGCTGGTATTTCATTGCGGTAAATAAAATCACTCATACTAACTCGTAATGTTCACGTATTCGCGTCGGCATGTGTCCGAGTTCGGCGACACTGTGGTGCTAGCATATCACATCAATCCATCAATTCCCCTGTGAGACTTGGAGCACAATAAAATATAAGTAATTATATACCTACATTGGCACAATTACTAAGAACCATTAATTTACTTTTGCTACACAAATACTCGTAGGCGTCTGTCAACAGTCAATTTAATACTTCAAAACCAATAATAAAACGTTATTCGATGAATGATATTGACTATAAGACTGTTATTTTTCCAAATAAAAACGTTTATGGAAAATTATAACATTATAATTGACTGTTACTTAAGTTTTTCAATGCTGGACGAATGTTCCCGTCACATGTTTCGGTCGTGTTCATTGTTAACCCCCAACGCAAAAAGAGGGGTGTTATCATGTCGTACAACGTGGCCAAACATTTTTCCACGCCTCGACTTATGTTATTTTTTCGGTTACAAAATCTAGTACTTTTGCGCTTGTCTTCCTTTAACAGGGAGGTTTAAACGATGGGTTAGATAGAAAGAATAATATAAAAAGAAAGAATATATAATAAAGAAAGAATAATAAAGATAGAAAGATAGTGAGAGATGGAAATAACTCTGCCAACAATAAAATTGTTTTTTAATGTTGAATAAAACGAAACTCCATTTTGTACTAACGTTTAAAAATACGAAACAATTTTAAATCGCAATCCCTCATTTCGGTGCTCGGATATCAAACAGGTACAATCAACCTCACGTTAAGCTACCTTGCAATGACTTTTGTGTTGCGGGAATAAAGGCGAATTTCAAAAGGTGTTCGCAGTTGACTGTACCTTAGGGATCCAATTTGTCGAGGATTGTGACAGCTAAACCCAATCGAACGTAACCTTTCACCCAGTGTGCATCATTTACATGTAACCCGGCGTCCTAGGTAAGCGACAAAAGCGACAAGGCAGCATGGCGTTTATTTGTAGCATATATAGAACTTGAACGAGCCCAAAGTTGCCTATTGAATCTTATGTCTTTTAAACCTTATCGTTACCCAACTCATATATTGTATGCTAAAACTAATGTTCTTACTATAAGACAACTTTATATTTTGCATTCAATTCTCAGACTACATAAAACCCTTAGTTATGACCCCAGAAATACTACAAAAGGAAGAATAAACATAATTACTATAAAACCTTCTAAAACTGTTTTTCCATCCAAACAAAACCTGAAATTATCATAAATATCTCTATAACATTATAAACAATAAGATTAATATATATACTAAAACCTCTTATGAATGTAAAAGAGAATTAGCATCCTGGTTACAGAAGCTTTCGCACGACGACACTGAAGCCCTGCACCGGTTACTTAAATTATAAACACTAGCGATAAACAAATACGAACATAATATACTACCTAACTTATAATCATATTGCACAATTTGCTAAGTCACTGACACCTGTGTGTGAGGAAAATATGTAAAATCTACTTCTACTTAGTTATTTTGTAATTATAGCATACGTTAGTTTTTATTCTTTACTGCAAGGTCATTGTATCGAAGGAGCGGGACTCGCCAGATACAGGTTTTTTTCAAACTTAATTAGTGAGCCCCTGCAACCTACCTTTGTTATCCTACTGATAAAGAATAAAGAATTTTGAATTTGAATTTGTAGCATAAAATTATGTTAAACATTTACATAGGGATGAAATTGACCCTGATTTTTTCTCATTGCCTATGCTGTCGTTGAAATAAATCGTACGTCGATGCAATGCGTCGCGTAGCGTTACGTCACTCACCTACGACAATGTGTAGAGATTTGTAATGAATTCAAATTCAATCCCGAAAAGATTATGAATGTATAAATAATGTAGCAGTGCGGCACACAAAAGAGATTGATTTTATTATATCGAGAATCTGGTTGATTTGGTGTACCTTATTCGTGGTCTTATTCGACGACCATGGTGGCGCAGTGGTAAGGTGCTTGCACCCGAACCGAGAGTTCCCGGGTTCGATCCCCGATCGGGTCATGATGGAAAATGATCTTTTCCTGATTGGCCCGGGTCTTGGATGTTATATAAAATATAGTATTGTTGAGTCAGTATCTCATAACACAAGTCTCGAACTTACTTTCGGGTTAGCCTGAATATATGTGATTTGTCCTAATATATTTATTTTTTAGTGGTTAATACTAATACCCATTCACAATGCGCCCATACGCATAATAGCATTATTTGAATTTGACGTTTCTTGAGCTAGGAGCTAGATGTATCCGTGGAATTAGTAGCTACCATGGATTTAGTAAATACTTCGACGGAGTACCTACTAGTTCCATGGTAGGTATTCTGTGACACCACATATGTAAAAAACAAAAATTATTTGACAAATCTGACACTACCCTTTCACGGACATAACATTTTTCGTATTCTTCGCAAAATGCAACCGATAAAATATAGTATATCTGTTACGGTAAGAGTGATTAATTGAAAATTATGAATAATTGTGAACTATTATTAATAATTGCCGAAAGTCGTGATAAATGTGAAAAATTAATCACATTTGTCGGTGATTATTAATAATTTAACCATAGTACCAATAAATATAATAAATGTGTCTCTATTGGTTCCGCTAATTTAATATTTTAATAGTTTGAAGCTCCGCTTGCTTCGCTTGCTCCGCTTTGTTTGGTCACAATACTAACCTAACCGACACAGGTTTGTTCAGGGGCGCTGCGCCCCACTGCAGTGGGTGTCAGACATGCGGCGTCGCTGTCCTACTTGAATTTTTAACCTGTTGTACTAAAACCTTGGGTCTTCCTTTATTTATCACTTTTACCAATCTGTGTAGCCAATTATTAATAATAACTATTCAAAAGTAATTAATTTCAATTCAGTTATTATTAATAATGTTGTAAAATTATTAATAATTTTCAATTAATCAAACTTACCGTGACATATACATATGGAAAGGTAAACTGATCTAAGCCCATACACCTATGAATCTCATAAACATGCAACCGTACCTAACTGATATTCTCGTTTAAAAAGCAGTTTTTACTCTAATTTCTTTGTATTCACCCTTAAATGAATAATTCATTGCACCTTTCTAGAACTTATTAACCTAGTTTTACAAAACAATTTTGTAGTGTAACCTCGCTATTGTAACAGTTTCTAATGGGTCCAATCACGACATTATAATTAAGAAAATCAGTATTTATTACGATCGATTTGTATTAACTGTCAATGATAATTGACTTAATAGTGTTCCAGTTGACAATTAATCATTGTGTTTGCATAGTTAGATCTTCTAGAGATTAATTACTTACATAGAAGAATCTAGTCTAGTTACCACTGTACTGTCCCGAATTATAAAAAATGACCAAGTGCCAGTCGGACTCGCCCATTAAGTGTTCCGTATTGCGGTTTACGATTTATGACGTATATAGAAAAAAAACTGTTCATTAGATCTCGTTCAAACCAACTTTCGGTGGAAGTTTACATAGTAATGTACATCATATATTTTTTTGAGTTTTATCATTCTCTTATTTTAGAAATTTGGAATGTGTCTCGCGCAAACTATTCAGTTTAGAAAAAAAAATTAGACAACTTAATAACATTTTAGAAGACCTTATAGATACCCTACACGTATAGGTTTGATAAAAAAAAATTTTGTTTCAGTTCTAAGTATGGGGGGACCCCCAAAATGTATTGTTTTTTTTATGCGGTTCAACAATATAGTTCTAATAGTTTCGGAAAAAAGTGGATGTGACATACGAACGGATAGACAGACAGATATGACGAATCGTAAGACTTAGCTCTTACGGAACCCTTACAGAAGGGTACTGAACCCTAAAAATGAATACCAAATACTCACGGCTTGTCTGACCTTTCTAAAATCAATATCGAATATGCCCCTTGGGTCTCTTTTGGGATTAATCTGAGCTTTCATCATTAGGTCTAATCTTAGGACCTAAGTGAGAATTAAGTAGTACCTTTGTACTTAGTTTCTTATAGGCCTATATATTTTGTCCACCTCCAAGGTCTCATTGTCATCATACAGGAAAATTATTATTTCAGATTGATCTGGGTCCTGGATTTTTATCTATACTCTACTAATATTATAAATGCGAAAGTTTGTAACTGTTTGTTAGTTTATTCTCATCATTCACTTACAACACAGCCATACTTGGTTCATACAGTCTGTTAACTAAAACCTTTATATTTCGGACAAATTTGGGAGTCCAAGAGGTCCGGGTAAGGGGAGGGGACTTCAATCCCGACGTTCCATATCGAATATATTAAACAAATTTAATTTTTAGACATATTAAAAAACCCTATGCTACGATGCCACAAACAGATAGACAGACAGACAATGTTAAACTAATAACACCCCTCTTTTTGCGTCGGGGGTTAAAAACACAATGAGAATTCGAACTGAGTTGAGAATGAAATTAATTCTACGTTTAGTAAGATCCAGCCATATGCTAACAGTAAGTGGTGAAACTATTGCGAATGTATTGGGTTGTAATAGCTCGTTTATTGATGCATAAATGTGTGTATTTATGCAGATTTTTCGCAGGAACACACAAGCGGCAGTGGTCAAATTGTTGCTTTCGTGTAACATTTCCTGGAAAATAGCATTATCCTTCAGAATAAAGGTACTCGTTTTTCCGGGAAGTCTCTGGACGTCTCGCTTTAGTAATCTTCTTATTCTTCGTCGACTCGACCAATTGCAAACACTTAAAAGAATATTTTATTATGTTTTAAGTTTACTTATTGAGAGAAACATCCATGCAACACGTGTATTGGTTTCATTAATCCCTCTATCACACAATGATTCAATAAAATAATAATACTAATTGTATAGAATACAACTTTGCCACTTGTGCCTTTAATTAGATCTCCGTTGTTGTTCAAATAATTTGAAATTATTTAAAAGTGTACCTAATATTCGAGTCATATCCATTTTAAAAATGATTTTATGATAAGGTTGCAAAATATTTAAAAAATATATGATACAATATCAGAGAAAAAAAAAACATTCACAGCTTCAAGGTGTGTCTTTCAAGATTATGATATATATTATGTATATAACAATGCATATATTTTATGATTTGTATTTGTTTTTGACGATGCAGATTAGTCATAAAACGCACACTTTTTAATACAAAGTAAACAATAATGTCACATAGTTGGCTTCAACGCTTTACGGCTGAGGAAACAACCGGGAAAACGCGGAAATAAAGTCAAAATATTTTTAACAAAATTAATAATTAAACATAGGACCACACAAAAAGCCACAAGGACGGATCACGTGTACAACCGACTGCATATGAGATCATCCTATACATACCATTATGTGGCGGCAATAGTGGTGAAGTTGCAATAATTTTCACCAGCAGTATGTGCTGGTAATTGTACTCTAACACAGATTGCGGAGCGAGAGCACGTCCTGGGTATAAACAAGGGTTATAACTCGTAAAGCTGCAGCATTTCGCATTTAAATAAACACATAATCTGAACTACAAATACTTGCTAATATGTTACTGATAGCTTAACTCAGGGGCTCTCTGGGGAATTTCAGTACATGTAACAGCACAAACCACTATATTAATTGCAACTTCATCGCTATTACCGCGACATACATGTGTTTGAAGGATAATTTTGCGTGCATTCGATTGTATCGTCACACCCATCGATAGATAATTCGTTTATTCATACGTTTCTGTGAGAAAACATCAGAAAAACAAGTTACAATATATAATAACATTTAGTCGATTTGATTGTTTTCAGTTTGTGTATGTCAGACCCGCAATACAAACTTAGTGCTTAGGTTGGGCCGTTCAGTGTTGTTCATCTGGAGGCATGGCAGTGTCCCCGCCAAGTCGATCAAAAAAGCAGCAAGGCCATACCATCCTTTTCTCGAAGCAATTCCGGCCAATTTCGAACCCCAATAACTTTGTTGTGGATAAAACAGGAAGCCTGAATTTTCAGTAACTAGGAAGGTATTATATTAAAACTGTATATTTCAAATTTCATTCAATTTGAACCAGTAGTTTAAGAATTGTAACTTTCTTGATTTTGTCACTGATCATCAAAAGTCCAAGGCACTCCTAGCAGATATAGAAGCTTCAAATATAGAATACAATTAGTGTTTAGTGTCTAAATCAAGGGAAAACCTAATTCCCTAATATAGGCAATTACAAAGTTACATTTTTAGTAAGTAAGGACTAAAAATTTACCAACTTGATATTACATGGATCATTACATTTTTTTACTTTGTAGAAAAACTGAGATGCGAGACTTGGTTTTTTACAGCATGTTTTTGATGACATTCATTTATCAATAGCAGTGACGAGCGAGCATTTCAGAGAGCATTCAATTAATCATCTGATCTATAATATATCGATGAAATTGCCGCTACACGATTATTTCAGTTGCAAAGGATACAATAACCGGGACTAGTTAAGCAAATTAAGACATTATTGTAATGTTCCGTTCCGAATGGTGAATTAATATAATCGACTACCTACTAATTACAGCTAATGTATTCCTAGAAAGACATTTACATTTACTTGCAAGACTACAAAATGAGCAAGTGAGAACTGAAATTCTAACCAATAATACTAAATGCGAAGTAAGTTTGTGTGTTACTTTGTTTGTTACCTCTTCACTCTCTGTTTATTCAACCAATTCTATTTAAATTCTGTATACACGTATTTTGAAATATGAAGGACATACCTGTCATTCCGAAAAAATAACTGTTCCCGTGGGAAATTTACGCGGTGCGATGAACTATTTGTAATTTGGCAAATTTTTCGATGCTTGACTATATATACTTTTAACAGTAGGCCAGTTAACAAAATAAAAGAACACATTTTTTAAAAAAATATTTTTAATCGCGTGAGTTGCTTTATCATTATTTCATTAAAAGTAATAAAAAGAGCAGTGGTCTTTTCGGCCAGTTATTTAAGTTATTTATTTCGGTCAACGGTTAATCGACCAAAGGACTTTCGATGTCCAGTACAGGTCTCCTCAACGAGACACAAAATAAGTTTTATTGTTATATCTGCAATTAGCAGTAATACGTCTGCACTGTCGTTCGCATACCAGCTTGGAAGCAAATCATTAGCAAAGGATGATATTCTATATATCGAAAGATCTCATAAAATACCTATAGGTGTTCAATATTATTTATCATCATTCATAATTTCAGCCTCTTTGTGCCCAATTCTGAGCATATGCCTCTCTTCGCGTACGCCACCCTCCTCTGTTCTGTCCCTCTCTCATCCATGTACAACCTGCGACTTTATTTATATCGTCCGCTCATCTCATCACAGGTCGTCCGACACCTCTCTCGCCGGCCCTAGGCCACCATTCAGTCAGCACTTTACTCCACCTGCCATCACGCCGACCTGCCCAGTTCCACTTCAGGTTCATGACCGCGTCTCCCACGTCCCGTACTTCGGTATGCTGTCGGATCACGGTGTTTGAAACGTGATCCTGCAACCTGATGCCGATATATTAAACATGATAAATATTATCTAAGATCTGACAAATTAACTATCCTATAATGTATATTGCATACACAAGGCAAAGTAACCTCGCTTTCTTATCCGGCTGGTAATTATAATTTGCCGCCAATTAGCAGCCATTATATATGGTCAGATTGTAATAGGGATTTAGATGATAAAGTGCAATCGTTTGGAAAACTATACGCGAGGTACCGCGTTGGCAAAGTTGTAATAATTATTATAACTAGTTGTTCGCCGCGAACTTAGACCTCGTGAACACAACATTTTTTTTACAAAATTGTGAATATTTCAAAAACGACTGAACCGATTTTGATGCCCCACGAACTTAAAAATTCTATTGGCATATTCTACATACTTTTTAAATTTCATAAAAATCGGACCAACAACGGTTCGAAAGTTATCGCGTTACATACATATAAAAAAATATTTTTTCCTCAAGTAGAATGCTAGACTTAGAATTTTTGTCACACGCTTTGTCGTCACACAGATCTTGTTACATTTACTTGCGCTTGACAAAAAAATAACATCCGTGCAGTAGCCGTTGAGAAGTTCCCTTGTGACGAGCCAATCCTGGATGCACCATTAGTAGGGTCTTTAGAGGGAACCGATCGATAATCTCTCTGGAATCAATTTTAGGGCTAGATGGTTAAAAAGCTCAAAATGGCCCAAAGCATGGTGCAGTATCCTCATAACATATGTAATTGATTTATGACATTATTACGTAAGTACATTTAGCTTTTTATTTATTTATATATTTTTTTTTTTGTGTGACAATTATCAATAATTTTATTGGAAATACAACTTTTATTTTATTTATTCATTCAAATTTTGACATTTTTAATAATAATGTAAATTCGTCCTCCTAATTTTTAATATATGTATAAAACCTATATTTGTTAATTGACGTCCTTGGAGAAAAGGCTGCGGTGAAGTTTGTTGCGCCGCTTCTTCTTCACCTACGCTTTGGAAGCCGGCAGTAGACTTAGTTTAAGTATTTTTTTGTCGTCAATAAGTGATGTATATCATCCTAAATTGAATAAAGAATTTTGAATTTGAGTTTGCTCACAAAACTAAGCAATGTACCATTATTCGTATCCGTCTAAGTCAAAACTCTGGATAAGACTAAATTCAAGAAGTAAAATAATTGTCCTTTCTTCTTAATAGTTTGTTTTAATCCCCGGGTTCGTTCTCGGTCGGGTCATGATGGAAAATGATCTTTTTCTGATTGGCCCGGGTCTTGGATGTTTATCTATATATGTATATGTTATAAAATATAGTATCGTTGAGTTAGTATCGCATAACACAAGTCTCGAACTTACTTTGGGGCTAGCTCAATCTGTGTGATTTATCCTAATATTTATTAATTCGTTTTGATTTGGTTTCTTTTAGTTGTAATATAAAAAATATATATTAAGATTGTTGTGTACATAAACATATTCAAATAAAAAAATTAAAAGAAAATTCAGTGATATAGGTAGTTTAGAAACCATAAAATTCATCGCTCCGTAGAAGTACATAAGCATAGAAGCAATGAGCAAATCAGCGTATTACCGCAATTTGCAATGTGCGCCCGCGCACTAGACATGATTTGTAACTAACAATGGCACCTCATTAGTACAAAAAGTGCAATTACAGTTAATCACGGCACGTCATACGACATCACGTTGTCTTAATGTGTGATTATTTTCAAGTAAGTGATATCCTTGTTCCTTCTTACATATTATAAAACAGTCTTATTAACTAAAAAACGGACTTTCATACGGTTTTCATCAATGGATAGTGTGATTCCTAAGGAAGGTTTAGGTGTATAATTCATTATGTTTTTACTGGTGCGAAACCGGGACGGGATGCTAGTAATATCATAAAGTCGATGATAAATAAATAATAAATAAATAAATAAATAAATATATTAGGACAAATCACACAGATTGAGCTAGCCCCAAAGTAAGTTCGAGACTTGTGTTATGGGATACTAACTCAACGATACTATATTTTATAACATATACATATATAGATAAACATCCAAGACCCGGGCCAATCAGAAAAAGATCATTTTCCATCATGACCCGACCGGGGATTGAACCCGGGACCTCTCGGTTCAGTGGCAAGAACTTTACCACTGCGCCACCGAGGTCGTCATCATACGGATGGAGGAAACGTGGCAGACCAACAAAATTACGGAGTTGGGAGAGAACTTTGCCCAGTGGGGCGGAATAGTTTAAAAAATCACGGTTGTTATCATATCATTAGTGGTCTTTGTGCCCCAAACAGACAGCTGTATACGAACTAAGGTGAAAAGGTGTCCACTATTCAGGGCATACATGGAGGATTAAGAAACTGCAAGCAGACAACTTTAGAGTGTCATGATGTTGCATCGACAAGAGAAGAGTTCCTGGGAAATCCAGGGACCGTGAGCGAAGCCTGCCGTTCACCATCGGCGGTGCTCCGCTTCCTGAAGGAGCTGGGCTGGCTGGAGTGACCAGCGGCTCAGACTCCGCACGCAGACAGGGCTCAGACAAGAGGCCTAACTGCGGAAAATTGTCTTCGAGGGTATAAAAAGTAAATAGGTTAAAAAACAATAACTTCAGGTTTGGTGAACCTTAGTGGAAAATTATTTCACCGTAGTCCACCAAAGTAAACTAGGCAGACTATAGTTAGCCGAATAAAATATATCAACAACAATAAATTAAGAAAAAATATAAGAATAATATATTGTACAGAAAATCTATTTGCCGCAAAGTATCAGTAAACAAAAATAATAATATGAAACGTAAAAACCTTATGGAGAGTGATTGAAATTGGTTATATGTATGTCTAGTCAGTTGTCATAGAAATAAAACACCTAGAAGGACAAATTATTATTGTCTACAAGTTTAGAGTGGGTTTTTAAACGAACTTTTTTGCAGAAAAAAGTTAACTTGTGCAACACACCTTTAATCTGTCAGTAACTAAAAATATGTGATTATAAAAAAAAATATATAGGTAATTGACAAATATTTATGAAAAAAGGGTTTTTAACAAACGAAAACATTTGAACACATATTCTGAGAGGCTAAAAGGCAAGGCAATGAAAGATAATTAGATAAATAATAATCTTCCAACAAAACTATATTTACAAAGTCCAAATAAACGCGATTCATAGGAAAAACGGTGTTTTTACGTTTACATAACTAGATTCTAAAACCAATACATCTCGAAGTATTTCAATTTTCGTTCAGAAAAGCTCTTTCTGTATTTCTTTACTCTGTGAATATTTTTCTTTAACAATTTAGGGAATTTCTAATAAACTGACAGTCCCTCTTTACCTTTCTGTAACAATCCTATAAATTTGTACACGTCACGAGCTTCAAGACGATATAGATTGTGAATCCTAAAACAGAATTTCGTGCGTGAGTTTTTCTCTGCGATTATTTTTATGAAAGGCAAAATGTATTTGTTCTGCGCATTAATTTATTTTGTTTATGGTTTCGCTCGGGTAAAACCATATCAGATTAAACACCTAGAGCTTCCTCTTGAATATATCTATGAAAAAATGTGCCTCAAAACATTGCGTAGTTTTAAAGATCTAAGCAGACATATAGTGGTAAGCGACTTTTGTTACTATGTAGTGATAAAATGAGTGAACTATGTAGTGAACACTCTTATTTCTAATGTGAAAAACACTGAAATAATATTATGCTTGTATAAAATGATCTAGGTGATAATTTTTTTACATTTACCTATGTGTGCATAAGCCTAATGAAAAATATGGTAACCGCAAAACTAGCAACTTTCAAAATGAATTTAATATTGAGAAAAATGTTAGCAATAATATTTAGCATCTCGCGATTGCGAGCTCGCCGGGTATAATAAATCATCAGCTATTTTGCATAATACACCTTATACAAGCTGGGGCTGAAAGTCGACTTTGCGACCTTTTTATAGTTTCATATTTATGGAATTAAAAGACGCCTGCTGATACATTAGGTTACATGATTTAAGATAACATTTTCTCTCCAGTTTTACTTTATAAAACGAGCCTGAAAGATTCGCCGTTACACAATATTAAGGTTGTATAGTTTTAGTTTGCCTAAGATAAAGATTAATTATTTGCAAAAGCATTTACATTATCGTTAATTTTACATATATCATCGGCTATGAGAATTTCATTTGTGCGCCATGTGAAAGGGCTAAACTGGTGAAGGGTTTCCCGTAGCTGCTGCTGGTATTTATCTAAGTAATTAACGGTTAGGGTTCCTTTAGATATATACATGTATTTCGTTTATACTTAGGTATCAAGTCACCTACTGTACCCACGAGACAACTGCCGACAAACTGTCCCACAGCTTGGCAGGTTATGTAAATCTTTAACGTACTGTTTTGTAGAATAAATGAATCAATAATAAAAAAGCAAATTGTCTCTGTTACACTCAAAACAAGATTCCATTTCTTGTAACTATTATCTTAGTATATGCCTTCTATAGCAGTAGTTATTCTGTGTCTACGCGGTAAAAGTAATGTAATTGTTACCAGACATAAGACGGTATCTTAGATCAGTTGTCATTAAGGAGCTGCTAGTACTTTGTATGGAGTTGGGGAAACGTTGATTGATTGATTTTATGCAGATTCAATTGTGATTGTTGCCTTTATTACTATAAATAATTATTATTATAGTAAGAAAGAAATATATCATTTATTGGACAAAACAAAAAAATCCAAACATTAATTATTCCCAAGGTGGACTGAAGTCAGATAGGTTTTAAAATCATCGGAATTTTCAAAATATTAATGGTTTACTGTTACGCTGGCTTTGGGTTTCGTAACCTCACAGCTCCGAATGCAATCGAGAACACGCGAAGATGAGAAAGAAATATTTCAATACGGATACAAAACATATAAAAAATATTTCTCATCAGATATTAAAATAAATGCAAATTTAGGATTTAATTGTAATCTCAATGTAAATAATATTGTCGTGTGGTTCCGCCCTAGAATAGGACCATGTCGTACGAGGTGACTAAGGGAACAAAGCCTTAACAGCGGATATACAATAACAGCGCCCCAAAGAAGGTCGACGTCAGGCTGG
Organism: Plodia interpunctella; assembly: GCF_027563975.2. NCBI lineage: Eukaryota > Metazoa > Arthropoda > Insecta > Lepidoptera > Pyralidae > Plodia > Plodia interpunctella. Next base: position 1,290,429 of record NC_071300.1, on the reverse strand, counting down.
TCGTAATATCATAGCCAAATGTTACAAATCAAATGGCCATTTTTTTAACAATAGGGGGTTTGCGGCATCACAGCTACGAGTGAAACCGGGAACACGCGATGGAGGGAAATGAGAGAATCAAAGTATATAATAATAACCTATTATTTAAGCAATTACTAGGCTCTTTTACATGTGATTGAGTGATTGACAAATAAGACACCACAATAAGTTATTTTCTTTTTTCTAAGAAAAATATTACATGCTTTGTATCCGGTGATAAGATACTATTTTCAGATCCTAGACTACAAGATATATTTATATCAAATGACATGTGATAATCTCAAAGAAAACTGATATTTAAGACTTCCGTTGCAATCTAGAGGGGTAACACACAGACAGACATTAATTCATATTTACCGAAGCTACACTACTGCTGAGAAGAATGAACCAAAGAGAGCGCAAACTAATAGAATAATATTATGTGGTATCAAAGCAAATCATTTATTCAGAAATTAGAATTTCACTCACTTTTTCACGTGAAATTTTATATTAAATAGTAATTTCTCACAAGCTACAAACTTAGTTTACATAGTACGTAAATAGAGTGATGTCCTATGTGCTAATCTGTTAATGATACCGAGAATCGTGTAAAGTGAAGAAGAATCAGTATGAAAGCGAACCCTGGGCTTCAACATTTTATATCTGAGGAAGTACAATGTTGCATAATACATGTTAAAAGGTAAATTGTGTTAGAAAATGAGAATTCCGAAACAATATTATCTTAAATAATGTAAATTATTTCTAATTAGTACTAATATTGTAAATGCTAAATGTTTTAAGGATTTTTATTGCATGTGTATTTTTTTTACTCTTTCACGCCAAATCTACTGGACGGATTGTTACAAAATTTGGTACACGGGTAGAATATAACTTGGAATAACACATGAGCGAAGGCCCGGGGCGCAGCTAGTAATATATAAATATGCTTACTTCTTAATATATAAATGTTCTCAAATGTCATAACACTCGCAACGTATAACAAGATAAAGGCAGCAACACGAGGAATTTGTTTAAAATTACTTTAATAGTGACCTTTGGCCTAGAAAGAGTTCCTAGCAAGATATATTTTACGACCACAGCAATCATGAGTTACGCAAAATATGTAATCAAGGAGAAGTGTAATCTATCCTTTCGGGGCGGGATGTCGGTTTACGATTATAAATGCGAAACTCCACTGAAGAATGCCTAAATGCGAAGCTTACTTAGCTGGAATAGCTAAACTATACTTTTTCAACATCAGCCAAATTTTTATAACAACTTCTTCTTCATAGTCGTATTCCTCATGGCTTTTTTGGCATTAGTAATGGAGTGGTTCTCCATTTCACATACGAGTTAATAATCAACCAGTGTGCAGGTTTCCTTCACCGGAATAACAACTTACAATAATCAAATTCACAATCAAACGATTATATTGATTTGTAATTTTCTGTGAATTCTGAAACTTTATTAAAACTTTAAAAAAATATAGATATAACTTAGATTTAAGTGATATGGTGCGTCGTTAATTGTGCAAGCTATGCTAAGTCAGGTTACTTTCTTATGGACGCCACGCTTTATACGTGTAAAATGAAGACTGACCACTTAGGAAACAATGTCGAAAATGTTACTAGTTTTCCATTTATTTGCTATTGCTTATTGGATTTTAAATCTTAAAGATTATTATCGAGTTGTAGAATTCATAGATTTGACATGGAGATAAGAATCTAGAATAAATATATTTATGAATAAATAACACAGACTGAGTTAGCCCTAAAGTATGTTCTATCTTCTTTTTTGCGTGTCGATGGCAAATCAACGCTCCATTGGTTGCTAAATATATTCTTTCCAGAATCGAGCCACTTGGATGGCTTCATCGGAAACTGCCATTAAGTCAGCCCGAGTGTCCAAACACCTGTGTGTTCACTCGGGACAGGCGAGGAGATGAGCCATCGATTGTGGGGAGAAGCCACAATCGCACATGTTCTGAGACTGGTCAAGAATACCCCACCTAGCCAGTTTGTGTTTGCACCGGCCCACTTGAGTGCGCAATCTGTTTAGGGACTTCCAAGTGGGCCAGGGCTGATCACGACCATATGGAAAATCCTCTCGCAGGGTAACGAAATCGGGCACTCTTGGAGTCTCTCCCATGACTCGAGTCTGGCGGTTTCTAAGTAATTTCTATGAAAATAAGTAGTAAATTTGTTCACATACTTTCATAGTTTCCTTTTACTTTCAAAGTGTCTTCATAATTAAATAAAGTTTGTTACATCATTATTTACTTAAATTATTTTAGTTTGAAACCAGGATAATCCAGCAGAAACGATTCCTACAAAGTTAAGATTAAATTAACAATTCAAATAACTTATTTATACTTACTTGGCAGGCAAGTGTTGCACCACGACGACTAATAACTTAAGTAACGCTTGCTACAGCCAAGTTTTTGCTAAGCAACAGTTAGTTATACTTAGTTTTGTTTTGTCTTATCCGTGGGACAATTGAATTGCGTGAGGTCACAGAACATGTTATGTTAAATTGACGTGTTAATTTCGAGGATACTCGTACTTACTCGAGACTGCTGATCGTCCTGCGGAGCGGTCTCGTCTTTTGGCAAGCTGTGAGCCAGAGTCAGGTTTTTGGTTGAACGCTATTCCTTCAGCTACTGTAGGTACGCGTACACTACTGGACAAGGCTGCCTTCGGTCTGGCAGTGAGCCTTCGATTGGGGGCCAGAACTAATGAACCACATCGCTGTCGTTTTGGGGAAGATGTCGACCACTTGGGTCACCACGGTTTGGCTTGTCGTCGTAGTGCCGCATCTCACGCCATGCTGCACTGAATGACGTCATCCGTCGCGCTCTTACCAGTGCCGGCGTGCCAGCAGTCCTAGAGCCTACTGGCATTTCAAGAGATGACGGTAAGAGGCCTGACGGCATGACACTCATTCCGTGGAAAAATGGGCGGTCGGATGTGGGATGCGACGTGCGTGGATACAGTAGCTCCATCCCACGTAACAGCGACTGCCTGTAAGGCTGGTGCGGCTGCGTTGGCGGCAGAGTCCGGCAAAAGGCGTAAATATGCATTTCTGGGAGAGCCATACATATTTATGCCTTTTGCTGTAGAGATCCTGGGACCTTGGGGGTGCGGACGCAAAGAAATTTCCGGTCGATGTCTCTGGGGACCCAAGGGCTGGTGACTATTTTGGCCAACGTTTGAGTTTGGCCATACAAAGAGGAAATATCGCCAGCCTTCTGGGAACTTTACCGCACGACAACGGCGATTTAGTGTCGATTTTTTATTTAAATTAATTTAATATTTATTATTTTAATTTTAATTTTTAACAATAATAAATTCATGTAAGTAATAAACAACATATCACATTTCGAGGATGTCGGTTTGAGGTCATTCTCATTGTATCTCAAATTTTACTTCACAGAAAAACATATTCCCACCTGCTTCTCTTCCTGCGCAGATTGCAAGAGTCAATCTAGGGAAATAGTTATAGATCGGAGATTCTTATCATTAATCTCTTCCAGCAATAACCTAGTCTGCATGTCTGTCTGTTTTTGTACGGCTCTTAACATCTACTTCAAGATAAGTTTCCTCTAATGCACTCTAGTCAATTCAGTATTTTTGCTTTCTCCTCCAAATCGGAACCGCAACCTTGGCGATGTGATCTATTGTCTGTCATCCAGCTAGCAGTTTTCCTCTATTCTATCTTTAGCCATACAATAGTGTAATATATACAGGGTTATTGGCATCAAACGTCATCAAAAACCTCCTAAAGACTACTGATGACCGTGATTCCTAGTTTTTTTATTTGTATATAAAAAAAAATACAATCTAATTTGCGATACACACATCACATCTTAACTCTATGTAATAGACAAGCAACACGAGACAGTACAGTAGCGTTATGTAGCGGAATCGAACATAGAGTTAACGTTTTATAGAAACGACATTAATACTAAAAATGCATTTTTTTATTTTATTTATTACGTTTAGACAAAAGTCGTAGAACAAAAGACTACTTACTTACTTACTTACTAATTCACATTTCTCTTTCTTTGTTTACCTCGTCCTTTTTGAGTCCAGCTTTTTTCGTTATTCTTACTCTTCTTCATTTTCTTACTTTGATTGTGAATCGTTCTAAAATCGGCTTGAGCTTTCGATACTAAATTTAACTTATTGACTTAAAAAGTTTCTAATGAAAGTTAAAAACTGGAAACCAATTAAAATTCTCCACAGATAGAAATTTTTCGTTGGCTACATAAGTATAACTTGAATTTTCAGTCACAGAAGCACAGCATTACAATCCCACAACGTAATTTTGGGCTAGTCACAAAATTTTATCAAGTATTGTTTTATTTTATTTATTTAGAAAACCAACAGGATACCAAATAAAATATAAATAAATAAATAAATATATTAGGACAAATCACACAGATTGAGCTAGCCCCAAAGTAAGTTCGAGACTTGTGTTATGGGATACTAACTCAACGATACTATATTTTATAACAAATACATAATATATAAATAAACATCCAAGACCCGGGCCAATCAGAAAAAGATCATTTTCCATCATGACCTGACCGATTAATTTAATTTAATTTGTTAGATATTGTTTAATTTGTGATGCTATTGGTATGGTAGTAGTTTTAACTGAATTTACAACACAATTGTACGCATTGTTATGAAATAAATTAATATGAATATGAATAATAAAGCCAACAACAGGTCTTTCCCTTGTTTTTACAGTAGTTTAATCGACAGTGGTGGACTAAATGCATCATCTGTCAATATAAACAAATGAATTCATATTATCATAGTCCCACCAATGCTAATTTCATCGATTAGGTTCAATGTACTCCTTTACCTCATTGTGTTGGGAAGTATTATGTGCAGCAACTCAAAGGCAACACTCATAAAGTATTAGCAAATAACGTAATTAATATTCGAACGGCAATATAAACTTAGAAATATTATGCTGATGTATTTAATATTCACATTATTAGAAGATGGCTATCGACCACCTATGACGTGTTGGGATATCAATTGACTATGCCATCACTATAAAAGGGATAATTTAAAACGAGCAACGGCTCAACTTTGACTCGATAAATACCATAACAGATTCTCACAGCGTGGAATTAATAGTATGAAATAAAAACGACGTAAAAGTATAACCTCATGTCGTAAGTATAAAAATTTGGAAGAAAATCGATTTGAAATTTGATTTTCTTAGGGCGAGTTGCAATCAACTTTAACGTTGCGCGCCGCTGACGTTTAAACAAAATGGCGACTAAGTTGTGTTTTTCTGGGCAGGTGAAACTCAAAGTCAAAGTTGACTGGTGCACCCACTCTTAATCAATACTTTTTTTACGCTTAGGACTAGGTAGAAGAACATTTTATGTGGTATAGGCAATATAGCATGCCTGGATTTTACTTAATCGATTCGTATTGATCATTCTTTCACAAGTGAATACTTCTGTGCGTTAAATGTTTTTCAGTAATAGGTTGAGCAACGCACGCACCGCCGCGCAAGTTGTAATTACCTTTGAATTTTAAGCGGGAACCATTTGCATGGCTTTCTCATGCATTACGACTTATCTCGGAAACATTATGTTTTTGGAATAATGTACAAGAGCACATGGTCTTTGCACATTGAAGTAAAGATACGAAAATATGAGTAAGAAGAGAATTCTAAACGAGAGGGAATAAAACCAATGCTGTGAAAATGTATTGGGATTTACGGAGCGACTGATTGATTCGCGTCGATTTCTCCCGAATACTACAATTTAAGGATCTTTCTACACCCACGTTGAGGCCCCATGTTGGTCGCCACTTTTTAGGTATTTTCCTACGCCTAGTGTCTATAATTCCTGTAAACACAGCCTCCCCTCAAACCGGAACACAACAATGCAAGCACTTCTGTTTGACAGAAATAGATAAGAGTGAGAAGATGCAGACGATGTTTGGACAAAGTCATACCTCTGGTAAATGAGAGCGTTATGCCTATGACTAAGAGTGACACAGAAATCGTATTACCAACTATTAACATCGATGTCAAAATTCAAATCGCCGAAAATGTATCTCAAATAACTCTTGAAAGCGTCCAATTTTAGCCGCCGAGCAATGTATAGTATGCTTATCTCTTCTCAGTTATCTCTTGATGTTCCCAGTTTGCGTTCGGGGTTGTGAAGCCACAAAGCCCGGGGTCAGCGTAAAAAAAAACAACAAATTTAAAAGATTCGGCTATGATTTTACAATCGTGACGTCCTTCCTTGAGAATGCTCTGTTGCCTATCAGCTGTCTAGGCTGTGTGTCCCTTAGTCGCCTCGTACGACCACCACACGCCACACATGGAATCATGTATAGTCTATATACCTATAGCAAGTATCCGATGTTCCATGCTATGCGATTCATTCGACATTCACGATATGAAAATAGTTCTGCAACAAGTTTGGTATCCAACCTCTTTAGAAATAACATTTCGCTGTGTATATATTACGTTATGTATTGGATTACGCAAAAATATTTATCAAGCAAATTAATAAAAATGTATGTGGAGAAGGCGATGGTAACCCACTCTAGAAATAGTGCCAAGACAGTTGTTGTGTGTGTTTAATTCCACATAATGACCACGACCCTCAGCCATGGGGAATACGACTATGAGGAGGGATATAGGTATATATGTATATGTTACTGTAAAAGTCCGTATACAGGTAGTCAGGTTTTTTCAGAAAATCTTAGGATTTACCGGTATGGGTTGGTAAATGTAAGGATTTTTAAATAATTGACGATTTTTTCGGGCTTTTGCCATTGGAATTTAGTATATGCTAGGTTAAGCTACTGACGGCTGGTAAATGTTGGTTTTGGGAAAAAAACAATTTTTTGTTAACAATTAATTCTTATTAATCATTTATTTTTCAGTCAAAACCTTATATATTTTTATGTATGTATCATAATTATGAGAGTAATTAATTAACTAAGTAATTAGTCAAATCCTTACCTATTTTAAATTATTTTCATTTGGTAAGTATTTTTGTTTATAAATGTTTTTAACTTTTAAAGGTAATATATTTTAAAGGTAAGTTATAACCTTTAAAATACTTCTTAAATAGTAAAAAATAACAAAAGTAAAATTATTTTCTCATCATTTACCGTGTCTTCGATGTAAATCTTAAGATTTACCAAGTGAATGGTGGTAAAAGTTCGAATCGCAAAATTGTTCGGAGTTTTACCATTAACAGTTGGTAAATCTTAGGTTTTACTGGAATATCTTAGGATTTACGGTAGTTCGTGTTTTTACAGTAACATATATACTACCTACGTATAATGTTTGTCATTTACATATATCTGAATATACAACAATGAGTGGTGAACATGAAAATATATCCACCAACATTCAACATATATTGTTGTTATGTCCAAATATATATAAATATATATAATAAATAATGTAGGAAAATCCCGCAGGAATTTTGTGATAAAATATAGCCTATATGAATCATGAATAATGTCCCTTTAAAATGGTGAAAGAATTTTTGAAATCGGTTCGGTAGTTTCGGAGATTACCCGCCTCAACAAACATACAAACCCGCTTATAATAATAGTAAATATATAGATAAAATTGGTTTCACACGGTTTATAAATTTGTATAAACAGCAACGCAATCCGGGGCGTGTCGCTTAGTATTTGTACGTGCCAGTGTATAGCAACTCGCAACAATCACTCTCATAGTTCGGGGGAATGCCAATAAATCATAGATACAGTCATCACTGCGCGAACAATGCGCTGGATCGCTTGCGCAAGGCTTGTAATTCTATGGATGAGAGGATCCAAGGAACATTTCGAGTTATTGAGCGATTGTGACCGCATTCACCTGGGACCACAACAGTGTAGGACCGCAACAAACTCGGACCGCGATAAGTTTATCGCGGTCCCAGTTTATAGCGAACCCAGTTGGGTTCGCTATAAACTGGGACCGCAATAAAAAGGGATCGCAACAAACCAGAAACAACAACGAACTGAGGCCGCAATAAAGTGGAACCACAATAATCTGGTACCGCAATAAACTGGGACCGTCTTAGTCGCCCAAGCTCTGAATGCGAATGGGTTACTCAGACCACAGGCCTCCGCCAACCATCTCTGTCCTGGGCCATCCCCATCCAGTGCCAGCCATTTCCTTTACATCATCGACCCATCTAGCTGCCGGACGGATTTTTTTTTAATTCTGCTCAAATAAATAGAAAAATCAGCGAAACACCTTCGCATTCTTTGTCATTGTATTCAATGAAACGGCTTCTATTGACAATAGATACATTTGAGTATAACAAATTGCGATTTGGGAAACAAGAGAAATCGAGGCAAAAAGCACCCAATAGGGAAATGGGATTGTGTACACTGAAAGCGATAACGCGATTTCAGACGAAACATTTGCAGCTATATTTCACGCGACTTCTTGGGCCTAAATCATATTTATTTATGTATATATTGCATTATACTACTCATTGACATAGACAGAATATATCCTGGCATACTCTTACATATCTTTGCGCAGAACTATATTTTAACATTAAAAATTTCTTTTAATAACAAAAGACTAACAAACATTTTAATATTTCTTGCCGTCCAAATCAAAAGGGACCTTACGGCGGCTGGCACTTAGGTCACTATTGCCGTTGTTCGAATACAAAACATAGGCAATAATGGCAATAAGTGCCGGGCGCCATCAGGTCTCTTTTGATTTGGACGGCCACATTTTATTTAGAAATGATTAATATTTTTCCTCGTTGTAGTCTAGATTGCGTAGTAAATATGTAATATAACCCAATAGAAATTGACGTCATGCATCTGTAGTAATAGTACAGACTGGACCAAAACTAGAAACAATATTAGCCCTTCGAGTCTGGAAATAATAAAGACATTAAACAAGAACAGGATCGCAGTCCGGACGGACCGGGAACTGAGGGCTAAATATTAGGTTTTGTTGTATGTTTTTTTTAGTTAAGGGATCAATGAGCTACCTATAAGATGTGCATAGATAATAATGGTTCTTACTTTGATTAAATAAATATATTATATTTTAAAATATTCGACTTTTTGTTCCCCCTATACGAAACGCCAATGTCATATGTAAAAACCTAATAGTACTATCTAAATATTATAATGATTGTTTATCTGTTATTATTATTCATCATCACCCTTACCTTATTTCTTTATCTGGGGTTGGCGCAATATGTATCTGTTCTTTCCATAATTCCCTATTTCTTGTTGTACTTAAATCCACCCCTAACATCCTCATAACAATATCTTCCCTGACACAATCCATCCATCTCCTTTAGGCCTTCCCCGGGATATAACCATCCATTTTCATTGTTATAAACAATAAATACTTTAAATAATATATTCAAATGATAAAATAGAATATCTTAGTTTGACGTAGCATATCTGCGTATGTGCTACAAGCTTTGCATCAAAGAAAGGCAATCTTCGTTAGAAGGTCACTTGCATAGGTATTTGCATCCGACCTTGCTTGCAATTTCAAAAAAAAGCATTAACAGATTTCTTCATACTTCTGACGGAGCCGTGCTTAGCCAATAAATTGTGATGATATTTTTAAACTTTTAGCGTTTTTATTCGGCATTTCTTCTCAGCAGTAGTCGCTGCGAAATGCCAGTAGTTTATAGCTTTTTAAAACGTGCCCGTGAAGGTCTAATTTTGTATAAACGCCTTTGAGTTTGCCCTTAAATTTCATTTCGTAATGAACAAGAATTTTTGCAGACAAATCCTCATAATATTATAAATGCGAAAGTTAGTGATGGGTAGAATATAAACTAGAATAACACATAGGGTACTTTTTATCACGAAATTCCCACAGCAGCGAAACCTTTGGGCGCAACTAGTATTGTAAATGCAAAATTTTGTGCGCGGTGATTACTACGCCACGGAGGTCGTCAATCAATTCCAATATTTTGATAGTTTCTCACTTAAATCATTATTATCCATTTTAACATGTAATTTATAACAATGCTCGTAGATGAGATTTCTCGGCAGACACGTGTCACGTGACGTCACGCACTCACTGATTTCCCCCGGGACCATGTAACATGATAGGCCGGCCACGTGTAAGATGACGGCCGCTATCCTATCACACACGGAGTATTAAGTTGTTACGGTAATTATAATATCCACGTCTTGTTATGACCTGGTTACGTGTATACCATAGTACCGTCCCATATATTTCCGTGCTTGTTGGTACGAGGCGACTAACAGACAAACCTTGGAAACTGATAGGCATTAATAACATTTCTTCATTGAAGCGGTGGTGGTGTAATGGTTAAGACGCCTGCCTGTGGATCGAGAGGTCTCAGGTTCGTATTCTATTCATTCGTGCCATGAGTTTGTATATCTATCTGCCTCATATATAATAGTTGTGAAGGAAAACATCGTGAGGAAACCTGCACACTGGTAGACAGTTCAGACCTGCCACTAGATGGCGGTAAATAGTCGTAAAAGTCATGTCAGATGTCTTGAGGCGACGAATAAAATCTGACACCAGTGTTAGCCCTACTAATAACACACACAACAATAGCATTTCCAAAGAGAGTTAACGTAAGGCGGCCAGTTGTAAATTTAGGAGCTAAGCTGAGAGGCGGCCTTACTGCTGTAAGCTTGTACTAGGTATTCAGCTCACAATATCATATTGACTCGTTCAACACTCAACGGGGAGCATCTGCGAGCGACGTGCGGTATTGATACTGGCAGTTGTGCAAAAATTGTAAATTAGCCCGCATACAGAAGAATCACTGTCCAATTTAAAATTTATTACACAAATCAAAAAGTTAGCTTCAGTTGTACCAGTCAACTTTGACATGAACTTTAACCGTCGCCGCCGATTAGACAAAATGAAGTATTTTGTATTGCGCAGGTTATAGTTAACGTCCAAGTTTATTGGTGCGTGCCTTAAGGCGATAGTGTGTTCTGTTTCCCGTCTTGCTTGTTCACACCGTGGTGTGGTGTGCACACCGTATATTTTGATAGTCGTGACAAAGAATTGGAAAATATCATAAAAGGAATATTGGAACCTTCAAACGAATATGCCTCTGGATTTGCAGTTGTTCTGAGCAACGGTGACCACTTATCATCAGGTGGCCAGCATGATATCAAAGAATTGTATTTCATTTATACCATAAAATAAACTCACTCCGGAATTTTGACAAATATGTATGAAATGACGTGCAAATTTGCATTTTGTAAGAAAAACGTCAAAAAACTTTCGACGTGAGTGAGTTTTTTGATAGATCCGCTAATGCTGGCCAAGTGATTGCGGGGCGAGGTGGGTTTTAAGACTGGAGTCCCAGGCTTTCTCAGTTTCATCAATTACACAAACACCCTGTCTCGTCCCAAGCAGCTGTTTCCAGCTGCGATCCCCTTGGCTGCTTGCGCAAGGACTCAGTCTGTTTGCCAACTTATTGGAACAGATAATTTTTATTGACATCGCATTGTCAATGTGCACAGATTGCATAATATTTAGAAGAACTGTTACATATCTGTAAGAAATTATTATTTGTTTTTTTTTTTTGGAGTTATATCGTATGAAATATCGACGTACCTAGTAAACTTTTTGTTAGGATATAATAATGTTCTTGATTTAATATACTTAGATGAACTATGGAAATACAAATGTTGATTAATGTTCTTGATTTGATATAGTTGGACTATGGAAAGAAATGTGTTTGTTCAATGAGTTCATAAATGGCAGAAAGAAGGACCGTTTAAATACATTTTAAATATACAAAAACACACAATTAACTTCCGTATTAGAATTACTAGGAGTATGTGTACTCATGATATATAAAAAAATATGCAATTTTGGAATTGACAAAAAAGTTTGGATGCGGTGAGAAGTATAAAGTTAAATAATCTTGCCAAATGTCCTGGACGTATTTAAAATAAATTTGGTACAATAAATACTGGCTGGAATCAGTCAATTAATATATTTTGGAATTAAATTAAATTCAAATTCAAAATCCTTTATTCAAGACATATATGTCACTTATGACGTCAAAAAATTACTAAAAACTAAGGTAAATGACACACGTAATTCTTGCAGCCAGTTTAGTAACTTTTAAGGCTTCTTAATTAAAATATTAAACACTAGCTCTTGCCCGCGGCTTTGCCCGCGTGAATTTATCTGCGAAAGCGGAATTGACAATTTTCATACAAACTTTCACCCCCCATCATAGTCATTTGGGGGTTGATTTTTAGGAAAAAAGTAGCCTATGTTTGAATGATTTTTCTTTAACTACATGCATACCAAATTCCATCAAAGTTTGTCCAGCAGCTTAGCCATGAATGCGGAACAGACAATTTCACATTCATAATGTTAGTATGGATAAACATTATGCTGGTATAGTTAATTGTGTCGTCCATTATTTTCCTCAGAATTTTCCTGTGACACGCACACGACCGTGGGTGTATTGAAGTTCGTTGACCCCATGCGGGCATTAGCTTCCCGTAGCGTAGAGATGCGACATCTAATGGGAATTGATTATCGATGGCGATAACAACTTTATTGCAAACTAAATTACACCAAAACCCAGTTTTGTTTCGTACAAATAGAATATTGACTGAATTAGAAAAATTTCTTAGTAGTTTTTAGCGCGCGGACTCAGTTCTTGTCGTGTGCATTCAGATAAGGTTCTAGGAGGTTATTATAATAATGTGATATGTGAAAATTGAAGTAAATAAATAAATATATTAGGACAAATCACACAGATTGAGCTAGCCCCAAAGTAAGTTTGAGACTTGTGTAATGGGATACTAACTCAACGTACTATATTTTATAACAAATACATAATATAGACAAACATCCAAGACACGGGCCATTCAGAAAAAGGTCATTTTTTCATCACGACCCGTCCGGGGATCGAACCCGGGACTCGGTTTAGAGGCAAGCACATTATCACTGCGCCCCAGAGCTCGTCTAATAATAATTAAGTACATTGTACCTTTATCAAAACTTTATCATATCCATACAGTAAATTAGGGCAGGCCTCGAATAAGATGGCGGAAAAGTTGGCGATAAAAGTCCAAAACATCATGTTTATTACTAACACTGGTGTCAGATTTTAGTAGTAGTCGCATACACACTAGTAAACTAAACTATCAACCAGTGTGAAGGTTTCCTCACGATATTTTCCTTCACCGGAAGCAACTACTACATATGAATCAGATTGTTATACAAACTCATGTGGCACGAGTAGGATTCAAACCTGGGATCTTTCGATCAGAGGCGGACGGTCTTACCCACTCGGCCACCACCGCTTCAATAATATTATTAATATAATATTATCATCAGAGCTAGTATCTAATAGTTCTATGCATATAGAGAGAGTAACAACTCAAAAATTTCGCATTAATTCATGCTTGTTGCCTGGAGTCAGCTGGTGACTGTCCTTGGGTATATTGTGCTGCACTTCAAAGGCTAATGTTATATTTCTAATTGATTATGGCATGGTCTAATCTTAGATCACTCACGCGTGAATTGAATTATGTTTCCATGGTGCAATCAACAGCACATCAAGTTACCCTTCATGAAACCCTATGGCGCGGTAATAGCGAAGAGTTTGCAATGAATTTGGGTAGGTTGATGTGCTCTTGACTGTACATTGTACATGGTACGCATAGCAAATACAGATTACGTGTAAATCGACTATATATACCTACAGTACAATTTTATATTCGGTGCACAAATTTTCACAATACGCTCAGTAAGTAAGTGTATATGGTGGTAAGTATTTGAAACAGCTTCCAAAAAGAAATTAACAGTGAAAGAAGAACGTGAATCCTAATTTTACAACGTGCGATTCGAAAATGACATTTATTGACATCGTTTTCCTTGGATACCGGTTCAGTTTCATTATCCAAATCAGCTCACAAAATATGTGCAGTGTAAAAAAGTTGTACCTATTTATTTATTTTATACTCACAGTACTAAAATGGAAACACGAATATTGAACAGGACAGTTATTCTGTACTCGATATGTGTGATGAAGAGAACAGGACCACTCCATATACTCCATTGGATGTCGTACAAGGCGACTAAGGGACACATAGCCCTAACAGTTGATAGGCAACAATACCGTTCCCAGAGAGGGTTGACGTCAAACGGACAGTTGTGAAAACAAAGCCAAATTTAAAAATATTAAATTTTTACGCGAATCTTGATCTTTGCTAAGATGAAAGAGAGAGACAGTTTCTGTGTCCAATCCCTAAGAAGCAAAAGTCTGAAGTTGCAACTACTAACTTGCAAGATTACTGTTTCAAAGCAAATTGACCTTTAGGGTTTATTATTGAGTGATCAATGTAGCCTGAATAAACTTGCACAGCGATTGCAAGTTCCGAGTAAACTTGTTAACAAGGTAGACCTCACCTCAACATCGGACCGTCGGATGAAGTAATTTACTGTCCTAGGTAAGAGACAAATACAGCAAGCGCGACGCGGGAAGGAGAGTCAGTATCGAAAATCAAAGTCAAGGCATTTATTTAGAAATTAAATCTATATAGGATTTTTCTTTCGGAAATCACAATTAAAATTTTATAGTAATTTTTAAAAAGCTACAAATTGCTAACAATCAAAATAACTTAAGGCCTATAACCTGTTGCCAGAACACGTCTCACATGGCCGACATATATGTCTATCAATTGACTCCAGACACAAGTTGGTTGAACCAAAGAAAACTTGTCCAGGACTAAAACTCACACCGTCTGTCAATATGACACCTCTCTCCAAACCATGGCTTACTGAATATCCTGTCCTGCGTGTTCTACACCTGAACACACAATGAAAGAACTGTATGATGCCACAGATCGTATTGGTCCTCACAAGCTGAGTCGACACGCGAAGCAGAAGATTGGCCTGTTTTGTAACCGTAATCACTCACACGCGCTACGTCATATCGCGTCGCGTCGTGAAGCGTTCTGTCGCTCGCCTATGACGTCGGGTTAGCTCTATCAACCCCGAAGTTAACTTTGAACCAAACAGTGTAATTAGAGAATCTTAGCTAACTTGTAATTAGAACATGTGAGAAAATGTATATAGTAGTTTAAAGAATAGCACAGGCAGGAAACTAGAATTAAGAGTTATTTACCTAGATTGTAATGATGTTAGTGTAAATTTTATTATATTAGTTTTGTTTTTTTTTTGTCTGAGAAAAAGTAGCCTAGATCACTGTTCACTCTTTGAACAACTTCCACACAAAAATCACAATAATTAATTACTTCGTTTTGGCGTGAAAGCAGGAGAAACAAACAAACACACATTCACATTACTGATGTTATTGTCAGCATAGTATAAAGCATCTTATTTTTCTTATTTACGACATCTCATCACATTCAAATATAAATACATCGTAGAAATTGAAAAATAAATTTGACATTCCGCCCACTGCCGGACGCCGGGGACGTGTCCGGTGATCCGGTCCGGATTTATTGGTGGTCCGGGAGTCACTTGACCCGGGAAAAGCAATCAACTTGCGAAAATTATTCATATTTATTTCGATTTGGGCTTATTTTTGGTATCGCTATTTTTGATCCCGTTGATATTTGATTTATTATATAAACGTTGACACGGAAGATAGGACAGGACGCTTTTGCCCAGCAGTGGGATCTAAATAGCATTCATATTTATTTCGATTTGGGCTTATTTTTGGTATCGCTATTTTTGATCTCGTTGATATTTGATTTATTATATACACGTTGACACGGAATATAGGACAGGACGCTTTTGCCCAGCAGTGGGATCTAAATAGCTAGAAAAAAATGAGTTTACATAAAAATAATAGTGAAAAGATTGTATAAAGGAGTAAAGATTTTGGTTAACAAGCCGCTCTAATATCATAAAAGACTGAAGAAAACTGTACACATATTATCGTAAAGCCCCAGATAGATCCGCGTCATAAATATCCGAAAACTCCGCGAAACGCATTAGTTGACATTGCATAGTATAACTTGAGGAATTGCCTAAATCTCCTGCTAACATCATATATGCGAAAGTAACTGAAGATGTATGTATGTGTGTAACTTTCACGCATTGTTATGAAATTTGGTTCACAGGTAATATAACCTGAAATAACACAAAATGTACTTTTTATCCCGAATTTCCCACGAGAGCGAAGCCCCGGGGCGCAGCTATCCATGCTGGTTTGGGAGCGAAGGAAAACAGAAAATATGCCACCTACTTACCTTTCCGTGCTGATTGTAAAAATCAGGAGAAAATCTTAGAAGAAAAAAATAATCTTAAAATAAAAAATCTTAGGAGAATCCTATAAACTAGAGATTCGTCTCATAGCAACCTATTGAATTTAAATCCCGCCTTACAGCTAAAGCAAAAGCAGCTAAATATGGCCTTAGACTTTTGCAAAACCTGGCTTTGTCTACCCCGTAAGGTATAAAGAAATAATACTGAATGTAAGATGACAAGATTTCATATTCCAGTCACGGGCTAAAATCACGATTTTCTCATCGAAATCAGGAAAAGTGACCACAATGAAAGCAATATGATTCCGGTCACGAGCAATGTTCAAAACAAAGGTTATAGAAAAAAACAATTGTCCCTAGGGCCTCTAACCGAAATCATTACGTTACTGTCTCATTTAACGTCAGTCAAACTTTACTAAACGCTTTTCTATTTGGCGCACGATTTCTCTCAAAGTTTCCGGAAAACTTTTTCGGTAATTACGAAAAATTGTCTTGTCGACTTGTTTATTACTAGCTTTCTTTTCTATAACTAGCTACTCCCCTGGGCTTCGCTCTCGTGAGAATTTCGGGATAAGAAGTACCCTATTCGTTTTTCCATGTTATATTCTACCCATGTACCAATTTTCATAAGAATTCGTCTAGTAGATTTTGCGTGAAAGAGACATACATACATCTTCATAAACTTTCGCAATTACGTACACACACATGGTCACAACACGACCATTATCTATTACCAAATGAGAGTACTGTAGTGTAGTAAATGTAGGTACATCATGTACCTATCCCATCACAACAATATGATAGTTAATTAAGGGCTAATACGCTACTTCGGGAGGCTTCACCGCACGGCCCTTGGGACCTACCCTACATTTGCCCTCAGGCTTCTATTACACATATTTGATTTATGTGTCATGTCTCGCTTTTTATATTATTACCAGTGACGCCCCGTGGTTTCGCTCCCGTGAGAATGTCGGGATGAAATTACTCTGTGTGTTATTCCAGGTTATATTCTATCAGTGTCTATCAGTATTCTACTAAAGTTTAATAAGAATCCGTCAAGTAGATTTTTCATGAAAGAGTAACAGACATACACATATACAACATCACAAACTTTCGCATTTATAATATTACTGGGATTAGTAAGATGTGTACAAGTTAGAACATTGTATACTTTAACGGGTTCCGTACTCGAAGTAAGGCCCTATGTATGTACTTGCACACTAGCGCCACTGCCGTTATCACTTGAAAAAGTTTACTCACGTGACTATATAGTTGTGGCAGTCGTAGAAAGCATGAACTTACCTGAAAAAAAAAATACATTTCAGTAAGTTTTGACCAAAAATAAGAAAGACATTAAAATATTATATTCACACAAACACACACTTACGTTAAACATATCTATTGTAACAATTAATTATTAAAAAATATTAATTTCCTTCAACATGTACCTTTCATACAGTAAAAATATATTTTCCCGTGGGAAATTCACGCGGGCTAAGCCGCGGGCAAGTACTTGTAAAACATAAATGCCTGAAGCAATATTAAGTTAATATTTTATATGAATATGTTGTTCTTGTAAACAAGATAATACTTAAGTATATGCTACGATAATCTGAACAGATGCAATTTGCCAATCACCGATGAATTTACATGAAATAGAACTTTAAATGTAAGAACTGGAATATATTAATTACTATTTAACATTATCCACAAGGCTGGTGGGTTGTCAGTTTGTAAGTAATGCGTATATTAATCGGTATGTTTTTTTACGATATATTGAAATGTATATTTATGCCCATAATAGCCTGTTTAACCGCGACTTCGTCAGCGTTACTGCTGACAGCATAATTATATTTTTGTGATTTATTTGTTTACCAATTCACGACTCTAATTTTGATATATAGGAAACGATAAGAGTGAGACCAAAAAATAAAATAAAAAGGAAAGAAAAAAATGCAAAAATGTATAATATTCTCTCCGGCGGGGAATCGAACCCCGGTCTCCCGCGTGACAGGCGGGGATACTGACCACTATACTACCGAAGACTTATCAACACTTGCGAAATTCTGGTATAAGAAATCATATCGCATATTTAGGTACAACTAGGTTACTACACTAATCATTATAAATGCGTCTGTCTTTATGTAAATTTGTGACGCTTTCCGCGAAAGCGTCACAAATTTCGTCGACTAGACAAAGCCGACAAGAAAAAAACAAGTCGACAAGACAATTTTTCGTATTAGTACGTTTGGACAGGAAAGCGTCACAAATTTACCAGTGATAGTCCACTGGTCAAGCTACGGGCAACAGCTAGTTTGATCTAAATAAAAGAATTTAAAAATATTTTTATATATTTACAGTATGCTTTGACTTGCCTCAATCAATTGAATATTTAAACTATAATTCGTCTTTTGGACGAATTAAGGACAAAATTTATTTTCTAATACGCACAACATGAGCAAACATTAGTGTTGTAATCTATTTACTTGAGCAAAATTATCGGCAACCCCAAGGTCGCTCAAAAAAATTAAATAACACTCTACAATGAGATTAATATATTCTACGTTTTATCATAATTATTCCTATATACTTATTAGGTCATATTTAAGAACGACTATTCCATTGATATATACTTTGAGAGCATAATGTATTTCTTCATTGCCCGCTTACAGTTTCATCATATAGTAATATGTCCGCGGCTTCGCCCACTTGTATTTCCCACGGGAACATTTATATTACTTTTACGGGATGAAAGGTAACCGATGTCCTTCTCCGTTCTTCAAACAACATGTACCTACTTATTATATTATATAATTTCATTTCATGAAGATTGATTGAGTAAATAGAGCGTAAAGAGATTCGAACAATTCGATTCAAACTTACTTTCGGTTTTACAATATTAGCTAGTGTAGCGACTTCTGCAAGCATGAGATGACGACTGCACGGCGCTATGAACAAGAGTTTCACGCCTGCGCCACAACACAGCCGTCACTGCATTTCTGCGAGCGTTGAGACAGTTCGAGTTTCATTTCTGCAGTATACTCTCCAACACTAAGTAGTATTAGTATAGATTATATAATTATTTTATCTACGGTATAGATATAGGTTTGATTTCAGTACAGTATGATATCTTTTGAATTGGCATCATTTAATGAAACTACAGACACGGCGAAAAATATTTTTAAATTATTTTTATGCACAGAATCACATACCACCACACAACTGTCTCTCATCTCCGCGTGTTCCCGGCTGCGTACGGTGCTATGACGCCGCGAAGCCAGGGTTCAGGGATCAAGAATAACGCATACTGAAGATTCAGCTGTCATTTTTCAACCACGTCAATCATAGGGAAAACTATTGTTGCTTATCGGCCGCCTAGAGGATATTACCCTTAGTCGCCTCTTATGACATCCACGGGAGGACGAATGGCCCTCTATAATTCTAAGACGGAACCACATGCCACAAAATCTCATCAATAAATTCTCAAAATTTACAAATTAATAGGTACACAAACTACAGTTAGATTGTAGGATTTGAACCTAACAAACATACATACAATGCAATTTAAGAAAATATATAAATGTCGAGTTTTGTTGTAGAGATACTTTATTGCAAACCCACTTAAAACCGACGTATATATACAAGTGAATTCTAGTTTTAATTTGTGCTAGGTCTGGCTACGACCTAGATAGAAAATTGCCAGTATGTATATGTTAATTTATAGATATGAAAGGCAGTAGTAATATACCCTAGGATTATGTCAAGATAGTGCGAAGTAATATTTCGAAATTATATATGATTGCTACCTACAAAGCGTGGCACACTATTTTCAATAATTGCAGGTTTTTGCTCGTAAGTTCATGCGTGCGTCGAAATATACATTTTCTGCAATCCCGTGGGATTCAGATAAAGATATTTAACCTGTGATTGTAATATTATTCGCACCATTTACGTGTTTTCATAAAAAAAAACGCCCAAGGGGTGACAAAAGGGATGAAAGTTGATAATTAACAAGTTTTTTTAACAAAATGTCAAATTTTGCCACAAGTTTTTTTTTGTCGTCGGAAAGATCTTGTGTTATTTAACGCCTGACAAAAAACCCATGTCCGTGCTGTAAACCGTTGAGGAGCCTCAAATGCACCCATCAAAAACTGCTTTACTCGGTAATAGCATAGTATGTATGGCACCGAAATTTACAACAAAATTCCAAATCAATATAAAAGCTTAAATTTAAATCTATTTAAAAAGCACCTCAAGTCTTTATTAACTGATAAATGTTATTATACTTTAAATGATTTCTTTAATGATAGACTCGGATAGAATTTAGGGCTAGTATACATTATAATTCTTTTTTGTTTTGGATTTGTAGTGGATAGCATGCTCCTCTTTATTTATTTATATTTGCATACCTACATTCGGTAAAACGTGTAGGTCTAATTCATTTTGACATCAATTTGTCTATTTGTACTCATGTTTTTGGCAAATAAATGTTTTCTTTCTTTCTTCCTCCTCCAGACAAACAAACATCGTGACAGGTGATATATAAAAGCTTGTAAAAAATCTTGGGCAGTGCCGCGGTCTACAGCTGGTAACTAATTAACATGTAAAACACTAAAGTCCTCCAACGGTCCAAATATTCTCGAAATTACTCCAACTTATTGAGACCTATATCGAATTTCCAAATTGCACCGAATATTCATCGACTTAGGCCGAGGGCCCGAATCCTTTTATTCCTTGCGACTAAATTATAATTATTTAAATCAACTCCTTTGTTAGACCCTATTACTATGGAAATGTATAACAGACTTCTGTAAATTAAACAGACTTAGATGCTATCCCAACCAATATTATATATGCGAAAGTAAGTTTGTTTGTTGGTTACCTCTTCACGCATTATGAGGTTTGTTTTTTAGGTCTTTTAGCACGTTACAATTATAATATCATTACGGTAATAAAACACCATACCGAAACTCGACCGTGGCGGTCGAATTTAGCCTACTTGACATAAAGAAAAAACAATTATAATGAACTGTATTTCATTCGACAGAAAATGAAAAAACCAATAAATGTTTTATGTTTAAACGAAGAAAGAGGGTAAAATTAAATTAATCATAAATAACTAAGGTAAAGCTAACCAAGAATGGTTACCTTAATCCCGCAGAACTCAAAAGCCCGCGGCGGCGATGAGGAAAAATAATAGGATTAATTATATTATGCCAACACTTGCCGTAAAAAGTAGGAGCATAAATTGGCTTTTGTTGCGTACGCTCTCTGGGGAAAAACGAGTTCGCTAGTAAAAATATAAAAACTAAATTAGAAATTTAAGAAACCCCTGACTCCGATGTCACTGGCAACATTTTATCTGCTTAATAAAATATGACATTTTTAAAACGGCTGGATGCAAATTTTCAAAACATAACTAAGAACATTCTCTTAAATTATCTTTCTTCATTAGCGACGGACAGACATACAGATACATAGACAAACACGTTAAACTTATACCTCATACTCATTCTCTTAAAAAAGCATCGTAAATATAAAAAAAAAACACGCAATATTGGACACAAGATGTTTCTGTTTTGTCATATTACTATAAAACGATAGTCATATAGGT
Source organism: Plodia interpunctella (assembly GCF_027563975.2). Classification (NCBI taxonomy): domain Eukaryota; kingdom Metazoa; phylum Arthropoda; class Insecta; order Lepidoptera; family Pyralidae; genus Plodia; species Plodia interpunctella. The sequence goes on along the minus strand of NC_071300.1, from coordinate 1,268,535 downwards.
ACCTAATCAATTTTGACAGAAATGTCAAATGTCACTATCCTAAATTTTAATCACCAGCTATTGTATTATAATAAATCTAAAGTAACATACCTATTATAATTAATGATAGAAAATTGAAATATTACTATTTGATTATGTAAATGTTAAATGCACAATGGTATTTAAACACGTTAATTAAATGCCACTTTAGTTCATCAGTTTTATGAATTACGCGATTTACTATTTTTTGTTTTGATTATTGTTATTGTAAATGGCTTTGCTTTTTAACTTCAAAATTATGACGTAACAAGATATGCCACATAAGCTCCTTACAAATTATAGTTTTTGACGTTAGAAAATAATATGATTTGATCACTTGGAAAGTGGCCTATTAAAAATTTGTGGTTATAATTTTCCACCAACTACAATCTTCTTGTGTGTAGGCCGAAAATGATTATTATGTTCCAAATTAGCTATATTTATGCAAATGTTTGAGAAAAAAAAATGCGTTGAATGTTCGTTTATCTTTTAATATAATATACTCATATAAATATTAAATTGCGCAGTTATAAGTATAGATTTCAGGGTGACTTAGTCTCGATCACGTTTTTTAGTTTCGAATCTACTACTTCTGGCTAGAAGAACATCCAACCACTATCCGATAAAATTTGCTACTTAATAAACCCTGAGAACCATTTTGGTTCTACATGTGATTATACCGTGGGGCTGAAAAGGAAAGAAAGTTAAAATAAATTAAACAATTAAAAAATAATGAAAAGTTAAACAACCGTTCTTGTTGAATATTGCATTTATTGTTTTAATGAATCGTTTTAAAACCTCTTATCATGTTTCATATTATGAAACTGTTTTTATTTTTGAAATGCATGATCTAGTTAAAACACGCAAGTCCATTTAAAGTGTAAATTGAAAGCGACTTAAGACATAACCCCTAATCTCTGCTTAACTCCATGGGATACAGGTGCGACAATATGTATGTAGGTTATTCATTATTAACTTTAGTCTAAAATATTTATAAGTACATTGAATCAATATATTTCACAGTAACCCTTAGTATAATATACGTGACTCAGACATTATAGGCGTTTAATTGACAATGGGGTGTAATCAAGAGGCGACGACGCGGCGGCTCCACAGCCTCTGTGTATATTTGTAACGAAAACATGTGTGAAATAATATAAGCCACTTTATTTTTTAAACTACCTATGTACGTGTACCATGTCTTCTTGGCATTTGGACGAAATAATCGGCTAAAAAATCGTAGAAAATCAATATTTAAAAAATTCGATCGAAATATAGAACTTTGCAAATATCATGTGTATTATTTTCCATTGCGTGACGAAAATGGTAATAAAAATTGTCACTCAAATTATCATGTAAATATTCAAAGTATCATAATTATTCTGCACACTGAATTTACGTTCAGTATTTTTCTGATAAAAAATGGAAAATACTATGCGTTTATAACCATTTGTTTCACGAAAATCCGACGGAAATTCATTGAGATTCTAATTTTAATGAGAGAATTGAGATGCTAAAATAGGTACTTTTTAAAAAATCATACAAATGTATGTTTTTTATTATGGCCACGGCTTTATTTAAGAGTGATGTATAAAATCACTCTTAAGTAAAGCCTTAAGTACATCACTCTTAAGTAAAAACATTGTTTTTACATAAATTAAATTAACTTTATTTTTTATTTTATTTTAATAACATCACTGCATACTACGTAGTATAAAACAAAGTCGCATCGATATGTACACTTAGATCTTTAAAACTACGTAAAGGATTTTAACGCGGGTTTTATAATCAAAATCAAATCATTTATTCAGATATTAACCCTGCACAGGCACTTTTTCACGTCATGTTCTAAATTAAATTATATTTACCAAAGCTACAAACCACTAGCATTTCGGAACGACCACTGCTGAGAAGAAATGCCGAAACTCATTCAAACAAGTGTTGGTCCCTATCATGCCAGAAGGGCTTACCATTTTTTAATTATAAATTTATGTATAATTTTCTATCAGTAATATAACAATGTAAGTACACAATAAAGTACATGGTCAAAAGGTATACTGAAACATATTATGATTGTGATCAAGTGCTGATGAAAGGAAAAAAAAAACATTACAGATAGCGTGATTCCAGAGGAAGGTTTAGGAGTACAAATTCTAGTGACACATATAATAAAAACATGATATGAGCGTGGGTGAACATGGTAATTGATTTGCGTTATCAGCTGTCACCAAGTGGTTGTCATGACGTCAGTAGCTGACGTCCGACATCTAAAGGGTTCAGCCCACTTCTATTACACGAGTATGGCAAATTAATATCAGTATTTATGATTGAGCTACACTAGTTTTTTTGTTAGCTAGTTTTTATAGAAGCGGTGGTGTAATGGTTAAGACGCCCCCGCCTGTGGATCGAATGGTACCAGGATCAAATCCTACTCGTGCCACAGAGTTTGTTACCAATTTGACTCATTTATAATAGTTTTCATCGTCCACCACTTCCGATGAAGGAAAACATCGTGAGGAAACCTGCACACCGGTTGATTATTATTACCTTGTGTATGAAATGGAGAAGGCAATGGAAAACCACTCCATTAATAATGCCAAGAAAGTTGTTGTGTGTGTTTCATTCCACGTGATGACCACGACCCTCGGCCATGAGGAATACGACTATGAAGAAGAAGTATTTTTCGTTAAAAGTTTCAGTGAATATGTGAAAATAACAACTAACAACTCATCCGCTATAAGAGAGCTAACGGTTTTCAAACGGTTGAAAGCACATTTTCCAAATATAGCCAAAACATTTTCGATTAAATTAAATTATCTTTAAAAAAAAACCGTCGTATCGTCACGTAGATTTCACAGGCATTCGTTATCTTATTTCTAGAGTAAAGAAACGGCCAAGCCACACGTTTTAACTAGAATGTAGAGTATGTGAAGTTAGGTCTGGTAAAGTTAGGGCGCATATATCATCATATTAGCTCTACATGAGATCTTACTACTTTTTCATACATTTTGACTAAAGTGTAGAGTTTGTGAAGCAAACTAGACTCGGCAACATTTTTACATGAAAATGTTTTTAGTGGGCTTTGTTTTTCTATATTTTTTTAATAGATCGATCAGAGAGATTTCATGCCTCCGTAAGCAGATAATATACTATTTAAAATTGTAACAAAACAAACAACGAACAGCATTGTTTTAAAAACGCGAGCACATATTGATCTAACATATCTAATATAAGTTCTATATAGCTATAGTAAATGATAATATAGTATCGTCGTTTAGTATCCCATAACAAGTCTCAGACTAACGACACTGACACATTTTTCCACATTTTCGCGTCCATTACGGTTTTTTCTGCTCGGCACTTAATTTTACTGTCACCGCCCGCGGCTCTGGATGGAAAACTAATGGAAATATTAATATTACGTTTAATCAATTGGTCACTACATTACCGGGTTAGAAGATTATTAAACTGATACATATTTTCATCCGATTGGTACATACGGGACCTGCTCCCGGCGAGATAACTCCTCAAGGGTGAGTATGACTTTTTCACGCATTGAATGAAACTTCTGACGAAAAATAATGTTATATAAACTCTGAATTAGCTCATCAAGGGGTGAACCGATTTGGATGCGATTTTTATCTTTGATAGCTATTGTTTATGCCGTGGTTCTGAAATATGTTTGATCAAAATCGATTCAGCCGTTCAAAAGTTATAGCGAAATTAATATAGAAAGTTGGGAGTTCTTTAATTTGTCTAACAAATAAACTTGTATTCACAAAGTCCCCCGTACAGTCAACAGCACATCAACCTAGCCAAATGACTCTGAAACGGTTTTCCGACAATACCTTCGTCTACGAACGTTTCGTTGACAGAATGTCTCCTCTATTCTGTCGGCGAATCGTTCGTAGATGAAGGGTTCTGTCGTTCAAACGCCCGATGTTGAAACATTCTGTGGACGAAACGTTCGTAGAGGAAGCAATTGTCGGAGAACCGTTTCAGACTCTAGCCAAATTCATTACAAACTCGCCGCAATTCATTGTTGTTCATGCAGGGTACCATGATGTGCTGTTGACTGTACGATGACTGAAGATCTCCAGTTGCAGGTAATTTAAATATAATTTATTTTCCGAATACTTAAAAATGCGTGAATCTGAACGGCTCGTTATGTCTCTTCTCAGATGATTTTCTCTTCAAGCGAAATGCTAATTGGATTCTGGTTAAAATGTTTCTAAGATTTCACTTAATAAGTGAAATAGGGGAATACAATTTATATAGATATACAGGTACGGTCGGCTGAAAAGGTCCATACACATGTTTGAACCTTATTCCACGACCGTACAGTCGATTTTCTTAAACTCTCAGTATTTACGCGGAAGTTCGGTATTTCATAAATGGAAAAATAAGAATGTGATGTTGACGCGGGAACAAGCTAATTTAAAATAATGTGTATACAAAATCCTAACTAATATTATAAATGCGAAAGTAAGTTTGTTTGTTACCTCTTCACCAAATATCATTCATCCCGGAAAAATAACTGTGCCCGTGGAAAAACTTTGCGATCGAAGCCGCGTGCAACAGCTAGTTGTAAATATGTGTAAAACAGAAATAGGTGCGTATAAAATATCATACCCTTTGTCCTATTCGTATGTTTGAAACTAGTTTTTAGAATCGTGTTACAGGATGCTCGGCGGTAGAAAGTGTACCGTATTGTGTAAAACCGGCTGCGCTCAGTTTGTTATCTCGTTCTGTAAACTATATTTACACATCTAACTGGTATGTCGGTACATATCACCACAACTTGGGCTCCCGAAGGGCGCAGGCGTCGAAGCAGACCACGAGCAAGAAGGCGGGATGATTTAGACAAGTTTCAGCGTGGTTGACAACGAAAGGCTCAGGATAGAAGACAAAAGCCACCCGCCTATGCCCAGCAGTGGGACACATAATACAGGCTATTAAAAAAACTGTTATGTAATATTAGGAGCTTATGATTTTCAAACAACTGAAGAACCAGACGTCTCAAAGTTACAATAATAACTCATAATGCAATAATTCAGTAGATGTCGCAACATCTTAATCACACTTAACTTAATCACGCACTTAATCACGCATGATTAAGTGATAAGCATCCGATCCGGAAGGGATATAAATACTAAATCTTTACATATAAAAATCTTCTACTTCTATTTCTTACCATCTCACGCAGTTTATAATACGCAATGTTAATACTCGACACTGTTTGGTCTATTTTTCAGAAACTATACTATATAACTCCAGTCTGCGTCTGTTTGTATGAACGCGATAAACACAAAAAACTACCGGGCGTATTTTTACGGTTTTCACCAACAGACAATGTGATTTCTGAGGAAGGTTTTTGTAAGTATATCATGTATAATGGTTTTATTCGAGCAAAGCCGGGACGGGCTGCTAGTAACTAATAAATAAAAGGCTTGTGTATCCACAAACAAATACTAAGCTAACTATTTTGTATATGACATCCATTTTTCAGCACGGATTTACGCAAAGCCTTCTTTGTGTAATTCTATATAGAAAATCCTACATTCAAGAACTTGGAGGATTCAAATTTAAATTCAATTGAATTTGAAATTCGCTGGATTTAAAAACACATTTTCATTTATATGCCAAAACTCAAGCGGGTATGTCCTTAACCTGCCCGCATTAGTTCGCGTTATGAGTTCAAAATAGTAATTAATAGTAATGAACCGTTTTTAATGAATGAATTAATAGTAAAGTACCTAGATAATGTTATGAAGATTCGTGCACAATTGTCAGTTCGACTTTTCTACATTAGAAAGTAAATAAAAACTAAATTCAAAATTAAAGAAACCCCCGACTCCAGAGTCGGTATCATCTCATATGCTAGAAAAGATCTGCGGTATCTAAACGGCTGGAAACACATTTTCCAAACATTGCTAGAACATTCTCGATTAAATTCGCTTTTAAATAATAAAAAACTAGATCAAAATCGGTTCAGCCGGTTGACTTCATTGATGCCACGGACAGGCACGATACAGAAATACAGATACATTATTATAATTATCCCCCTTCTGTTGTCGGGGGTTAAAAATATGGATTCGACCTCAAAATTTACTTATTTAGTTTATAATGAACTAGAACGTAGTATCAGATTTAAAAAGGGCCAATTTGATTCATAAAATTGATGAGTTTAAATTAAATCAAAGGTAAAAATACAATTTTCTGTAACCATTCAACTCATCCAATTGGCAGCTTTGAAAGATTTTGTTTGGTATTAAATGTCACCAAGGCAAAACAAGGGATATAGGTTAAAGCTAAGTAAGTGGAAGTAACAGGTCGGTTAACATTATGACGACGCGAATGCGTGAACACAGCGTAATTTGTATGAGAGCTTTTATTTACCGCAATGAGAAACCAGCAATGTATACCGAAGCCGCCAATGTTTGGCGAACTGTTCGACGACAGCGTGGGGTCGGCATCAGACAGGCAGTAGTGCAGGAGACTATATGCTATTCCGACCTCATAAATTAAAATAAATAAATAAATAAATTAGGACAAATCACACAGATTGAGCTAGTCCCAAAGTAAGTTCTAGACTTGTTTTATGGGTAATATAGTATCGTTGAGTTAGTATAACTCAACGATACTATATTTTATAACATATACATATATAGATAAACATCCAAGACCCGGGCTAATCAGAAAAAGATCATTTTCCATCATGACCCGACCGGGGATCGAACCCGGGACCTCTCGGTTCAGAGGCTTTACCACTGCGCCACCGAGGTCGTCAAATAATAAATAAATAAATATAAATAATAAATAAATAAATTCCGATAAGGTAGGCGGAAGATTTTAATATTTTCTCTTTCGTTCAATCTGATTCTAATTATTTAACTTTATATTTCACTATATGTTGCCCGGGGCTTTGCTTCCGTTGGAATTTTGAACTAAAATATAGCCTATAGCAATCTTGGATAATGTACCTTTGTAATTGGTGGTAGAATTTTTGAAATCTGTTTGGTAGTTTCGGAGATTGCCAGCCTCAACATACAAATTTATAAACTCACAAATGCGTACCTCTTTATGATAATAGTATAGATTTCCTTTTATCTTAACTTTTTTGTTATTAGTTATAGCTTGTTTTGTATGTATTACCTTATATATAAGTATATATAGTTTTCGTCCAAACCTTCTCAAGCTGGAAATCAGTTGTTACTTGTGCCTTTTTGTTACTATGTTATTGTTAGCAAATTCAAATTTGAATAATTTATTCAGAAATTACACCTTCACAGCCGATTTTTCATGTCAAATTTGTTATTATATTAATTTCTCAAAAGGCTACAAACTACTGGCACTTCGGAACGATCACTGCTGAGAAGAAATGCCGAAATTCATTCAGAGTCAATCCCTATAGTGCCAGAAGGGCTTACCATTATTGATTCTTACAAAGTTTTTCATTTTGTTACTATTTTTTTAGTTATAATTATATATGTATTAAATGTCATCCTGTATATATGAGGATATATAGGTCCTGTAGACATTATAATAATTGCATATATATACATATATATTATACAGTGACATACTATTGCCCGGAAACCAAAGCAAACTAATGCTCCCATCACATCTCCAATTTGCCTTCGCCGTCGCGCCGCCCGCCCCACTGTCGCGCCGCCCGCCCACGCACCACATACAAAATCTTCCGTCTATTTGAATATTTCACGACTCAACACTTGATTTTGATGGCGTTTTGTATGCGAAAAACAACTGGCGATAATTTACATGCTAATTGTCCGACTGGTGAAAAAAGGAGTGTTCGTTTACAAAATTTTAAGTTACGAGACCCTGGTGCCACGCCTTTTCCGTGTTTCGTTCCCGACAATTTTTTATTTTATTTTTTATTAGACATTTATTCCGTCCAATATTTCTTTCATTCTTGTTTTTAGAATTTGTTGTTATACTTAGTGGCAACAGAACAGGTTATATATTTATATAACCTGTGGATATTCCAACTATCTAACTATACATGTCTAACGAATTGGCTGTATGGGCTAGTATCCTTTGCCTCCTCAATGAAACGAGGGAATAAACAAGAAAAAAATAGGATAGACTGACCGATGGATTGACAGCAATGTTTTCATAAGGTTCCTTTTTAACCCCCCGACGTAAAAAGACGGGTGTTATAAGTTTGACCGCAAAGTGTGTCTTTCTGTCTGTGTACGTGACACCGTAGCTCATCAATGGGTGAACAGATTTGGATACGGTTTCAAAATTTGATAGCAAATTTTTATGCGGTGGTTCTTAGATATGTTTGATCAAAATCGGTTCAGCCGTTTAAAAGTTGTAGCGAAATGAATATTGAAAGTCGGGAGGTTTTTAATTTGAAAGGTTTTTTAAAAAATAATTAGCCTTTAGATACGAAACCCTAAAATCTGTGCTAGAAGGTTAATCCGGTATCCAAATTAAATAATATTTGATAAACAAATAAACGAAAACATAAAATTATATAAAAACGTTTAACCTTTTATTTGCAAACCCTTAAACATTAATTTAGATCATGTATATTTAATATAAATAAGGGACGGAAAACCAAGGGATGAGAAAAAATATTTTGATACAGTACTTTTAAGTTACACTCCAAAAAATTATTTGGCGTGCCGTATGGCAAGAATTTAACAAATTTGTTTAGATAAATCAAAAATCACTTAATTAATTGCATTAACTAATTATTTACACTACATGCAACAAAACCTAAATTTTATTTCTGTTTACTTGAAATAATTTTATAGCACATAAAATAATACAAAATGTTACAAAAATTAAGGCGAATCCAACCGCTTGACCTAAATTGTCTTCTTCATAGTCGTATTCCTCATGGCTGAGGGTCGTGGTCATTACGTGGAATGAAACACACACAACAACTTTCTTGACATTATTAATAGAGTGGTTTGCCATTGCCTTCTCCATTTCACACGCATGTTAATAATAATCAACCAGTGTGTAGGTTTCCTCACGATGTTTTCCTTCACCGGAAGCAAGTGGTGGTCTATGAAAACTACTATACATAAGTCAGATTGGTATACAAAGTCATGTGGCACGAATAGGATTAGAACCTGGAAACCCACCACCGCTTCTGAAATTGTCTTAAATGAACTAAAAAAAGTGTCCACATTATTTCACGAAATTAGGTGTGAATTTAAAGGATATGAAAGATTTCACTAGTCGTGATTAATCTTATTCGCAGGCTACAACTACACGAGCCAGATGTTGTCTCACAATTTTATGTCAAAAATAGCACCCCTGGCCTCTCAAAATGAGGCGTGGGCGTTCCATTTTACGCAATATCACAAAATCAGTGGAACGTCCCATTTTACGCAAAATATGCCCGTGCAATTTCCCCCTTGTTTTGCCAAATAATTGCGTTTCAACAGACTTTCTTGCGGTCATTTGTCAGTGGGTACGTGAGCGACAATGCGAGGATTCTGTAATTAATGACGTGACAAAACGTCCCGTCTCAAAACGTCACGTTTCAGCCCAATGGATTTAAATAGATGAACGTATAAAACAGTGGAAAAAAATTCTGTACAATGAATATACAAGTTTATTTGTTAGAAAAACCCCGGACTTTCAATATTCATTTCGCTACAACTTTTGAACGGCTGAACAGATTTTCATGAAACATGCCCAAGAACACTCGGGATAAAATTATATGACACAAAAAAAAAACTAAACGAAAATCGGTTCATCCGTTTGGGAGCTACGATAACACAGACAGATACATAGATACACGTTAAACTTTTAACACCCCTCTTTTTACGTCAGGGGTTAAAAATTATTTTTGGTTATGCTGACGTCGAATAAGTTGCGATGACTGCTGCTCGTCGGACAGGCTGTATAGAAATAGATCCGAGTTCTATTAATATAGTTGTAGGTATGCCTCATTACCTCAACTCTACTCTCGATTTTCCCAGACTCTTCCGGAGTCCAGGGTCCGGGCAACAGAAATTAAAAAACTTCTCATACTTAGTAGTTAAAAAAATATCCATTGGGCTGAATCTTGGTCGATTTTCGCCCGGGAGTTTGCCCGTTAGATGTGACGATAAAAACATGGCGGTACGGCTTCGCCATACTAATTTAAGCTTTTGACGGCTCGTCAGCTTTGTATGGGGTGTGGGAGGATTTTCGCCAGAACTGACACAGTTTTTTGTGATAAATAATAAATATTGTACCTACATAAACGATATATATATATTTTGCATTTCATCAGTTTTATTGGTAAATTTATTATTGAGATGAGATAAGTTTGCAATCATTTTTTTTAAATAATTATATGCAAATTAGTCTAAAACAAAAATAGACCAAATCGAAAACAAAGGAAACCAGTTGATAAGATTTAATTTGTTTAAAACGTTAGTAAATAAAGTAATAACTTTAAAATAATTAATTGGATTTTAAGAATACTTCATCCCACCAAATAGTAGTACAGAAAAGTACCTACATCAAGTAATACGATCAAAAAAAACTGGAGTTTATTGTGTGCAGTCAAAAAGGCAAAAATATGTACAAGAACAAAATGCAATGATATTATAATATTCAATTAATAACTGTTTAAATGTATATTTAGATTCCAAGATCAAAACTTTACCTAACACAGATATCTCAAGCCAGACAACAACTCACGGACAGTTTTTTCTTCTAAAGTTTTCTTCTTAAACTTTCGACGTCGAGTTTCCTGCAGTTATCAATAGCAGTTAAATATAAGTGCATAAAAAAACGAACTGCAACATTATCAATTGCAGTTTTGATTTTAAATTTTGTTTCTGTTAAAAGAACCGCGGCTCGAGTTAATTTATCAACGTGAACAATTTATTTTTGGCATGAGTGGTACCTTTTTCTTTCTAGAGTTTCTTGACTCTTGACTACGTTTATTTCAAGAATATTGTTTGAGTAAATAAACTGCGATAAGGTAAAAAATTACTTTCACAATTTCCTTACCACGCCTCTAGTTAAAAAATCGCATGTACCATAGGAACTCAACAAAGAATGGCGTGTCGTATCTGTAATGGATTTCTGTTAAGTACTTTGACGGAACACCATGGAATTAGTAGGTACTCCGGAAGTATTTATGAAACCCATGCAGAGTGCCTACTAATTCCATGAATCTGTCATCTCAAATCAGTTGTCTCTCCTTCATTATCTTTAGGCATAGTATAAAACAATCAACATAAGTCATTATATAAAACTACGTAATAGATTTTGACGCTGCTCCATCTTTAAGCCATTAGGCTTATATAGATATTAATCTAAAAAATATATAATGTTCATTATATAATTTACACACAAACAATTTAACGAGTTCTACGAATTAATTTCGATTGTCCCAAATTAGATGAAGTTGATAGAGGCATTTGTTCAATTTCTACCCACATTCCGAAATCGGGGTCCGTTTGCCCCCAGAATTGCCAACTCGGTGTATTACGTTAACCCGTAGGCGGCGCGTGGGCCGAAAATACCCCGTCGTAATTTTCGGTATGACAGTCCATTACAAGGCATTAGGTTTTCATCAATCTACTGAGTTACGTATCAGAACATTTGAGTAGATAATTTCTTTTCTGATCCATTTAATTTCCATCAAATACCTATAAATCAACTCAAGTTACGTTTTAACAAATAAAATACAAGACTATTTATTGGAACTAAGTACATTCAATATTGTATTATACCTAAAAAACTTAACGTATACAAATAATGGATACTACTGAATCAGTTGTGCCGACTTAGAGTGGGTTGCACGCAGATTAAAGTTAACGTCAAAGTTGACCCACTAAACCCGCACAGATAAACGCAAAGTATGCTATTTTGTCTAAACGACGGGATGGCGCGCAGTTTTACGTGTATGTCGAAGTTGACCGGTGCATCACATGCAAGTTTTTATTTCAATGTATGTCTATTTATCACCAAAAATTAATTTTAAAAATATATTTTACTGCATTTTTCATATACATTTTAGCATCCGTAATATTTTTTTTCCATACCCGATTTTTAGGTCCGTTGATACTGCGGTTCCAATGGCCAATGGCCACATCCTTACTTGGGCGATTTGGACCGAAATTCGAATATCTCGCGGTCCCAATCGCGTAACAACTTTGGAAAATAAATTTACTACTATGAATTTAATACTAATGAGAAATAAATTTACAACTAATGAGAAAGTTTAAAGGTTACACGCAATTAGTTTTTTTAATAGTGAAATAATCCTGGAAAATTCCTCTCGCCATCTGCAGTGTTAATAATTGACAACATAATTCGCTAGTTTTCATATTATTTAATGAAGCGACGGACAGTGATTTTAATGATGTTAGTTGCAAATCCTACTCGTGTGGTATGTGGTTCCGCCTTAGAATAGGCCACTCCATGAATCCACAGAGTCAACATTTTATTTTCTACTAAACCCAAAAAAAAGACAACTCCAATAAGGTCTTACAAATTAAAATACGTGCCATCGCTTTTTCCTGGAGCCAAGGTTACAGGTAGACTGAACTGATTAATAAAAGTTAGCATTTTCCAAGTCTGAAACGTGACTGCTAAATTACTTAATGGGCTGCGATATAAAGAAATTATGTGTAGTTTTCTTGTAGGCATCGTGTGAGAGGATGCCAGCAACTTCGGAGTCCATACTATATTATAAGCTGAGCCATTGGGCTTCGCTCCCGTGGGAATTTCGAGATAAGAGTACCCTATATGTTATTGCAGGTTATATTCTACCCAATTACCAAATTTCTTAACAATCCGTCCAGAACAGTGCGTGAAAGAGTAACAAATATACACACGTATACGCCTCACAAACTTTCGCATTTATAATATTAGTTGGATAGGACATTTTTTGTTTAAGGAAGTTAGCGTATTTCATATACTTACTGATATAATTAATGTGAATTATGTTAGTTAATTCTAATATTATGTCCTCCACATTTCACAACGACCTATCGTTAGTATTCATTGGAGCGCTCTGAAATTCTTCGCAGTTTGATCAAAGACACGATTCTCAACTAAATTTAAACTTATTTGCCGTATTTTGTTCGCTGAAACGGAACAAAATTTTAATCAATACTTTTCGAATTAGCTCTTGGGAAAGTTTTATTACCTTCCTATTTAAATTCCATTTTGCTCGTGTTGCGGTCAATCGACAGCTTTAGGCGTGTGGTTCCCGTCTGACAATAGCACCACTATATTTCTCACTACACTTCCCATTCATTCATATTGAGTGGGATATTGCTAACACTGGTGTCAGATTTTATTCAAGTCGCCTAAAGGCATGACATGAGTTTTACGACTACCTACCGCCATCTAGTGGCAGGTAGTCGCATACACACATCTCTCCATTGATGTCGTAAGAGGCGATTAAAGTCACTTACCCTGCAAACGCGATGGTAATAGTGACAAATCTGCAAAGAGTTTTGGTAGCTTGTAAGCAATACATGCTCTGCTGTGGAATTGTTGAAACACTGATGAAAAAAATTAAATTAGTTTTTTTTACTTTCCCTAAAATTACGGCTACGCGAAGCCATTCCTTACTTATTGTTTCGCGCTATCTGATCAAAATCTCTATAGAGTGTAATATTGTTACATTCCTACAAGAAACCATCTGTCATCCTGCCATACATTTCTTTGAAGAAATTTTCTAAAAACCTACATCAGAGCATAGATACATGGAGGCTGCTCCATCGACAAGAACAATGTTATGAAATGGTCGATGTTGATTACTCAGATTTAAACTTGTGTCTTCTTCATCTTCATCATCAATCCTCATGACTGAGGGTCGTTGTCGTTACGTGTAATGAAACACACACAACAACTTTCCCCACTTCACACATATGTTAATCAACAATTGTGCAGGTTTCCTCACGATGTTTTTCTTTACTGGAGGCAAATGGTGGTCGATGAAAACTACTTGTGTCAGATTGGTATATAAACTCATGTGGCACGAGTAGGATTTGATTCAGGAAATTTTCGATTCACAGGGTCTTAACCATTACACCACCACCGCTTCATACCTTATGTCATAAAATCTTGAAAGTCGATACACATTAAAATTTACACATCAGAGGACCCAGTAGCAAAATCCCGAAAAAGCAACTCGATCACTGTCACTCGATATACTCGGTTGTTACTCGCCGTATCGACTTACACTTGTAACCTATTACCTGCAGCGGTTAACCAATATAACACCTTTCCAGCCTTCTAACATATATAAAGCTTATATAGAGACCAGAAGCGTTGGTGGCCCAGTGGTTAAGACCTTCCGCCTGTGATCTAAATCCATGGAATCCTACTCATGCCACATGAGTTTGTATACCAATCTGACTCGTGTATAATAGTTTTCATCGACCACGACTTGCTTCCGATGAAGGAAAATATCGTGAGGAAACCTGAACACTGGTGGACAGTACAATTCACTAGTGTGTGTGCGACTACCTGCTGCTAGATGGCGGCGGGTAGTCGTAAAAGTCATGTCAGATGCCTATAGATGACTTGAATAAATAAATAAATATATTAGGACTAGAGATGGGCATCTACCCGGTAAAAACCTGAGACTTGGTTAAATTCCCATTTATTACTATATTTACCCACCCGTTTTGAATTTATACCGGGTATAAATTAAAATCAGTTAAAAAAACGGGTTTCAACAGATAATTTGATATTTATGTTAAATAGAATTTGGTTTCCTATCAACTAAATAACCGAAATTGATAAATATATATATACTTCCAAAATACAGTATTTAAAAGAGTATTTATTATAAACATGTTGATGGAAAATTTCTTTTGACCTGCTTTTTCGAAACAATTTTGTATTTGTTTCCATGGAAAGTGAACAGAACCGTAATATAAAATGTCTATGAATAAAATTCCGGGGTAAAAATTTAAATCTATATATATGTAATTTAAAATATTGTATTTTGACAGATATATAGTTCTTATTAAATAAAGAAACCAAACGTTATACTGGTTTTTTGAGTAAAACCGTCATCGTTTAACATATCCAGACATTTCGTTATCAGTAGAACAAAAGAACATTAACAATAGTGCTGTCTCTGTCTCATCTCTTTGTCGGGTAAGTTGGAAAGTGGTGGGGATAGTTGAGTTGATGTTGTTAAGAAGTTACAGGTTCGCCATTTTGTTTTGCATGCACCACGCATCGGTTGTGTTATTATGTACCAGATACCTAATGTTTAAATAATATTTTTTAAATATATATCCAGTTATTATTATCAACGGAGTGCAATTTCATTCATTTTATATAATCAAAAGAGGTGAGTCACTTTTAATACATACTTTTTACAATATTTTAATAATATCTTATTATCGTGTGTGTTAGTGAGGTTGTTAGGTTTCCTTATCACGTTTTCCTTTACCAATAGCAAGTGGTAGATATGTGTGTTTTAGTTTAGTCAACAAACGACAGACTATCGTGCCAGGCGAGATTTGAACTAGCAACCTTTCACAGGCCGTACACATTGAATTTGTAGAATAGTTGAATGCGTAGAGTAATTGCTATTGGATCTATTAAATAGAATCATTCAACCATCGTGAAATGTACGTCACTTTTTTTAAAAATGATTTTTGTTCTTATTATAATGTAAAATTATTTTCTTTTGTTTAGATAATGGGAAAAGGCAGGAAGAAACGCGAAAACATTTGGAAGCACTATCGTGTGGGGCCTAATAAATCAGTGTTTTGCAAGCATTGCGACCACAAATATAAAATAGCAAATGTCAACAAAATGGGAAGTCATTTAATCAAATGTGATAAGTGTCCAGCAATTGTAAGAAATGAGCTGAAAAATAAAACCGCTGTTAATGACACCTGTGCTACTAACGATGCGGTTATAGCAACAACGTCATCGCACCCATTATCCTATATTTGTCATTCGTTGGAATCAGAAAATAGTGAACACTGTCTGAATCAGCCATCGTC
Source organism: Plodia interpunctella (assembly GCF_027563975.2). Taxonomy (NCBI): domain Eukaryota; kingdom Metazoa; phylum Arthropoda; class Insecta; order Lepidoptera; family Pyralidae; genus Plodia; species Plodia interpunctella. The sequence continues at coordinate 1,252,540 of NC_071300.1, read as the reverse complement.
GTCTTCGCAGAAGCAATTAAAAGGAGACGAAGACATGGAAAAACTGACGGTAAAATTTGCAAAAGCAATATTCATTTCTGGATCACCTCTGAGCCTAGTGGAACATCCATTATGGATAGACTTTTTTCAAGATCTACAGCCATTGTTTTCATTACCGTCCAGGAAGAACTTGTCAACAACACTTTTGGATAAAGTACACGCCGAAATAAAAACAGAAGTGACTGAATGTTTAAACACAACCAATTATTTGCATTTGCAGTGTGACGGATGGACTAATGTTAGTAATAAAGGAGTAATAAACTTTATAGTTTCAAATCCTGAACCTTATTTTGTGAAAAGTTTATCCACGGAAGACAACAGGCATACCAGTTTATACTTAAGCGAAGAAATCACAAAAATAATGCGGGCTTACGGTGAATCAAAATTTGTATCTTTGATTGGAGACAATGCCAGAAATATACAAAAAGCTTTCGAATTAGTTAAAAATAACATTACACAAATAGTGCCTCTTAATTGTGCGGCCCATACATTAAACTTATTAACGCATGATATCATCAAATGTGAAGTTATTAAAGGGTTTATCGAAATAGCAATAGATGTTGTAAAAACAATTAAAAAAAGCCAAATTTTGAACTCATTATTAAAGAAAAAAAATCCGGCGAAACCCTGAAATTGCCAATTAAAACAAGATGGGGTAGCCATGTAACTTCCCTAAAAAGTTTAAATAGAACAAAGTCAGCCTTGCTAGCACTGGCTATTCACGATAATACAGCGCTTCCTTCAGAAACTAAAAGTACTCTTCTAGATGATAGCTTTTGGGGTATGTTAGAACATTTAATCTCTATTTTGGAACCCATCACCAACCCAATTTTTAAACTAGAAGGAAACCAATGTAATATACACAATGTCTTTCCTATATTTAAAGACATGAAGTCAAAATTAGAGTTCATTTTACCGAAAGTTACAATAATTAGCAACGCAGACAAGCAAAAAATTTTTAATGCAGTCGATAAAAGAACGAACGACTGTATAAAACCTATACATTTAGCGGCTTATCTTTTGGACCCCAAAACTCAAGGGTTAATCTTGAATGACGACAAAGACCTGCAAGCAATGGAATTTATGGAGAAACAATGGCCCAAACCCAGAATATAAATGTTATGACAGATTTAGCCAATTACAAGGCCAGAGATGGATTTTGGAGAAAGCGATTTCTTTGGGAAAAAGTCGAAAATATAACTCCTATTACATGATGGAAGGGACTTTGTTCATCTAAAAACTTAAGTAAAATAGCAGTACGTATTTTAACTGCACCATGTACATCTGCGGCCACAGAGCGATCCTTTAGCAAGCATGGTCATATTAATTCTAAAAAAAGAAATCGCTTAACTACCGAAAGAACAGCTAAACTTACTTTCGCTTCTTATAACTGGGATCTGCTTCACAAATACAATGAAACCGTGCGATCTGAAGCCAGTGACTCTCCTGGTCCATGGACTCCAGATTATGATCAAAACACTGAACAAACAGGTAGTGAAGACGAAAGCTTGGACGAAAGTCACTATAACTCCACTAGAGTAGATAATGCCTTAATAATAAGATCACCAGAATATAATATAGAATTTTTTGACTGTGGTAGTAGTAATAGTAGCAGTAATGAAGACTGACATAGATATAATGGGTATTTTAAATTTGATTCAGATTTTATTTTATATGTCTAAAACAGTGCCATATCAACCTACTAAATTAGTTCTATTAGAAGAGATATATGTTAGTATTGTTGATATGTTGTTAATATTATTGATTATATTTTAAATGTCAAAAAGAAGACTGTGATTTGATTTTGATGTGTGTGATATTACAAGATTTATAGTAATTATGCGTATGTTTATGCGGTAAATGGATATTTGTGATTATTTGTTTTTATTATTACTATGTATATTGCATTTTTACTTTATAACTAAAATCGAAATATTTTTTATAGTAAACATTTACTTGCTTTAGATTGTTGGTATTGTGTTACATATACTTACTAATTTTTAAAGGCAATATTCAATTCTTACCCGGTATTTTTAATAAAAACCTGGTATGAATGGGTATTTTTTAATTTTTACCCTTTCTACTGGTATTTATCACTTTTTACCTACCCAATATTTACCCACCTGCCCATCTCTAATTAGGACAAATCACACAGATTGAGCTAGCCCCAAAGTAAGTTCAAGACTTGTGTTATGGGATACTAACTAAACGATACTATATTTTATAACAAATACATATATAGATAAACATCCAAGACCCGGGCCAATCAGAAAAATATCATTTTCCATCATGACCCTACCGGGGATCGAACCCGGGACCTCTCGGTTTAGTGGCTAGAACCTTACCACTGCGCCACCGAGGTCGTCAAAAATAAAATCTGACACCAGTGTTATCCATAGTGACCAACTTTTTAGACATGGAATTTTCTTTTTAGACATGGAATCGAGTAGCATTTTTTTATTTTATCGTATGAAACAACAGAAAAATATAGAGACTAACAGCAAAAGAAAGGGAAAATCCCTTTCTTGGATCCCTTTCTTCCTCCCTTAGCTGAAGATTAGCAACCTCTCACTATTAGAATAAAAGCTTTCCATTCTTCTACTCCATAATTATATTATAAAGAGAAAATATTTGTATTTTCATTTGAAATGACTAAACTCAAAAAAACTATTGAACACATTTTGTTAAAATTTGGCACAGAGATAGACGAACTCTTCATGGTAAGGTATTCTTTTATTACGGTGTCACCCGAGCGAAGCCAGGACGGATATTTAGTTGTTTTCAATTCATATTGGTCATCACTAATATGATTCACCGAGTCGCCACGTTAAAAAATAACTTTTCTAAAGGAATATTTTTGTACACAGACTCCGCTCACCTCGCATCCTTCAAGGATGTGAGAGAACTAAAAACGCAAGATAACTTTTTTCGGATATTTTAATTGATTGTTTTTCTAGCAGGCGCCCGACAGGGTCCTTAATTGTTCCTTTATTTTGTAAATTATGACCTGTATACTGTATATTAAGGATGCAATAAATAATTTGAATTGAATTGAATTGAATACCATATCGCTCTTAGTTCCAACTAAACGTGACCTAAAGGTAATAATATCCGTGCCACATCGCGTGACCGGAGTTCGTGGTAATGGCTGTGGAGTCATTGATGATTTTGTTGATTCTGTATAATCCGCACGCGTATAAGATCAATTTAAATAAATTACCTATTTAGTATCGATTTTTTTTTCAGTGAAACTCTTTAAACATTAACTTGAATGTGTATAATGTATGTTGGCTCTATGGATTTTTTCAAAAATATTCGGGAGAAAATAAAAATATTTAATGTGTTGACATGAGAAAACTATCGGACACGTTGGTACCCTAAAAAAGGGTATTACTAAATTAAAAGCACCTGTAAAAATGTTTCCGAACTATCGATAGTTTTCATTCAAAAAAGCCACAGTATTGATTGTACTATGGATAGTTTCGATAACATTGCACTCCTTCAATAGTATTGCTTTTAATGAATTGTCGATAGTATCTATGCTGTCGAAAATATCGATATAAATCAATAGTGCCATCGATAATTCTTCAATTGTTAAATAATTGATCGACAGTAGAATATGAAGCGGTAACAAGCTCGGCGTGCTCGTGTGTGTGAAGAAGGTGTGTGACTAAATACTAAATTGCTAGACCATAATCAATAATTAACAAAAAAACATTATGTTAAATTTGAAAAAAAAAAAATACCATTGACCTAATTTCCTAAAAAGAAGTGTACAAAAAATTCTTCTCCGTATTTTCTTGCTGACAGCAGATTAAGTAACATTAGTTAACACTTTTTTTTTGCAAGTATGGATATCTACTCGTAGCAAACATGTTTACGATGTAAAAACAAGTTTTTTACACAAATACTTTTGATTAAAAATATGTATAGTCTTACCTACAGTCTAAAATGATTTAATAGTGTAGATTTAAAACTTACCTATCTTCAATACATAGTGTAAATAAAGTCGCTTCCCGTTGTCTGTCTGTCAATATGTATGCTAAGATCTTTAAAACTAAGCAAGGGATTTTGATGCGGGTTTTTTTAAATAAATAGAGTAGTGATTCAACAGAAGATAATATTGCACTCGTGCGAAGCCGGAGTGGGTCGCTAGTACAGATAAAACCAATGTAATAGATATGCAATTCAATGGTGCATTTGACTGTAAATTAGGTTTATCAAACTTATACGTTACATATTCTAAATTTCTAAGATGTTAGCTAGATACACCTTGCGGTAGATGGCGCGTTAAAATGTAACGAAACGTAGGTTTTTTACAGTTCCCGTGATATTTACTGACTCCGAACCCGACACAAAACCGTGAATGTACGTTTGTTTGGTGGTTTGTACCTCTTCACACTTTGTCTACTCAACAAACCTTGAAATTTCGTATGAGTACGAGGAAGGGCAACCAAAAAGTATTCCTGTGGGATTTACTAGGAATGACTCTGCAATATTGCATTGCTTTATTTATCCATTCATACAGTCATGGATACAGAACAGAGCACTTGTAGCTTCCAGCCCAATAATTACAACTAATTTTCCATTGACAAACTCAGAAGGTTGCAGAAGTGGGCCTGTAGTATGTTTGCGCGTGTCCAGTGCTCAGAATTTGTTTGTTTAGTTTCCAATTGGAAAAAAGCAATTTTCTATACAACAAAGTCCTAAAATAAATTTCAGATTTGTTCAATCCTATTCCAGTTTTTCGATCTCAACTAATATCCTAATCCTATCCTATAATATTACAAATACGAAAGTAAGTTTATTTGTTACCTCTTCATACTCAACGAATCTTCTTGAAATTTTGCATACATATGGTTTGAAATATGAAGGACATAGGGTGCTTTTCATCACTGATATTAAAAGTTACCGTGGGTATTTTACACAGGCAAAGCCGCGGGCAAAAGCTAATTCTATAATAAAACTAGCCCGTTCCGGCTTTACTCGGGTAAATCATAATAATAACTTAGACAAATCATCCCCAACAATCACACAAACGATTGGCGAAAATCGTACGAAAATCCGTTTGACAGTTTTCGAGTTAATCGCGTTTACACAGACAAACGCGACAGAGGGGACTTCTTTTAATAATATGTAAAGATTTAATTCCAAAAGAGTATATTATTTAGACGTGAAATCGGCAGGGCATGACCGATCTGAAGTGAATTTTCACTTTTATTATTTTAACTAACCGCCCGTCCCGAATAAATTATATACCTAAAGCTTCCTCAGGATTCACACTTTCTATTGGTGAAAACCGCATGAAAATCCGTGCAGTCGTTTTTGAGTTTATCGCAAACAGACAGACAGACGCGGCAGAGGTCTTTGTTTTATAATTTATAAAATGTGTGTATGTAGCTTTACAAGATTAAATTTCTACAATGTTCTTATATTAAACACATATAGCGATTCATGTTTGTATAAAAATAAACAGAAAATGCCCACGGATTATTCTCAAAGCTTTGAATGGCGGTGAAAATATATTGTGAGGAATTTCTGTTCAGAAGCACATTCATGAAGCCTTTGAGGAAACAGTTTAATGCTCAAAAGGAATCTTATATTGTGTGGTTATTTTTTTTTTATGGTAAGCAAGCGGGTCACCAATGGTAAGTAATCACCGCGCTGCCAAGGAACGGCAATTCCAGGGTCATCACAAAAGCGTTGCCGGTTTTCAAGAAGTGGTATGTTCGTTTTTTGAATGTACCAATTTCTAATCAGTGGGCGAAGTTCGCTTCCCACCATCGAATCGATTCGATGTAAGAAGCAGCGAACCAATCACATTGCGCCATTGATAGACGCAACAACAACCACACTGCAATGTGATTGGTTCGTTGCGTCTCACTTCGAATCGATTCGATGGTGAGAAGTGACATGCAAACCAGCACTAACCCCTAAGACTGGAAACCGCCATAGAAAGTTGATTCCACAGTTTTTTGCAGAAGATTTTTTCAAACGTACAGGCGACAGTACATCGACCTATTGAAATTTATTGCCAATTGTCCGCTATTACCACAGCATGAAGGGTAACTTGACGTGAGGTTGACTGTTAATTAATCATGAAATATATATATTCCGGTGAAGGAAAACATAGTAAGGAAACACGCACACATATTGGTTATTTACTTAGTTCACTTCTTGCCACTAGATGTCGGTAGTTGTAAAAGTCACGTCAGATGCCTTTAGGCGACTTGAATATAATCTAATGTCATTACCATGAAATCCTTACCGTTACTTTTACACGCCGTAAAGTGAGATTTAAGCTTAAAATTGTAATTAATTCAATAAAAGGAACACCATAAAATCCACGCTATAAAATAACACAGCGGGCTAGCTCTCAGATTGCAAATATTGAATTAAGTTTAATAATTGAAAAACCTATGCTCCTACGAGTCTAGCACCTGAAAGTATCGGATGAAACTTTTCAATTAGGTATATTACCTACGTGGTACCTCAGACACAAGAGCAGAAATGCTGAAAATCTACAATAAACCCATTTTTACATCTTAATAAACTTAAACTTAACTCTAATTTAACTTAACTTATCTCGGGATCTAAGCAACATTAGCGATGAAACCAGATTTTAAGTTAGACCTTCCGCTATACAACTGTAAAAACCGCATCAAATTTCGTCCATTAATTTTTGCGTGAAGCGCGAGCGAACAAACATACATACAGACAAAAATTTAAACAAAAATGTTTTGGTTTCTATTAGTCCCAAAAAGACCCTCATTAAATTATTACGTAGTAAGTCGACATCAAGGCAAATGTCTGTCTTTAATCCACCCGTCTCGGTACAAAATCTGTCCATTAATTTAAAAGAAATAGAATATTAAAAACTTCTAAACAACTTGGATATAGAAAACTAGAGATCTATCGCGTCTCTACCCTTGGGTATTGGATAAATTTTCAATTTCCACCACACAGCTGCTGGACAGCTTAATTACCTATATACGAGTAGGTCCTAGAAAATATAATTTTCTACAAAGCCTTGCAATGTATTTTACGTAATATTTATTTGAACCACAGATAGTACTGAGGCGATTAGAAATATTTTTACTTAACTATTAATATAACTGGCCAGAAAGAAAAGAAAATAGTACTGGCACACTAAAACAATGCATAATACCTATTTAAAATTCGAACAAATCCAAAAATTAATTGTCATTCTGTGTAACCATTGTGCAGACGACCACAAGTCAAATTCTACATAGATCTTTATGTCGCGGTGATAGTGGCGAATTTGCAATGCATTGACGTAGCTTTATATACTGCTGACTGTACAGAAATATAGCCGATGACAAAATGAAGTTTATGTCGCTTCTATGTCTTTACTTGAAATTCCTTGCTTGATTTGTTGAATGTTCTTTACGAAATATTTTATTTGAACGCAAATTTTACACTGCACATTTATATAGGTATATGAAATCTTCGAGATCGTGATAATAATTATTTATTTATGTTTCGCCCACTTAACTAATTACCCATTTCAATTAATAAACATCATATTTATTTATAATTAGTTTCTAATTACACGATAATAGCATGTAAATATTGGAATAATGTATTGAATAAAGAGTAACTTTAACCAACATTGCACACATTAAACTTATTCTCCGCATGGACTTCTGTGTCATGGTAATAGAGGCGAATTTACGATGAATCTGTGTAACTCAATGGGTTGTTGACTGTACTTATTTATATTATTTCAAAATACAAGATTATGTGGTGTCGGAATTACCATCATAAATATTTTGAAACTACATTTTGCCCGCGGCTTCACTCACAAAAAATTCACACGGGAACTGTTATTTTTTCGGGACAAAATGTATCCTATGTCCTTCTCGATACTTCACACTACGTGTATGCAAAATTTCAA